>NC_052334.1:23444087-24048016 GCF_016432855.1 Salvelinus namaycush | reverse complement strand
ACAGTATCTGTATCATTTCACCTGTCCATGGATTTGAAATGCCTTAGCTCATCATGAATTGTGTATTATAAACTAGGTGGTTCGAGCCCTACATGCTGATTGGCTGAAAGCTGTGGTATATCACAGGTATGACAACATTTTATTTTTACTGCTCTAATTACGTTGGTAACCAGTTAATAATAGCAATAAGGTACCTCGGAAGTGTAATATATGGCCAATATATCACAGCTAAGGGCTGTGTCCTAGCACTCCGCGTTGTGTCGTGCAGAAGAACAGCCCTTAGCCGTGGTATATTGGCCATATACCACACCCTCTCTGGCCTTATTGCTTAAATGTAACTCACCGCCTGCTGTTTCAGCTCTAGCTCTGTCTTCCTCTGTGCAAGGGCCTGCATGCGGCCTTTGAATTCCTGTCGTTTCTGTGCCAGCTGCCTATCCACTTCATCCACCTCCACCTGCTTCTTCAGAACAAGGGTTCTCTGTAATGTGTTCACTCCTGTCTCCAGGACTCTGCTAGCGGTCTACATGGGAAATCACTAGTCACAAGAATACTTAACATCAAATATATCTACACCAAGACACTGGCCTATGTTTTGTGTTCAAATAAAATCTCATTAGGACTACTTACCTCTGTTATAACAGGTATGTGATTGACATTTTCATCTTCTTGTCTATGTCAGGGGAAATATGTAATCCAAACGTTTAATGGCAATGTAGTGCTGAAATAGGTAGTCCATTACAACTAAACTTGAGCTGCATAATTGTGCAATATAATTAAAATGCAAATCATGATGCATCCAATTGTCATGGACCTACGATATGATTATTCAATTCAAGTTTATAAAGACATAATGATTGTGGCCAGAAAGATTAGCAAAACTGAAGGTGAACAGATGTGCTATAATTATAATGCATAAGATTATAAAAGTTGATTGTAACATACCTAGTTTCCTCAAATTGCGTTACAAAAATGTTTTTCATTCTATTCTCCACTTTCAGCTTCAGACGAGGATCACCATTGTTTATACAAGGAAGAGTCTCCATATTTTTAGGCGTTGTAACTTTTATTTTGTAAAATAAGTATGATCCTTGAGAGTGAACAGAACTCCAATAAGATTATAACGCGCAGCATTTGTTGTGTTCCTGAAATAATTGTTCCGTGCACACGAACAAGAGAGCAACAAAGGTCTTCCGGATTGGGTGTTCTCCTGAATTTGTGTTACATGTTGCCGAGGAACCAGGGGGAAGGGAGAGGGAATGCGAGAGGATCGTTTCTCGGTTGACATAGCAACTGCCCGGGAGGCGTTCTAATTCACCGATGGAAAGCAAGTGAAAGGTACTCCACAAAAGGCAGTCGCCTTTATAAATTGTTAAGACTGACATTGCGACCACATCATAAACTTTGGCTCAATCTAAATAGAACAATTCTTATACATTAGATTTTAAATTCAGTACCAGACAAAAGTTTGGATGCACCTACTCTAGGCCTTTCTAGGGAGTTTTTCCTAGCCACCGTGTTTCTACACCTGCATTGCTTGCTGTTTTTGGGGTTTTAGGCTGGGTTTCTGTACAGCACTTTGTGACATTAGCTGATGTAAGAAGGGCTTTATAAATAAATTTGATTTTGATTGATTGACCTACTCATTTAAAGGGTTTTTCTTTATTCTTACTTTTTTCTACATTGTAGAATAATAGTGAAGACATCAAAACTATGAAATAACACATGTGTAGTAACACAAAAAGTGTTAAACAAATCAAAACATATTGTAGATTCTTCAAAGCAGCCACACTTTGCCTTGATGACAGCTTTGCACACTCTTGGCATTCTCTCAACCAGCTTCACCTGGAATGCTTTTCCAGCGGTCTTGAAGGGGTTCCCACATATGCTGAGCACTTGTTGGCTGCTTTTCCTTCACTCTGTGGTCCAACTCATCCCAAACCATCTCAATTGGGTTGGGGTCGGGTGATTGTGGAGGCCAGGTCATCTGATGCAGCACTCCATCACTCTCCTTCTTGGTCAAATAGCCCTTACACATCCTGGAGGTCTGTTTTGGGTCATTGTCCTGTTGAAAAAACATTTATAGTCCCACTAAGTGCAAACCAGATGGGATGGCGTATCGCTGCAGAATGCTGTGGTAGCCATGCTGTTTAAGTGTGTCTTGAATTCTAAATAAATCACAGACAGTGTCACCAGCAAATCTCCATGCTTCATGGTGGGAACCACACATGCAGAAATGTGTTTACTTACTCTGCATCTCACAAAGACATGGCGGTTGGACTCATCAGACAAAAGGACAGATTTCCAACGGTCTAATGTCCATTGCTCATGTTTCTTGGCCCAAGCAAGTCTCTTCTTCTTATTGGTGTCCTTTAGTAGTGGTTTCTTTGCAGTAATTCGGCCATGAAGGCCTGATTCACGCAGTCTCCTCTGAACAGTTGATGTGTCTGTTACTTGAACGCTGTGAGGTGCAGTTCACTTTAATGAACTTATCCTTTGCAGCAGAGGTAATTCTGGATCTTCCTTTCCTGTGGCGGTCCTCATGAGAGCCAGTTTCATCATAGGGCTTGGTGGTTTTTGCGACTGCACTTGAAGAAACGTTCAAAGTTCTTGACATTTTCTGTATTGACTGACCTTCATGTCTTCAAGTAATGATGGACTGTCGTTTCTCTTTGCTTGTTTGAGCTGTTCTTGCCATAATATGGACTTGGTGTTTTACCAAATAGGGCTATCCTCTGTATACCACCCCTACCTTGTCACAACACAACTGATTGGCTCAAACGCATTAAGAAGGAAAGAAATTCCAGAAATTAACTTTTAACAAGGCACACCTGTTCATTGAAATGCATTCCAGGTGACCTCATGAAGCTGGTTGAGATAATGCCAAGAGTGTGCAAGCTGTCATCAAGGCAATGGGTGGTTACTTTGAAGAATCTCAAATATAAAATATATTTTGGTTTTTGTCACACTTTTCTGGTTACTACATGATTCCATATGTTATTTCATTGTTTTAATGTCTTCACTATTATTCTACAGTGTAGAAAATAGTAAAAATAAAGATAAACCCTGGGATTAGTAGGTGTGTCCAAACTTTTGACTGGTACTATATATAGATATCTGCATGCATGGTCAATAACTGTAAGGTATCCAGCCTACTTGATCGGTGCCAGCATTTTTCTTGATTCTATCTATATTGACTTCAGATAGTTTTCCAGATGAGTAGACCAGGATCTAGTTCATCAACCTAGCCTCAGAGCATTTCATATTATTCTGTATGTAAATCCGAGGCACTCCATTTAGTATGATATGTTACATTTTGTATGGTATGTATTAATTTGTGGATGTCCATTACCCATTTCGTATTATATGTTACGAATTTGCAAAACGTACAATATGTTACAAATGTGCCAAATCAAATGTTATTTGTCACATACACATGTTTAGCAGATGTTATTGCGGGTGTAATGACATGCTTATGTTTCTAGGTCCAACAGTGCAGTAATATCTAACAATACACACAATCTAAGGTAAAGGAATGGAATATTTAATTTTACCTTTATTTAACTAGGCAAGTCAGTTAAGAACAAATTCTTATTTACAATGACGGCCTAGGAACAGTGGGTTAACTGCCTTGTTCAGGGGCAGAATGACAGATTTTTACCTTGTCAGCTCGGGGATTCGATCTTGCAACCTTTCGGTTTCTAGTCCAACGCTCTATGTACAATATGTTACGAATTTGATAAAAGTATAATATGTTATGAGTTCTAGCTAGGTGGCTAATGTTAGCTAGCTGGCTAACGTTAGCTAGGCTAGGGGTTACGGTTAGGATTCGGGGAAGGGTTAGCTAAAAGGGTTAGGGTTAGATTAGCTAACATGCTAAGTAGTTGCAAATTAGCTAAAAAGTAGTAAGTAGTTGAAAAGTTGCTCATTACCTAAAGTGCTAAAGTTGTCCGTGATGAGATTCAAACTGTCAACCTTTTGAGTTGCTGGACATTCGCATTATACACCCATCCATCCCGACCAACCACCCTTCTTTCATTTTTGCTTTAACTATCTGTGTTATGTAACCATACCAAAGGTAACATATCATACTAATTTGAGTGTTTTGGGATTCATGTTTACTATGTTAAGTCTAGTCTGTGAGACCAGGCTGAGTTCATTTGACACAAAAAATTAAATATTTATTACAGCCAAGTCAGTAGGCTACAGTTTCAATTTAACAAAGTATCAACTGAATACCACTTTGGTTTGCAATGGGTAGATTATAATCTACACCTCAACCATTTCCAACAGTGTCTAACTGTCAACAACTGATGCTCTGCAATTTTCAGAAAATATAATTGAGCAAGTTGCTAAGCCTGTTTTAAGGAGATATGTTGATAAACCAGATCGGCAGTAATTATTACATTTGGAATTTAAAGCCAAGATTTTCTCACTCATCAGAAGTAAACATTATGCTGGTTACAGTGGTGGTGTCATGTTTTAAGATGTAATGGTATGACATTGGATCTTAACCAGACCAAGACACATTTACTAGACTGTCAAGACTTGACAGTTAGACAGGAAATGGCAATCAGTACCATTGAACCCACAGCCTCAACCAGTGTTATTGTCTAAAACAGATATTGGAGATATGCTTTAGGGTGCTCTGAAGTAGGAATGTTATTCTGAGACTGTCAGAGAGAGCTTTGGGAATTCAAAGATGGAGAAATTCAGCATTAACTTCATAATACGTATGTTTATCTATAAATATGTTTTAGACTTTGTCTGAAAAATTGTTTTATATACTGCAGAAGGCTTTTTACTTCCCCAATACATTTTAACATTGCCTTTTTGCAGAGCTAATCTTATTTCTGGATGTTTGCTGTTTATTTTCTTATCACTGAGTGATTATCTTATGTGTCACAAAAGTTGTATAGATATCACCAGGGACTGTAATTGAAGCTGTTGTGTGGGTGATTGTAATACTCCTTCATAACCTCTGCCATAGCCATGTAAGCCCTCAAGCCAGAGAGGCCTTGAATAAGAGCAGTGGAATCAAGTGGAACCAAACAAAGCTAAACATGCATCACCACTGCTGGGGCTACATGCTCCCTAGTCTGGCAGCACAGATAGCTGTTCTCTCTCCCAACAGGAGTGTCTGGCTCTTAGGTTACTCCACATGTGGAAAACTTATGACTATGTGTACATTATTTGTTTCAGGATTTAACATTTTCTGCCTTTGATTTTGCATGCCACCTCTTTCATGAATCAAGGTGATGCAGCTCAATTTTGTTGTGCGCTCTCATTTCGCCCTTCTTATTTCATGACTGCAGGATTTTAAAGGGAAATTCTTAATTCTATGTTTGATGACTGAGTGGTATATTTTGTTTTATGATTCATTCATTCATTCAAGCCCCTATCACTCACTATATGGTGGGATATACAGCAGCCATAGGCATCAAACTCTGAAGAGCATCATGTGGTAACAGGCACTTATGCTCATATTGTTAAGATTTCCATGCTGTTCAGCATTTTTGCACAAATGCTATATGGTAAAGAAGCCATCATTTGACTTTTTTACCGAATGGAGTTGGGTTAATAATTTTGTTTATATAACCAGGGCCATTTTTTACATTTGACAATTCCAGTCAAATTAATATAACACCTATTTATAATGTACCAAAATATAAAAACACATGCCTGTTTGCAAATGTCATAATAAAAACTAACGGGGTAATGGAGAACAGATGCCCAAAGTATCCTGATTTTGTAATTTGTAATTGTAATTGTAATTGTAATTTGCCTTTATCTTTGGGCGGAGGATGCTGGAGTGCCTTCACATGTCAATACGGTCCTAAAATAATCTCTGAAAGCACCGCTGAGCCCTGGCTATCCTCCCCCCGCTGCTGTCATTGCTCGACCGCTGCTCTGCCGCGTGTGTCCTCTACAACGCGTGTGGATGCGCTAAAATAATGATGAGATTTACTTATTCTGAGTATCGCAATTTTGTTATGATGGGAACAAGAGCAACCCGTCTTTAGGTAAAGTATCCAACGATGTGGGCTCCCGAGTAGCGCAGCGGTTTAAGGGACTGCATCTCAGTGCTAGAGGCGTCACTACAGACCCTAGTTCGATTCCAGGTTGTATCACAACCGGCCGTGATTGGGAGTCCCATAGGGCTGCGCACAATTGTCACAACGTCGTCCGGGTTAGGGTTTGGCTGGCCTAGGCAGATATTGTAAATAATAATTTGTTGTTAACTGACTTTCCTAACTAAATAAAGGTTAAGTACAGGCCTACATATTTATTTAAATAAAAATGCGTTGATCGGCGACGACTTTGTCAGAGTCAGCTGAGTGAGTATTTTGTTAATTGTGAAGCGCAGTGCAATCCCCGTGGACTGAATTAGTGGGGTCTGTTTCAGTCTATTAAACATTTATATTTTATATAATTAATTACAATATTTATTGATTTACAAGGACCCTACATTATTGCCATTATATCTAAACACTAGAAAATATAATCACGGATTTGCTTACTCTTTATTTAAAAACATGAACAACTAGATTTATGAGAGAACTCGGTATCTAAATCCTGCATCAATTAACCTACATTCTGCATTGTCTCTTCAAGTCATTTGCCTTCCCTCTTCATTGTAGGGATGTAGATCCAACAGTGTTTGCCATCCAGAGAGGAGATGCTCAAGCTGTGAAAGAGCTGTCAGTGACTGCACCACTCAGCCTGATGAAAGAGAACAAAGAAGGATTAATACCTTTGCATGAGGCTGCATATTGTGGCCAAGCTGAATGCATAAAGGCACTGCTGAAAGGTACACATTGAAAGCATAATTTTTATAGTCTTTAAATGCAAATCCTTGCCTTTGTTAATGGGGCTCAATTAAATTGGGGTTGAATTATAGACTGGATGTTAAAGCATGTTAAAGCATTTTGTTTATGTGTATATTATTTCCCCTCCAGCCCAACCAGGATTAGTTGACAAGTGCATCCTCTAAGAACAGGCTGCTCTCCTCCTGTCATTTTCCGGGCAGCAACTGTCATGTGTGCAATGCCTCCTACAGGCAGGGCCAGACCCTGACATCAGCAGCAAGAACAAAGAGAGACTCCCCTATACAAAGGTACAGCACCCTACGTGGCTATAGCATGTACGATAATGGCTTTGAGGAATATGTAGGCCTGTACTGAAGCATGGTGTCTTCTGCCAGTCTGTCTAAACCAATGTTCTCTGATGCCTTCTAGCGTGTGAGTGGGAGAACGTGGACATTTTTTTAAATGTATTTTTATTTAACCTTTATTTAACCTTTACAATCACGGCCTACCCCGGCAAAACCCGGACGACGCTGGACCAATTGTGCGCCGCCCTATGGGACTCCCAATCACGGTCAGATGTGATTCAGCCTGGATTCAAACCAGGGACTGTAGTGTCGCCTCTTGCACTGAGATGCAGTGCCTTAGACCACTGCGCCACTCGGGAGCCCCAAATGGTGAGCCTCATCCTGTCATTCGGTGCCACAGTGAGCCAGAGGTGTAACCGGGGCTGGACAGCCCTCCACGAGGCAGTGTGCAGGGACAACATAGAGATTTGGTATTTTATTAGGATCCCCATTAGCTGTTGCAAAAGCAGCAGCTACTCTTCCTGGGGTCCACACAAAACATGACATAATACAGAACATCAATAGACAAGAACAGGTCAAGGACAGAACTACATAATTTTTTTTAAAGGCACACGGAGGCCTACATACAGTGGGGCAAAAAAGTATTTAGTCACCCACCAATTGTGCAAATTCTCCCACTTAAAAAGATGAGAGAGGCCTGTAATTTTCATCATAGGTACACTTCAACTATGACAGACAAAATGAGAAAAAAAATTCCAGAAAATCACATTGTAGGATTTTTAATGAATTTATTTGCAAATTATGGTGGAAAATAAGTATTTGGTCACCTACAAACAAGCAAGATTTCTGGCTCTCACAGACCTGTAACTTCTTCTTTAAGAGGCTCCTCTGTCCTCCACTCGTTACCTGTATTAATGGCACCTGTTTGAACTTGTTATCAGTATAAAAGACACCTGTCCACAACCTCAAACAGTCACACTCCAAACTCCACTATGGCCAAGACCAAAGAGCTGTCAAAGGACACCAGAAACAAACTTGTAGACCTGCACCAGACCGGGAAGACTGAATCTGCAATAGGTAAGCAGCTTGGTTTGAAGAAATCAACTGTGGGAGCAATTATTAGGAAATGGAAGACATACAAGACCACTGATAATCTCCCTCAATCTGGGGCTCCACGCAAGATCTCACCCCGTGGGGTCAAAATGATCACAAGAACGGTGAGCAAAAATCCCAGAACCACACGGGGGGACCTAGTGAATGACCTGCAGAGAGCTGGGACCAAAGTAACAAAGCCTACCGTCAGTAACACACTACGTCACCAGGGACTCAAATCCTGCAGTGCCAGACGTGTCCCCCTGCTTAAGCCAGTACATGTCCAGGCCCGTCTGAAGTTTGCTAGAGAGCATTTGGATGATCCAGAAGAAGATTGGGAGAATGTCATATGTTCAGATGAAACCAAAATATAACTTGTTGGTAAAAACTCAACTCGTCGTGTTTGGAGGACAAAGAATGCTGAGTTGCATCCAAAGAACACCATACCTACTGTGAAGCATGGGGGTGGAAACATCATGCTTTGGGGCTGTTTTTCTGCAAAGGGACCAGGACGACTGATCCGTGTAAAGGAAAGAATGAATGGGGCCATGTATCGTGAGATTTTGAGTGAAAACCTCCTTCCACCAGCAAGGGCATTGAAGATTAAACGTGGCTGGGTCTTTCAGCATGACAATGATCCCAAACACACCGCCCGGGCAACGAAGGAGTGGCTTCGTAAGAAGCATTTCAAGGTCCTGGAGTGGCCTAGCCAGTATCCAGGTCTCAACCCCATAGAAAATCTTTGGAGGGAGTTGAAAGTCCGTGTTGCCCAGCAACAGCCCCAAAACATCACTGCTCTAGAGGAGATCTGCATGGAGGAATGGGCCAAAATACCAGCAACAGTGTGTGAAAACCTTGTGAAGACTTACAGAAAACGTTTGACCTCTGTCATTGCCAACAAAGGGTATATAACAAAGTATTGAGATAAACTTTTGTTATTGACCAAATACTTATTTTCCACCATAATTTGCAAATAAATTCATAAAAAATCCTACAATGTGATTTTCTGGATTTTCTTTTCTCATTTTGTTTGTCATAGTTATAGTGTACCTATGATGAAAATTACAGGCCTCTCTCATCTTTTTAAGTGGGAGAACTTGCACAATTGGTGGCTGACTAAATACTTTTTTGCCCCACTGTATCAATACATACACACAAACTATCTAGGTCAAATAGGGGAGAGACGTTGTGCCGTGAGGTGTTGCTTTGTCTGTTTTTTTTAAAACCAGGTTTGCTGTTTATTTGAACAATATGAGATGGAAGGAAGTTCCACGCAATAAGGGCTCTATATAATACTGTATGCTTTCTTGAATTTGTTCTGGATTTGGGGACTGTGAAAATACCCATGGTGGCATGGGTGTGTGTCTCAGAGCTGTGTGTAAGTTGACTTTGCAAACGATTTGGGATTTCCAACACATTAATGTTTCTTATAAAAAGAAGTGATGCAGTCAGTCTCTCCTCAACTCTTAGCTAAGAGAGACTGGCATGCATAGTATTTATATCAGCCCTCTGATTACAATGAAGAGCAAAACGTGCCGCTCTGTTCTGGGCCAGCGGCAGCTCACTATTTCCTTGCAGCACTGGACCATGACTGGACAATAATCAAGATTAGAGCCTGGAGAACTTGCTTTTTGGATTATGGTGTCAAAAAAGCAAAGCAAGTCTTATTACGGACAGACCTCTCCCCATCTTTACAACCACTTAATCTATATGTTTTGACCATGACAGGTTACAATCTAAGATAATGCCAAGTAATTTAATCTCTAAACTTGTTCAACAACCACACCATTCATTACCAGATTCAGCTGAGGTCTAGAACTTAAGGAATGATTTGTACCAAATACAATGCTCTTAGTTTTAGAGATGCTCAGGATCAGTTTATTACTGGCAACCCATTTCAAAACAAACTGCTAGTCTATGTTAAGGGTTTCAGTGACATTTAACATTTTACATTTAAGTCATTTAGCAGACGCTCTTATCCAGAGCGACTTACAAGTTGGTGCATTCACCTTATGATATCCAGTGGAACAACCACTTTACAATAGCGCATCTAACTCTTTTAAGGGGGGGGGGGGGGGGGTTAGAAGGATTACTTTATCCTATCCTAGGTATTCCTTAAAGAGGTGGTGTTTTAGTTGTTTCCGGAAGGTGGTGATTGACTCCGCTGACCTGGCGTCGTGGGGGAGTTTGTTCCACCATTGGGGTGCCAGAGCAGCGAACAGTTTTGACTGGGCTGAGCGGGAGCTGTACTTCCTCAGAGGTAGGGAGGCGAGCAGGCCAGAGGTGGATGAACGCAGTGCCCTTGTTTGGGTGTAGGGCCTGATCAGAGCCTGAAGGTACGGAGGTGCCGTTCCCCTCACAGCTCCGTAGGCAAGCACCATGGTCTTGTAGCGGATGCGAGCTTCAACTGGAAGCCAGTGGAGAGAGCGGAGGAGCGGGGTGACGTGAGAGAACTTGGGAAGGTTGAACACCAGACGGGCTGCGGCGTTCTGGATGAGTTGTAGGGGTTTAATGGCACAGGCAGGGAGCCCAGCCAACAGCGAGTTGCAGTAGTCCAGACGGGAGATGACAAGTGCCTGGATTAGGACCTGCGCCGCTTCCTGTGTGAGGCAGGGTCATACTCTGCGAATGTTGTAGAGCATGAACCTACAGGAACGGGTCACCGCCTTGATGTTAGTTGAGAACGACAGCGTGTTGTCCAGGATCACGCCAAGGTTCTTAGCACTCTGGGAGGAGGACACAATGGAGTTGTCAACCGTGATGGCGAGATCATGGAACGGGCAGTCCTTCCCCGGGAGGAAGAGCAGCTCCGTCTTGCCGAGGTTCAGCTTGAGGTGGTGATCCGTCATCCACACTGATATGTCTGCCAGACATGCAGAGATGCGATTCGCCACCTGGTTATCAGAAGGGGGAAAGGAGAAGATTAATTGTGTGTCGTCTGCATAGCAATGATAGGAGAGACCATGTGAGGATATGACAGAGCCAAGTGACTTGGTGTATAGCGAGAATAGGAGAGGGCCTAGAACAGAGCCCTGGGGGACACCAGTGGTGAGAGCACGTGGTGCGGAGACAGATTCTCGCCACGCCACCTGGTAGGAGCGACCTGTCAGGTAGGACGCAATCCAAGCGTGGGCCGCGCCGGAGATGCCCAACTCGGAGAGGGTGGAGAGGAGGATCTGATGGTTCACTGTATCAAAGGCAGCCGATAGGTCTAGAAGGATGAGAGCAGAGGAGAGAGAGTTAGCTTTAGCAGTGCGGAGCGCCTCCGTGACACAGAGAAGAGCAGTCTCAGTTGAATGACTAGTCTTGAAACCTGACTGATTTGGATCAAGAAGGTCATTCTGAGAGAGATAGCAGGAGAGCTGGCCAAGGACGGCACGTTCAAGAGTTTTGGAGAGAAAAGAAAGAAGGGATACTGGTCTGTAGTTGTTGACATCGGAGGGATCGAGTGTAGGTTTTTTCAGCAGGGGTGCAACTCTCGCTCTCTTGAAGGCGGAAGGGACGTAGCCAGCGGTCAAGGATGAGTTGATGAGCGAGGTGAGGTAAGGGAGAAGGTCTCCGGAAATGGCCTGGAGAAGAGAGGAGGGGATAGGGTCAAGCGGGCAGGTTGTTGGGCGGCCGGCCGTCACAAGACGCGAGATTTCATCTGGAGAGAGAGGGGAGAAAGAGGTCAAAGCACAGGGTAGGGCAGTGTGATCAGAACCAGCGGTGTCGTTTGACTTAGCAAACGAGGATCGGATGTCGTCGACCTTCTTTTCAAAATGGTTGACGAAGTCATCCGCAGAGAGGGAGGAGGAGGGGGGGAGGGGGAGGAGGATTCAGGAGGGAGGAGAAGGTGGCAAAGAGCTTCCTAGGGTTAGAGGCAGATGCTTGGAATTTAGAGTGGTAGAAAGTGGCTTTAGCAGCAGAGACAGAAGAGGAGAATGTAGAGAGGAGGGAGTGAAAGGATGCCAGGTCCGCAGGGAGGCGAGTTTTCCTCCATTTCCGCTCGGCTGCCCGGAGCCCTGTTCTGTGAGCTCGCAATGAGTCGTCGAGCCACGGAGCAGGAGGGGAGGACCGAGCCGGCCTGGAGGATAGGGGACATAGAGAGTTAAAGGATGCAGAAAGGGAGGAGAGGAGGGTTGAGGAGGCAGAATCAGGAGATAGGTTGGAGAAGGTTTGAGCAGAGGGAAGAGATGATAGGATGGAAGAGGAGAGAGTAGCGGGGGAGAGAGAGCGAAGGTTGGGACGGCGCGATACCATCCGAGTAGGGGCAGTGTGGGAAGTGTTGGATGAGAGCGAGAGGGAAAAGGATACAAGGTAGTGGTCGGAGACTTGGAGGGGAGTTGCAATGAGATTAGTGGAAGAACAGCATCTAGTAAAGATGAGGTCAAGCGTATTGCCTGCCTTGTGAGTAGGGGGGGAAGGTGAGAGGGTGAGGTCAAAAGAGGAGAGGAGTGGAAAGAAGGAGGCAGAGAGGAATGAGTCAAAGGTAGACGTGGGGAGGTTAAAGTCACCCAGTACTGTGAGAGGTGAGCCATCCTCAGGAAAGGAACTTATCAATCCGTCAAGCTCATTGATGAACTCTCCAAGGGAACCTGGGGGGCGATAAATGATAAGGATGTTAAGCTTGAAAGGGCTGGTAACTGTGACAGCATGGAATTCAAAGGAGGCGATAGACAGATGGGTCAGGGGAGAAAGAGAGAATGTCCACTTGGGAGAGATGAGGATCCCAGTGCCACCACCCCGCTGACCAGAGGCTCTCGGGGTGTGCGAGAACACGTGGGCAGACGAGGAGAGAGCAGTAGGAGTAGCAGTGTTATCTGTGGTAATCCATGTTTCCGTCAGTGCCAAGAAGTCGATGGACTGGAGGGAAGCATAGGCTGAGATGAACTCTGCCTTGTTGGCCGCAGATCGGCAGTTCCAGAGGCTGCCGGAGACCTGGAACTCCACGTGGGTCGTGCGCGCTGAGACCACCAGGTTAGAGTGGCGGCGGCCACGCGGTGTGAAGCGTTTGTATGGTCTGTGCAGAGAGGAGAGAAGAGGGATAGACAGACACATAGTTGACAGGCTACAGAAGAGGCTACGCTAATGCAAAGGAGATTGGAATGACAAGTGGACTACACGTCTCAAATGTTCAGAAAGTTAAGCTTACGTTGCAAAAAATCTTATTGACTAAAATGATAGTGCTGCTGGCTGGTGGAGTAGGCTAGCTAGCAGTGGCTGCGTTGTTGACTTAGTTTGAAAGTGTAGCTGGCTAGGTAGCCTCGGTAACTGGCTAGGTAACCTTGACAATTACTCTAACTACACAATTATCTTGGATACAAAGACAGCAAAGACAACTATGTAGCCAGCTAACACTACACTAATCAAGTCGTTCCGTTGTAATGTAATAGTTTCTACAGTGCTGCAATTCGGTAGACGGTAGACGTTGGCTAGCTGCTAGCTGCTGGCTAGCTAGCAGTGTTGACTAGGACGAAAATAGCTGACTAGCTAACCTCGGTAATTACGATAATACTCCAAACTACACAATTATCTTTGATACAAAGACGGCTATGTAGCTAGCTAAGATCAGACAAGTCAAACCGTTGTACTGTAATGAATTGTAATACTACCTGCGGAGCGAAATGCGAAATGCGACCACTCGCTCCAACCCGGAAGTTGTTAACTTGTGACTTCATTAGCTGTGGTTACTGATGCGTACAGTGCCTTGTGAAAGTATTCACTCCTATTTTGTTTTCTTACAACCTGGAATTAAAATAGATTTTTAGGGTTTTGTATCATTTGATTTACACAACATGCCTACCACTTTGAAGATGCAAAATATTTTTTATTGTGAAACAAACAAGAAATAATTATAAAAAACGGAAAACTTGAGCGTGCATAACTATTCACCTCCCCAAAGTCAATAGTTTGTAGAGCCACCTTTTGCAGCAATTACAGCTGCAAGTCTCTTGGGGCATGTCTCTATAAGCTTGGCATATCTAGCCACTGGGATTTTTGCCCATTCATCAAGACAAAACTGCTCCAGCTCCTTCAAGTCGGATGGGTTCCGCTGGTGTACAGCAATCTTTAAGTCATACCACAGATTCTCAATTGGATTGAGGTCTGGGCTTTGACTAGGCCATTCCAAGACATTTAAATGTTTTCCCTTAAACCACTCGGGTGTTGCTTTAGCAGTATGCTTAGGGTCATTGTCCTGCTGGAATGTGAACCTCCGTCCCAGTCTCAAATCTCTGGAAGACAAACAGGCCCTTCTCAAGAATATCCCTGTATTTAGTGTAACGGATGTGAAATGGCTAGCTAGTTAGCGGTGGTGCGCGCTAATAGCCTTTCAATCGGTGACGTCACTTGCTCTGAGACATTGAAGTAGTGGTTCCCCTTGCTCTGCAAGGGCCGCGGTTTTTGTGGAGCGATGGGTAACGATGCTTCGTGGGTGACTGTTGTTGATGTGTGCAGAGGGTCCCTGGTTCGCGCCCGGGTCGGGGCGAGGGGACGTACTAAAGTTAAACTGTTAAATTGATGCTGTTGACCCGGATCACTGGTTGCTGCTGAAAAGGAGGAGGTCGAAAGGGGGGTGAATGTAACCGATGTGAAATGTACAGTTTAACTTTAGTCCGTCCACTCGCCCCGACCCGGGCGCGAACCAGGGACCCTCTGCACACATCAACAACAGTCACCCACGAAGCACAAACCCACCAACAAACCCACCAAGACTCCTACCTCTACATGTTGCTGCTCCGTATGGACACCATGAGTATGTACGAGTGCACTGTGTTTCTCCTGTCGTGTCTCCTTGTATTACTCATATGTACAGTACTAATGTCCCTTTGTTCCAGTATTGTGTACCTGCTTGTCCCAGTCACCAGTCGGGCCAGAGTTCGCCACAACATGATCAGCCCCCTCCACCTGGCTGCAGAGCACAACCGGGACATGGTCACAGCCATATTGCTCAAGACAGGTGCCAATGTCAACGCCACACTATCCCACAATCGCTCCATGCGATATTCGGATCACTGCATCACAGCACTCTACTTTTCCATTTCCAATGGAAGCACTATTGCTGCCATTCTACTAGCAGCTGTAAGACGGGGTTGTGCCAGGACTATCTCCCTACTGCTGGAGCATGGGGCTGATAACACCAGCATTCCATTCTGTCCTACCACCTTCCCTGGTGCTATCATACTCTGTATGAATAACCTACCTCTTCTCAAGTGCCTTTTGGTCAATGGCTGTGATATCTGGGCCTACTTCAGATGTGCATATGGTTGCAGCCCACACCCAGGACAGCGTGGGCAGCATAGTCATCGACGTCAACACTGTACTGCCTACCAATGACATGTCTCTTTTAACCTGCACATGACTTGTTGCCAGCAAGGTACAGGTAAGGCAAAGTAGGCTCCTATTGTGATCATGATTATTCTGGGAACTTGATAAATAGCCTTTTTGGGGGGGGCACGATGCTCATTATCTTTTCTTTCTGTTCATTCTTATATCACTTAGTTTTGTGAGTTGATCTCGTCACCATCGCCAACTGTGTGTAACTGGGCAGGGCCCATCGTAGACTTACTGCTGGACTACGTTGGTGATGTTCAACTGTGTGGCAGACTCACCGAGCTCCTGGATGGACGGCAGAAATGGCCCAGCATCAAGACCAAGTCATGTGAGTACATCAATGAACACAGACACACACACTCAAACAGGTGGTACAATCTAATACAGTGTTCCCTGCTGTTTCCTCAGTGTCAGCCCATCCACTGATGCACCTGTAGGATCCGTGAGCAGATGGGTGTGTCCAGACTCAGGTCTCTGGACAGCCTACCCCTCCCAGAGACTGCTGCAGTACCTCAGCCTGACCAGACACAGCTTTGATGACTTCTGCCCTGATGGCAAATAAGGCTTGTCAGTGTTCCTGTGTGTTGTGCCTTATAGTATATTACATTACCAGTTTACAGGATTTTTAAAACTGTATTTATGGGGTAGTGATGATTGGGCAAAATGTGTGTAATGGAGAATGTGTGTGTCATGTGCACATACAGTGGATGTGAGCTGCAGGTCTGTAGGTCTGTGTGCAGGTCTGTAGGTCTGTGTGGATGGGCTGATGAATGATGATAAAGGCACAGCAGTTGATAGTCTCCTGAAGAAGTGCAGCATAACTGAGCTAAAATTAACTCAAGGTAAGCTTTTAAAATACCTGTCTTTAAGATGTTTAGGCCGAGTCGAACAAAGGGAGACAATCAATGTGAGGCTTTATGAAGTGTGCTTGCTTGGATGGAATTTACTTGTTGATATTCAGCACTGATTTTGTAATATGTTTTGAAAGTGTGTTTTCAACAGACCTAGTGTAATGAGTGTATATTATAGTTGAGTTGTTGTTGTAACATATTGTAAATGTCAGTGCCAAATGGCTATTGAAAAAGGTGTTCGAACCAAAGAAAGAAATCTAAAGATTTACTGTTTATTTAAAAAATAAATGTAATTTCTCCATTTCACAAGTATTATTTACAAACAAAAAATATCAAGAAATAATGTGGGGAACTATCTGTCAGTCTGTGTTTTACTTTTTGTTGACAAACACCAGTGAACTACAAGTAATTTTGATCAATTCATTTTTAAACCAGTGTATTTAAGAAATATATACACCATGAGGTAATCAACACGCCCGTAGACCTCTCGTTTAGCATAGATTATCACAATGAATCAAAAAATGGACAACGTCAAATGTCACTCCATTCCTATATCAACATAAATTCCCTTCCATTTTAAAAATTAGAAAGATGAAGTCGTCTACATTTTTCAGTTTGAGACGGTGCTAGGATTTTATAATAAATTCCTAATAGACGTTATGGAACCCAAGTGGTAAAGGTGCAGGTGTTCCAAGCAGAAATGTTTGGTGTGAAATGTAAGACTACTTAAGTGCTTATGACTACTCTTTAAAAAAAGAGAAATGCAAAGTTTGAAATAAAAAACAAACGGCATGTCGAACTAAACAAATTATATTTACATATTCATTATTGCTTAGGCAATTAATAAGCTATGTTTATACGTCTGTAATTGTGTTTAAATGAACCCAAACACGTTGAAAATGGATGGCGGGACGGTGGGTTTAGTCGGTATGGGTTTGACCACGACATGGGTGTAGTTCTTATAGCGGTGTGCTATGTCCGGTGTTTCCGTTTCAGCCACTGTGGCTTTCCCCCAGAGTCCCACAGCCGATTGTGGAACAACTATGTGACTCTGAAAGACGTGGTGTCCGTGGTACTGAAACGGACAGAAACCGCACACATTGACGTTATGAGAGGCCACGTCCAGTTTGAGCGGTTCTTTCTCAACAGAGCCACGTCTATTGGAGAGAAACAAGGTCGGTGTTGGTTCCTCGTGAGCTTTTTTTATTTTTTCAACCTCGTTGATTCCTGTCACACCTTGGCTCTTTTTCCATCCATACTGCAAATAGTCTGTGTTGGTTTGGGCTAATCGGGGTTCCTCCCAAAAAGATGCAGGGAGTTGACGTTTCCTCATGGGTACCTGTTCTTGCTTACTGTTATCACTGTCTACAGTTGGGGTTTGAGCCATCCTTGCGTTCTCTACGTCTTGCGCATCCGAACCCCCTTTTTCATTGATGCACGTCGTGCTCGGGTGAATTGTCTCCAATGAATACGCGCTGGACTTGTTCACCACATCTTTGGCGATGCTAGACTCCGTGGACCTGTGTGTGTGGCATCTGGGCATCCGAGCGTATTTCTGAGAAAAACGCTTGAGCTGTTTCTGCAGGTATTTCCTGTGGTCCACAGAGCGCCTGCAAGGGGCTGATTTGTCCAGAGCCGCCTTGATGTCACTGGATGCCAAGTTTACAAAGTTCAGTAACGTTTTCACCTCGCTGTCTGCACTTGCCATTTTACAGTGTAAATATTTTAATCCATAGGCCTACTACCAAAAACGTCCATGCAAATTATATTCTTCTTCATCTTTAAAATCTGAAAAAAATGAATGGCATCATAAGATATAAATATTTAAGAAAAATATTCAGAACTTGATATACTCACATTATTTGTTGTTCATAACGGCACAATAATCACACAATTACGCACAGGGCCTAATAAAACAGTAATTACGCATAGCCTAACAACACGTAGGTTGCAAATTATCCATTCATAACCACAAATATAACTTACCATGTCCCCTGTTGAGGATTCTCATTCCTGTCTCTCTCCCAGAAGTAGTCTGAGTGCTTCAACAAGTTGAATGAATATAAACTGCGTGTAGTGTTGGTGCTTTCCTTGAACCAATCAGCGACCTCAGTCCCCTCACAATGCACCCCAATCAGCCTCGGAGCCCCCGGTATTGAATTCTTTGCCATCGCAAATTGTTGTCACGGAGATCCTCCAAGAAAAGCGGCTAATAGATGCAATATTTCTGCCCGGTCTTCCGCGCGCTCATGGAACACCCTTACAACAGTTTATCCAAACTTCTAAATATGCCCCAAGAACTACCGTGCATGATTAGTCTGACATAGGCTGTTAATGGAATGGGTATGCTTCATCACTGCGAGACAATATTCGTTTGGCTACTTTCAACTGTTGTGATCTAGCCGGGGGCTAGAGTGCTGTCAGATGTAGGATTTGGTGGGGGTGGGGAGGGGGGGGATCTAAAGAGCACATATCCATGGAAAGGGGGGTTGAGCGCTCAAGAATCTTGTCTTTCTGTTTGCCCCCTCAATCGAGCGACACAAAAGCTGAATTACTCATTCAAACCTCGCGGGACAAAAGGAAAGGAGCTGGATAGCACTCCTGCATTTGTAGTCAAACATTTAGAGACTTAAATCGAGTCGTCATGAAGGAGAAAGAGTTAGACAAAGCCCATAGAATTGCCATCAGTAAACATTTTCCTGTGTCATATTAGTGGGTCTCCATGGCTCCTTCTGGCCCGCGGACAATAGCACAAGTTTGCACACTCGAATACTGTCACCCTGCCAACGGTAACAAGTGCCAAAAACAGGACAATCCCCGGGGAAAGCAAGGGCTCTGCGGGGAAGGTTGCAATAGAGGAGGAAAAGGGGACCTGTGAAATGCTAATTTCGGTCCATCCCCTTATTGAAGAAAAAAAGAGTACCTATCGTTCCATTGAACAACCACCTCAGTGTGGCATGAGATGTGAGGCAACCGTTTATCTGGTAAGTAACCTACACCGCATGACCATAACCACAATTACCGCTCTGCTGCCATCAGCCCTGACTGCAGAACATTTCATATTAATATTTTCTGACTTCTCAGAGTCAAATTAAAAGTTAATATATTGTAATGTTTGCATCTGCAATGCAATGTCTCTATAGGCATATCATATGTTATGACTAATACTATACTAACTTGTTATTTCTCTCAGGATGTATAACCTCCATAATGTGTGAATCAAATATACTGTATCTTGACTAGTCCAGTGCCTGGTATGATGGGGTGATCTCTCATCTACTGCTCAGGCTGTTGGCCCTTGGAGAGGCAACAGGACCCTACTGTCCCCGTCTCTTCTTTATTCACCTCTCTGTTCCTCTCAAAGGGCCAATTAACAATTGTGCACCCCTCCCCTGCCCTGTCGCCCTACTCCTGTGCTTTTGAAGTGACAGAGAGAGAAAGGGGAAGTATAGTGGTACCAATAAACAATAAATCCCACTCTGTGTCCCTGTCCTCATGCCAGTTTGAGTAAGATGGATGGAAGAGAGGTTTGTCAGCCATTTCAAATTGTATGTGATGTGTTATGGGACCCAGGGTAGATTATAGAATAATGAAGTGCTGAACCTCATCAGAAATATGACTGGAAAGGAAGCACTAATCAATTCAAAGTCAATCACTGTAAAACACTGTTGCTCTTATCCTTGTGTAATAAGACTTATTTCCGGTACTCTTGTAACTTTGTGTTGCTGTTATTAGACAGATAAGATTGTAATCACACACCACAATCAACGTAGTAACCACAACAACCTCCCTGGTTCTTGGTTGCCAATCGGTCACTGAGTTGACAGCACAAGACTCCCCCTTGCCCTCTGACCCCCAGACAGCACTGCTCTCTGGGTGTTACACCAGCACCCTCATTAGCATATGGCACATCCACTTAACACACTCCAGCCTGACATACTTCCACACTCCAGCATCACTAATAAACACTTTACATTATGACACTTGTACATGTAGTAATGCTGTAATTACTTTAGTAACAACATTATATTAATTTGTTATTTATGTTAATATCATATCCTGACACATATTGCATCATATTATACAGTGTTTTTAGTATTTTAATCTCTAACCACTTAACCCCCTAATTGTCATGTGTTGATGCACAAGTATAAATATACACTATTTGGGTAAATCAGATTATTCTTACATTATCAACTCTGCCACTAGATGGCAATAAACCTCTACAGTCTAGAATGCAGTAATGAGGACAAACAAGTCAGTGCTGTATAAAGCTTTGTTTAAGATAACACTGAGGGACCATATTTTGATGTTATTGAACATTATTTAATATCAGTAGTTACTTTGAAATTGTTATAATTACTTAAGAGCAAACCCAGAAACTCCTTAAACCGTTTGTCTTTTTAGTTTATGTATCCTTTATATCATGTACAGGTTACCTCATTGGGATTAAAAATGTATTTTACAAGAAAGACTGGTCACAAGATGACAGGTCTTTAGTGGGTATGAGTACTTCATTCTATAGTCTGCACTGTAGACTACACTGTATGATACTGTAATAAGGTAAACAACCAATCTATCTTGATTAGCAAAAGACAGCAAGAGGGTCTTATCCTGAATTCTGTGTGATGTTTGTCTCTATGGAGCGTGTGGATGTGAAGGATGGTGTTGTGGCACTGGCAGGTGTTTTGTGGTTGCTGAAATCAAATGGAGTAAGCAGGGCAGGAAGTGGATGATGTAGAGCTTCTTTCTTGTCTGTTAATCGATGCAGGGATAGACTGGAGTAGAGGATAGAGGAGCAAAACCACTAAACAGCTCCCTCAGGAGAACTCAAACCATCTAGAGAAGACATGTATACCAACACTTAAGATTTCAGAATCTGAAAAGGTATTTTTTACTGCCGTGCCAGTATTCATCAATGTGTAATCAGCTTTAATGCAATCCTCTCTGGATGTGCCCATTTGATAGCAGCAAATGTTTGTTTCCTACAAGACGGAATGCATTGCGTTGCTGCAGTATACTTGTTGACTGAATTGTTCTTCATCAAAAAGAACTTGAATAATTGGATTGGGTGCCAACAGCGTTCTTAAATGCCAGGTCTTGTCCAACTTATCTCATGACAGAGGGGCTGCGAGCTCTGTCATTTATACTGCACTAGTAAGTAGATCATTAAATGCCAGGTCTTGTCCAACTTATCTCATGACAGAGGGGCTGCGAGCTCTGTCATTTATACTGCACTAGTAAGTAGATCATTAAATGCCAGGTCTTGTCCAACTTATCTCATGACAGAGGGGCTGCGAGCTCTGTCATTTATACTGCACTAGTAAGTAGATCATTAAATGCCAGGTCTTGTCCAACTTATCTCATGACAGAGGGGCTGCGAGCTCTGTCATTTATACTGCACTAGTAAGTAGATCATTAAATGCCAGGCCTCCCCTCTGGCCACCTCCCTTATAATGAGCAGATTGCTTGTCATATAGGCATATAACAACGGTGCTTTGACTTGATTAAATTTATATATATATATATATTCAAAGGAAATATTGAGTCTGAAATTGGGTGTTAGAAATATTAATTAAATACCACATCAAAAATAATTCCCCTTTGCCACTGCAATAGAAAAGTCAATAGAGTTCGATGTGCTGTGTAAATAGTCATACCTTCATTCATGGTCCATAAATTAAAGTCAACATTAATTTATTACCCTCCATACATAGTATTCTCCCCCATCATGTTTAGTTACCACAGGAATGGGTAATGATGTGAGGAAAGTAGACTAGACATCACATTAAAGAGTTAATTGACATCAGGCTAGCCAGTGTTTTCCCCTCCAGAGTGTTTAGAGTAGATTTGTCTAATTAGAAGAAGTAATTTACCTTTAGTATGCATAAACCATTTCCACTCTGTGCTGATCATGGAGATATGCGAAGAGGAGGAGAATTATATGGAGACAAGCAGGTAAGGGGAGTACAACATTGGCTTGTCCACTGAGGTCGTGAGAGAGACACTGTAAACATGGACTAGACTCAGTGGATAACGGTGTCCTGTTATTTACAGAAGACTGCATGTACATCCAAATTGTTACACAACTTCCCTCTCCTACTGTTCCTTCGGAAGGGTCTGCAATTGGCCAACCTGGTCTCAGAACAAAACGTGTTATATGTTACTAAAATCAGTGCAACTCCAGTTAATATATGTTACATTAGGTTATATTACATTGGTCTACCAATGTAATAGCGGTCGTACAATATGATAGGAATTGTAGGACGTATGGTATGTTACAAATTACAATTTGTATGATATGTTGTCTTAATGACTCGCCCTGTAGCATTCACATCTGTAGCCATGAAATGCCTTGAAAGGTTGGTCATGGCTCACATCAACTATAAAAATAGAGTCGCATACTATATATAAACTCACAGTAATTTATTGGGTAAATCACCAAAGTTTCGGCATCGCTGTGCCTTCTTCAGGCTCACATCAAACCCATCATCCCAGACACCCTGGACCCACTCCAATTTGCATATTGCCCCAACAGATCCACAGATGATGCAATCTCTTTTGCACTCCACACTGCCCTCTCCCACCTGCACAAGACGAATACCTACGTGAGAATGCTGTTCATTGACTATAGCTCAGCGTTCAACACCTGTCACGCCCTGGCCTTTGTTATATTGATTTTCTTTATTAGTTTAGTTAGGTCAGGGTGTGACATGGGGGATGTTTGTGTGTTTTGTCTAGTTTAGGGTGTGTGTATTGTTTAGGGGGTTTGTAGAATGTATGGGGTTGTGTTCAGTGTAGGTGTTTAGGAAAGTCTATGGTTGCCTGGTTTGGTTCTCAATCAGAGACAGCTGTTTATTGTTGTCTCTGATTGGGAGCCATATTTAAGGCAGCCATAGGCTTTAGGTGTTTGTGGGTAATTGTCTATGTTTAACGTTTGTAGCTTGTGTATGCACTAACGTTTGTAGCTTCACGGTCGTTCGTGGTTTGTTGTTTTTTTGTATAGTTTGTAAAATTGTTTTGTTTCGTGTTCATCTTCGTTATATAATAAAAGGGAAGATGTTTTCATATCACTCTGCGTATTGGTCCGATCCATGCACCTCCTCAGACGAGGAGGAGAACGAACGTGATAGAATTACCCACCAGAACGGGACCAAGCAGCGTGTCAAGCGGCAGCAGGAACATACACAGGATTTGTGGCAATGGGAGCAGGATCTGGACTATACTACGTGGGAGGAGATCGACAGGTGGGCGATCGACCCAGGGCGAATGCCGGAGCCTGCCTGGGATTCTCTGGAACAGTGCGAGGAGGGATACCGGTGAATGGAGGCAGCACGACAACGCGGTAGGAAGCCTGTGAGTCAGCCCAAAAAAATTCTTGGGGGGGGGGGGGGGGGGGGCTACAAGGGAGTGTGGCGAAGTCAGGTAGGAGACCTGCGCCAACTCCCCGAGCTTACCGTGGAGCGCAAAAGTACGGGCAGACACCGTGTTATGCGGTAGAGCGCACGGTGTCTCCTGTACGTGTGCATAGCCCGGTGCGGGTTATTCCACCTCCCCGCACTGGCAGGGCTAGATTGGGCATTGAGCCAGGTGCCATGAAGCCGGCTCAACGCGTCTGGTCTCCAGTGCGTCTCCTCGGGCCGGCATACATGGCACCAGCCTTACGCATGGTGTCCCCGGTTCGCCTACACAGCCCAGTGCGGGTTATTCCACCTCCCCGCACTGGTCGGGCTACGGGGAGCATACAACCAGGTAAGGTTGGGCAGGCTCAGTGTTCAAGGGAGCCAGTACGCCTGCACGGCCCGGTATTTCCGGCACCACCTCCCCGCCCCAGTCCAGTACCACCAGTGCCTACACCACGCACCAGGCTTCCTGTGCGTCTCCAGAGCCCTGTTTCTCCTCCACGCACTAGCCCTGTGGTGCGTGTCTCCAGCCTATTATCACCAGTGCCTACACCACGCACCAAGCCTCCTGTGCGTCTACAGAGTCCTGTGCATCCTGTTGCTGCTCCCCGCACTAGCCATGAGATGCGTGTCCCCAGCCCGGTACCACCAGTTCCGGCACCACGCACTAGGCCTAATGTGCGTCTCCAGGGTCCAGTATGCCCTGTTCCTTCTCCCCGCACTAGCCTTCAGGTGCGTGTCCCCAGCCCGGTACCACCAGTTCCGGCACCACGCACCAGGCCTACAGTGCGCCTCAGCCGGCCAGAGTCTGCCATCTGCCCAGCGGCGCCTGAACTGCCCAACGCCGTCTGAGCTGTCCGTCTGCCAAGCGCCGCCTGAACTGCCCGTCTGTCCTGAGCCTTCAAAGCCGCCCGTCTGCCCTGAGCCTTCAAAGCCGCCCGTCTGTCCTGAGCCTTCAAAGCCGCCCGTCTGTACTGAGCCTTCAAAGCCGCCCGTCTGTCCTGAGCCTTCAGAGCCGTCTGCCAGACAGGAGCCGCTAGAGCCGTCCGCCAGACAGGAGCCGCTAGAGTCTTCCGCCAGACAGGAGCAGCCAGAGCCTTCCGCCAGACAGGAGCAGCCAGAGCCTTCCGTCAGACAGGAGCAGCGAGAGCCGCCAGCCAGCCATGAGCAGCCAGAGCCGTCAGCCAGCCATGAGCAGCCAGAGCAGTCAGCCAGCCATGAGCAGCCAGAGCAGTCAGCCAGCCATGAGGAGCCAGAGCCGCCAGCCAGCCATGAGCAGCCAGAGCCGCCAGCCAGCCATGAGCAGCCAGAGCCGCCAGCCAGCCATGAGCAGCCAGAGCCGCCAGCCAGCCATGAGCAGCCAGAGCCGCCAGCCAGCCATGAGCAGCCAGAGTCTACCGCCAGCCATGAGCAGCCAGAGTCTACCGCCAGCCATGAGCAGCCAGAGCCTACCGCCAGCTATGAGCAGCCAGAGCCTACCGCCAGCCATGAGCAGCCAGAGCCTACCGCCAGCCATGATCCGCCAGAGCCGTCAGACAGCCAGGACCCGCCAGAGCCGCCAGCCAGCCAGGATCCGCCAGCCAGCCAGGATCCGCCAGAGCCGCCAGCCAGCCAGGATCCGCCAGAGCCGCCAGCCAGCCAGGATCCGCCAGAGCCGCCAGCCAGCCAGGATCCGCCAGCCAGCCAGGATCCGCCAGAGCCGCCAGCCAGCCAGGATCCGCCAGAGCCGCCAGCCAGCCAGGATCCGCCAGAGCCGCCAGCCAGCCAGGATCCGCCAGAGCCGCCAGCCAGCCAGGATCCGCCAGAGCCAGCCAGCCAGGATCCGCCAGAGTCAGTCAGCCAGGATCCGCCTGAGCCATCTGCCAGTCATGAGCTGCCCCTCAGTCCGGAGCTGCCCCTCAGTCCGGAGCTGCCCCTCAGTCCGGAGCTGCCCCTCAGTCCGGAGCTGCCCCTCAGTCCGGAGCTGCCCCTCAGTCCGGAGCTGCCCCTCCGTCCAGTGGCGCCCTCTGGGATGGTATTCAGTCCGGGACTCGCCGTTCCAGAGGCGCCACCAAAGCGGGTAGGGACTATGGTGGAGGGGGGTCCATGTCCCGCACCCGAGCCGCCGCCATAGGAAGGCCCACCCGGACCCTCCCCTTCTGTGTCAGGTTTTGCGGCCGGAGTCCGCACCTTTGGGGGGGGGGGTACTGTCACGCCCTGGCCTTTGTTATATTGATTTTCTTTATTAGTTTAGTTAGGTCAGGGTGTGACATGGGGGATGTTTGTGTGTTTTGTCTAGTTTAGGGTGTGTGTATTGTTTAGGGGGTTTGTAGAATGTATGGGGTTGTGTTCAGTGTAGGTGTTTAGGAAAGTCTATGGTTGCCTGGTTTGGTTCTCAATCAGAGACAGCTGTTTATTGTTGTCTCTGATTGGGAGCCATATTTAAGGCAGCCATAGGCTTTAGGTGTTTGTGGGTAATTGTCTATGTTTAACGTTTGTAGCTTGTGTATGCACTAACGTTTGTAGCTTCACGGTCGTTCGTGGTTTGTTGTTTTTTTGTATAGTTTGTAAAATTGTTTCGTTTCGTGTTCATCTTCGTTATATAATAAAAGGGAAGATGTTTTCATATCACTCTGCGTATTGGTCCGATCCATGCACCTCCTCAGACGAGGAGGAGAACGAACGTGATAGAATTACCCACCAGAACGGGACCAAGCAGCGTGTCAAGCGGCAGCAGGAACATACACAGGATTTGTGGCAATGGGAGCAGGATCTGGACTATACTACGTGGGAGGAGATCGACAGGTGGGCGATCGACCCAGGGCGAATGCCGGAGCCCGCCTGGGATTCTCTGGAACAGTGCGAGGAGGGATACTGGCGAATGGAGGCAGCACGACAACGCGGTAGGAAGCCTGTGAGTCCGCCCAAAAAAATTCTTGGGGGGGGGGGGGGGGCTACAAGGGAGTGTGGCGAAGTCAGGTAGGAGACCTGCGCCAACTCCCCGAGCTTACCGTGGAGCGCGAAAGTACGGGCAGACACCGTGTTATGCGGTAGAGCGCACGGTGTCTCCTGTACGTGTGCATAGCCCGGTGCGGGTTATTCCACCTCCCCGCACTGGCAGGGCTAGATTGGGCATTGAGCCAGGTGCCATGAAGCCGGCTCAACGCGTCTGGTCTCCAGTGCGTCTCCTCGGGCCGGCATACATGGCACCAGCCTTACGCATGGTGTCCCCGGTTCGCCTACACAGCCCAGTGCGGGTTATTCCACCTCCCCGCACTGGTCGGGCTACGGGGAGCATACAACCAGGTAAGGTTGGGCAGGCTCAGTGTTCAAGGGAGCCAGTACGCCTGCACGGCCCGGTATTTCCGGCGCCACCTCCCCGCCCCAGTCCAGTACCACCAGTGCCTACACCACGCACCAGGCTTCCTGTGCGTCTCCAGAGCCCTGTTTCTCCTCCACGCACTAGCCCTGTGGTGCGTGTCTCCAGCCTATTATCACCAGTGCCTACACCACGCACCAAGCCTCCTGTGCGTCTACAGAGTCCTGTGCATCCTGTTGCTGCTCCCCGCACTAGCCATGAGATGCGTGTCCCCAGCCCGGTACCACCAGTTCCGGCACCACGCACTAGGCCTAATGTGCGTCTCCAGGGTCCAGTATGCCCTGTTCCTTCTCCCCGCACTAGCCTTCAGGTGCGTGTCCCCAGCCCGGTACCACCAGTTCTGGCACCACGCACCAGGCCTACAGTGCGCCTCAGCCGGCCAGAGTCTGCCATCTGCCCAGCGGCGCCTGAACTGCCCAACGCCGTCTGAGCTGTCCGTCTGCCAAGCGCCGCCTGAACTGCCCGTCTGTCCTGAGCCTTCAAAGCCGCCCGTCTGCCCTGAGCCTTCAAAGCCGCCCGTCTGTCCTGAGCCTTCAAAGCCGCCCGTCTGTACTGAGCCTTCAAAGCCGCCCGTCTGTCCTGAGCCTTCAGAGCCGTCTGCCAGACAGGAGCCGCTAGAGTCTTCCGCCAGACAGGAGCCGCCAGAGCCTTCCGCCAGACAGGAGCAGCGAGAGCCGCCAGCCAGCCATGAGCAGCCAGAGCCGTCAGCCAGCCATGAGCAGCCAGAGCAGTCAGCCAGCCATGAGCAGCCAGAGCCGCCAGCCAGCCATGAGCAGCCAGAGCCGCCAGCCAGCCATGAGCAGCCAGAGTCTACCGCCAGCCATGAGCAGCCAGAGCCTACCGCCAGCCATGAGCAGCCAGAGCCTACCGCCAGCTATGAGCAGCCAGAGCCTACCGCCAGCTATGAGCAGCCAGAGCCTACCGCCAGCCATGACCCGCCAGAGCCGTCAGCCAGCCAGGACCCGCCAGAGCCGCCAGCCAGCCAGGATCCGCCAGAGCCGCCAGCCAGCCAGGATCCGCCAGAGCCGCCAGCCAGCCAGGATCCGCCAGCCAGCCAGGATCCGCCAGAGCCGCCAGCCAGCCAGGATCCGCCAGAGCCGCCAGCCAGCCAGGATCCGCCAGAGCCAGCCAGCCAGGATCCGCCAGAGTCAGTCAGCCAGGATCCGCCTGAGCCATCTGCCAGTCATGAGCTGCCCCTCAGTCCGGAGCTGCCCCTCAGTCCGGAGCTGCCCCTCAGTCCGGAGCTGCCCCTCCGTCCAGTGGCGCCCTCTGGGATGGTATTCAGTCCGGGACTCGCCGTTCCAGAGGCGCCACCAAAGCGGGTAGGGACTATGGTGGAGGGGGGTCCATGTCCCGCACCCGAGCCGCCGCCATAGGAAGGCCCACCCGGACCCTCCCCTTCTGTGTCAGGTTTTGCGGCCGGAGTCCGCACCTTTGGGGGGGGGTACTGTCACGCCCTGGCCTTTGTTATATTGATTTTCTTTATTAGTTTAGTTAGGTCAGGGTGTGACATGGGGGATGTTTGTGTGTTTTGTCTAGTTTAGGGTGTGTGTATTGTTTAGGGGGTTTGTAGAATGTATGGGGTTGTGTTCAGTGTAGGTGTTTAGGAAAGTCTATGGTTGCCTGGTTTGGTTCTCAATCAGAGACAGCTGTTTATTGTTGTCTCTGATTGGGAGCCATATTTAAGGCAGCCATAGGCTTTAGGTGTTTGTGGGTAATTGTCTATGTTTAACGTTTGTAGCTTGTGTATGCACTAACGTTTGTAGCTTCACGGTCGTTCGTGGTTTGTTGTTTTTTTGTATAGTTTGTAAAAGTGTTTCGCTTCGTGTTCATCTTCGTTATATAATAAAAGGGAAGATGTTTTCATATCACTCTGCGTATTGGTCCGATCCATGCACCTCCTCAGACGAGGAGGAGAACGAACGTGATAGAATTACCCACCAGAACGGGACCAAGCAGCGTGTCAAGCGGCAGCAGGAACATACACAGGATTTGTGGCAATGGGAGCAGGATCTGGACTATACTACGTGGGAGGAGATCGACAGGTGGGCGATCGACCCAGGGCGAATGCCAGAGCCCGCCTGGGATTCTCTGGAACAGTGCGAGGAGGGATACCGGCGAATGGAGGCAGCACGACAACGCGGTAGGAAGCCTGTGAGTCCGCCCCAAAAAATTCTTGGGGGGGGGGGGGGGGGGCTACAAGGGAGTGTGGCGAAGTCAGGTAGGAGACCTGCGCCAACTCCCCGAGCTTACCGTGGAGCGCGAAAGTACGGGCAGACACCGTGTTATGCGGTAGAGCGCACGGTGTCTCCTGTACGTGTGCATAGCCCGGTGCGGGTTATTCCACCTCCCCGCACTGGCAGGGCTAGATTGGGCATTGAGCCAGGTGCCATGAAGCCGGCTCAACGCGTCTGGTCTCCAGTGCGTCTCCTCGGGCCGGCATACATGGCACCAGCCTTACGCATGGTGTCCCCGGTTCGCCTACACAGCCCAGTGCGGGTTATTCCACCTCCCCGCACTGGTCGGGCTACGGGGAGCATACAACCAGGTAAGGTTGGGCAGGCTCAGTGTTCAAGGGAGCCAGTACGCCTGCACGGCCCGGTATTTCCGGCGCCACCTCCCCGCCCCAGTCCAGTACCACCAGTGCCTACACCACGCACCAGGCTTCCTGTGCGTCTCCAGAGCCCTGTTTCTCCTCCACGCACTAGCCCTGTGGTGCGTGTCTCCAGCCTATTATCACCAGTGCCTACACCACGCACCAAGCCTCCTGTGCGTCTACAGAGTCCTGTGCATCCTGTTGCTGCTCCCCGCACTAGCCATGAGATGCGTGTCCCCAGCCCGGTACCACCAGTTCCGGCACCACGCACTAGGCCTAATGTGCGTCTCCAGGGTCCAGTATGCCCTGTTCCTTCTCCCCGCACTAGCCTTCAGGTGCGTGTCCCCAGCCCGGTACCACCAGTTCCGGCACCACGCACCAGGCCTACAGTGCGCCTCAGCCGGCCAGAGTCTGCCATCTGCCCAGCGGCGCCTGAACTGCCCGTCTGCCCAACGCCGTCTGAGCTGTCCGTCTGCCAAGCGCCGCCTGAACTGCCCGTCTGTCCTGAGCCTTCAAAGCCGCCCGTCTGCCCTGAGCCTTCAAAGCCGCCCGTCTGTCCTGAGCCTTCAAAGCCGCCCGTCTGTACTGAGCCTTCAAAGCCGCCCGTCTGTCCTGAGCCTTCAGAGCCGTCTGCCAGACAGGAGCCGCTAGAGCCGTCCGCCAGACAGGAGCCGCTAGAGTCTTCCGCCAGACAGGAGCAGCCAGAGCCTTCCGCCAGACAGGAGCAGCCAGAGCCTTCCGTCAGACAGGAGCAGCCAGAGCCGCCAGCCAGCCATGAGCAGCCAGAGCCGTCAGCCAGCCATGAGCAGCCAGAGCAGTCAGCCAGCCATGAGCAGCCAGAGCAGTCAGCCAGCCATGAGCAGCCAGAGCCGCCAGCCAGCCATGAGCAGCCAGAGCCGCCATCAGCCATGAGCAGCCAGAGCCGCCAGCCAGCCATGAGCAGCCAGAGCCGCCAGCCAGCCATGAGCAGCCAGAGCCGCCAGCCAGCCATGAGCAGCCAGAGCCGCCAGCCAGCCATGAGCAGCCAGAGCCTACCGCCAGCCATGAGCAGCCAGAGCCTATCGCCAGCCATGAGCAGCCAGAGCCTACCGCCAGCCATGAGCAGCCAGAGCCTACCGCCAGCCATGAGCAGCCAGAGCCTACCGCCAGCCAGGACCCGCCAGAGCCGCCAGCCAGCCAGGATCCGCCAGCCAGCCAGGATCCGCCAGAGCCGCCAGCCAGCCAGGATCCGCCAGAGCCGCCAGCCAGCCAGGATCCGCCAGAGCCGCCAGCCAGCCAGGATCCGCCAGAGCCGCCAGCCAGCCAGGATCCGCCAGAGCCGCCAGCCAGCCAGGATCCGCCAGAGCCAGCCAGCCAGGATCCGCCAGAGTCAGTCAGCCAGGATCCGCCCGAGCCATCTGCCAGTCATGAGCTGCCCCTCAGTCCGGAGCTGCCCCTCAGTCCGGAGCTGCCCCTCAGTCCGGAGCTGCCCCTCCGTCCAGTGGCGCCCTCTGGGATGGTATTCAGTCCGGGACTCGCCGTTCCAGAGGCGCCACCAAAGCGGGTAGGGACTATGGTGGAGGGGGTCCATGTCCCGCACCCGAGCCGCCGCCATAGGAAGGCCCACCCGGACCCTCCCCTTCTGTGTCAGGTTTTGCGGCCGGAGTCCGCACCTTTGGGGGGGGGGTACTGTCACGCCCTGGCCTTTGTTATATTGATTTTCTTTATTAGTTTAGTTAGGTCAGGGTGTGACATGGGGGATGTTTGTGTGTTTTGTCTAGTTTAGGGTGTGTGTATTGTTTAGGGGGTTTGTAGAATGTATGGGGTTGTGTTCAGTGTAGGTGTTTAGGAAAGTCTATGGTTGCCTGGTTTGGTTCTCAATCAGAGACAGCTGTTTATTGTTGTCTCTGATTGGGAGCCATATTTAAGGCAGCCATAGGCTTTAGGTGTTTGTGGGTAATTGTCTATGTTTAACGTTTGTAGCTTGTGTATGCACTAACGTTTGTAGCTTCACGGTCGTTCGTGGTTTGTTGTTTTTTTGTATAGTTTGTAAAAGTGTTTCGTTTCGTGTTCATCTTCGTTATATAATAAAAGGGAAGATGTTTTCATATCACTCTGCGTATTGGTCCGATCCATGCACCTCCTCAGACGAGGAGGAGAACGAACGTGATAACACCATAGTGCCCTCCAAGCTCATCACTAAACTCAGGACCCTGGGACTGAACACCTCCCTCTGCAACCTCTACTTTGAAATTGTTATAATTACTTAAGAGCAAACCCAGAAACTCCTGAAACTGTTTTGTCTTTTTAGTTTATGTATCCTTTATATCATGTACAGGTTACCCCAGTTGGTGAGGGCAGGCAATAACACATCTGCCATGTTGAACCTCAACACAGGGGCCCCTCAGGGGTGCATGCTTAGTCCCCTACTGTACTCCCTGTTCAACCACAACTGCGTTGCCGCGCATGACTCCAACACTATCATTAAGTTTGCTGACGACATGACGATGGTTGGCCTGATCATCGACGACGATGAGACAACTTATAAGGGAGGAGGTCAGTGACAACAACCTATCCCTCAACATCAGCAAGACAAAGGAGCTGATCGTGGACTACAGGAGACGGAGGGCCGAGCACACCCACATCCACATTTTATTGGTGCTGTAGTGGAACGGGTCGAGAGCGTCAAGTTCCTCAGTGTCCACATCACTAAGGAATTATCATGGTCCACACACACCAACACAGTCACGAAGAAGGCACGACAACACCTCTTCCCCCTCAGGAAGCTGAAAAGAATCAGACATGGGCCCTCAGATTCTCCAAAAGTTCGAGAGCTGGACCATTGAGAGCATCTTGACTGGCTGCATCACTGCTTGGCATCTGACTGCAAGGCGCTACAGAGGGTAGTGCGTACGGCCCAGTACATCACTGGGGCAGAGCTCCCTGCCATCCAGGACCTCTGTACCAGGTGGTCAGAGGAAGGACCTAAAAGCCTTGGTTTCATGCATATTAACATTAGAAGCCTCCTCCCTAAGTTTGTTTTATTCACTGCGTTAGCTCACTATGCCAACCCGGATGTCCTAGCCATGTCTGAATCCTGGCTTAGGAAGACCACCAAAAACTCTGACATTTCCATCCCTAACTATAACATTTTCCTACAAGATAGAACTGCCAAAGGGGGCGGAGTTGCAATCTACTGCAGAGATAGCCTGCAGAGTTCTGTCTTACTATCCAGGTCTGTGCCCAAACAATTTGAGCTTCTACTTTTAAAGATCCACCTTTCCAGAAACAAGTCTCTCACCGTTGCTGCTTGCTATAGACCACCTTCTGCCCCCAGCTGTGCCCTGGACACCATATGTGAATTGATTGCCCCCCAGCTATCTTCAGAGCTTGTGCTGTTAGGTGACCTAAACTGGGACATGCTTAACACCCCGGTCATCCTACAATCTAAGCTTGATGCCCTCAATCTCACACAAATTATCAATGAACCTACCAGGTACAACCCCAAATCCGTAAACACGGCCACCTTCATAGATACCATCCTAACCAATCTGCCCTCCAAATATACCTCTGCTGTCTTCAACCAGGATCTCAGCGATCCCTGCCTCATTTTCTGTGTTCGTAATGGGTCTGTGGTCAAACAACCACCCCTCATCACTGTCAAAAGATCCCTATAACACTTCAGCGAGCAGGCCTTTCTAATCGACCTGGCCCGGGTATCCTGGAAGGATATTGACCTCATTTCTTCAGTAGAGGATGCCTGGTTATTCTTTAAAAGTGCTTTCCTCACCATTTTAAATAAGCATGCCCCATTCAAAAAATGTAGAACCAGGAATAAATATAGCTCTTGGTTCACTGCAGACCTGACTGCCCTTGATCAGCACAACAACATCCTGTGGCATTAGCATTAGCATCGAATAGCCCCCGCGATATGCAACTTTTCAGGGAAGTTAGGAACCAATATACACAGGCAGTTAGGAAAGCAAAGGCTATTCAAACAGAAATTTACATTCTGTAGCACAAACTACAAAAAGTTCTGGGACACTGTAAAGTCCATGGAGAATAAGAGCACCTCCTCCCAGCTGCCCACTGCATTGAGGCTAGGAAACACTTTCACCACGATAAATCCATGATAATTGAGAATGTCAAAAAGCATTTTTCTACGGCTGGCCATGCTTTCCACCTGGCTACCCCTACCCCGGTCAACAGCCCTGCACCCCCCACAACAACTTGCCGAAGCCTCCCCCATTTCTCCTTCACACAAATCCAGATAGTTGATGTTCTGAAAGAGCTGCAAAATCTGGACCCCTACAAATCAGCCGGGCTAGAGAATCTGGACCCTCTCTTTTTTAAATTACCGAAATTGTTGCAACCCCTATTACTAGCCTTTTCAAACTCTCTTTCATATCGTCTGAGATCCCCAAAGATTGGAAAGCCGCCGCGGTCATCCCCCTCTTCAAAGGGGGAGATACTCTAGACCCAAACTGCTACAGACCTATATCTATCCTACCCTGCCTTTCTAAGGTCTTCAAAAGCCAAGTTAACAAACAGATCACTGACCATTTCGAATCCCACCGACCTTCTCTGCTTCACAATCTGATTTCCGAGCTGGTCATGGGTGAACCTCAGCCACGCTCAAGGTCCTAAACAATATCATAACCGCCATCGATAAGAGACAATACTGTGCAGCTGTATTCATCAACCTGGCCAAGGCTTTCGACTCTGTCAATCACCACATTCTTATCGGCAGACTCAACAGCCTTGGTTTCTTAAATGACTGCCTCGCCTGGTTCACCAACTACTTCTCAGTTAGAGTTCAGTGTGTCAAATCGGAGGGCCTGTTGTCCGGACCTCTGGCAGTCTCTATGGGGGTGCCACGGGGTTCAATTCTCAGGCCGACTCTTTTCTCTGTATATGTCAATGATGTCTCTCTTGCTGCTGGTGATTCTCTGATCCACCTCTACGCAGACGACACCATTCTGTATACTTCTGGCCCTTCTTTGGACACTGTGTTAACTAACCTCCAGACGAGCTTCAATGCCATACAACTCTCCTTCCGTGGCCTCCAACTGCTCTTAAATGCAAGTAAAACTAAATGCATGCTCTTCAACCGATCGCTGCCCACACATACCCTCCCGTCCAGTGATGCTGGACGGTTCTGACTTAAAATATGTGGACAACTACAAATACCTAGGTGTCTGGTTAGACTGTAAACTCTCCTTCCAGACTCACATTAAGCATCTCCAATCCAAAATTAAATCTAGAATTGGCTTCCTATTTTGCAACAAAGCATCCTTCACTCATGCTGCCAAACATACCCTCATAAAACTGACTATCCTACCGATCCTTGACTTCGGCGATGTCATTTACAAAATAGCCTCCAACACTCTACTCAGCAAATTGGATGCAGTCTAGCACAGTGCCATCCGTTTTGTCACCAAAGCCCCATATACTACCCACCACTGCGACCTGTATGCTCTCGTTGGCTGGCTATCAAATCAAATCAAATCAATTTTATTTTATATAGCCCTTCGTACATCAGCTAATATCTCGAAGTGCTGTACAGAAACCCAGCCTAAAACCCCAAACAGCAAGCAATGCAGGTGTAGAAGCTCGCTTCATATTCGTCGCCAAACCCACTGGCTCCAGGTCATCTATAAGTATTTGCTAGGTAAAGCCCCGCCTAATCTCAGCTCACTGGTCACCATAGCAGCACCCACCCATAGCACGCGCTCCAGCAGGTATATTTCACTGGTCACCCCCAAAGCCAATTCCTCCTAAGAGGACCACAATGGAAATAAGTCCCAGACTTTATTCTGTGTTATCCTCGATGATTTTATTCATGTGCATGTATGGCTTTTAAGTTTTATGTGTGCTTGTTTTTTTTTAAATGGTCGAATTAATAAACTAAACTAAAATCCTTTGGCCGCCTTTCCTTCCAGTTCTCTGCTGCCAATGACTGGAACGAACTGCAAAAATCACTGAAGCTGGAGACTCATGTCTCCCTCACTAACTTTAAGCACCAGCTGTCAGAGCAGCTCACAGATCACTGCACCTGTACATAGCCCATCTGTAAATAGCCCATCCAACTACCTCATCCCCATACTGTTATTTATTTTCCTCCTTTGCACCCCAGTATCTCTACTTGCACACTCATCTTCTGCACATGTATCACTCCAGTGTTTAATTGCTATATTGTAATTATTTCGCCACTCTGGCCTATTTATTGCCTTACCTCTCTTATCCTACCTAATTTGCACACACTGTATATAGACTTTTTCTATTGTATCATTGACTGTATGTTTGTTTATTCCATGTGTAACTCTGTGTTGTTGTTTGTGTTGCACTGCTTTGCTTTATCTTGGCCAGGTCGCAGTTGTAAATGAGAACTTGTTCTCAACTAGCCTACCTGGTTAAATAAAGGTTGGAACCAACAGGACAACGAACAGCTTCTACCCCCAAGCCATAAGACTGCTAAATAGTCACCCAAATAGCTTTGACATTGACCCTTTTTGCACTAACTCTTTGGACTCATCACATATGCTGCTGCTACTGTTTATTACATTATCTATCCTGTTGCCTCATCACTTTATCCCTACCATATGTACATATCTACCTCAATTACCTCGTATCCCTATAAATCGACTTGGTACTGGTACCCTGCGTATATAGCCTAGTTATCATTACTCAATGTGTATTTATTTCTCCTGTTATTATTTGTCTATTATTTCTCTTTTTTCTCTCTCTCTGCATTGTTAGGAATGACCGTCAGCATTTCACTGTTAGTCTACACCTGCTCTTTACAAAGCATGTTACCAATACAATTTGATTTGATTGAATGCGTACAATATGTTACGAATTTGCAATACATATGATGTGTTATGAATTCCAATTTGTTGTGGCTAACATTAGCTAGGTGGCTAGGTTGCTAATGCTAAAAGAGTTAGGTCGCTTACACTAGCTGGGTTAGGGTTTCAAGTTAGGCTAAAGGTTCGTTTAAATAACCTACTGTTTTATCGAACGTAACTAAACGGGTCAAATAATGTAACCTAACATGTCACATACTAAATGGAGTGTCACGGATTTTAGTAACATATAATTCGTCTTGCATACTGGACATTTCGACCTACATGTCTCGGTAAACGTCTCTTGTCTGTTTAACTTTTCCTACCGTTCGTGCGATTCGAGAATAGCCTACTTGCAGTCAAATATGACTGCACTGGAATGAAGGGCACTCCACTGGATGCGCGATGGTACGGTGAGGCTCCCCGCCTAATCTATAGTCTTTAGGCAGAGGGATGCATCGGTTTAACCCTTTGCTCTGCTCTCCAGAGTTGCACATATTTGTAAATAGCCTTTAAGTAATATTTAGTAAATAAGTTGAGGAAATGTGTAAAGGGGCTACAGCTATTTTGGAGAGTTGTATTGGACAATAAGTGTAAGGATATTTCTTCTTCGTTTGCTTCAACTTCGATGGCTTGAGTATTTGCACACATGCATGTTGACAAGCAAGACTGTATGGTAGCCTATGGCCGGTCTACCGCTCTCACATCACACCGAGTAAGGGAGCATCGGTTGGATTCGCAGCGCTGGACATCGACCTATAGCGCCGTGATTCGGATTACGTTTGAGTGCCCAGAGAAATAACTTTATATATTGGGATTGCTTGGTCACTTGCGTTCCTTGTCTGTCATATGCCACCGACAACGGAAATTAAAGAGCAAAATGAATATGACATAAACTATTTCTGGAGACGCCAGTCACAGATATCGCCGCCGACTTGGATAGGGTGGATGAGAATTTCCCAAACGGTCAAATCCTATGCATACCGTGCTTGTTTACTCGCTACGCTGTCTAGTGTCTTCGAGAAGAGCGCAGGAGGAATGCTGGTCCAAGATCTAATACCATTTACTTTAAGTTTTTGGCCTCTTCTCTTCGGTCATTGCATTATCTCGTTGGTTTTACTCTCATGCCAGGTAGGTATGGTGTTCGTGCGCGCCTACACGCTCTTGTAATTTTACGCATGGCGAGTTATTACACATCTAAGTGGAGCTGTATTGTGTTTTTGATAATACTGGCTATTGATCCTGGTTGAGTGAACTGCTCGTCACCTTTTTTTTTTAACGTAATATCAAATATATACATTTTTAAACACACAATGCCATGTTTATTGAGGTGCCTGGTTCCTTTCTGCACCCTCACACTATTGCATCAACTATAATACGTTTTTAGTGGTAAGCAGCTGTAATTCCCAGTCAATTGTTGCAATGTTTTCATGTGAAGTAGGCTATTGGTGATTGGAACGCACACACACACAGGCTGAACACGGTAGACTCCTGGAAAGTAGCACAGAGGGAGTTATAGATTCCCATCTGGAATGTTATGTTGAGGATGAGTATTCTAACCCCTGGCCCGTGATACTGCCTACAGAGAGCAGTGAGCCGCTATGCAGGCGCGGGATGTTGCCAGGGTTCATGTGTAATATGATTTGTTCGAGTTTCCAAGTCCACCCACACACACTCCTCAGGGGCAGCCTGCTGCCCACTCTGTTGGTGGGTGGTTTCTCTGAGGGAGAGGGTTGCAGCCGTAGACATGATACCATCCTTTATGTCTATGAATGCAGCTTCTGGGGAAGCAATATAGTAGATGGATAGGATCTTGGGTACTATTGTTTCCAAACCACAAACCATGATGATCTAGTTTGCTGATGCCCAAGCACTGATGGTCCAGGTCATTATATACACTGATACAAGTACTCAGTGCATATTGCAGCAGGTAGGCTATGCTACAGTATATTAACATTCTAAGCTCTCATCTCGCGCTCCTTTTTTACTGATAAGAAAGCTGACTTATTCTGAAATATGCCTTTTGGGGGTGGATAACGAAAGTTAATTTTGAATGCATAATGAATAGTCAAACTATTTCTCTCTCTTCTTGCTCTCTCTGTCTCTCTCTCTGTCTGTCTGTCTCTGTCTGTCTGTCTGTCTGTCTGTCTGTCTGTCTCTGTCTGTCTCTGTCTGTCTGTCTCTGTCTGTCTCTGTCTGTCTGTCTCTCTCTGTCTGTCTCTGTCCATAAGGGTGAACTCCAGAGGTCATGCTCGCAGACTGTAACTGAGAAAGTGAGCGAACACTGCCAGCTGGCATGCCAGTGTAGAAGCTACCCTCCCCTTCCTCCCCCGCCTCCTCCCCCACCTCCCCCACGGCTACAGTTGGCCACAGGTAAGGCTCAACACACCTGCTCACACCACATCAACCAGCCTCTGCTGTCTCACTCTCCTGTCTCACTGTCACCTGTTTCACTCACAACTGTCTCACTGCCAGTGCCTGTATCTACCTAAACCGTTTCACTTTAAATGTCTTGCTAGCACGTTGCAGTACAGTGCATCTATAGTACAGCATCTATAGTGGAATAAAGTATATCTCCTCTCAGAAAAGAGCCAGGGGCTTAGGGGGAAAATAATTTAAAACCAGGTAGTGGAAGAGTGTATTGTGTGTTGATGTAGAAAGGCTTTTATGAGAAGACTACGAGTGTGTGATAGAGCCGGCAGAATGTTGACAGCTGAACAAAGGGCTAATTTATGCTTGGCTTGACCTTGGGGAGTTCCTAGTTTTATGTGAAATCTCTGCCTGCTGGGCTGCCAGGCTCAGTGGTTGGTTTTCCCCTGGAGGGACCCCCTGATTTAAAAAGCAGATGAGTTCATTCAATTAGGGGTTTGATACAGATAAGGGGACTAATGAACTATCCCGGCAGTCCCGTCTGTGTTTTAAAGTCGAGCCGGGGGCACTGGGTGTGCGTGCGTGTGTGTGTCTGTTGTCACGCAGTTTTCTTTCCTTACTGGTCTCCATGTCTCCTTCAACATACTTCAGTGCTTAATTAATGATGAGATATGTATCCAATCTGAAACTGTGACATTCCTGTCATTGACAAAGTAGTTGTATCAACTATATGAATCAGTGTATGACATTGCGATGGTGGAAAGGAGGATAGTTTGTTAATATGACAGTTGATATGATTTGTATGTTGTCATGAATACTGTAATGAGAAGCTATGAAATATGGGACAGGCATTGCTGGTGCAGTCATCCCAGGTCACAACTGAGACTGTTAAAAATCAGTCAGCCAGAAGACTTCATGCTGAGAGTAAGGAGGAGCACTCTTTCATCAGATGCTCGACAGACAGCAGTGGAACGGGTTCAATCAATCAGCTTAAATTATTTCCTCTGTTTGGTCAAGTCAGATTTGGTCAACTCAACTCAGCCTCTTTTCATTCTGCATCACCACGTGAGGCATCTATGAATATATAGATAGGGCTTTAATTGACCACTGTGTCTCTAACTTACCTGACCTATCTGCCACCTGTTGATTTATGAGTCCACAATGTCCATCATGAACGCAGGACTCTTCCACTGGGTGTTTTCTGCAAACTTGGTCTACAGTCTAGTATTGGTTGTGTATCTTCTCACCATATTGTAATTCCCTTTTTCTGAATCTAGAGAGTTATCTACGGTCTGTATGTATGTTATTCTATTTCTTTGGTTATAGACCTCTGTGTGTGTGACTGCTGTCAAGGCCTCTGCATGGAAGATTCTCAGAATCATTTTATGAGATTCTCTGACTGTACATTGCAGCATGTCAGTCTGTGTTTGTTATGTGGTTTGACAAGAAGAGAACCATTACAACTGCGAAGGAAAACCTCTTTGCCCCAGCAAAAGAAGTATTCATTTTTAGAGTAAATTTTGAAAATAGCAGCTTTTTATAATAGCCTATGATAGGTTTGGAAGTAGGCCCTTATTTATGTTGTTTATGTATTGGGAGGGAGGCAAAGCATGTATCATCTGGCCTTAGTGAGAGTTTTTTGAATAAATGAGAGGCGTACTCCTTTTCTAAATGATTTAACTGTAATCATTGCTGCTATAAAATCTGTTTGTTTTGGTATGTGCCAGATGCATAAGGGAGCTGATTGGAGTTTTCAGAGGTTCCAAAATAATACATGAATATGCATGAAGTATGCATGAAAGTGGGACAATGAGAGAGACTGTATCTACAAAAAGTTTCAAATAAGGGAAATTGGCAGTGTTGAGTAAGAATCTGTGCTCTAAAAATGGCTCAGAAGACCTTTCAAAGGAGAGAGGTTTATCACAAGGAAGTAGATCCTTACCCCTGACTGAATTAAATCCTACAGCCGTTGACAAAACGTAGGATTAAAACCGAAGTTGGGCAAAGAGGAGATTTTACCTTCATAGTGACTCATGACGTGGTGTACTGGGGAGAAACGTGCCTTGTCATTTGCTCTGGATAAATATGCAGTGTTGGAATATTCCACAGCATTACTAAGGGTTATGTGTTACCATGGAGTCAATTCCTCCCTCTCATTCACAACATAACTATACTCCAAATACATGGGTATGTGATTATTGCATTTCTCTCTGTTACTGGATGGTAAACCTAGATCAGGGATGGGCAACTTTGATGGAGGTTGGGGCCACAAAAAATCTGAACTCATCATGAGCGGCCGCAGTGGCTTGCGGGCCTACGTACCCACATCCATACCCACATCCATACCCACACATGCAGTCAAAGCCAGCCCTGACCTTTTGGGGGCCCTAAGTGAAATTGTGTGAACAAAACATTTTAGTGGCCGCCCTCTTGACAGCAGAGAGAGAAAATATATGTTTTAGAGTTAATTTCCTGCAATCCTAAACATTTTGCCATAAAGTGGGGAGAAATGTTTGCAGTTCTTAATATGATATCTGTATGAGAGTGACTAACAAAATCCACGGGGGCCCCTCGGTCAGTAATTTGACCATGATTACTACAATTTTAGATAGCTGGCTAAACTAACTTACCAATATAAGAAATGTTAGCTGACATGGGTTAATTGAGTGACTGTCGGTGACTGACATAACAAGAGAGAAACTGCTGATACACTACCAAATATCGAAATTGCACCTTTTGTATTCTAACTCTCAACAGTAAGTTGAGACTGACTGAGTTCCTACAAATGTAAATCAAGTTGCCCATCCCTGATCTAGATTATTATACCCAGAATACAGCCACATTCATACTTAGATATAATCAAATATATCCCCTCTCTGACAGAATGAGACATGCTTATTGCTGGGAACCTCCCTCCTGTCAAAATGAGCAGTATTGTTAGTGCCACATAGTTCAAATCGGTCTCCATGGAGAGAGAGAGAACACTCTTGATACTGTAAGTTGCTAAGCTGCACTGAGTGTAATACAATGTCCCTGGCATGGCTCCTTGTACATGGTTCTACCCTCAGTCAGACATAATGTGACCAGAACATGGTGCTCCTGCAGGTGAAATCCGTTTGGACACGGAGTGCTTTTGTAATAAAGACTGACTGCATTTTAAATGATTCATGGAGCAGGGTTAGATATCTCTGAACATTGAACCTTAGAACAAGTGAGCACCACCCTGCTACCCAGATTTAGGAAGCAAATCAGATCCAGAGCTTTATGGTGTAATGGTGTGGTGTAATAATGGTGTAATAACTGAATGCATTCAACTGAAATGTGTCTTCCGCACTTAATGGTATAGTAATACAAGGTTTCTGAGAATCAATACATTTTTATTCAGCAAGTTGATTTACAACATGGACGGTGGTTGGGCTGCATTAATGATGAGCTTTCATCATGCTATCTTAAGCTATAATGGCTGTCTATGAAGCAGTTATGATGTAATACATAGAACAAACACAGTATCTAGGCTAAAGCAGTTTGCATGATAAGCTAATCTCGATAAGCGGCCAAGTGCTGATGCTGTTAGAATGCTAATGATGTTTGAAAAATGAAACTACTGTGTCTTTTTCTCCCTTTGTCCATCCCCCTCTCTCTTTACCCCCTGTCCTCCCCCCCTCTCTCTTTACCCCCTGTCCTCCCCCTCTCTCTTTACCCCCTGTCCTCCCCCTCTCTCTTTACCCCCTGTCCTCCCCCTCTCTCTTTACCCCCTGTCCCCCCTCTCTCTTTACCCCCTGTCCTCCCCCTCTCTCTTTACCCCCTGTCCATCCCCCTCTCTCTTTACCCCCTGTCCCCCCCTCTCTCTTTACCCCCTGTCCATCCCCCTCTCTCTTTACCCCCTGTCCTCCCCCTCTCTCTTTACCCCCTGTCCTCCCCCTCTCTCTTTACCCCCTGTCCTCCCCCTCTCTCTTTACCCCCTGTCCTCCCCCTCTCTCTTTACCCCCTGTCCATCCCCCTCTCTCTTTACCCCCTGTCCTCCCCCTCTCTCTTTACCCCCTGTCCATCCCCCTCTCTCTTTACCCCCTGTCCATCCCCCTCTCTCTTTACCCCCTGTCCTCCCCCTCTCTCTTTACTCCCTGTCCATCCCCCTCTCTCTTTACCCCCTGTCCTCCCCCTCTCTCTTTACCCCCTGTCCCCCCCTCTCTCTTTACCCCCTGTCCTCCCCCTCTCTCTTTACCCCCTGTCCTCCCCCTCTCTCTTTACCCCCTGTCCTCCCCCTCTCTCTTTACCCCCTGTCCATCCCCCTCTCTCTTTACCCCCTGTCCTCCCCCTCTCTCTTTACCCCCTGTCCTCCCCCTCTCTCTTTACCCCCTGTCCATCCCCCTCTCTCTTTACCCCCTGTCCTCCCCCTCTCTCTTTACCCCCTGTCCTCCCCCTCTCTCTTTACCCCCTGTCCTCCCCCTCTCTCTTTACCCCCTGTCCCCCCCCTCTTCTCTTCCCTCCCAGTAGTTGAGTCCCCTCTGCCCCTGTTGAGGCCGTGGTGGATGGAGATCATAGTGCTTGGGACAGTGGGCTGTGCCTCAGCTGTTTTCCTCCTTTCAGCCATGATCATCTGCTACAAGGCCATAAAGAGGTATGTTGGTTAGCTGTCAAAGCGATTGGCATGGAAGAGACTGTGGTGACATTCTTATAGCCTACATCCATTCAGAATACACAACAAAGTATGTTGGGTCAAAGGGAGTTCAAAGGTCAGGGAAATGGAATAGGTCATTACACTGTAATTTACACTGTAAGAGTCATTACACTGTCACTCATCAATACTGTACTGTTTGTCATACATAATGTTACACAATGCAGCTATCACCATGAAGGAAGTCAGATTGAAATGTATATTTATAATTTTACAGGGAATAACCAAATGATCAGCATTCAGCATTTTTAAAAATGTTATTTATTTTTTATCTCACCTTTATTTAACCAGGTAGGCTAGTTGAGAACAAGTTCTCATTTACAACTGCGACCTGGCCAAGATAAAGCAAAGCAGTGCAACACAAACAACAACACAGAGTTACTAAGGCAATAAATAGGCCATAGTGGCAAGAAAATTACAATATAGCAATTAAACACTAGAGTGATAGATGTGCAGAAGATGAGTGTGCAAATAGAGATACTGGGGTGCAAAGGAGCAAAATAAATAACAGTATGGGGATGAGGGAGTTGTATGGGCTATTTACAGATGGGTTATGTACAGGTGCAGTGATCTGTGAGCTGCTCTGACAGCTGGTGCTTAAAGTTAGTGAGGGAGATATGAGTCTCTAGCTTCAGTGATTTTTGCAGTTTGTTCCAGTCATTGGCAGCAGAGAACTGGAAGAAAAGGCGGCCAAAGGAGGAATTGGCTTTGGGGATGATCAGTGAAATATACCTGCTGGAGCACGTGCTACAGGTGGGTGCTGCTATGGTGACCAGTGAGCTGAGATAAGGGGGGACTTTAACTAGCAGGGTCTTGTAGATGACCTGGAGCCAGTGGGTTTGGCGACGAATATGAAGCGAGGGCCAGCCAATGAGAGCATACAGGTCACAGTGGTGGGTAGTATATGGGGCTTTGGTGCCAAAACAGATGGCACTGTTATAGACTGCATCCAATTTGCTGAGTAGCGTGTTGGAGGCTATTTTGTAAATGACATCGCCGAAGTCAAGGATCGGTAGGATAGTCAGTGTTACGAGGGTATGTTTGGCAGCATGAATGAAGGATGCTTTGTTGCGAAATAGGAAGCCGATTCTAGATTTAATTTTGGATTGGAGATGCTTAATGTGAGTTTGGAAGGAGAGTTTACAGTCTAACCAGACACCTAGGTATTTGTAGTTGTCCACATATTCTAAGTCAGAACCGTCCAGAGTAGTGATGCTGGAGGGGCGGGCATGGTGTGGGCAGCGATCGGTTGAAGATCATGCATTTAGTTTTACTTGCGTTTAAGAGCTGTTGGAGGCCACGGAAGGAGAGCTGTATGGCATTGAAGCTCGTCTGGAGGTTAGTTAACACAGTGTCCAAAGAAGGGCCAGAAGTATACAGAATGGTGTCGTCTGCGTAGAGGTGGATCAGAGAATCACCGATTTGACACACTGAACTCTAACTGAGAAGTAGTTGGTGAACCAGGCGAAGCAGTCATTTGAGAATCCAAGGTTGTTGAGTCTGCCGATAAGAATGTGGTGATTGACAGAGTCGAAAGCCTTGACCAGGTCGATGAATACAGCTGCACAGTATTGTCTCTTATCGATGGCGGTTATGATATCGTTTAGGACCTTGATCATGGCTGAGGTGCACCCATGACCAGCTCGGAAACCAGATTGCATAGCAGAGAAGGTCGGTGGGATTCGAAATGGTCAGTGATCTGTTTGTTAACTTGACGTTAAGCATTAAGGAGATGGATTGTGGGTAAGGCCCTGCGATAGACTAGCGTCCTGTCTAGGGGATGTACTTGTACATCAAGTTGCCTCACGCTACAGAAACAGGAGATAGGCTCCTGCTCCTATGAGCCGTTCCGGCGTGTTCTATTTCTCGGAGTGGGCGGATTTTTCAATTGTGTAATTGTACAGAGCTTTTTAGACTACCAGCTGAATGTTTGTGAAAGTAAAGGCAAGATGGGTTACCGGAGAAAGCCCATGACCCCTGTCCCTCTCGCCATAGAGAAGATGTGTACTGTTTCGATTGGTTCATCAAAGGAAAGGCCATGTGGGATTTTAGCCTGCAGCACAACCAAGACCCAATTCCCTGTCTGACATTCAGGCAGCACAGTGTGTCACACAGGCACCCAGACACACACGTTCAGACACTTAAAAACACACAGATACTGAGCAAGGTGCTGGACACAGTCACGCATGATAAACACACAAACACATGCTAACAGACAGTGTTACTAAAGAAGATATGAATGTGCGCAAAGAAATGCATACAGACACAGCTGTAGATACGTTTCTGCACATTGTTTGAAGACATCAAATTGTTAATCATAAAACTGTGTAAAGAGTGGATGCTACATATGTCTTTCCTCAGGATTATATTTCTACTTTTCTCAAACGACAAACAGGCAAGGTCAGGCAGTGGAACTAATGGGCGGTTGGCTGAGGAATTCATTATGGCAATTCTCCAGCCCCCTCTGTCGCCAAGGGGCACCTTTTTTAATGCAGCGATGGCAGGAAAGTGTTGTTGCAATATGGGCCGCTGTAGCCTCAAACCCAAGTCATTATTTATGAATTAATTTGCGCAGTCATTCAGTCGCAGGCCACATCTTTTATACATGCAAGCAGGTCGTGTCCTGAAGCTCTGATGGAAGTGGGCTCTGTGACTGCAGAATGTGAAACGCCAAGCCTCCATCCCCTCTGACTGAGTGAGGAGGGAAAAACTCTCTAAGGTCCAGTCTGATTGCCCACATTGAATACTCATTAGTCCTGAGCCAATGAAAAAGCAGTCTGAGGAAACTGAGGAAATTAAAAATAGAAAATATTGATTTGAAAATTGTCACTGGTGCTATAATCATGCATCCTCTCTGGCTGAGTGTGAGAGAGAAACAGCCAGATAGATGAAAGATACAGGAACAGATACGGATGTTGTCTACCAAAGCTGTGAAACCACAGTAATTGGATGTCTTTGTCAATAACAATGTGATAGTGGGTTTGTCAGTGAGAAAAACAGAGCCTGTTATATATAGCCCTTCCGGCCCCTCAGTGGTCAGGGCTTTCCCAAGGCCCCAGCAGCACAGACTCTAGAGGAGCTATCTCTGTAAGCCCCGGCCGTCCCTTAGCTCGGGCTGCACACATTCCGCCTTTTGTTTTTTTGTCTCATAATCTTATTCCGCCAGTCATCTGCCAGAGTGAATGAGGTTGGACGAAACCCATTCCATTCAATTCAATTAGGTTTGTAGCATATGGGGAGCTGCTGTTAGTGAGCATAGAGAGGAAGATTCAGCCACGCTGTGTGACAGTGCGGTGCTATCCAAACCGCCGACATGATGCTGCAGTCCATGTTGTCAGCAATGCAGGGAGTCTAAACACCACAAGATAACCCAGAACAGATTCATTAGTATGTTTTCTCAACTACTTGCTCCTCAGGGATTTCTGTCCAACAAGGAGGATAAATCAGGACAGTTTGTGTTCAGGGTAAATCCACCATAACCATTCAGTTAGGGAAAGATTTAATGAGGAAGCTGTATCTGTAATAAATATATTACATAGTATGTTATCTATTATGGTTTTATGATATTTAATTACCACAACCACTTTCAAAACAGTGAAAAGTGAAAACCACTATGTGAGGGGTCTATGAACAGTAGATTGTTCCTCTAATATCCTGATGGGATGAGAATAACTGTAAACAGCTCAACACATGTCCCAACCTCAACATTATCCCTTCCCCAAACTTCAAACGGATGTGTGCTGCGATTGCACAGCTTTGATATGAAATCTGAAATGAATCTGACCTGTGAAGTGTTGTGTAGCCACCTGCCACGTGTCAACAGCATGACATCTATTATTGAAGGCCTGGGGAGAGGTTGCTGTGAGGCCCAAACACCCTGCCCTCTATGGTGGCCTGCTAGAAAAACATTGATCATTGACTAGAGACTAGGTCAGTGCCTTTTGAGAATGTTAAAACACCTCTTTAGTGGTCTGTGGAGACTGCAGTGGCGAAGTCTGGTGTATCCCATCTCCCCTAGCTACCTCCAATCACGAACACATGCATGCACGCACACACACACATACACCCCAGCAGTAGCAAATCATGTCCCAGCAGGATGCATTGGTACACTTGGACCCAGGAGTTTCCTCTCCCAAGCAGGTTGTCCCAGAGAGAGAACACAGCATCTGTTTATCAGCAGGGCTGGCTTCTGTCTAGCCATCACCACCACCACCGTCCGGCATTTACATTACATTACATTTAAGTCATTTAGCAGACGCTCTTATCCAGAGCGACTTACAAATTGGACTAACTACGGCACTACAGGATACATTTACAGAAAGCACAGGAAGTGCACTGAGTCACTATCACTGTCTCGTGTGATGGGTAACCTTGCCTGAGATTTAGGAAGCCAACGGTCACCCCCAGACAGGAAGCTAGTAAGGAAGCTACTGAGTACTCATTAGTGACTATTCAGTTATACTAACGAGTGACTCCAAGTTAAGTGTTTCTAAGTTAGTACTGGAAAGAGGGAATGGGTTCAGAGACATTAACACAGAACATTAACCATGGAGATTAAACATGCTCTTTTTACAAGAAGACATAGCATTTGTTGTTGATGATTTGTTTAGTTTATTTGCACCAACGGAACTAAGTGATAAACAACAATACATCTTTTTTTTCTCTTTTTTTTAAAAATACGGTGTGCAGGTGCGGTTGGAAGCCCAAGGGCTTATATATAAAAACCATACCACAAAAAAACAATATACAATATATAAATGCAAAAATTAAAAAGGTTTGTTGTGGACATAGCATTTGTGGATTAAACTGAGAATGACTGTCTGCCAGGTAAGACTAGCCAGCTGTGGCTTTAAGAAGAGAGGGAAGGAGACACTGACCTGAGATGTAGCTTAAGGGTCCCCTGTGCCACTGAAGGCTGTGTACAGTATTGAGTGGGACAATGACTGTACTGACTGTATTCAGATCTGTCTCTGGGTTATATAAGCCTGGACAGAGGAGAGCAGCTGAAGGGGTCGGCACAAAAGACACAGTACACTGGACAAATATAATAACCACAAAAGCACTGAGGGATGCATGAAAAGGTCTTGTGTTGAAGGATACTGCTTTTCACAGACCAATTACAGTGGAGGATCATGTGCTTCGGCTTGTTTTTATCCAGAATATGGCTCACCACCATCAATGGAGAGTGTATCTAAATCACAGAAAAGGTAGCATTACAGCATAACCAGAGTTAGAGAATCTCACATAGAGTATTACTGTATTAGGGTGGGTTTGAATTGAAACCCGAGCAGTATTTCTTCTGTGTCCAATGTATACATAACAAGCTCTTCTGAGGTAAAACAACATATAATCCACCATCAATGGAGAGTGTGTCTAAATGCCACATCCAACTCTTCTGTTTGATTTGTATCTCGTCTTTACTTTCATGGCTCTGAGAGTAATGTGACCTTTTAATGTTCAGCTTATTAGAGAGCATGGCTGACCAGTGCTTCCAAATACAATAGCCTATGGAATCCAACCTCTCCGTAGGTGACCAGACACAGTCTTTAGTAGAATGATTTATGTTTTTCCTGAAATTGACTAAAGCCCCTTTACTGTCCTGACATAAATTGTGTCTGTTTGCAGGAAACCACTACGGAAAGAGGAGAACGGGACAAGTCGTGGGGAGTATGCCATGAGTGTACGCAACAAGAAGGCCATGGGCCCAAACAACACTGTGGTGTAGACTGTCCACTGACAGAAAGAGGAAGTGACATCACCATCACCCCCACTATCCACCCTATCCTACCTAAAACTCCTATTACCTAGAACGCAACAGGGGGTTGACCTGTTAAAAATGCATAAACACCTTTCCTTCTCTCCTAGCATGTTGCCTGAATGAAAGACAACATCCAGATAAAGGAGAGTAGCGAGAACCAGAGAGAGAGAAAAACTAAACATGGAAGTGGATTCAGAGAATGAGTAAAAAAGTGAATTGAGAAGTTCTACACCAGACTGAACAGCAGATTGTCGACATGAAGTGTCATTGACAGGGGAATGGTTGACTGCTAATCTGTCAATCTACACAGCTCCACACTTCTTACAGACAACTTCAATGTAGGAACAGACACTGAAGCACTGCGATGGGATAGGAGGTTGCGGAGGACCAGATCAAGAACAAAATGTGCACGCAGTTTTTATGGAAAATGCAAAAAAAAATTCTGCGGTCGGGCTGTCTCTTCTATTCTCATCTGACCATTTTTCTTTTTAATTTATTAAAGCAGAATTTGTGTTATACTGGCACAGTTGCAGGTTCTTGCTGTGGTTTGAGATGTATAGTGCTCATCTGACTATGCAATTAAAACATACATTTACAGGTCATACCAAGTGGGAAGTAAAACAACAAGATCAAGTCAGTTCCTATGTTCCATACCAACAACACAACTGAGAACAGCCTGAGGACAAACTTTATCTACTTATCTAATTTGTTCATTTATTTATTTACTGTATTTATTCATTCATTTGTCTGCGTATGTATGTCATTATTGTTTAATTCAGTCAGTTTAATGATTTGAAATGTTTTCTTTTTATATGAATTATTTAGTAATCATATCATTCATTTTAATGGTCTGACGCTTCAAGCCCACTTTTAATTTGCTACAGACACTGATGCAGAAAACACATCTGCAAAGAGTTTTGGCTATCAATTGTTCATCTCTTGCTGTTTGATATGCCTTTCTGTGTTCCCCTGTGACTTCCGTGAATATGATGGGGATTTCTGTGATGCGAGTTTGTGAATGTGTGTTTTCTGACCATGCTTTTAGCAGCTTATTCTACCCCTCAATTCTTTATCACAAGACTAACATGGTATTACATTTTGTGTTGTCACATCTCACTGGTTAGACAGTCAGGGGGAGGTAGTGGGGGACAGTGGGAAGCCCTTTGCCGTGTTCTGATGTGATTTTTACAGTCTTAATTGTTCCACCTCCCAGCAAGGAGAGAACCCATCACTATAGAAACAGTGCACATGATCCCAGGACTGACATGCTGATTGGTGGAGGACGGGATTCCAAACATAGGCTAATCTGGATATCAAATTGCAGAGAGGATGGCCTCAAAAGGAACATGTGACTCAGTGCACTCACACTCGCAGGCATCCCCAACATCCTTCTGCAATAAACAGTGCACAGTTGATTTAAAGCATCACTCAATTATTACGCAGCGTGTTGGCATAGGTGCAGTTAATTTGTATATTAGTGCGTGTTGTGTGCGTGAGAGAGAGCACAATACATGTATGGCTGGCAGTATCTCTGAAAATGTTCCATTACTGTTGAATTTTGTAAACACAGACCTTGCATTGTGAAATGCATAGGAATTAGCATATCTTACCTATAATGTATCCAGAAACTGAAGATACGTCGCTAATACTGTACATTGAGGGAAATAACCTTGGATGCATGAATGTAAATATTGATATTTAAAAATATCTGCCTTCTGGACTGTTAATTACATGTACAGTGTAACAGAAAATATGTTTATACATAGTAGAAATTAAACAATGTGCTACCAATTAGAATTAAATCAATGTTATCATGTTTATGGAGCAAGCCATTCATGTATATTTGGCAATGAAAGTTATTGCACAATTGATGCATTATATACCAAAAGGATACATAGAGTCCCATGTATACATCGATAATGTTCATTCAGTTGATTTAATTGCTGACTTTTTCAGTTGTAAATAAAAGTGAACAGAATGACAGGCCTATAGTCTTATCACATAAGCATCAAAAGGAGAGACAAAATTAGAACATGGTTTAATTGAATGGCGTACAGTACAACATTGATAAAGCCAGTGTGTGTTAATGATAAAGGTGTTTTTTTTTTGCCTGTACCCATGGTGCCTCTCCTCTCCGTGTCTCAGAGAGCTCTGTGCTGGTCTTCTTCTGAGCTCCCCCTGTGTACAGGACGTGTTCTCAGTCTGTCTCACACTGTTCATTTTTAATGAACAGCTATTATCAAACACGGCCATCTCCCTGGGGCTCGGTCATGCAAAGAGGATAACTTGTGGGCCACTGGGGTTCTTTTGATGTCAGGGTATGGCACGGCCCAATCTCTGTACACAGACTACATTATGTACATAGGACTGGTCAGCCACTTCTGCTCTGCTACCACTCTGGCAATTGTGACACATGGGTGAATAGAGCAGCTGACAAACCCAAATCACACAATCTGGGAATATGTACTCTCCTCATAAATTTTGTCAATAGATAATAGAATTGGGAAAAGCTATGGGCTCTGGTAGGTCATCAAGGAATCAATTAGTCCATATTCTTGAGAATTTTCCTCCTTTAAAAAAAGAAACCATTAGAAACACAACCACTTCAGAGGGGGAGAAATCCAGCAGGGTCCAAGCTGAGCCATGTAGAGAGGGAGAGAGGAATGGGAATGAGAGACCATACACTAGTCTGCCTTCTCCTGCTTTAGATGTGCCACTTGATGATAATGCCATGGGACACTCTGGGCAATTTAAACATTCATGCATTGTCCAGCCAGGGCACTCTGAGTTGCTCTGTAATAAAAAAGATCTGACAGGCCTGAAGAGGAAGGCCAGGGATCCTCTCTATCTCAACAAGCTCTGTGTGGCTCGCCCAGATAAAATACAATGTATTCCAAGAGGGTAAATGGGAAAATAATCACCTTGTTATTTGTTTAGCAGCAAATTCGATCCATTCTTGACAGTAATATAGCTATTGTGGTCTTAGATCATTTCTATCATTACAAGAGTTTAGGCTTCTTATGTGCTATTGACTGATTATGACCAATCAGAGGACACTTGCACTATTGGTTATATATGAGTATATACTTAAGCAATAAGGCACGAGGGGGTGTGGTATATGGCCAATATACCAAGGCTAAGGGATGTTCTTAAGTACGACGAAACACGGAGTACCTGGATACAGCCCTTAGCTGTGGTTTATTGGCCATATACCACAAACCCCCGAGGTGCCTTATTGCTATTATAAACTGGTTACCAACTTAATTAGAGCAGTAAAAATATTTTTTTTGTCATACCAGTGGTATACAGTCTGATACCACGGCTGTTAGCCAATCAGCATTCAGGGCTCAAACCACCCAGTTTTTAATTGTTATTAGACATCCAGTGAGTGCTTCTGTGTGTCTCTTATTTGTGGCTGTTAGCTCAAGGCGGAACTGTTTGCTGTTGAGCAGTAAACAGGCTACCCTTTATATCAGGGAAAATCCATGCATGTCCATGCTGCTGTGTGTGTCTCAAAGCTGACCTTCGCAATCTAGGGCTGCTTGCTCTGGGGACACTCTCTGCCTGAGAGCCCTTGGTCAGCATTAATTACCCACTAGATCTCCAACTGCCTGCTCATCAGGTCAGTGCTCCCATATGGTCCTCCAGGAGGAGGCAGGCCGGCAGGCAGGGAGAGTGCTGGGTACCTGTGGGACATTGATTAGATAAGCAGCTGCTAATAAGAGAGGTTCTTTAAAAAAGAGCTGCAAGTTCAAATGATCATGACGGTGGCAACGGCTGGCAGATGCAGCCCCGGTGCAAGGGGATTTCACTTGATTAAACACACACACACACACACACAGGAACACTGTTGCAGAGAGGCTATTTGATGAGCTAAGCACAGAGATTGATGGAGTCACCTGTGTGTGTGTGTGTGTGTGTGTGTGTGTGTGTGTGTGTGTGTGTGTGTGTGTGTGTGTGTGTGTGTGTGTGTGTGTGTGTGTGTGTGTTTAATCAAGTGAAATCCCCTTGCACCGGGGCTGCAGTTGCCACCATCAGACAGCACAAAGCTGGTGACTCATTTGACACACGCCTCTCATAGGATCCCTTTACAAAGTGCAGGCGTAGAGAAGTTATGAAATATGATACATTCTACAGGACTCATCTAATTCTACCCTGCTTGTTTTCCGTTTGTGTCCGACAACCATGGCATTAAATAGCTTTTTAATTCAACTTGAAAATAAAGGGGAAACAATGTAGAGAAAATAAGTGAGTGAGATCAAGCTTTGATTTAAATATACGGTATAGTCCAGCTCTCATGTGGCGTGGTATTCCCTGACAAGTGCCCTTTCCATAATGTGATTAGATTCCACAACAATGCTTTATCATGACAAACCACATTAGACCAGAGGTAACTGTATTTGGTCCATGTCTGTGGGAAATGATGGCTAGGCTCTACAGGGGGCGGTCAACACGGACTAGCTTGTCTTGTTTACCTCCCCTGTTTGGTTTCATCCTGATCGAGTTACAACGCTGCTGCTTCTGTTGCTACTGCAACCCACATTGTGTCTGATCGATCTGGGCTCTGATGGCGAGAGGCAACCTGTTGGAACTGAGCAGAGGAAGAGGTGAGACAGGAGCTCTAAAGTGTAATTGGATTTACTGATAAGATATATAGTATGATTGCTATTGGTTTCTTCTGAGCTAGGATATGGGTGGTTCCTATACAGTCTTTGGGTTTAACAGATCCTCTTGCAGTCATTTAGTTTTCCCATAAACCTTAGTGAAGATATACTGTAGTAGTTACTGTGCAGATGTGCAATCATATCACACTTTGTGCACTTTAACTGTCCTCTGTAGAAATGACAGAGACAAGATTTAGAAAATGTGTCTTGATTTTATTATTTTTATCAGGCTTGCAACCAAGCAACTGAACATAACGATATAGACCATGAGAATCACCAAGTGAACAAGTCTGCTTCAGCATTCCTCATCCAGACTATCATCTGCTGCTATATATTCTCTCCATCTGTTCTGACCTTTGATGCAGCACACAGCATGTTGGACACCTAACCTGCTATCTACAGAACTGTGATCCCCCTACATCTGCACACCTGCCCAACCTGTACTCACCTATCCTTTCATTGCACCAAAGAATAGTATAGATATACAAAGTTTAGAAGGTGCTGAAGATGATTACGTCGGAAGCAGTGTCTTAAGACGGCGAGAGTCAGTTTATGCAGGAGTCGACTTCCTGATGTTTATGGTCAGGCAGGCAGCAAACAGATGCATGCTGGTCCTGAGGAGGACTGGGTCTTGGAGGATCTCCCATAGTGAGAGGTGGGCAGGTCACATGGGGTAGAACTGTGAGGCAGCCTCGGATGACTGGATTTCCACCTGGGCCATCTTGAACTGTGTGCACTGCAGCCACTTGCGCAGGGTGAAGGGCAGGGCCCCAGCCGCCTGGCCCTGCACACACTGGTGGTTCACTCTGTTCTGGATGGCCTGCAGCCGCAGCTGTAGCCCTGCAGACAGGTGCTGCATGGGACAGGGTGAGAGTTTTTTGTTCTGAAGAAAATTTGAGCATCTATATCCATATATAAACATAATACAAATCATATTTGAATTGCAATTTAACTCTTACCTTTAGGTTAGATTGAATCATGGGCAACCACATAGGTATTAACTGATGGAGAGAAGAGGGGAATTTTGAGTTGAAATAGAAAGCAACATGAAGAGGCAAAATAAAGTGTCAAATCAAATGTTTTGGGAAATTGTGGGTAAATGCCCCTCTTACCTTCACAAAGATAGTTGAGTTGCATTCTTGTAGAGCCTCCATCAGGCTAATGACATGTAGACACACCATCTCCACCATCTTGGGAAGTTAGAAATAACACATTTGTATTACTGCAAGGGATCAGAACATGATTTATGATCACCCCGCTTCCAAATATGAATCAAAATATATCATGGCAAAGCAGATTCTTAGGCCGGGATTCAATCTGACTGTGTATTTGGACAATGCTTTAAAGGTTATTTCCGATTGGGCCGATGTTTACCGTGAATGTGGTCTCCGCGAACGCAGGAACATTGCCTTTAAAACGTGCATTGTGGACAAAGCGCAATTGGATTGAATCCCGGCCTTACATAACAGCAATGTCCTGTCAGACACAACAAGGATCTGTTTGTGCTTTAGCCAACTCCTCTGCCACATTTACAACTACCAAAATCTGGGTAGTAGTTTGCCGAGGTGACAATAGCCTGGCTTTACATTTCATATTCAACTGTTGCACATATCTCCGTGCACATCCTATTTCCAGCCCACCCCCTCTTGCAGCTGACAGAGAGATAAGCGTGTGGATCTTCCTCACCACTTTGTTGTGGGCCATGAGCTGCAAGATGCTGGGTGTGACGCGGCTCCAGAACTCCAGGCCGGTCAGGATGGCGTTGGAGGAGAACTCTGTCTGATTCTGGTTCTGCAGGGCCGGAGTGGCCGCCGACTGCTCACAGTAGATGGTCCACAGCTGGGCAAACATGAAGGCATGGAACAGGGAGCACATGTGCAGCACTGACGTCTGCAGACAGAGGATGGAAAGAAGAGAGAGGTCAGTGGCACTTTGGTCTTTATCTTATCCTAGACTTCGGTTGAGGGAGGACAAATAAAATCTTCATACGTTTACGTAGCATTTACTTCAACATTTATGCATATAACATTTAGACATTGTCCAGACCTTGGATTGTTCAGGGAAGCCGATGAGGATGACGATGAGGTGGTCAGCGATGTGTGAGCCAGCGTCCAGGGGGATAGGCATACAGGAGGTGGAGCCCTGGTGCAGGGCATAGTGGGTCAGGGAGCCCAGGAGCAGCCAGGATAGCTGGCGGATGTGGGACACACATTCAATGAACTCCTTAGGTCTAGGGAGAGGACAGAGGTTAAACACTTTTTGAGCATACATTACAGTCTTATTAGACTCCCAATGTATTATAATGTCGTATAGAAGCACTTCTACTGATAGCATTCCACTAAAAACTACAGAAATCTAACTGATCAAGTCTGCTATACCATTTATGACATATAGTTCTATCTTCATGGTTATAAATAGTGAGATCACTGAAAGTGACATCTGTGCTGTAACTGTCTGTGCCTCTCACCCCTGCTGCATGGCGGACGGGGGATGGTAGAGCCAGGGCAGATAACGGATCACTGCCTTGTTGTCACGGTGATTGCCTTTGCTGATCTCCATGGCAGCTACCTGTGCCAGGCCCACTTTCAGGTTCCCTCCGAACGTGTCCTCGTGCAGTGGCTGACAACACGCCTTCATATGGCTCTGGAGAGTGTCACATGATCACAGGATAGGTCACATGACTAGGGCCTGGCAGTGACACCACTCTCCGAAGGTGTCTCAGGGAGAGTTGGGATACGCAAAAAAAAATCTAATTCACACCTGCGTATAATACACACTTGTACATGTGTGAAATAGGACAAATATAAGCACCCACCCACATGACAAGATGGCTGGAGGTGATACTTATGTAAGATAGGTGAATGAGGAGGAAACTCACTTTTAGTTTGGTCAGTGTGTGCATATCCGCTATGAAGTCTAGAAGTTCACTGATGTATTGCCTCATGCATTCCATTGCTGCTGTCGTGCACTGAAAAAGACAGAGAGAATAGTGCAACAATCAAATGGACAATATCTGTATCTCATTTGGTTTCATTAGGTCATCATAAAGGGACCCATAGAACCAATGTAATGTATGATGTACTGTCTTACCCCTGGAAGAGATGAGATCATGTGCTTTGAGAGAACAGTAGACTCTGCTAGCCTCGTACCAATATCTGAACAAACAAACTGACAACATACACGGATGCAGTTAACATAAATAAATATGCAAAGTCATCTTAGGTACTTTGGAGTTAAAGTCTTTTCCACAAGTAGATTTGATTGTACTACTGTTTACCTGGACAAGCAGTAGCAGGTTAGTATCGGGTAGAGGAGACTTGAACTTCAGAGCCTGTAGAAGCTCCAGCACCACAATACGAGACATATAGAACTTATCTCGCTCCTGGGCAAACAAAACACACAAAATAGCTCAGGAGAGAGAAAATAAGGATAGTGGAGAGAGAATATAGAAAACCACTGTGTACAAATGTTGTAATTAATTTTAGAGGAACCATGTTAGATAAACTCTTAGGCATACTGGGGGACGAAGGTTTGCCTAGTGGTTGTCTTATTTAATATTACAGGGTTGTACACTATATCTCTCTGCCTCTCCAGTGCTCATACAGTGTTGCCTGTGTGTACTGGAGTATAAAGGCTGTCTGTGTTCTGAATAAAGACAGAGAGACAGAGGAGCTGATTAGCATGGCACCCAGTCTAGATCTCCTCTCTCCCAGAGATCCAGTTCAGATGAGCCTGTCAGCCTGAGAAGCCACTGCTCTCTGTTAAATCATCCACTCAATACAAAGCTCTGCCTGCTGCCTGTTTACCAACTAGACTGTCATCCTCTCTCTCTCTCTCTCTAGTATACTTATGGCATAGCATACAGTAGTTACCTTATTATTACCTTATTATACACGTTGGTAGTGGTACATATTGGTTCATACACTACACTACAAAAGTATGTGGACACCTGCTTGTTGAACATCTCATTCCAAAATCATGGGCATTAATATGGAGTTGGTCCCCCCTTTGCTGCTATAACAGCCTCCACCTTTCTGGGAAGGCTTTCCACTAGATGTTGGAACATTGCTGCGGGGACTTGCTTCCATTCAGCCACAAGAGCATTAGTGAGGTCAGGCACGGCAGGTAGCCTAGTGGTTAGAGCAATGGACTAGTAACCGGAAGGTTGCAAGATCGAATCCCCGAGCTGACAAGGTAAAAATCTGTTGTTCTGCCCATGAACAAGGCAGTAAACCCACTGTTCCTAGGCTGTCATTGAAAATAAGAATTTGTTCTTAACTGACTTGCCTAGATAAATAAACATTAAAAAAAAATCTTGGGCGATTAGATCTGGCTTGCAGTTGGCTTTCCAATTAATCCCAAAGGTGTTAGATGGGGTTAAGGTCAGGGCTCTGTACAGGCCAGTAAAGTTATTCTACACTGATCTAGACCATTTCTGTATGGACCTCGCTTTGTGCACAGGGGCATTGTCATGCTGAAACAGGAAACCCATTTCATGAAGCTCCCGATGAACAGTTGTTGTGTTGACGTTGCTTCCAGAGACAGTTTGGAACTCGGTAGTGAGTGTTGCAACCTAGGACAGAAGATCTTTATGCGCATCTTTATGCGCATCAGCACTCGGCGGTCCCGTTCTGAGTGCTTGCTCCTAGACGTTTCCACTTCACAATAACAGCACTTACATTTGACCGGGGAAGCTCTAACAGGGCAGAAATTTGATGAACTGACTTGCTGGAAAGGTGGCATTCTGAGACAGTGCCACGTTGAAAGTCACTGAGCTCTTCAGTAAGGCCATTCTACTGCCATTGTTTGTCTATGGAGATTGCATGGCTTTGTGCTCAATTTTATACACCTGTCAGCAACGGGTGTGGCTGAAATAGCTGAATCCATTTGAAGGGGTGTCCACATACTTTTGTATATATAGTGTATATTACAAAATAAATCATTGCCTTCTCATTAGCATGAAACCCCAATATATACAGTACAGTTGATTTGGGGTCACATTTGTTAAAATGTTCAATGTATAGTGCATTAGTGATAAACATAACATCCCAAACATCCATACGTCTACAATAACCCAGTGAAAAATCCTCCTTAAACTTGTATTTGAGAAAGCTCACCTCATAAGACTAACTGCACAGGAAACAGTTAAATAGACATTATCAGTCATGTTGACTTGCATATTGAGAAACGGATGTTATATAGCGGGGATTTAAAAGGCGAGAGGAAATCAATAGAGCTGGAGACATAAAGCATGGCGCTGTGACAGCAGTAGCAGGGTGAGGATCCATCATTCCTGCAGCAGGAGACAGCCAATGCCCCAGCTCTAACAGAGGGAGGCTTGCCCTCAGATACACACCATACATCCTCAGCCCAGAGCCCCAATTAATCATGTAAATCAATACTGGCTGATTGCCTACTTAATCATCTGTGACACACAGCCACCTTGCTGTCTAGCGGGAGAGGCTGGAGATAAGTATTACAACCAAGAACTACTGTATACAAAGGTCTGCAGACATGGTTTAATATTTAACAATGTGGAAAAGTTATATTTCTGTATCGCTTTTCTAATTGGGCCTTTCACATGAGATCAATGCATTGCTACAGATGAAGGATCTTAATTTAAGCCAGTTTGCTACAGCAGGAAAATAATCCTGCAGCAACAGGAAATGTGAATTATTATGTGGATTATAATGTACATTTTTTGTAAGGATTTATACATTTTTCATTAAAGCAAATCGTTGCGACAAATAATTTTACAGTTTTTCTCGATTGCTAAGACACTGTTAATGAAACTGGGGTCCACTTGCTTTCCATCATAACCTAATGAGCACAACAGTTTTATTTTTTGCAAAACTGTCATTTCTCATTGCTTTCACACACAATGCAAATGCTAAGCACATTTTCACAAAAGAGTAAACACAACTTTCCACAAAATGCGCAAGTCAGTTGAGTAAATCATGTCAAACAAAATGTAAACATTTGGTCAGAGCTGATACAAATTACTCCCATGAATGTGAACCTCTTCTGCACGTGTGCAAAACTTCTTTGCACAATTGTTCAATCAGCAATCAGTCCTTATTCGTGCATAAAAGAGGTCACTTCTGAGTTGCTTATTGTAAAAATGGACCAAGTAAGAGGCCGAGAGCAAGGACAAAGGAGAGGTCGAGGGGCACATAGAGGAAGATAGTGCAGCTCTCAGTTAAAATGGAAAAAGGTAAAATAAAGCAACAAATGTGATCAAATTAAGATCCTACATCTGTACATAATAAACAAATATACTAATATCAAATGTAAGCTAACCTGTACATATCTTACCTTATTGAAGGCTTTGTAGCAGAGGCCACACAGCTCCACCAGGTAAGAGAGGCTAAACACTCCATACTGGATGACAAAGCTCAGCAGTTTGGAGAAGGGCTCCAGTAAGCTCTGAGGAAGAAGAGGAAGAGAGGGAGTTAAGGGTCAATGCCTGGTGGGTGGGTGAGGGGATCTTACCATACCAGTGGTTTTGTTATATTTTCTGCTTATTCCAAATGAGTAAGACTTCTGGGTTCAGTCATGCAAATGACAGTCAATGTGAGTGAGCTGTTCACTGAACAAGATCTCAAATCAAATCAAAAGGTTATTTGTTGTGGACTTAACCATGCAATTCTTGCTGACGAGCCCTTCCCAATGATATAGAGTTAAAAAATTATCATAATAAAAAGAAAAATAGTAACACGAAAAATAAAATGCTCAATAGAGGTATATACAGGCAGTACTAATACCAGATCAATGTGGAGGAATATGAGGTAGACACTAAATGTACATGAATGCAGGGTAAAGTGACTAGGCATCAGGATAGATAATAATAATAATAATAAAATAAAGAACATAGGTGTGTGTGTTGTGTCGGTATGCGCATGTGTGTTTGTGTGTGTGTGTGTGTGTGTGTGTGTGTGTGTGTGTGTGTGTGTGTGTGTGTGTGTGTGTGTGTGTGTGTGTGTGTGTGTGTGTGTGTGTGTGTGTGTGTGTGTGTGTGTGTGTGGTTATTGCGTGTAGTTATTTATGACACTCAAATGAAGACTGACCTCACCATTTGGTTAGTAGTCCTAATGTATATCAAGCACACACAGACAGACTCACCCGTGTTGCACTTGTGGTGGGGATCTTCAACAGGCAAATGATGATCCTCAAACTGGAGTCCAGGGGACACTGAGAGAGACGTCATCAAATTCTTCATAAGGCTATAGCTCTATATTGATCACAGTCAAAAAACAGTCAATGCAGCCTATATGCAGAGCGAGGTCCAGTACCTTCAGAGGCAGCACAGAGGGTAGTTTAGTGAGGAAGGTCTGGAACTGATTGCAGATGGTGGTCCACAAATTGCTGGGGGAGTCCATGGGCAGGGCCTCCATGAAGGTGGCGATGTTCCCCAGGCAGTGCAGCATGGTGCCCCCTGCTGGTAGACTCTTCTTGTTGTTCAGACCCTGAGGACAGTGGCATAAATGATAACAGGGTTACAATTTATTGCCATAGAGCCCTTACCAGCTGTTACAATTTTGTTTCAAAATATATTCTAAAAGTGGTTTGGACTATTGATTGTTATGAGCCAAAGGAGTGAACTGAGATAGACTATGATAAGTGCTATTGCTTTAACATTGTAACAGTTTAAGATTGCTAAATAAAACAAACCAAGTTAAGAGTGCAGAGTAAATATTGTGAATAACCATGCAGAGGCATGCTCTTCAGCAGTACTCATTATCTGCTTTGGTATCATGCTATCCAAACAGCAGTGTTAGTCTTGTCAACTTTTACAAGAGCTCCTCCAGCTGGATACATGATGAAAGTGAAGATTTTTCTTGAGATTCAAGACAGAGGGCTCGATTCAATTCAAGATCTGGAAGATGTGCGTTGTAGCGCAATTGAAATTTAAAGGTCATTTCCGATAGAGCCGACATATGCAGAATTTACTATGAATGCGAAAAAATTGCTTTTAATGTCAATCCCGTTATAACGCTGTTCTTCTGCGTTACTGATTGAATCAAATCAAATTTTATTTGTCACATTCGCCGAATACAACAGGTGTAGACCGTGAAATGCTTACTTACAAGCCCGTAACCAACAATGCAGTTTTAAGAAAATAGAGTTAAGAAAATAGTTACTAAATAAAATAAAAGTTACAAATAAAAAGCCCACATACAAACACACACCGCATAGTACCTTCAGCCAAGTGCTGAGCTTTAAGCATTACACTAAGCAGGAAAACGTCCCACCTCCAGCAGCTGGTTCAGTGCAGCCACAGAACTCAGTTCATTAAAATCAATCAGGGAAAAGGCCAATGTTCTCAGAAAACCTCCATCTGAAAATGCACAGAAAAGAATGATGGTAAGGATCCAACCATATCCCTCAGAGAGCTGCTCCTAACAGCAGACATATTGTGGTGTGTATGAGTAGACCTTTGATGTTGCTCTGGAAGAGCTGGGGCAGGATGCCATTGGGGGCCAGCTGATGGAACACACAGCGGAGGAACTGCTTAGCCACACCTGCTGCGTTGCCAGGGATCAGCATGCTACACCAACAGAGACATCAACACACATAGAACGTCTGCACCTCATGTTGGCATATATTCTCATTTGTGTACAAGAATACAGCCAGCGTGAACAAATCATCAGCATCCACATTACACCTGAGTTTAGCACACACAATATAATAATATACTTAGTATGTCTGGTTGTGATGTGTCATACCTCTCAGCTTGCCCAGAGAAATTAGCACTAGACGCCAGCCTGAAAGACACAAATCTGAATTTAACATCGGAGACATGACAGAGAGTGTGCAAAAATGTTACTGAACAATCAGGTTTGTGTATGGGGATGTATAATAGGGTTGGTGCAGGAGCTGCTGTAGTTGCCAGACCTGCCAACAGACTGCATGATGTCCAGAAGCAGTGGAGCAGCTTGGTCAGGGCTGAGGTGGATGAACATGGAGAGCACCACCACTGCCAGGCCCAGGGTCTCCTCATCATACTCCTCTAGCACCGCACCACAGTCACGACACCTGAGTGACCACACAGTATTATCATTAATAACACTGAATAACCATTCATGTATACAGTGTCTGCGATCCTGAATGACACACCAGTCAGTGTTGGTGGTTGGCGGTAGGTTCTCTCACCTGTCAGTCATGGTGGTGGGCTGGTCATCAATGAACTCCTCAGGGGCAGGCACAAACATGCTGACTGTACTGGGGGCAGATAGGAGGCTGGTCTTGGTGGGGCCTGTAGAGAGAAACACTAAAATCAGCCCAGTCAAACCCAATCAAGCACAGTCATTAAAAATCTGTTTTGATATTTTTCCCTCTGGAGAGGTGGACCAGAGATAGTTAGCAGTGACTAACCTGTCTCCCAGGTGCTGATGTTGTGAGGGGCACTGGACTGGTGCTCCAGCTGTCTCTTCATCAGCTGGCTCATGGTTAGAGCTCCCAACGAGCCTCGCTTTGCCTGACGGTACTGAGCTGGGGGTGCGACAAACACACACCCAAAGGATTGAGCTGCCTGGTACTTTCCCTCTATAGCCACTATTTTAATTTCAATGTCTGGTTTACTTAAAGGGCAACTCCATCACTTTTCAACCTCATTTTCATTATCTCCAGCACAATGCCAGTACCAACATATGTGACAACGGTGCATTTCTACCTTGGGCTAGAAACTCGTTGCAGGTTTTGAAAATCCCTGTTTTTTACTTTTAATCCTACCCTGTGATGTCACAGAGAATCATTTTTTAGGATCTTTCTTCTTATATTTTTAACCACCGATCATAGAAATACAGTGGGGAGAAGAAGTATTTGATACACTGCAGATTTTGCAGATTTTCCTACTTACAAAGCATGTAGAGGTCTGTAATTTTTATCATAGGTACACTTCAACTGTGAGAGACGGAATCTAAAACAAAAATCCATAAAATCACATTGTATGATTTTTAAGTAATTCATTTTCATTTTATTGCATGACATAAGTATTTGATCACCTACCAACCAGTAAGAATTCCGGCTCTCACAGACCTGTTAGTTTTTCTTTAAGAAGCCCTCCTGTTCTCCACTCATTACCTGCAAAATCGGCAGTGTTTCAAATACTTGTTCATGCTGTTTCACATGTGACTCTTTTCAGGAAACTAGGCGTGTGTTGCATGTTACTACTTCACTGGAGCACCATTTGAACATAAACATTTTTGGGGCAGAAATGCCTTCTGGAACATGTGACCTGTCATGTGCCTTAATAACAAACTTGTATGCCATCTGTAAATACAAATGAAATTGTTAAATTACGAGCCTAGTTGGTTTAGTCATGGAAAAAGTCAGCAGCCTCCTGAGTGGCGCAGTGGTCTAAGGCAGTGGTCTAGCTGTGCCACTAGAGATTCTGGGTTCGAGTCCAGGCTCTATCGCAGCCGGCCGCGACCGGGAGTCCCTTGGGGGCGGCCCACAATTGGTCTGGGTTAGGGGAGGGTTTGGCCGGCAGGGATATCCTTGTCTCATCGCGCACTATTGACTCCTGGGGCGGGCCGGGGGCAGTACACGGTTGCCAGGTGTACGGTGTTTCCTCTGACACATTGGTGCGGCTGGCTTCTGGGTTGGATGGGCATTGTGTCAAGAAGCAGTATGGCTTGGTTGGGTTGTGTTTCGGAGGATGCATGGCTCTCGACCTTTGCCTCTCCTGAGTCCGTACGGGAGTTGCAGCGATGAGACAAGACTGTAACTACTACCAATTGGATAGCATGAAATTGGGGTGAAAAAATTCAAATAAAAAAATAAAAAAATGTCAGCAACTGCAACCTGCTAGCCATGATTGGCTGAGATAATGAAGGGCTGGACATGCTGAGAGATGAGTTTGGATTGGTCTGCCATGTAGCACGCTTCTGTCTATAATATGAGCTGGTCAGTATGTGTAGGTAATCCTTTCTAACGCAGGACCGAGTTTTGAAATCAGTGGAATTAGAGCGTTTGGTCAGATATTACATGTTTCTAATTTTGTCCGAAAGTCGTTTTCATTTCAAGTTAAAGTGTACTGTAGGGTAGTAACGTTATGAGTTGGGATTATGGTTCAATGTTTAGTTAGCTAGCTACATGTCTAAACAAAAGACTCCACTATGCAAGTACCTATTTCAATAAAATGCTTATGATGTCACTGCGACATCTGTCGCTGGCAGCTGATAAATTCGCTCTGGCAACCTATGCCAATTTCAGAGTACTTTCGTCTGAATGTGTCAAAGCACAGAATAACTGACACATTTATGAACGCTCAACACCCGTTAAATATGGCCGGTGTTAGTAAACGTTGGCAAATTTTTTAATTTAAATTGTAGCCAGCAGCACAGTTGCAGTCACCAACGCTCTGGATAACATAAAAACAGCCTAACTAGCTCTGCAAGGGCGAGTAAAATGGTCAGAGTGAGCTGTTCTCTCATTGGTGTCTGGAAGTAGCTAGCCAAAGTCAGCCAGTTAGCTTGGGTGCTTGACTGCTGTTGTTAGGTCAGAACGCTCGGATCAAGACTACTTTTTGTCCAGAGCGTCCTGTCTGCAATCTGAATGCTCCGAGAGCGAAACACTCTGAATTTACGGACTGCCAATTTTTAACACACCCGTAGTATAAACCAGCCTTTAGTCTTGAAATCTTTGGTTGTTTAATAGCCTCACATGTGAATCATTAAAGAGATGGGTGGGGCTAAAGCTTAAAAGGGTGTGAACGATGCTGAATGGGTATAGACAAAGAAGGTACCAAAACATTCAAGGGCCATTTTCTCAAAAGTGTGGTAACAAGTTTATCAACTTTCAGAGCAGAATTACTTTCCCATTGTTCCTCAACTGCAGTATATGGTATATCATTTTCTAGCTCTGAGTCTCTACTTTTATCTAATGTAAAAAACACCATTTCAAATTTTGCAACATAAGACCAAATCGAACCGGTCGGTCACATAATGTAGACACTGGTTTGGTGCTGGAGATGATGAATATGAGGTTGAAAAGTGGTGGAATTACCCTTTAAAGCAACTGTCAGGAAAATGGGGAGTAGAAGACACTCACAGAGGTAAATATAAAAATGAAATGATTTAATGGCTTAGTTGCGTATATATTCATTAATTTATATATAGTCGGATTGGTAGAATCCTGATCTATTGATAAGAAAAATAAAATAACCATGAAAAAACTGCACTGGTGTCTTATACAAAAGGCTGAGAAAAACACTACTCAAAAAATAGTATTTTACACCTTTAAAAGTCAAGGCCAAATGTCTGAACAGTGTAAAGTTCTTGGTGTAATGACCACACCTGTTTTTGGGGGTGATTTAAAACACATGACAATGTGGAAGTATTTGGATCCTACTTGATACTGAAGAGCGGTTGCTTGTTTCTGGGATAGCAGCTTCAAGGGTGGGGGCTGAGGCGGATTCCCGTGGCTTTTCCAGGGTAGACAGAACTTTGTGATCTGCAAGGCAATGTGGGTGAGTGATGGTGCGGAATAGTGGCTGCTTCAGCATCTCAGCCTCCTCCTTACCTCACATGTAGACAACTGGTTAGCGCATGGGATGCTGCAGACACCCAATACAAATGTAGTTGAGCTACAAGTAATTAACTGCAAGTATACATTGAGTCCTAGTGCAAGAGCAATCTAAAATGAAGATGTGGTTTATTGATGTACTATTTAGTAAAAAAAGAAATTTCTCATTTAGGCTATTACTAGTTCTTATATGGACAACTATTTATGGAAAGTGTGTTGCAGTAATTTGAAGGCGCTGTACTGATATTTATTCGGTTTCTCAGACTTTCTTTTACAGTAGGCTTTTCAGAAGTTTACCATGGGTTGGAATGGGAAAAGGGAGAGACAAAGCCACAGGACAGGAAACAGCAATGGTGACCAGTTGACTAAAGATTGGAGGTAGCATGGATATGCGACTAGACAATTTATATTTTGTTCATGTGGTTCTGCACTTCTAAGCAGACACTTCAGTAGAAAACTTATTTTATCAATCATATCTCATAAGCCCCCTCAAACCTTAGAGATGTCATCACTGAAACACACATACATCCAAAGGCACATTGTGCATGAAGTCAGCATACTTATCTCAGGGGCACAGAAAAAGGATACAGCAGCTGTAAGTCCATACAGAGGGACCCCTCTCTCTGAACTTAGGCTCCTGTCTTCCCTGACCCTGATCTCTCTTACCTGTGTCAGTGGGCTGCTCACCCAGCTTGTCCAGGGTGTTGAAGGAGATGTCCAGGTACTCTCTCTGGATGGCACTCACAGCTATCTTCCTCTGTTTGCGTTGCCGGGGAACTATCTGGATCTTAAACTCTGCCTCGTCGTTCTCATCATCATCAGGTTTAAAGTCACTGTCATCAAGGTCCTCATCATCTTCTTCATAATATTCCTCTTCGTCGTTGTTGTTCCCCTCCAGAGAGGTGAGGGGTTCAACTGTGTCCTCAGGGATGTCCAGGAAGATCATCCTGCCAGAGGGACTGGTCCCCAGACCCACCCCTGCCTTTAAGTCCTCAGGATGCACAAAGTCATCCAGGGAGGTGTCAGGGACAGCAGGGGTCTTCCTCAGCAGGTCCCTCTTCTGTTGTAAGCTGAGAGTCATGGGGCTCTCCAGGCCAGGGTGCTCCGACCGGTCAGGCAGCTCCAGGGAGGTGGTGGGGGTTGCATAGTGTGGTCTCCTCTGTAGAGGCTGTTGGGGGGTTTCTTTTGATGGGGAGTCTGTGGTCCTCTTCTCCTTAGAACAGTCCTCCACGCTCACCTGCACCATGGTGGACAGGCACACGGTGCTGCTGCTGGCAGGGGAGGCAGTGGGCCTGGGAGGGGAGGCAGCGGGCTTGGCAGGGGAGGCAGCATACCTGGCAGGGGAGGCAGGGGGCCTGGCAGGGGAAGCAGCAGGCCTGGCAGGGGAAGCAGGGGGCCTGGCACTCCCATTCAGCCTGGGGCCCATCACCATGTTCAGGTCAAACTCCTCGTCACTCTCCACGATCCTCAGTGGTGGTAGGGGCTCAAACACCAGGGAGTCACTGTCGGACATGGAGAGGATGGAGTGCTTCTCTGGGATTGAAGTGCAGTCGGAGGAGAGGTCAATGAGGTCCTGGTCCTCCTTCTCTGCAGAAGAGCCGCCTGTAAGAGGGGAGTCCAAGTCGGCCTTGTCCTCAAACGTCTCCATGCAGCTGAGACGCACCTCTGGGATGACAGGCCTCGAGCAGTCTGAGTGGCCCCCCCGGGTTCCTGAACGGTCCTGGTGGTCACTGCCCTCCGCTCGGCCTGAGGAGCCGTCTGACGAGCCCTTCCCATGGCCCCCTGTCCGCCTCGGGTGGGAGGTGGTGGAGGAGGGGGGCCCGGGGGTACCATGCTGCAGGTCACAGCGGTCTATGCAGGACTTGCGTCGGTGCTCGTCCAGGTTGTAGAGGATGGAGTCGGTGTTGGAAATGTCCAGGGACTTCTGCTTGTGCATGGCCTGCAGACGCTTCTTCCTGATGCTCTCCTCCCTCACACAGTGCAGGATGCTGTCCTGTAGCGCACTGGCCTCACGGTACTCAGACAGCTCAATTTCACCTGACGCAGACAGAGAGAGGATCAAAAGATAGATCATATCTGATTGGGAAAATCTGTGAATGCTCAATTCATGTCAGCGAAGCATTTAAGTTCAATTAATTTAATTGCTGGATAAAATAGGTCATCCTTTGAGACTATTTTCATACTTTTCTGGGCATTCAGCTCTACCGGCTGGTACTTGACAGACTTGCTGCCACCGATCCTTTTCAGACGGGCGAAGAAGGTCTGAGACTCCTTGTTGCCTGCTCCAGTTGGTGTGTCATGAACGTCAGACTCATCAAACACACTGTCCTCCTCTGAAAAAAACATCATACACATTACATATGTAGGATCTTAATTTGATCAGTCTTTTGTTGCTAACTATTTTCTTGCACTGCAGGAAATGCGGATGAGCTTTGTGATTTACATAAATTCACTGAAAACCCACATTAACACACAGTTATATTAACAGTATTTCCTTTTCATGCAGCCTATTTTTTGGGCCAGCTAATAACCTAACCACCTGTTGCTGATGGATTATTTTGCTGCAACAATATAGGTCAAATTAAGATCCTACATCTGTATTTTTGGGCGTTGACGGAGACTTGGATCACCCAAGAGTACACTGCTACTCCAGCTGCTCTCTCTTAATTTCTCTCATAGTCCAAGAGCATCTGGTCATCGTGGTAGGAATCTCCTAAGTGGAGATTTTCTCTTTTCTCCCTCTCTCACCTGTCCATCTCCTCATTTGAAGTCCACTCAAGCTTAACATTGTTGTCATCTACCGCCTACCAGGTGTCCTTAGAGAGTTCCTCAATGAGCTTGAAACCTTGATAAGCTAATTTCCTGATGATAGCTCACTGCTCTTCGTACTTGACAACTTCAACCTCCTGACATCTGCCTTCGATTAATTTCTTTCCAACCCTCTTGCCTCTTTTGACCTCACCCTTTCCCAGTGCCCTCCCACTCACAAGACAGACAATATGCTTGACCTCATCTTTACTAGAGGCTGTTCGCCTACTAATCTCACTGCAACCCCCTTCCAGGTCTCTGATCACTACTTTGTTTTCTTTTCTGTCTCCCTTTCCTCCAACCCTAGCCGCTTAGCCCCTACCCAGATGGTCATGCACCGTCGCAATCTTCGCTCTCTCTCTCCCACTACTTTCTCCTCTTCTATTCTATCATCTCTCCCTTCTGCTAAATCCTTCTCACTCCTGTCTCCTGATTCTGCCTCTTGGACCCTACTCTGCGTACAGCTGAGCGACAATTTTGGAAAACTAAACTTTCGGAGGATCTATCATCCTTTCACTCCCTCCTCTCTACCTTCTCTTCCTCTGTATCTGCTGCTAAAGCTACTTTCTATCACTCTAAATTCTGAGCTTCTGCCTCTAACCTTGGAAACTCTTTTCCACCTTCTCCTCCCTCCTTAATCCTCCACCGCCTCCTCCTCCCTCTCTGCAGACAACTTTGTCAACCACTTTGTCAACCACTCCTCATACACTCAGCCTATTGAGTCCTCTGGTCCCACTTGCACAGAAGTACCCTACGCCTTAATCTCTTTCTCCCATCTTTCTCTAGATGAAATCCTGCGACTAACGAAGTCCGGCCACCCGACAACCTGCTCGCTCGACTCCATCCCCTCCTCCCTTCTCCAGACCATCTCTGGAGACCTTTTCCCATTCCTCACTTCCCTCATCAACTCATCCCTGACCACTGGCTGCGTCCCCTCTGACTTCAAAACGGCCCGAGTCCCTCCCCTCCTCAAGAAACCTACACTCGACTCCTCTGACGTCAAAAACTACAGACCGGTATCCCTTCTTTCTTTTCTTTCCAAAACACTTGAGTGTGCTGTCTCTGACCAACTCTTTCGCTATCTCTCCCAGAACGATCTTCTTGACCCTAACCTGTCAGGCTTCAAGACGGGTCACTCAACTGAGACTGCTCTTCTCTGTGTCATGGAGGCTCTCTGCACTGCCAAAGCTGACTCTTTCTCCTCTGTTCTCATCCTCCTAGATCTATCCGCTGCCTTCGACACTGAACCATTAGATCCTCCTCTCCACCCTCTCAGGGCTGGGCGTCTCAGGCTCTGAACACTCTTGGATTGCATCCTACCTGGCAGGCCGATCCTACCAGGTGACGTGGAGAGGATCTGTGTCTGCACCACATAGTCTCACTACTGAGGCCCCGCAGGTCTCGGTTCTAGGTCATCTCCTCTTGTCTCTATACACCAAGTCACTCGGCGCTGTCATATCCTCCTTCATGCTCTACAACGTCCGAAGAATACGACCCTACCTCACACAGGAAGAGGCGCAGGTCCTAATCCAGGCACTTGTCATCTCCCGTCTGGACTATTGCAACTCGCTGTTGGCTGGGCTCCCCGTTTGTGCCATCAAACCCCTGCAACTTTTGCAGAACGCAGCAGCGGTTTTCAACCTTCCCAAGTTCTCCCATTTCATCCCGCTCCTCCGCACACTCCACTGGCTTCCAGTCAAAGCTTGCATCCACTACAAGACCATGGTATTGCCTACGAAGCCGCAAGAGGAACAGTCCCTCACTACCTTCAGAGCTCCCGAGTGGACTGCATCTCAGGCACTGCATCTCAGTGTTAGAGGCGTCACTACAGACCCTGGTTTGATTCCAGGCTGTATCACAACCGGCCATGATTGGGAGTCCCATAGGGTGGCTTACAATTGGCCCAGCGTCGTCCGGGTTTGGCTGGGGTAGGCCGTCATTGTAAATAAGAATTTGTTCTTAACTGACTTGCCTAGTTAAATAAAGGTTAAATGCTGAAACCCTACACCCCAATCCGAGCACTCCGTTCTGCTAACTCTGGTCTCTTGGCCCTCCCACCCCTACAGGGGGGCAGCTTCCACTCAGCCCAGTCCAAGCTCTTTGTCTTGGCACCCCCTGAAGCTAGTATAGCAGAGTCCTTGCCCATATTTCCAAAAACATTTGTAACCCTACCTCTTCAAAGAGTATCTTAAATAATCCCACAGCACCACCCTCGCATCCCCTCCTCACTTTATTGAGGAAAATGTACTTACTATGACTGAGATATGTGGTTGTATCACCCAGCTATCTTAAGATGAATGCACTAACTGTAAGTAGCTCTGGATAAGAGCGTCTGCTAAATGACTAAAATGTCACGTAAATGTAATGCATGTCCAAAACTCTTCATTGTTATTCCTGATTAATTTCAAATAAAAGCCTATATTTACAATCCAGGCATGTGATAACCTCTGTTGTTATCACCTTTCTCTTTCTCGTTGTAGCGGCTGATGTTGGAGTTGTCACTATAGAGGGGTCCAGCAGTGGCATGGGGTCTACAGCTGTGGTACTGGGCATTCAGGGTGTTGATGGTGATGTGGATCAGGTGCAGAACTCCTTTACTTACATCCATGTCCCTGTAGGGGTACTGAGACCACACACAGGATCGATAGAAGTGAAGGGTAAGAGAGTACAAAGCAGCTTAATATATATAAATTAGCTGTCCTCAATATTACATTTTCACAATTACAGGTAATCAATTATAGACACACTGCATCTATAAAGTTTACAATGTAAACACATTCACATAGTGAATAAGATTTCATTATATTCCAACTGTGGGTGGTGTGTACCTTGTAGAGGATGACCAGCAGGGCTTTGAGCCACATCTGTCTGATGTGTGGCTGCAGGGCCCAGAGAGAGCAACGCGGCGGCTGCTGGAAGTAGTGTCTGAGCTGGGGGCAGGTGCAGTACTTCAACACCTGGACCACCAGGGGGAGCAGCTGCTTCCCCAGCCCAATGTTGTAGTCCATCACCTGCAGGAGATATCACACCACACCAGGTTCTTCTTGATGCTTGACAGATTGTCATAATTCACAACATTCAGCAGCAGCAACACAATACTTAAAACTTTACAGTGGGAAACAAACTGAAAAACTCCCATCTTTCATTTACTCCCAACTGAAGCAGGATTTCTCTCGGGATTAAACTCTAGATTTACTCAAGGACTGTCTTTAAAACAAATGTTAGAACTAGTACAGCATTAACTCAGAGTCATTGATAGGGTTAATGATATCCTCTGACCTGTGCGATGCCAGCAATGAAAGCATTGAAGCAGGTGGAGGTCCTCATCTTTTGCGGTGCGATCATGAAGCAACCCTCCTGCTGGTCATAGCCCAGCAGCACATACAGGTGGCGCTTCACCGAGTTGAAGGCCTTGGCACTGCCGATGTCTGCCTCGGCACTGCTCTTGTCTTTGGCCATGAACTTCATGAGTACCATGATGAGCTGGTGCACCGTCTGGTGATCTATCCCAGCATCCTCTGGGAGCAGGTCCCTGATGACCGAGTCATCCTCCATTGAGGGGCTGTGGCCTTGGAGAGGGGCCGAAGCATCAGGGTTAAAAGGCGGGAGGAAGCGTGCTGCCGACAGGGGAGCGGATGGAGAGGAGAGGAGAGGGGCGGTGAAGCAGGGGAACAAAGCTCGGGGGAGGGTACGACAGTCATCTAACTTGGTCTACATTTGGCAGGGTGATTACATATATGGACGTCACTTTAACATAGTCATGGAATATGTAAAATGCAAACAGAAAATGTGACAAGCTATCAAGATAGCAAGAGTAACAGTTTTCTCCAATTCCAACATTATTTGTTTTTGAGACTAAAAACGAACGGACTACCCACTGGGCACAGATGTCAGTTCAACGTCTCCTCCACATTGGTTCAACGTAATTTCATTGAAATGACGTGGGAACAACATTGATTCAACCAGTGTATGCCCAGAGGGTATCTATGAATTTTGGATGAAAAGCAATGAATGTCAGTGAAGAGCAAACATTGCTTTTCCATCAAGTTTCCTGATGCCCAACAACTTTGTTAGTAGCCATAAGTTAGTCATATGATGCGATTATGCTGAAGGGAATGTTGATCTGTTTCTAGATTTAGATTTGGGTTGTTATTTACCTGGCAGGACTTTCTCTATCATATCTCCCAGAGTCGGGGCAGAGTGCTCTTGCCTCGTAAGCCTTAAAGCTAAAAACCACACATGAAGAATGCAATTTAGGAGAATGTTCTTGGGAGGTAGCACAGGACACAAGTCTGAGCTTCCAGATAACCCTATACATCCCAATGTCTCACACCATTCACATAAAGTGATCCTAATTTGGATGCTGAGACTTTTCCAAGTTATTCTATTAATAATTTAACCTCCACTTGCTTACTCAATCTCAACAACCACACAGTCTAAAGCCAACAGTAGACCCCCTCTCCCAGAAACTCAGACCGCATCCTCTGCAGGGTCAATGAGGAAATCACAGAGAAGACAAACCTCTTACCTCCAGCAAGATAACAAATCACTGAGAAAATATGCAATTGAGTGAAACAAACAGGAATAAAGATTTTGTAGGTATACTAACAGAACAGAGAGGTGAATTGATGAAGAGAGAAACAGTAGAAGCATGGGACAGACAAAAGCTGAGACCTACGGACTAGTAGCCTAACCAACCGATGAACACTCACGTAGTCGGTTACACAGAGTCTCTGGGAGGGAGAAGGCTCGCTTGGTTGTGGACGGGCCCTTGATGCTGTCACGGAGGGAACGCACACTCTTCTGGCGGTTCCTGGCAAAGCGCGCCCGTCTGATTTTCCACATCGCTGCATCACTAAGGTTGGCCACGTTGGTGCGCACAGCTGTGATGGCTGACAAGGAGAGGCAAGGAAGGAAAGATAAATAACATACATCAATGTGCCTATGTCTTATAACACTTAACACACCTCCACCACACGAACATGAACTGTAATGTTCTGATTTCACAGGTTTATGTTTCCCCACATGGTTGGTTTGTTCTATTGAACATAAGTCATAGTGAAAATTCTATTCTGCAGACTATGTAACTGATAAAATCCCCCAGCTGGGCGTACTGGTGGGAAAAGGGAACTCCTTGTTGCAGTCCAGGTGGAGCTGGGCCTCCAGGGAGAGCGTCTCGAAGCGGTTGACAAAGAACTCCCAGCTGAGGGCAGGGACTTCCTGCTTCAGGTGGTGCAGCATCAGCAGCTTGCTGAGGATGATGGGCCGGTCCCTCACCACCGTGTCGAACTGGAAGTCCAGGCACAGACACAAGCCCTGCAGACACACAAACACAGACATACAAACACACAGACACAGACACACAAACACACAGACACAGACACACAAACACACAGACACAGACACACAAACACACAGACATACAGAAACAGACACACAAACACACACATACACAAGTGTTAGCACTGCACTTACATGTTTTTGTGTTATTCATCAATAAAAAATTGTTTGCTGACTTGCTGCGAAGCAATTTGTCCTCCAGGACAAGAAAGACTCCATACACCTTATCAATTGTCACATGCACATGAAAAGTGGTTGTATGGCAGTTTAATAGTATTTATCTTGGCCTAGATAGATATCTGTTAATCACCTGTAGTGCTGGGCTCTTGATGGTGTCCAGCAGCAGCCTGGCGCGTGTGGCCACGGCCGGGTTGACATCCTCCACAGAGGCCAGGAAGCTGCAGAAGGCGTGGGCCAGGGAGTACTTCAGCAGGTGGTTCTTCGTCAAAGAATCAATGTCTAGGAACCGACAGAGCACAGCCACCTTCTCCACTGGGAGTTACCATGACAACACAGACAGGGCACAAGACAACATCTCAGTGCCATGTCACATTTAGTTTGATAGGACACTGCAAAGGATAATGTTAAAAGCAGCATCACTCTAACACTGATGGGTAATGTACAGTGTCACTAGATGGCAGTGTGGCAGTAGAGGGAGTGGAGATAGTATTATTGTAGCCAGATTGCCTGTGGGCCATAGTGATGCTTTGGCACCCAACTGGTGTCTTTTGGGGTTAATTTACACAGACAGGTAAATTACCATCTGTTTCAGAATAGCTAATATGAGGCCATAATTAGATAATTAAAATTCATGATCATCATCCTACGGTTCACATGTGTACACAACCTGTAGTCATGACACATCATTTCCCTTAGCAATTGTTCATGTTATTTTGCAATAAACATCTACTTTCTATGCTGTTTAAAGTCAGAGTCTGTTAAATGAAAATTCATGTGAATTTAACCGACTGATATTATTATATTCTAATCTGATTTAGTGGGGTTTGGTTAAATGCGGAAGACACATTGGAAGATACGCTTCAATTTCAGTTGAATGCATTCAGTTGTACAACTGGCTAGATATCCCCCTTCCTTTCCCTTTATTGGTGTTCTGTGACAATGACACAATAAAACAGCAAAAAATGAAATCAAAGATAGATATTTGTATCTAACCTAACTTATATTTTAGTAATGATCAGTGTCTACAGTATATCCATGCTGCCAGAGACACTGTCCTCTGACTCTGTCTCAAGGTCACACATTGCTCCTCTCTGCCAATCACAGGGAGAGAAGGGTCTGATTAATAATCCCACAATTCCTCTGCGCTGCATGCTAGAGACGCATACTGTAGTAACCATGGTGATGCAGGGAGAAGATGTCTGTAGACAGTGGTTTGTTGGGGGGGATTATAGGACAGAGGTGGAGATCCTCCCCTCATGATTCATTCATATCATCACATACAGTACCCCCCCCCCCCCCCCTCCCCCCCCCCCCCCCCCCCCCCACACACACACACACATACGTGAGGTGAAGGCTCATATATAATTCACCTGCTTCGAAGCGTATCTTCCAGTCCTTGCTGTTAAAGTTGCTGTCCACCAGGTTCCAAAAGATGTCTGCTCCGTGGGAGAGGGAGAGGGCATGCAGAAGCTGGGGCACGGCCAGGGAGGCCAGCTGGCAGAACTCGGACTTCAGCATGGTCCACAGGCTGGAACACACGTATCACATTAGACACACACACACATACCTGGCTGCTCTTCACGTATTTGATGATCTAGTACAACTGACATCAAGATCGTGATCAACGATTTCAGTTTCTGCATGTAGCTACATCTCATGGCTCAAGGCATGTTTAAAGAAAGTACTAGTAGAGATTTCTGTAAACAAACAACAAGCTACGTGTGAAACTGTAGGAGGGGCAGCATTCGGTGATGGTGACTTTGCTGACCTGGGAATGAGCATCTTCTCCTGGATGTGGGCCAGGAAATGGGGGTGGTCCTTACGGGCCAGGTACAGACACTCTCCGTGGAGACACAGGATCTTCAGACAGTTCAGCATGTTGAACAGGATATCAGGCTCCTCAAACTTAGACATTTCCTACAAAGGGAACAAAAGATACATTTCCTTTGCTCACTCAGTCTTTTCTAATGAGGATACAGGATTATTGTCTTTGATTAGGCATCTATTATATTCTATAGACAATTTATATCTGTACATGACAAGATGCCTTAACACTGGATAAAGGTGGACTGGCAGGTACCTGCAGAATAGTGTATATTAGCTTGAGAGACACAGGGAGCTGCTGGTAGGAAAACTTCTTATCAGCATTATTCTTCATTGCTGTAAGAGAGAAATCTTTGCTGTAAAAGAGAGAATTCCCCAGCAGAGGAGAAACTATGCAGTGTTTCCTTTTCATGTTGCACGCAGCCTCTGAACTGTTACAGAGAAGTGTTCATCTCATATTTTTTTCTTCATGTCATAAAATATATTTGGGATTAGATTTTGGTAATGCTGAGGTGTTTACACCTACACAACTGAGAACTGTTCTGCTTGTGTTTCATCAGATCTGTATCAGTACACTGAGATATTCTGTACTCAATCCAAAACCCTTCCAACCCAAGCCTTATTTCGCCATGGATACATACGTGGGTTGTCAGGAGAGTAACTTTGAATTGTAGGGTTGTCAGTGTGTGTGCTGGCAGGGTTGTCCGCTTCCTCTGCCCCTTGCTTTGTCCGTTGTTCAGGCCCAAACACTTGAGGCAACAGCAATGTGTCCTCCAAGATGTCTGTTGACTCCTATAGTCAAGACACAATAATGTCTACTGACAACCAAATACAGTAAGAATTACAAACCATTGAAAAACAATTGGACCGATTCAGGACATCCTTCATGTTGTTTTTACAGGAGTCTGCTTGTGTGTCTCACCACCAGACGTATCTCCTCCCTGGGGGTGAGTCTCTCCAGGAGCTCACAGCCTAGCTGGTAGCACAAAATGCTGGACTGGCACAGGCTGCACTCCAGGGCCTTCTCGTCCTTCTGACAGGTGTGGGAGCCCCCCCATGGGGCCTGGAAGACGTTGTTGATGATGCCCACAATGTCCTTCCCCAGGCTGCTTTCCAGACCGAGCATCACACCGTCATCCTGGAGCTCCATCTGGACAAGGACATTGTAGCTGGGTTTATTGTGTCAGTTGCCCTGTCTAGTTGTGTCCATTTTTTTCTATTTGCTTTTTACTTTTTAGATTATGCACTTTGAGATTATTCTGTATAATGGAAAGTGCTTTACAAATGGATTAAATTATTAGTAGTAGTAAGGAACCACTACAACATTGTTGAACAGGAGAACCCACAGAAATAGAAAGTGGGACAGATCTCAGCTTGGTGGCTCTGAGGTATTCAATGAGGTATTGTAAAATGTAACATTACTCTATGATTGAACCCATGTCTGCAGTGTATGGGCTTGCCACCTGTTTGAGGATGAGGTCGAACATGAGAATGAAACAGCCCAGGTTCATGTCATCGTCGTCACAGTCCAGGTCCAGGGCACAGTGTCCCGTAGCATGGCCCAGGTTCTTAAAGGGGCTGCAGTGCAGGGGGCTCCGGAATGGGCTCCGGAACGGACTGGGGAATGGGCTCACAGTGTTGTGCGGCCCAAGATGGCCTGGATCTGAAACCACGCTTTCCTAGGGACATCACACACACACCCACACACACAAAAACAGGTATCATCGTTCCATAATTGTACTGTCATGAGATCTACCCTCCAAGTTATCAAGGTGTATTCAGGTGTAGAAATATACTGTGGATAAATGAGCCAAAGGCTTTAACTTTTACAGATAAATCTGAATGATGGCAGAGCTCAATTAAGCCCCTTAAATAGAACTATATTTAGACTTCAGCAGTTACCAGGGCAACGCACATGCCTGTGGATGGTTGACAATAGAGGGTATCCAGCTAGCATATTTGGTTCCTTGGAAGTTGTAGGAACATACTTTTTTGGTTTCCCATTGGTTCTGGGAACGAAGGCAAGTTCCCTGACTGGTAAAACTGAACGTTTTTTTAACGTTCTGGGAACAGAAGTGAAAATGTTGCCTGTTCTGGGAAGTACATTTTTAGATTGCAGGGAGGTTCTGAGAATGTTTTACTACGGTTCCCTGAAAGTTTTCCTGGGAGGTTTGATAGGTTATTTTAAGGTAATTAAATAACGTTCTGAGAACATGTTTCAATCATACTTTTAATAACACTGCTAGCTCAGCTTGGGTTAACTGTTTTGAACTCCAATCACAAATAGGACACATGGACATTGATTTGCTTAGGCATTAATCACGCATACACATTTCTTTTTTATTGTTGCATGGCGTCAGGGAGATTGAAAACCTATGATCTTCTGTTCTCTATCCATGGAATGTAGACATGTTTTTACTTATACAAAGCTGTTAATTTCAGTCTATTCAAACAGACCCCATTTCAAAGGAAACAAGGACACATTAAGATCAGGTATGGTCAATAATTGGGTGTGGCCTACACACCTGAACACACTTAACAAGATAGAGGATAGAGAGAGTTTTGTTGATGCTGAGAATGGAATGTATGTTTTTAAATAACATTATTAAAATGTTCTTTGAACGTTACTAAGGTTTTCTTGTGTTTAAAAAAAAAAGTGTTCTTAATGTTCTGAGAACATGACTTTAAATAGAACCATGAGAAAACCTGTAGGAAATGTTATGCTGAAGTATTGAAATTCCCACAAAAGAACATTGTTTCTTAACGTTCTCTGAACTATTTGAGAACATTCCCAATGCCAAACCAGTTGGAGAACGTTCCAAGAACATTACCAAAATATGCTTGAACTTTTAGGAAACATTCTGTTAAAGTAATGAAATACCGAGCAAATAATGTTTTTATGTCAAGTTCCTTAAATGTGCTGCCAAGCAACCAAGCAACTATCCTGCACCATTCCCAGAAAGTTGTGGGGAGGTTGTATGCAAAATAACCATAGGCCAACCACACTCACCAAGCTTTAAGAAACATATGGTTCTCAGAACATTATGTGCTAGCTGGGCAAATAGATCACAAGCATTTTCAGATTGTGGATGTAAACTGTATAGTTCCTCAGCTCATTTGTTCTGCTCTTACGGTTTCATTGAGAGAGGACATTTGAGTGATAATAGCTTATTTCTGTGTAATTTAGGTAATTTTGCATGGGAGTTGATGACTAGTACGATATCTCACCCTCCGAGCCTCAGTATTTTCACCAGTTAGATCTGAGACTCGAGTCTTTCTCTGATTGGCCAATTCCTTCACTGAGTTCACCCCGTCAAAGAACATCCCGATCAACAGCTGCAGAGGCACCACAATGTCCAGCTCTGACAACACCTGTGTCCAACCAGACACGCACACACATACACCAACAGGTACACAAACACACAAGATATCATGCAAAGATGCACACCAAACTCACACACAAGACACATTAATGACAACAGGTTTAGGTTAACAGGTTTACACACACACACACATATAAAACACACAAACAGACAACAGAGACATTAAGAGAGGCAAAAGAGAAGACATATATAAGCAGATAGAAATGTGGATGTAGTACTCTACACATATTCCTGTAGTATGTGTGACCTATATACAGTTGAAGTTGGAAGTTTACATACACCTTAGCCAAATACATTTCAACTCAGTTTTTCACAATTCCTGACATCCTTGCGAGCGTCTCCTTCCTGAGCGGTATGACGGCTGCGTGGTCCCATGGTGTTTAAACTTGCGTACTATTGTTTGTACAGATGAACGTGGTACCTTCAGGCGTTTGGAAATTGCTCGCAAGGATGAACCAGACTTGTGGAGGTCTACACATTTTTTTTCTGAGGTCTTGGCTGATTTCTTTTGATTTTCCCATGATGTCAAGCAAAGAGGCACTGAGTTTGAAGGTAGGTCTTGAAATACATCCACAAGTATACCTTCAATTGACTCAAATAATGACAATTAGCCCATCAGAAGCTTCTAAAGCCATGACATAATTTTCTAGAATTTTCCAAGCTGTTTAAAGGCACAGTCAATTTAGTGTATGTAATCTTCTGACCCACTGGAATTGTGATACAGTGAATTATAAGTAAAACAATCCGTCTGTAAATAATTGTTTGAAAAATGTATTGTGTCATGCACAAAGTAGATGTCCTAACCGACTTGCCAAAACAATAGTTGGTTAACAAGAAATTTGTGGAGTGGTTGAAAAACTAGTTTTAATGACTCCAGCCTAAGTGTATGTAAACTTCCGACTTCAACTGTATATATTCAGATTGAATTACTTTGGTGTCTGTTATCACAGTCGTGAAATAAACCCTTCCACGTATATAGGACAGCAGGCTGTGAGTGCATATGGAATCAAAAGCAAAATCCCTCCTCTCTCACTCTCAGAACTCCAGTCTCATGCTAGCCTTGTGACCCAGTTCCATATTCAGTACAGCCCCTGCACAGGCACTCACACATCATGACAACCTGTTCATTTCATTTAATTCCAACCACACAATATGAAATGGATCCTCATAAAAAGCCACAGGCCTTATACTCACATGCAGCCAGAGCAGAGCCTGCTCCTGCACAGAGGCTGGGTAGCCTGAGAACCTGCAGCTAATGAACCCAAACATCTCCTCCATGGAGAAGGGCAGAGGGCACAGCTCAATGTCAAACATCTTGCTGCAGGGGGAACAGAGGGGTGAGGAGGGAGGGGCCATGCTTTTAGAGTTGAGCATTTGGTATATCCCCTCTCAGGTGTATCACTAGCCGGTGGGACAATGGAAACCATTTTCACTGTGTTACACATAGTCACATATCATTTCACATAACATTCTATTATTCTCCCAAGACAGAAAATGATTTGTGCGAGATCAGGAACCATAGGACACCATTGAAGTAGAGGAGGTGGTACAGTGAACTAGGTGACTTGGAGGAGGTCCAGTATACAGTACCTGAGCACTTCTCTGAACTCCTTGAGCTGCTGGTCAGGCACCTCAGTGCGGATGGCCTCCAGCCACTCTGGCATGAAGCACTCCCACAGCGGCTGGCTGATCACATTGTAGGGGATCAGGCACAGGATGCGGTTCAGCCCCTCCTTCAGCTGGGTCACCGTGCTGCAAGACTTATCCCAGTAACCCCCCACCTGGGGATATGGGTACATAGACACATACACAAGGTCAGGTATAACCAAGGGGGATATTCACCAAGAAACACAACCATCACACACTGTCCCTCCAGTGTGCATGGTCCCCAGAGAAACATTCCTAACCTCATACTACCCTACACCCAACATTACACCCTACAACCCCTCACTAACACTTCCTGAGCCGCCTTTACCCTCCAACACCCCTTCTCCTTCCCCGCTCATCCTCACCCTGGCAAACTCCACCGGCTTGGGCAGCAGGCACATCACCATGACGTCGAAGCGCACGTCACACACGGTCTTCAACCACTTGGTGACAAACTGGGGCTTGAGCTTCTCCACCAGGGAGCCCACCTCGTCGTCCATCATGTAGGCTGTGGAGTGGAACCACTGGAACACCATGCTCACCAGCCGCGCCAGGCTCTCAGTGGGCGTGTTCTCACTGGGGGTGCACAGGCTCACCTTCAGGGGTGTGGGCAAGGATGGGGTGTAACATGGTCAGTCAGGGGCTTCCAAGATCGGAGACGGATATGGTTAAAGCATTATAATGTTGCACTATGAAGAGAGTACAGCACAGGCTGGTAATAAGAGCCCAGACAGGTGTGTCAACATCCTAATCTCTCGACTGTGACAGTGAGTAATAGACCAGCGAGCCACGCACCAGGAACCAGATGCCAAACTGACTGAGGAGCCTCTGGTCGTGCTGGTCGTCCTCCTTGTTGTCAAAGTCGATGTTGTCCAGGGAGTGGTGGGAGGCAGACAGGCCCATCTGACGACGCCTGTTCAGCTCAAACTCACGCAGCTCCGCGTGGATCTCTGCCTCCTTCAGTAGACTGATGTTGATAGATGGATGGAGAGAGAGGGGGAAAAAAGAGAGAAACAGACAGAAAGACAGAGGGAGATAGACAGATAGTGATAGAGAGATAACTGTGGTTGAATACAGTGCTACCGTGAAGTATGCGGTTGGTTGCCTGTGTTGTCTGTGATGCTGTGACGCAGCGGTCTAAGGCACTGCATCTCAGTGCAAGAGGCGTCACTACAGACCCTGGTTCGATTCCAGGCTGTATCACAACCAGCTGTGATTGGGAGTCACATAGGGCGGCGCACAATTGGCCCAGCGTCGTCTGGGTTAGGGTAGGCCGTCATTTTAAATAAGAGTTTGTTCTTAACTGACTTGCCTAGTTAAATAAAGGTTACATTTAAAAAAATAAAAATAAAAATGCACCAAATACAAATAAAAATACCTGATAACAGCCTCCACAGTACACACCAGCTCCTCTGCCCCACACTCGCGGGTGTTGATGGGAGGTGGGGAGGTCTGGTACAGATGGGTCTCCGCCGCAGTCCCCACCTCGCTGCTGTGGTGGTTGACATGGCAACGCTTGCAGTAGCGGACGGGTCGGTTGCCATGGCGCCCGCAGCAACCAGCTGAGAAGCAGGTGACAACTGCCCTCCTGACATGAGAGCTACAGTTCTACAAGACAGAGGGGACAATGACATAAAACAACTCCTCGTATCATTTAGAAACTGAGAAAATATAAGAATCCTAATAAACTGTTTTCACTGTGAAAAAAAGCTATCCTTAAAAGGTCCTATGCCTATGCCATCAATAAATAAATTGATGTGTAAACGTCCTAAATTAAAAGAACGAGTGGTGTTCTTTTTGAATGTGTATGCTAATGAATAGGCTGCCATGGGACAGATAGCATCATTCTTAGATAGAGACTGTACATATGGTGTCTTATCTTCAAAAACATAACAAGTGTGGCAACACGGGGACTGGTTTAATCTGATCAGCCACTGAAACCTCCAGCCTTTCAAATGAACAGATCTTGTCCCTCTGTTCTCTTCCCGTCTTCTCCCCTCTCTCTCTGTTCTCTTCCCGTCTTCTCCCCTCTCTCTCTGTTCTCTTCCCGTCTTCTCCCCTCTCTCTCTGTTCTCTTCCCGTCTTCTCCCCTCTCTCTCTGTTCTCTTCACGTCTTCTCCCCTCTCTCTCTGTTCTCTTCCCGTCTTCTCCCCTCTCTCTCTGTTCTCTTCCCGTCTTCTCCCCTCTCTCTCTGTTCTCTTCCCGTCTTCTCCCCCCTCTCTCTGTTCTCTTCCCGTCTTCTCCCCTCTCTCTCTGTTCTCTTCCCGTCTTCTCCCCTCTCTCTCTGTTCTCTTCACGTCTTCTCCCCTCTCTCTCTGTTCTCTTCCCGTCTTCTCCCCTCTCTCTCTCTGTTCTCTTCCTGTCTTCTCCCCTCTCTCTCTGTTCTCTTCCCGTCTTCTCCCCTCTCTCTCTCTGTTCTCTTCCCGTCTTCTCCCCTCTCTCTCTGTTCTCTTCACGTCTTCTCCCCTCTCTCTCTGTTCTCTTCCCGTCTTCTCCCCTCTCTCTCTCTGTTCTCTTGCTGTCTTCTCCCCTCTCTCTCTGTTCTCTTCCCGTCTTCTTCCCTCTCTCTCTGTTCTCTTCCCGTCTTCTCCCCTCTCTCTCTGTTCTCTTCCCGTCTTCTCCCCTCTCTCTCTCTGTTCTCTTCCTGTCTTCTCCCCTCTCTCTCTGTTCTCTTCCTGTCTTCTCCCCTCTCTCTCTCTGTTCTCTTCCTGTCTTCTCCCCTCTCTCTCTGTAATCTTTACAAAAACATACAACTGACAATGGTGAAAACCTGGTCAATGGATACAGTACAGCAAATTGACTGCAAGAAGCCCAAACAGATACTAAAACATCATCATTTCAAACCTTGCTTACATTTGTATACGATCACATATATCTCGCTATTATGCATGGGAATCCTTTGGAACAGATTTCCAAAATTCTAATCACTTGGAGCTGATCTACTGGTGTTTTTACAATCTTCTATGTCAAACAAAAATAAATAAAAAACAATTTTGCTCAGATAATTTGGGGGACCAAATAAAATCACCTGCGGGTTGGGGAACACCGCACTACAGTATATCTTATACTGTAACTGCAGAGCATTGTGAAAGCAATCCCTATTCTAGCTGTAACTCTGACAAGCAATCACATCTCAGATAGAACAATAATGTGTGTGCTGATAATGAGAGAGCTGGCGTGGATCCAGGTAAGAGCTTTCTGCAGTGGGACAAAGCCTATTGAAAAGGCTGTGGGAGGATTAAAACTACTGCTGGATGAACTAGATGTAGGACAGCTGTTTCCCATGACAACCCTGGGCTGCTCAGCTTAGTCTTTTCTTTTTATTATACTTTTTTAACTCTGCATCTTTGTGAAGGGCTCATAAGCAAGCATTTCACGGTTAAGTCTACACCCGTAACATTTGATTTGATTTGATACACTACCTGACAGATTTGTGTGTCAGTCTCCGTGGGAACCAAGGGGGAACTTTTATGCCTTTGGACTGTGTTCCGGAACAAACATCATGCCCTGCCAGTTCCATTAAGACTGGACCATCCATTAGACAAGTAATGAACGGAGTGTTCGAGTGAATGGACTCTCCAAATGAAAGTGCACGATCCTTAAACACTTCAGAGATAAATGTAATGGTCTGCTGTATGAAATGTCGAAGTGCAAGTTGTAGCTTCTTTGGGCCTCATTAGCCTGTAGCAGGCTAGCATAGTGTTTCTTTCTCCACCACTTAAAATGACCCAAGTGGTTATCTCTCTCCTGTCCTCAAATCAATTACACAGCCGTTTTACTGCTCATGGTTAAATGAACACTGGGTGGATGTTGGCATGAAGGCATGATATTTATACACAACCAGCAATGACATAGCAAGGGAGGCACTGCCACATTCCATGATTATGTACGCAAAGCCATCCAACAGAGAAGTAACAAATACTAGCAAACAATTCTATTCACCAGTCTACTTCACTTGTTGCTCTAATATGAAGAAGAAAGGGGTACTCTTGTTTAGCCATGAGTTTTACCACTATGAATACTGCATGAGCTGATGAGAGCACAAACACAAACACATATCAATGCACCAACGTTCATGTCTTACCTTCTTTTGACAAATAGCAGATATCTCAGCTGTAAAAATGAGGCCACAGAAGTATTCAATATAACATACAGACAGACAATGGGTTCACTCAGCCTAAATAACTCCCCTCTGATTGACTCTATTTTGGGGGTATTTTGAGGTACATGTGTGCGTGTATTTACTTGTATATGTGTGTGAGAGAGGGAGAGAGAGACAGATGGCAACCTGAATGCTAATACTTGTTTGCTAACACTCACCTTGGGGCAAGAGCACATCAACAAGCCATTCTGAATGGTCTCTGTAAAGGTCACACGAATATGTAAATCAAATTATAGTTAGCTGAGAATACCTCAGTTGAAAATACACTTCCAGCAATGGAATTATGCAACCATGGTGATGCTTCTCCCTTGGGATAAAGACCAGAATAATGAAGCAGACAGCAGGTGATGTTTGGAATGGCATCTATGTGGAGAGAAAGAGGTTACAACAACATACCCTGCTATCCGTTGGCTGCACTCCTCACAGATGTATAGAGGGGGGGGCTTGTCTCCCAGTGCAACGGAGAGGGTGGGGTCGATGCACATCTATAGGGCGACAACAGACAGTTACAGAATCCAGATGGAATATACAGTAGTAGCAGTGATATCTAGCTGTAGGGGTCATAAGAAGTGTATACCACACCGTATTTCTCCACTGCTTGTGCCCTGACACGTGATAACACCTCAAACTCAAATACATGTGTGTGTGTGTGTGTGTGTGTGTGTGTGTGTGTGTGTGTGTGTGTGTGTGTGTGTGTGTGTGTGTGTGTGTGTGTGTGTGTGTGTGTGTGTGTGTGTGTGTGTGTGTGTGTGTGTATATAATGTCCCCTTTACCTGTCTCTGCAGCTGGCTGCATGCATATGGTTCTGTTTAGTTATCTATGATCTGTGCATGGCCCTATATTAAGCTACAGTGCTTATGGCCTAGATGCTCAGATGGTGTTCTGTAATTTACTGCTCTCGCTTACAGGCGCCCTATCCTCAGGAGCGGCATGGGGTCATCGCTTCCAATTACCCCCCCCCCCCCCCCCCCCCACACACACACACCCTCTGTAATGCTGGGTAATTGAAATCCGGTCCCTGTCCCTGCCCCTGTTCCTGTCTCTGCTCTACTTGTCCGTTTTTAGCACAGTTGAGCAGAGACAGGCTGAGCATAGCAAACAGCCCTTCAGTCGGGTGGCCACTGATATCATTACCCCACGGTACTACCACGGTGACTCAAGCAATCTCTGGCTCATTTAACGTTGCGCTTACAGCAGCAAACACCAAGACGCTTTAACACACCATGGCAATCTGGCACATACTGTGTGTATTCCCTTTATGTTTGTGTACACAATGGATGTTCTCATTGAGTATATCGGTCTTGTATGTGTTTTATATTGGCTACAGTGCACAGTAGTTACTCAGACGTTACCTTGACAGCAGGTTTATTGATGGCATTGTGACACTCAATGTGTTGGCAATGGATGGGGTTCCAGGCTGTGGCAGGGGGAAATAGAATAGAGGGAAAGAAGGAAAGGGGAAAAGGTAGTGTGGGAGGAGGGTTAGACTGCTGCAACCTGAGATCTACAGATGTGGGATCTTATTTTGAGACAGTTTGCTACAGCAGGAAAATAATTCTGCTGCAACAGGAAATGTGAATTATTATGTGGATTATAATTAATGGACATTTTTTTAGAGAATGATACATTTTTCGTAAGGGAAAATCAAGTCTGAAATTTCAAAGTGGAAATTACAAACTTCAGAAGCCTTTTCAAACATCAAATACACTATACAATTTAAATGTCCTTTATGTCCTGTATTGCTGGAATGTTCTTCTGCAACAGGGTGATCAAATAAAAATCCTACACCTGTATTGCATACAAGCACAGCCTGACAGGCAGACCATAAGCAACCTCACCTGTGTATTGCAGTCCACTGTATTCACTGATGGCTCCTGGGGGCTTTAGATTTGGCCAGTAATGAAAGAGCATCTGCACGGCTGGAGGCTTGACTTGGGATGGTCCGTACGATATGACATACAGCAGGTCCTGCCACAGCACAACACAGGCCATAGTGATGAGCTAATGTGTAAGACCGTCACAAAGTTTTTCACTGACACTTTCCATATCTACAGATGTAGGATCTTAATTTGAGCAAGTTTGCTACAGCAGGTAAATAATCCTGCAGCAACAGAAAATGCAAATGATTATGTGGATTATAATTAATGGACATCACCCTGTTGCAGTTCTCCTTCTACAGGGTGATCAAATTAAGATCCTACATCTGTATGAGAGAGTTGTTTGGGCATCTAATCTATATGAATTATGACACAGTCAATTTGTGAACATATACCTTCCACACTTCCTGCTTGTGCTTCATAAGACACTCCAACAACTGACAGTGGTATACTGGAAACAAATAGACAAAGATTTAAGTCACATAGGTGGCAGGTACAACACAGTATGAATCAAAAGACAGGCTGTGCTACATGACAGAAAAACTGTGACGTACTGTACTTGTTGGGAATAACCTAAGTTACATGTTTACCTGGGTTGGAAGTGTACTGCATAGCAATCATTAGCATGGAGGAGGCAGAGAGATTGACATATGCTGGGACGCCCCCTTCTCTTCTAGTGGAACCCACTAAAAAAGGAGAGAAAAGAGACGAAACAACCTAACCTCATGAAGTAGTGTTTACGGTAGGACACTAACCAAACACTTCCTTTGATATGGTGATGCACATTGACATTTCTGCTAAAAAGATATGACTACTCATATTAAATTAGACTTATCCCACTTAATGACTTGTCTTGAATTCAACAAAGTGTTTTTTTTTCACATGCATATGCATGTAGATGGATGTTTGATACAGAGTGGCTGTACTCACATATAGCCATGGGGAGGAAAGAGGTGCTCAGGTACTCAATGATGTCTTTGTGAAGGAATGGGGGGAATGTAGCTAAAGTGGAGATCATAGTGTAGGGTAAAGTGCTGAGAATATCGTCACTGAGAAAGGGCAGGAGGCAAGTTGTTGTGTAAAATATGGACTGTCCAAGATCTGATGGGAGAAGGGAGAGCCAAAACGCACAAACACAGAGAGAGACAGAAATTCAATGAAATGTACATATTTTGCAAAGTAAATGAAAAATATAGCATTAAAACTTAAAGGAAACGCATACATATATAGAATTTGTATAAATCAGATCTGTTCAGATATTTGTGTATTTGAGTATTTTCTATTTTTTTTAAATCTGTGTTTGAGTATTTTCAAATACACATCCCAAAACAAGTACTTTTATTTGAGTATTTGAATGGTTATTTGTAAAAGTCAAATAGACGACCAACTTGTATTTGAAAGTATTTTCATACTTTATTTCAAATACTATTTTCCAAACTGCTGGGTTAAATGCATGGGAGTATATTTGAGTGTATTTTCCAAATATGTTCCAATATTCAAGTACTTCAAATAAATATGTATCTGAATACTTGTCTTGAAATATATTGAAAAGTAATTAAAATACCTGAAATAGTATTTGAACCCAGGTTTGGTATAAAAACAATAACATCCTGAGAGAGCGTTGTGAAACTGATGCTTACCCTCAGCAAAGGGTAGGGCTTTCCAGTCAAGAAGGTTGGCTTTCATGCTTTTATATTTTTTTAACTAAGCAATTATTCATGAAACACTTCTGTTGCAAACATTCTATATACTCAGCTATACAGTTGAAGTCGGAAGTTTACATACACCTTAGCCAAATACATTTCAACTTAGTTTTTCCACAATTCCTGACATTTAATCCTAGTAGAAATTCCCTGTCTTAGGTCAGTTAGGATCACCACTTTATTTTAAGAATGTGAAATGTCAGAATAATAGTAGAGAGAATGATTTATTTCTGCTTTTATTTCTTTCATCACATTCCCAGTGGGTCAGAAGTTTACATACACTCAATTAGTATTTGGTAGCATTGCCTTTAAATTGTTTCACTTGGGTCAAACATTTCAGGTAGCCTTCCACAAGCTTCCCACAATATAATGGGTGAAATTTGGCCCATTCCTCCTGACAGAGCTGGTGTAACTGAGTCAGGTTTGTAGGCCTCCTTGCTTGCACACGCTTTTCAGTTCTGCCCACAAATTGTCTATAGGATTGAGGTCAGGGCTTTGTGATGGCCACTCCAATACCTTGACTTTGTTGTCCTCAGGCTATTTTTCCACAACTTTATGAAGTATGTTTCGGGTCATTGTCCATTTGGAAGACCCATTTGCGACCAAGCTTTAACTTCCTGACTGATGTCTTGAGATGTTGCTTCAATATATCCACATAATTTTCCTGCCTCATGATGCCATCTATTTTGTGAAGTGCACCAGTCCCTCCTGCAGCCAAGCACCCCCACAACATGATGCTGCCACCCCCGTGCGTCACGGTTGGGATGGTGTTCTTCGGCTTGCAAGCCTCCCCCTTTTTCACCCAAACATAACGATAGTCATTATGGCCAAACAATTTCATCAGACCAGAGGACACTTCTCCAAAAAGTACGATCTTTGTACCCATGTGCAGTTGCAAACCGTAGTCTGGCTTTTTTATGGCGGTTTTGCAGCAGTGGCATCTTCCTTGCTGAGCGGCATTTCAGGTTATGTCGATTTAGGACTCGTTTTACTGTGGATATAGATACTTTTGTACCTGTTTCCTCCAGCATCTTCACATAGTCCTTTGCTGTTGTTCTGGGATTGATTTGCACTTTTTGCACCAAAGTAGGTTCATCTCTAGGAGACAGAACGCGTCTCCTTCCTGAGCGGTATGACAGCTGCGTGGTTCCATGGTGTTTATACTTGCGTACAATTGTTTGTACAGATGAACGTGGCTTAAGGACAACAAATTCAAGGTATTGAAGTGTCCATCACAAAGCCCTGACCTCAATCCTATAGAAAATGTGTGGGCAGAACTGATAAAGCGTGTGCGAGCCTACAAACCTGACTCAGCTACACCAGCTCTGTCAGGAGGAATGGGCCAAAATTCACCCAACATATTGTGGGAAGCTTGTGGAAGGCTACCCAAAATGTTTGACCCAAGTTAAACAATTTAAAGGCAATGCTACCAAATACTAATTGAGTGTATGTAAACCTCTGACCCACTGGGAATGTGATGAAAGAAATAAAAGCAGAAATAAATAATTCTCTCTCCTATTATTCTGACATTTCACATTCTTAAAATAAAGTGGTAATTCTAACTGACCAAAGACCGGGAATTTTTACTAGGATTAAATGTCAGGAATTGTGGAAAAACTGAGTTGAAATGCTAAGGTGTATGTAAACTTCCGACTTCAACTGTATTCACAGACTTGCTATTGACAGATTACTATTCCCTGGTGCAGTTAATAAATACACAACATATGCTAGCCATAGCAATTTAACCTTTAAATGGCTTTTTTGCAAATACATTTCCATTTTCAATGCATTTTTCCAATTTCACATTCTCATTTAAAAAGAGAAAGCAAACAGTTAATACATGTATACAGTACTACAGTATGTTTTTAAACTCCAGGTTATTCTATGTTATCAACAAAGTGAGCTGTCAGGATCCAGCGTGTTCCCCATCACCCCATGCATCCCTTTAGATCCTCTGTGGGACTCCTCTCTTGGTGGAAATGAGGCCAGAAAAGGCAGCTTCATGTGGTCAAGAAAGACAGTCAGGGGGGGGGGGGGGGGGGTGATGGACATGTACAGAGATCACCCTGGCTTCACTCACCATGCTGACCGTGCTGCAGCAGGGGCACCAGGTCAAGCAGGGTCACGAGGGTCGCATAGAGCCCCTGATAGTCCAGAGAGGGGTACTCTGAGAGCTGAGCGTCCCGACTCTGCTGCCCCTGCCCCCCGCGGTCTGACGGGGCATCACGCAGAACGCTGTAAAGGAGGGAGCGAGTAACTGTAGGGTTGATGGAACTGACTTGTGGTCTTAGAGATGGGGTGAGTGGGAATGGCACAGGAAAAAGACACATGGTCATGGGCACGGCCAAATTGGATGCTTCCTGGTTCTCCTTCCTGCCTGTGCGGGACAGAATGCTGCTCCGGGGGTGAGGGGGTAGGGGGGGAGGGGGGAACAAGGGAAAAAAGAGACAACAAAGAAACAAAGAAACAGCACATTACATTGAAATGGCACTACAGAGACAGGGTAAATAGAAAAAAACTAACCCAGATAGACCCCACATAGGATGCAGTGTCTGTAATATTTCACTGAAGGCATGGGGAATTGCTCCCTGCTTTATCTGTTCAGTGTCATATAGAATTACTTACATTTTCTATTTCACTTTTTGTACAACTTTGTCTTCTAAAAACAAAACATATGAACAGAAACGTTTGCAAAAACTGCAATGATCACTGCATCTCATGCGTATCTGGTGACAAGGAGCAAGAATGTAAAAAATGGCATGTTTTCAGTGGCAACCCCATACTTCTCCAAAGGGGAAACTACAAATGGTTTTCCCTCTATGGCTGCTATATTCCAATCAGATCTATTCAGCAACAGCCATACAGTGAGGCCAATGGGCCATGATGTTTCTCAGGGATATATATCCTGTTTTGTGGGGCTGTCGTGAAGGATGGGAGCTACACCAAATCGTTTAGGAAAAATACAGAGGTGGCACTTTTGAAACATGCTTCAGCTAGTAATAAATATGTGTGTGAGGTTAGATAAGAATTCCTGGGTCACAACACATGTTTATTGCACCAGAGAAATGTCTGTACACATACATTATGATACTGTATCAGTATCATCAGGAGAAATAATGAGATCCAACAGGCATATGGATTCAAGTCTCTTAAATAATTGTAAGAACTCATCTACGGTAGGGGAGAAACTATAATGACAAAGGAATAGGTTGTTTCAAACGGGATGACCGGTAGCATTATGTTTGTGAGCTAATGTGGGATGGACGTTTGTGTTTTCTGTCCCCTGGCAAGGTGGAAATCTCACCATTTAGAGAGACGGAGAACTAGTTGGTTGGTTAGTGTGTGAGGATTCTAGCGGTGGGGAGGGGGAAGGGGGGTGGAGAGCCCTTCTCTTTCACCAAACATTATGTAAAAGAACTAAGCTTTTCTATCAGCAAAATTATTTGGAGGTACTTAGCATGAGAGCACAGATTACAAATGCTGATGTATTGTTTTTTTGAAAGGTCATTCATAGAGGTAGAGGTACAGCATTTCTAGAGAGGCAGTGAGTAAGGGGATTATAGTGTAGAAATACAGAATAGCCTACTATTATAACATTTTACAATATCAACATCATTTAACACTTTCTTTTCTCTGACAATTCCCCTGAAAGTTATACTCCGCAAGAATTTGGTTATGTTGGACAATTTCAAATACCAGTAATCAAAGTGTGAAAAACGTTCACGTTTTTTTCGGGGAGTTGGAATGGATAGTCAGTTTAACAAAGGGGGGGGTCAGGTTTATATCTTGTGGAGTATGACTTAATATCACTGACCCCTTTGCACATATCAAACTGCAGAATTCAATTGAGCAAACACACACACACACACACACACACACACACACACACACACACACACACACACACACACACACACACACACACACACACACACACACACACACACACACACACACACACAAACGCACAGACACGCACACAGACAAACCCACATCCAGTGCGCAGACTCACGTTATGCACACACAGTTAGACACACATCTCAGATCAGATAAAACATCCTACACTTCCAATCAAAGCAACACTATCTTCCAAATGTTTTCTCTAACTGTGGCAATGTGTAGTTGCTCTCAAGCATGAGTGAGCCACTGATTATAAGTAGCATTACTGTAACGAAGCATTAGCTAGGGGATACAATACCGTAATAGCCCCTGTTTTTGTGTCTCAAATAGCTAGATGTGATATTTTTGATTTCCTTTGAGTGTGACTTGTTCATGCCAGATTCAACATTCCATTATACTATGATACGTTACATTATCTGTTTTCAGTGTCAGACTGAATCTTGATTCCTCACAGTCACTCTAATGAGCGATGGAATTTGGCATGGGGTCAGGGCGACTGTGAATCCATGGCTCATTGATGCAGAGAGCTAGAGAGCTTGGCTGGTATGTGTTACTTTCTAGATGACTGGCTGGGAGGAAAATCTGGCAACTATAACATACTTGACTAATTTATGACATGTTACATAGCACCCCCTTTGGGTAAACCTCCTTAAATTGAGCCCATGGGTAGCCCCATCCCTTTAAACCAATACCGTCAATGTCTTACACTGATATCTTTCTATGCTGCAGAATTCATGAAATATTAATTTGGCCGCTCCATCCTCTGTCTGTGCAGGGTTCTTTCTTTTCAGGAACCTGACATATGCTCGTTACAGTTTTCAAGCCTCAGTGCACCCCAGGCCAATGAAACACAGGTGTCTGTCTGAATGTCTGAGACTCTACTGAGCAGTGCAGAGTGGTTTCAATGTGGGAGGCATGGCTTGATGTGTGAGTTGGGAGGGAAGAGATTTAGCTCAAGGAAAACACGAGACGAATGTTACAGTATCATACCAGCAGGATTCCCTTCACACCCCAACGATACTGCGCCTCACAGACACAATTGTCATTCGAGTTAACATGCTGCCACAACACAGGCTCGTACAATCACAGCCCCCATCACGCTCCATCTGTGCCAAGGACAAATAGGATGCCAGGCTTGTAACAACACACTCACAAGGACTGCTAGCTCTCTCAGCAAAGTCAGAAAGATCCAGGACACTTTACCAATGTTTGACTTGAAAATAATCCGAATTTGGCCACAGTAAAATGTATTTACAATACACTATTACTGTATGTCCACTGTGTGATGAAATTAAAGGGATCGTCATAATCCCATAATTTTCATGAAAGTGGAACATGAAAGTTCTGTCTCCCTCATGCACATCCCTTTAGATAACTGTGCCTAATGATGAGGATTTCTGTAGCCAATGATCAAAGCACAGCTCATTCTCACAGAGAGCTCTGCTCAAACTCAAAGCCCTAAATGTCACATACTGCTTATGGCCATAATGGCTGCCCTGGCTTCTTGACCTGTTCTGAGGGGACGTGTTGTTCCTTCCCGTCCTCTGTCACAGCACATTGGGGACTTGTCAGACCTCCCCTAGCCCCTCTGGGAGTGAGACTCCAGGACATCCCATGGACATGTACATATAGAAAGCTAACACTGAACCTACAGAGGGGTTGAAATTGCCTATTTCTTTTTGTTCGTTTTTTCTCAAATATAATACAAACCATACCTGGTATAATCAGCAAGATAACATCATTATTAACATTTATAACCTCCTACTTGCAGACAACATCAGCACAATTCAAATCTACCAAAATTGCCATTATTGGCTTGTCTCAATTTGAGCATACTATTCCAAACAGCCATGGCATGATAAGAGGGGGAACATGTTGTTGACTCTAACATGCTGACCACACCGCTCGCATTGCGTGCGCAAGCTTTACAAAAATAAATGTACACATACATGTTATTCAATCATTGCGCGCCTCAGCGAGCGTCTGCATGGCCAGGCGGTAAAATAGAAATAGGTTCTATTTGTGACGCTCAATGCACTGCAAGTCCGGCCTCTCCCATCTCCTCATTGGTGTTTATGGGCATATACCCACGTGGGTGATTGAAAGATGAACTGACGTACACACTCCAGTCGGTTGTAGTAATGCACCATAAAGTTGGTTGCCAACCGCTATATAAAGTCCAAAGAAGTAAACTGGAAAACTGAGAAGAGAGGAGAGATAACGTGAAAGGAATTCGGTATATACTGTTTTATCTGTGGATTAATTGTCGGAGTAGAGGACCTTGTGCATTTCAGGTAAAATAACAACCCAATGTTTCTATCCCAGGACAAATTAGCTAGCAACAGCAAGCTAGCTAGCTAAATTACCATAAATGTTTAACGCTTTTCGACCTGGCCCCAAATTAATATAATTGGTTCAGAGTTTGTTTTGATATTTCAACCTGCATGTCCTGATCATCATGTCTGGTGTGGGGGTACAAAATCAACATGGCGCGATGGCGCACGCACTCATCCAGTTTGGTCAGAATGTTACAGTGCAGGGATGAGATACTGTAGGATCATGGTCCTCATACAGCAACATGAAGCATATGGTATCACAAAGGCAGAGGATGGAGCAAAACAATACCCTCTCTGAAAATTACCTGAGGGTTTTCAACTAGGATTCTTAAATGATGATGAGCACTATAAAGTTACATTGTAGAATACCGTTTCCAATATTTCCACTTCTATCTTTTAATTCCAACTGACTTCCTACCAGCAGTAATGCTGTCATGATGCTGTGCATGTATTAGAATTAGGCTTAACCCCAGTCACCTCTCCTCTGAAACTAAACATCAAATACTGTTACACTCCTTTACTTCACCTGTGGTTCCAGCGCAGGCTACTTACCTGAGCAGGGTTTGGGAAAAGTATTTCAATGTGTTTGCAATGTCTGTTCCGGAGGGCACGGGGTATATATTGTGTTGCACGCGGTTGTGATACTCTTGCAAGTATCTTATCTTAGAGGCAACTAAACAAGATAAAGAGCAGAGTAACAAACATATGACATCTGATGAAGCCTTTATCAAATCAGGGGGGGGGGGGGCAATGGGTTATGGTTGGTACAGTATAAGCCTGGTCATTGATATGCTGCCCCATAAGCATGGCAAAGGGCGAGGGTCTCTGTGGCACCTTCATTGTCTCTCTTCAAGTGGCCTTTGTGTTTGGCCAGCTAGGTCACAACCAGCCCTAGAATGGGTCGTTTTGGTGCCATTTTGTGACTCAGAGAGGAATATTGGTTAGCCTTCGCTGACCTGCAAATGACAAATCCCAAAAATAACAATAACACCCACAGACTTTGTTTTTGTGTGTGTGTGTGTGTGTGTGTGTGTGTGTGTGCGTGCGTGCGTGCGTGCATGCGTGCATGCGTGCGTGTGTGTGTAAGTCAATTAGTGTGTTTAGGAAATCTACGTGGGTGTATGAGTGTGTTATTTTTTGCAAATTTCATAGCAATGAATGACTGCATTGCCAGAATAGGCTACCTTCAGACACACTTTGCAAAACAAGAAATGTGAGCAAAGGTGTAACCTCATTCACAGGCTAGCAAAATCTGGACATCTACTGTCTCTAGTTTTTGCCTGCCAAAAAACAATTTCAACTGTTGTTTTGAAGGGCTAAAATTTGTGAAACTTGTGCAAACTAATGTCCGACCAATTCAGTAATGTCTATGTACTGAAGGAAGGAGAAACAACACAAATCGTCTATAGGCTAGAGTTCAAATGGTGATTATTTCCCTTTCTTGTGATGTTTACAATACATAGCCTACATGGGACCATAGAGTAGCCTATAGAACATTATATTTTGCCCCAAACATGGCCAAGTATATTTCAAGTCGATATTGAGCAGGCTTTCTACCAAATAAATGTAGATGGGCCTATATTAACTTGTTTCTTCCAGTTATTATTATAGGCCTATTCGAAACCAAGTAACACATGCCTACTTGAGTAATGTTGAGTTCTCCAAGGTGTGTTAATTGACAACAACAACAAACCACCAATTGTTTATTACACTGTGCATTGATTCAGTTGATCAAATACAGTGTTACCGCAGTATGCTTATCCACCTGTTTCAGAGGCAAATGACGAAGAAAAAAAGTCGTCTCATATTATGTCAAGTAAGTAAAAGAACAAGCAAAGCAACCACATTACTGATCACCAATGCCACCATATTGTTTAGTGGAGCATTTGTCAAATCGACCTTGAAACCAATAACCTACATCTCTTTCTCCGCACCGGCCTTTCTTTCAACGTGTCAATCAAAAATGAAAGGTTAATATCTATTATGTTTTCCCCATATCGTTGTGTTGACCACCGCCAAAAAAATAGCGCATCCCCTACACTAGCCCCTACCTAGAGCCATCATCTGCAGAGCGAGTACGTGTTGCAACCTGCCTTAGCAACCGCGGTTTCATCACCAAGGACACCTCCCCTCCTTCGCTTTCTTACTAGAAAATTACACCTAAAAATGGGTGGATAATGATATGTCAGGAACATTTTAAATAATGGTACTTACATTGCTCTGCTTTCGTAGACATTGTGGAAACACTTCACGAATCCTAAAACAAACACTGTCAAATGTTTGTTTTTTCTCCCCTACGGTGTTGTTCCCCCTCAGTCTTGAAAAAGTGAATAATCCCCCCTCGCTCACAGGCTCGCTCTGGTTGTACCACTGCTTCCATAAAAAGCATGTTAACAGAAATTGCAATCGATTGCATTGGCCTTGTAAATCATTTAAATGCATGCGGTGTCTTTCGTGGACATTTTTGTAATTTGGGAATGTATATGTCATTGTGCTGATAGAAAAGCCAGACCCAAATCACACATACCTTTCAAAATGGACTGGTCCGACTCTGACAAATTGTCATTCAAGAAAGTGATATTTAACACCCGACTCAACACGAAGCTGCTAATGCTCTTTTGCATCAGCTGAGATTCAAAGAGTGAGTTTCAAAGGTGGTGGTATACTTACTCCTCTTAAACTATAGGCTATATATCACTATTTTACATCATTTATAATCCAGATGGTTGTCAGAGATTTTGTAACTGTAATTTATAAAGAGCATCAGGTGTAGCATTTTTAAACAATGAATTTTGACAGTATGCACAAAGACCATGTTTAGGAAGGATACTATCAAACTACTGTAGGCAATTTGAGAACCGCAGTAAGTAGTGGTGAAGGGAAATTGCTTCCTATAGTTTTTTGCTTTTCTAACAGTCTTTCCATTGTCACTGGGGAGTTATGGCAACTGACTATTTACAGTATGAGTCAAAAGTTTGGACACACCGACTCATTCAAGGGTTTTTCTTTATTTTTACTATTTTCTACATTGTAGAATAATAGTGAAGACATCAAAGTTTGATTTGATTTGATCAAACTATGAAATTACACATGAAATCATGTAGTAACCAAAAAAGTGTTAAACAAATCATAATATATTTTATATTTGATATTCTTCAAAGTAGCCACCCTTTGCCTTGATGACAGCTTTGCACACTCTTGACATTCTCTCAACCAGCTTCATGAGGTAGTCACCTGGAATGCTTTTTCAAAAGTCTTGAAGGGGTTCCCACATATGCTGAGCACTTGTTGGCTGCTTTTCCTTCACTCTGCGGTCCAACTCATCCCAAACCATCTCAATTGGGTTGAGGCCAGGTGATTGTGGAGGCCAGGTCATCTGATGCAGCACTCTCCTTGGTCAAATAGCCCTTACACAGCCTGGAGGTCATTGTCCTGTTGAAAACAAATGATAGTCCCACTATGTGCAAACCAGATGGGATGGCGTATCGCTGCAGAATGCTGTGGTAGCCATGCTGGTCAGGTGTGCCTTGAATTCTAAATAAATCACTGACAGTGTCACGAGCAAAGCACCCCCACACCATAACACCTCCTCCATGCTTTACAGTGGGTAATACACATTTTGGAGATCATCCATTCACCCACAATGCGTCTCACAAAGATACGGTGGTTGGAACCAAAAATCTCCAATTTGGACTCCAGACCAAAGGACAGATTTCCACCGGTCTAATGTCCATTGCTCGTGTTTCTTGGCCCAAGCAAGTCTCTTCTCCTTATTGGTGTCCTTTAGTAGTTGTTTCTTTGCAGTAATTTGATCATGAAGGCCTGATTCACGTAGTCTCCTCTGAACAGTTGATGTTGAGATGTGAAGCATTTTCTGGGGCTGCAATTTCTGAGGCTGGTAACTGTAATGAACTTATCCTCTGCAGCCGAGGTAACTCTGGGTCTCCCTTTCCTGTGGCGGTCCTCATGAGAGCCAGTTTCATCATAGCGCTTGATGGTTTTAGCAACTGCACTTGAAGATACATTGAAAGTTCTTGAAATTTTCAGAATTTTCTCTAATCTTTGACTGACCTTCATGTCTTAAAGTAATGACGGACTGTTGTTTCTCATTGCTTATTTGAGCTGTTCTTGCCATAACATGGACTTGGTCTTTTACCAAATAGGGCTAGCTTCTGTATACCACCCCTACCTTGTCACAATACAACTGACTGGCTCAAACTCATTAAGAAGGAAAGAAATTCCACAAATTAACTTTTAACAAGGCACACCTGTTAATTGAAATGCATTCCAGGTGAGTACCTCATGAAGCTAGTTGAGAGAATGACAAGAGTGTACAAAGCTGTCATCAAGGCAAAGGGTGGCTACTTTGAAGAATCTCAAATATAACATATGTTTTGATTTGATTAACACTTTATTTGTTGGTTACTACATGATTCCATATGTGTTATTTCATAGATTTGATGTCTTCACTATTATTCTACAATGTAAAAAATAGTAAAAATAAAGAAAAACCCTTGAATGAGTATGTGTGTCCAAACTTTTGACTGGTACAGTATATCAGGAACGGTTTTCTTTTCTTTACAGGAAGCAATTAGAATTATTCCCAGTTCACCCCAGCTAAAAGATAAACAAGAATTTCAGTTCTGAGGCAAAGAGAATAGACACTACAACCTTAACTATACTTCTCAACAGATCTCAGTGTTTGCCAAGAACCAGGACTAGAGTATTCCCCTTCCCATCTCCAGCTGATAAAGTAACAACATCCTGTGTCTGGAGCCTGGTTCTGAGTGGACTCACTGGTTCCTGGTTCTGTATGTCCACTAGAAGATCTCAAAAATCACTCATTCAACTGAAGGCACATGCAGATTGGAATTTTGAAGATGAAAACTGCGTGGGCCGGGTGTCAGTCTGCTGAAACAATGTTAAGAGCCTGCAATAAAGACAAGCAACAATTCAATGCCATCAAGACAAAAATACTACATTTCATGATTCAACCTCTTTAGAAACAAAATAAATTACAAATATTAAACATTATACCATCCACCTGGTAAATGATTGTGGTTTAGTTTGTGTTTATACATTAATTCATCTAATACATTATTAAGATAAGCTACATTTAGGCAGAGTTTTTGTGGCTCATTGATTTTTCAGTGATGTCCTTTTATGCATTTTGGTGGAGCCGAGTCAGTGTTCTGGAGGGGTCTCTGGCGGTAAACTGGGATACGGTGCATGATCCATCCAGCCGGGACTACGAGAGTGAACGCAAACACTGACATTGTGAAGAGAGATTGCTGTGAGTGAAACAAGGAGATCACATACATATTTAGCATGTAAAACATTGCTGTGAGGGAAACAAGGAGATCACACATATTTAGCATGTAAAACATTGCTGTGAGGGAAACAAGGAGATCACATACATTTTTAGCATGTAAAACATTGCTGTGAGGGAAACAAGGAGATCACATACATTTTTAGCATGTAAAACATTGCTGTGAGGGAAACAAGGAGATCACATACATTTTTAGCATGTAAAACATTGCTGTGAGGGAAACAAGGAGATCACATACATATTTAGCATGTAAAACATTGCTGTGAGGGAAACAAGGAGATCACATACAAATTTAGCATGTAAAACATTGCTGTGAGGGAAACAAGGAGATCACATACATATTTAGCATGTAAAACATTGCTGTGAGGGAAACAAGGAGATCACATACATATTTAGCATGTAAAACATTGCTGTGAGGGAAACAAGGAGATCACATACATTTTTAGCATGTAAAACATTGCTGTGAGGGAAACAAGGAGATCACATACAAATTTAGCATGTAAAACATTGCTGTGAGGGAAACAAGGAGATCACATACAAATTTAGCATGTAAAACATTGCTATGCAAATACTGAATCAAACGGTCAACAGGCACCACCTGAATGTAACGCCTTAGTCTTGTAATAATAATAAATTGAACAAAAATATAAACGCAACATGTAACAGTTTCAACGACTTTACTGAGTTACAGTTCATATGCGGGAATTAGTCAATTTAAATAAATTAATTAGGCCTTAATCTATGGATTTCACATGACCGGAAATACAGATATGCTTCTGTTGGTTACAGATACAGAGTGGGCATCGATGCGAGGAGCTGCGATGTACCGGGCTATGAACATGTACTGGAGACACCGTGCGCTCCACCGCATAACACGGTGCCTGACCAGTACGACGCTCCACCCGGTAAGCACGGGGAGTTGGCTCAGGTCTCCTACCTGACTCCGCCAATCACCCCGTGTGCCTCCCCCCCCCAAAAAAAATCTGGGGCTGCCTCTCGTGCACCTCTCCTCGACCTAACTCCTCGTAGCGTCGCCGCTCCGCTTTGGCTGCCTCCAGCTCCTCTTTAGGACGGTGATACTCTCCCGGCTGTGCCCAAGGTCCCTTGCCGTCCAAAATTTCCTCCCATGTCCAGGAGTCCATCAATTGCTGCTTCTTCCTACCACGCTGCTTGGTCCTTTGGTGGTGGGTAGTTCTGTAACGCTCCTCCTCTTCGTCTGATGATGAGGAATAGGAATCATCGGACCAACACGCAGCGTGGTAAGTGGTCATAGTAAATTGAATCAAATAAACTGAACACTGAATGACAAAAAACAACAAAGAGAGTGAACGACACGAAACAGTCCTGTAAGGTGAAGAAACACAAAACAGGAAAAAACTACCCACAAACACATGTAACAGTATAACTTTAAACCGTCCCCTCGCCCCGACCTCGGGCGCGAACCAGGGACCCTCTGCACACATCAACAACAGTCACCCACGAAGCGTCGTTACCCATCGCTCCACAAAAGCCGCGGCCCTTGCAGAGCAAGGGGCAACACTACTTCTAGGTTTCAGAGCAAGTGACGTAACTGATTGAAACGCTGTTAGCGCGTACCCGCTAACTAACTAGCCATTTCACATCCGTTACACACAGGTGGGAACAGGGTACCTAAGTATGGTTCTCAATCAGAGACAACGATTGACAGCTGCCTCTGATTGGGAACCATATACCAGGCCAAACACATAGAAAAGGACAACATAGAACAAAACATAGAACGCCCACCCCAACTCACGCCCTGACCAACAAAAATAGAGACATAAAAAGGATCTCTAAGGTCAGGGCGTGACAACATCAGCAAACCGCTCGCTCAAACGACGCTACACACATGGTCTGCGGTTGTGAGGCGGGTTGGACATACTACCAAATTCTCTAAAATGACGTTGGAGGCAGCTTATGCTAGAGAAATTGACATTACATTCGCTTCCAACAGCTCTGGTGAACATTCCTGCAGTCATCATGCCAATTGCACGCTCCCTCAAACTTTAGACATCTGTGGAATTGTGTTGTGAGACACATGAAACATGGGACCAACACTTTACATGTTGCGTTTATATATTTGTTCACTGTAATTTGATGGGTGCTTATATTTGTCCTATTTCACACATGTACAAGCGTTTATTAATAATATAATATGTGTAAATTGGAAATATGTTTTTTGCATATCCCAATTCTCACTGAGACACCCTCTGCGAGTGGGGTCATGGTCAGGGTCTGCCATTATCATTGGTGACCCTAAAGCAATTAGGGTTAAGTGCCTTGCTCAAGGGCACATCTATAGATTTTTCACCTTGTCGGCTTGGGGATTCGAACTAGAAACCTTTCGGTTACTGGCCCAACGCGCTAACTGCTAGGCTACGTTACAGTGTAATTACACTGTAATTACCTTGTTCAGGTTTTTATGCTTTGTGTAAAGCCATCTCTCGCTCTGTCTCTCCCTCTCTCCCTCTCTCTCACTCTCTCTCTTTCTCTCATAGAAACCAACTTCCCCTCAAGCTGTAGGTTTACAGCTGGGCGGACCAATTGACCTTCCCCCCAGAGGCTCATGAACCTTGGCTCTGATGATAATATATCGTTGTCTCCCTAGCACAGTCCCCATCCCCCTGCCTCCATAGCATCCTCCCCTGGCACTGTAAACTTCATAGCAACACCCATAAATGATCCGTTAAAAACCCTGTGGATGTCCCTGAGGAGAGCAGAGCGGACAGCTGGACCAACATTGGGCTCTGTCTCACATCTCAGTCATCATATCTCTTTTCCGAGGGGAAAGCTTGGCTCTACTAACTTATAAATAACAAATAAATAAAACATATTTCTCTCTCGGCTGGAAAACCCACCTCACTTGAATTCACCACATTAGAGAATGTAAAGTGATATGTTACAGATATGGCTGCCTGAGACCGAAACTTTGTTGTTATGTTGTAGTTTCTTGTGTGATGTTTGTGTAATTTTAGGAGTTCAGTGGGCAACAACTTGTAAAAGTTAGCTTTCTTTTAATTAAATTAGTATGAGCTTTGAGCTTTGCCTAAATCTGCCTGACCCTACAATTCTGACATTGGATGGTAATATAGTGTACCATGCACTTTAAAATATTTGCAGACAACAACAAAAAAAGAATACAAAAGATCTAAATAAATTCTTAACATTGACATAACGAAATAAATGCCAAAAGAGACACTTCCAAAACAATGTTTTTTTGGTAATAAGATTACCTTTTATATATATATATAGGTTAGACAGAGACATGGGAAGCTTTGGTTCCTACACCAGGCCCAATCTTGTCCTTTGGTGGCTTGCTGTAGATATTTGATCTGTGGTCCAGCAGAACCGCCTTTGTTCGAACAAGGAACCCAGTGAGTCCCCTAAAAAGAGCAAACATTGCTCTACTTAGTCCTATGTGGCTAACGTCAGGTTCTCTCAGCTTCTGGACAACAGACCCTTTCTTAGTAACACAAACACTTTCCAGCAGCACATCCTGTGTGATAGAATCAGATAGACACTGGGCCTTTATCAAGCCTTCCCATCATCATCATCCAAAGTGAGGAGTCACTATAACAGGGCCCAGACTAAAAAACACACCATAGTACAAAAAACATACTATACATGCAATCATATTGAGGACTGGTTTTATATAATTTGGTTTAATTGCAATCAAATGGTATTGAAAAATGGTATCGAAATGTTTCACCTTAAAATGAAGCCTGCTTGCTTGATACCTTGAGAAAATAAACACTGACTGCAGCCCACTATGGCAATGGTTCACAGTTGATGAGTTCTACATTAATATTTAGCTAGTGCAGAATGACCATATCACATTTGTAATGTATAATCAGATTACATGGGAAGACATAAGGTCAACACAACAAAAATAACAGCAAGCTGTGTCATGTGCCATAGGTCGCTAGGAACCAGGAGGTTGTAGGTATTGCTGAAACGTATGTTCGTCATTATGAGACTCTTCAAGAGTAAACATACAGCCTGGTTACTGTAAACATACTTATCTAAAGGTCTAGATATGATGCACTCAAGTTAGAAAGCGCTATTCTCAGGGCATGTGCTACAATACAGTTTGTGCAGACAAACTCAGACATGTGACATCCATAACAACACATTTGACCAGATTGTATTGCTCTAAATGCACATTCATATTGTCATTCAGGAAATGTTATAGGATGTCAGCGTGAATAGAAGAGTGCAGAAGAGAATGGATTTAGGAACTGATGGCCTGTGCCAACCACATGATAATCATTGTAAAAATGTCATATTTGAATAATCACCTAGGCTTTTTTGATAAGAAATGAACTTAAGCAATCGGGAAGAATGCACATTTTCCTTTATAAAATAAGTATAATTTTGAAAATAGTTACAGAAGCCGAATACTCTTTCTCTGGAGAAGTCAGAATCCATGGACAGGATAAATTTTATGTAACCGGTTGCCCTCAGTTGGAGGACAGTGGTACTTCAGTGATGACTGTAAATTCCACACTGAAGACCATTAAGTGCAATCAACTATCATTGTGGCCTAGCCACTTATTGTGTAAGAAAACACATAAGACAAAACACAAAAGTAAATAATGTATTAGGTGTATAGCATATTATTGAATTATTTAGGCTTGTTTGATTGTTTAAAAGGTTCTGATCTACAATCTTCACACCGCAACTGCACAGGTGTCAGTCGGTAAAGAATCTGAAATCCCTAGAGAAGATGCAGGTGTATTTATGCACACTGTGTGGTCTTCATGGTAGCTCATTGTTGCGCTCATGGAGTGTAATTCCCTGTTTACAAATAGGCCTATAACAGAGAAATCCAGTGAAAGTGCATGTGTAGCTGTCATTGCATGCATTTGCTCCATTGTTAACATGTTGGTAACCCACTCTTTGATTGTTTACAATTTTCCAGACTGTGGCTTTTAAATACTCATAAACTGCACTTTAAATATTTCATGAGTACTGGAGGCCTATTATATGACCTACCTATATTGCTCGCACATACAGCTAGACGGCGCTCGCAAGCTGACAATTCCCGACTCATTACAGATTTGAACCAGTCAGCAAACTGCCTCCGGATAGGCCATACCACCCACCCAACCAAGCGCCGCGCAAGGATGTTTTTTTTCTTCAGGAAAACAAATCCAAGCAAAGGGTCGCGTCTTGAGTTTGTTTTCTCGCAAAAAAACATGCAATTTGTTGAGAAGTCGAGGCAAAGTGGATCGAAAGGCACATACTGCATTCTCTCGTTGGATATGGCGTCGATCTATGCGTGATGCTCGGTGTTACAAAGGGGATTTGTGCCGTTGACAATTTTTTTTCTAAAAGGAATTATCATAACTTGAGTCGGGAATCAACTTGAAAGGAAGAATAATTTCTGTAAGAAGAGAAGGAAAGGAAGGCTCGAGCATATTGAAGTCTGCTCAAGGTATGACATCTCAAACTATTCAATCAACGACCTATATTATTAATGAACATTTACCAAAGTTGTCAAGTCTCCGCGCACTAGTCAAAGCGGACGTAGCAACCGACATGTAATTACAGGGTTATGAACGTGGCTAACAGGCTACCGAAATGTTTCTTAACGTTTTTGCACTGAACTTGTTTGTTTTAATGGCCACCTTTACTGTGATTAATTTCCGATTCAACCGAACCTATTCCACACGAGGAATGGGCATGCGAAGGTTTTAGCAGGAATAATCGAACTGCTGTCAGCAAGGCAACAATAGCTCCGTGGTATGGCTAATGGATTACGATAGTTTACTAACAAAGCCTTTCAACTGCATTCTTCTGGCTTGTTATGTAGCCGTTTTGTCGGCAAAGTTGCAGCGACACAGAACGGTCTAATCCGTATGCTATTCCCCTAACTAGAACACCTCTTGTTAGATTGTACATACAAAAAAATAAAAATAAAGGCCTCTACTATTATTCAATAAAAAGTGAAACATTGTTGTTATTTATTGCTAGCCTATACATCGCCTCTTTACTGTTGAAGTGACGGATGCGGCGTTGCAATGAGTGATGTCCCAATTTTGTCAACGTCAAACATTAAAAAAAAACTTAAACTTACATTTGACTCCAACAGTAACGCCATTTGAATAACCTCTTTCCTTCTATGGCAACTTGAATGTAGTTTTTGGGCTTATCTCAGGTAGCAGAGTGTTTACTTGTCTGCTTTAGGATGTTTAGTGTATAAGAGGACCCTATGGAGTGTGAAATCCACCAGTATGCCATTGAGTTGCGTCAGAATGGCTCACACAGGCATCTGATTAGAATTTGTATTTTTTTATTTTATTTATTTCACCTTTATTTAACCAGGTAGGCTAGTTGAGAACAAGTTCTCATTTACAATTGCGACCTGGCCAAGATAAAGCAAAGCAGTTCGACACATACAACAACACAGAGTTACACATGGAATAAACAAACATACAGTCAATAATACAGTAGAAAAGTCTATATACAGTATGTGCAAATGAGGTAGGATAAGGGAGGTAAGGCAATAAATAAGCCATGGTGGCAAAGTAATTACAATATAGCAATTAAACACTGGAATGGTAGATGTGCAGAATATATACACTGCTCAAAAAAATAAAGGGAACACTAAAATAACACATTTTAGATCTGAATGAATGAACTATTCTTATTAAATACTTTTTTCTTTACATAGTTGAATGTGCTGACAACAAAATCACACAAAAAGTATCAATGGAAATCAAATTTATCAACCCATGGAGGTCTGGATTTGGAGTACTACAGGCTGATCCAACTTTGATGTAATGTCCTTAAAACAAGTCAAAATGAGGCTCAGTAGTGTGTGTGGCCTCCACGTGCCTGTATGACCTCCCTACAACGCCTGGGCGTGCTCCTGATGAGGTGGCGGATGGTCTCCTGAGGGATCTCCTCCCAGACCTGGACTAAAGCATCCGCCAACTCCTGGACAGTCTGTGGTGCAACGTGGCGTTGGTGGATGGAGCGAGACATGATGTCCCAGATGTGCTCAATTGGATTCAGGTCTGGGGAACGGGCGGGCCAGTCCATAGCATCAATGCCTTCCTCTTGCAGGAACTGCTGACACACTCCAGCCACATGAGGTCTAGCATTGTCTTGCATTAGGAGGAACCCAGGGCCAACCGCACCAGCATATGGTCTCACAAGGGGCCTGAGGATCTCATCTCGGTACCTAATGGCAGTCAGGCTACCTCTGGCGAGCCCATGGAGGGCTGTATCGGCCCCCCAAAGAAATGCCACCCCACACCATGACTGACCCACCGCCAAACCGGTCTTGCTGGAGGATGTTGCAGGCAGCAGAACGTTCTCCACGGCGTCTCCAGACTGTCACGTCTGTCACATGTGCTCAGTGTGAACCTGCTTTCATCTGTGAAGAGCACAGGGCGCCAGTGGCGAATTTGCCAATCTTGGTGTTCTCTGGCAAATGCCAAACATCCTGTACGGTGTTGGGCTGTAAGCACAACCCCCACCTGTGGACGTCGGGCCCTCATACCACCCTCATGGAGTCTGTTTCTGACCGTTTGAGCAGACACATGCACATTTGTGGCCTGCTGGAGGTCATTTTGCAGGGCTCTGGCAGTGCTCCTCCTTGCACAAAGGCGAAGGTAGCGGTCCTGCTGCTGGGTTGTTGCCCTCCTACGGCCTCCTCCACGTTTCCTGATGTACTGGCCTGTCTCCTGGTAGCGCCTCCATGCTCTGGACACTACGCTGACAGACACAGCAAACCTTCTTGCCACAGCTCGCATTGATGTGCCATCCTGGATGAGCTGCACTACCTGAGCCACTTGTGTGGGTTGTAGACTCCGTCTCATGCTACCACTAGAGTGAAAGCACCGCCAGCATTCAAAAGTGACCAAAACATCAGCCAGGAAGCATAGGAACTGAGAAGTGGTCTGTGGTCACCACCTGCAGAACCACTCCTTTATTGGGGGTGTCTTGCTAATTGCCTATAATTTCCACCTGTTGTCTATTCCATTTGCACAACAGCATGTGAAATTTATTGTCAATCAGTGTTGCTTCCTAAGTGGACAGTTTGATTTCACAGAAGTGTGATTGACTTGGAGTTACATTGTGTTGTTTAAGTGTTCCCTTTATTTTTTTGAGCAGTGTATATATATTACAGTGCAAGTAGAGATACTGGGGTGCGAAGGAGCAAGATAAATAAATACAGTATGGGGATGAGGTAGTTGGATGGGCTATTTACAGATGGGCTATGTACAGGTGCAGTGATCTGTGAGCTGCTCTGACAGCTGGTGCTTAAAGCTAGTGAGGGAGATAGGAGTCTCCAGCGTCAGTGATTTTTGCAGTTCGTTCCAGTCATTGGCAGCAGAGAACTGGAAGGAAAGGCGGCCAAAGGAAGAATTGGCTTTGGGGGTGACCAGTGAGATATACCTGCTGGAGCGCGTGCTACGGGTGGGTGCTGCCATGGTGACCAGTGAGCTGAGATAAGGCGGGGCTTTACCTAGCAAAGACTTGTAGATGACCTGGAGCCAGTGGGTTTGGTGACGAGTATGAAGCGAGGGCCAGCCAACGAGAGCGTACAGGTCGCAGTGGTGGGTAGTATATGGGGCTTTGGTGACAAAACGGATGGCACTGTGATAGACTGCATCCAATTTGTTGAGTAGAGTGTTGGAGGCTATTTTGTAAATGACATCACCGAAGTCGAGGATCGGTAGGATGGTCAGTTTTACGAGGGTATGTTTGGCAGTATGAGTGAAGGATGCTTTGTTGCGAAATAAGAAGCTGATTCTAGATTTCATTTTGGATTGGAGATGTTTAAAGATATACTTCTCCTTAATGCAACCGCTGTGTCAGATTTCAAAAACGCTTTACAGCGAAAGCACATCATGGAATAATCTGAGTACAGCGCTCAGAGACCAAAACAAGCCATACAGATACCCGCCATGTTGTGGAGTCAACAGAAGTCAGAAATAGCATTATAAATATTCACACACCTTTGATGATCTTCATCGGAATGCACTCCCAGGAATCCCAGTTCCACAATAGATGTTTGTTTTGTTCGATAAAGTCCATAATTTATGTCCAAATACCTCCTTTTTGTTTGCGCGTTTAGTTCAAAAATCCAAATTCACAAGGCGCGAGCACTAGGTCCAGACGAAAAGTCAAACAGTTCCATTACAGTTCGTAGAAACATGTCAAACAATGTATAGAATCAATCTTTAGTATGTTTTTATCATAAATCTTCAATAATGTTCCAACCCTTAGTCAAACAGCTCTTATTCACCCCCCCCCCCCCCCCCCTTCACAGTAGAAGCCTGAAACAAGGTTCTAAAGACTGTTGACATCTAGTGGAAGCCTTAGGAAGTGCAATCGTACCAAATGTACACTATCTTGGATAGGCAAAGACTTGAAAACCTACAAACCTCAGATTTCCCACTTCCTGGTTGAATTTTTTCTCAGGTTTTTGCCTGCCATATGAGTTCTGTTATACTCACAGACATCATTCAAACAGTTTTAGAAACTTCAGAGTGTTTTCTATCCAAATCTACTAATAATTTGCATATCTTAGCTTCTGGGCCTGAGTAGCAGGCAGTTTACTCTGGGAACGCTTTTCATCCGAATGTGAAAATAGCTCCCCCAGCCATAAGAAGTTAATGTGATTCTGGAAGGAGAGTTTACAGTCTATCCAGACACCTAGGTATTTGTAGTTGTCCACATATTCTAAGTCAGAACCGTCCAGAGTTGTGATGTTGGACGGGCGGGCAGGTGCGGGCAGCGATCGGTTAAGAGCATGCATTTAGTTTAACTTGCATTTAAGAGCAGTTGGAGGCCACGGAAGGAGAGTTGTATGGCATTGAAGCTCGTCTGGAGGTTAGTTAACACAGTGTCCAAAGAAGGGCCAGAAGTATACAGAATGGTGTCGTCTGCTTGGAGGTGAATCAGAGAATCACCAGCAGCAAGAGCGACATGATTGATGTATACAGAGAAGAGAGTCGGCCCGAGAATTGAACCCTGTGGCACCCCCATAGAGACTGCCAGAGGTCCGGACAACAGGCCCTCCGATTTGACACACTGAACTCTATCAGAGAAGTAGTTGGTGAACCAGGCGAGGCAATCATTTGAGAAACCAAGGCTGTTGAGTCTGCCGATAAGAATGTGGTGATTGACAGAGTCGAAAGCCTTGGCCAGGTCAATGAATACAGCTGCACAGTAATGTCTCTTATCGATGGCGGTTATGATATAGTTTAGGACCTTGAGCGTGGCTGAGGTGCACCCATGACCAGCTCTGAAACCAGATTGCATAGCGGAGAAGGTACGGTGGGATTCGAAATGGTCGGTAATCTGTTTATTAACTTGGCTTTCGAAGACCTTAGAAAGGCAGGGTAGTATAGATATAGGTCTGTAGCAGTTTGGGTCTAGAGTTTCTCCCCCTTTGAAGAGGGAGATGACCGCGGCAGCTTTCCAATCTTTGGGAATCTCAGACGATACGAAAGAGGTTGAACAGGCTAGTGATAGGGGTTGCAACAATTTCGACAGATAATTTTAGAAAGAGAGGGTCCAGATTGTCTAGCCCGGCTGATTTGTAGGTGTCCAGATTTTGCAGCTCTTTCAGAACATCAGCTATCTGGATTTGGGTGAAGGAGAAATGGGGAGTCTTGGGCGAGTTGCTGTGGGGAGTGGAGGGCTGTTGATCGGGGTAGGGGTAGCCAGGTGGAAAGCATGGCCAGCCGTAGAAAAATGCTAATTGACAGTGTTTCCTAGCCTCAGTGCAGTGGGCAGCTGGGAGGAGGTGCTCTTATTCTCCATGAACTTTACAGTGTCTTAGAACTTTTTTGAGTTTGTGCTACAGGATGCACATTTCTGCTTGAAAAAGCTAGCCTTTGCTTTCCTAACTGCCTGTGTATATTGGTTCCTAACTTCCCTGAAAAGTTGCATATCACGGGGGCTATTCCATGCTAATGCTGAACGCCAATGGATGTTTTTGTGCTGGTCAAGGGCAGTCAGGTCTGGAGAGAACCAAGGGCTATATCTGTTCCTGGTTCTGCATTTTTTGAACGGGGCATGCTTATTTAAGATGGTGAGGAAAGCACTTTTAAAGAATACCCAGGCATCCTCTACTGACGGGATGGGGTCAATATCCTTCCAGGATACCGGGCCAGGTCGATTAGAAAGGCCTGCTCGCTAAAGTGTTTTAGGGAGCGTTTGACAGTGATGAGGGGTGGTCGTTTGACCGCGGACCCATTACAGATGCAGGCAATGAGGCAGTGATTGCTGAGATCTTGGTTGAAAACAGCAGAGGTGTATTTGGAGGGCAAGTTGGTTAGGATGATATCTACGAGGGTGCCCGTGTTTGGGGTTGTACCTGGTGGGTTCATTGATAATTTGTGTGAGATTGAGGGCATCAAGCTTAGATTGTAGGATGGCCGGGGTGTTAAGCTTGTCCCGGTTTAGATCACCTAGCATCACGAGCTCTGAAGATAGATGGGGGGGCAATCAATTCACATATGGTGTCCAGGGCACAGCTGGGGGCAGAGGGTGGTCTATAGCATGCGGCAACGGTGAGAGACTTGTTTCTGGAAAGGTGGATTTTTAAAAGTAGAAGCTAGTAGAATGTCAGGTCTAGGGTTGCAAAGGCTCGGAAACTTTCCAGTAAATTTCTGTAATTTTCCCGGGAAATTTTCCATTAGAAGTTAAGAATTTTGCTTAAATTCATCAAAAAAGTTAGCGAGTAAAAGGGCTCAGGATTACACAGGGTCATGGCTGGCACGAAAGACCGGGAGGCCACTCCCCCAAGTTTTTTGGGGGGGAACACGGGGAGTGTGGCTGAGTCAGGTTGGAGACCTGAGCCAACTCCCCGTGCTTACCGTGGCGAGCGTCGTACTGGTCAGGCACCGTGTTATGCGGTGGAGCGCGCGGTGTCTCCAGTGCGCGTGCATAGCCCGGCGCGCTACATTCCAGCTCCCCGCATCTGCCAGTGCGGCGCACTGGAGGTCTCGAGCGTAGAGCCTGCACAACCCGTCCTGGCTGGATGGTTACCTTCGCCCGGCAAAGGCGGGGTGCTGGCACAGGACGCACTGGGCTGTGCAGACGCACCGGAGACACACAGCAGGATATCCTGGGCCGTAGAGACGCACTGGCGGCGAGATGCGCTGAGCCGGCACCATCCGTCCTGGCTGGATGCCCACTCTAGCCCGGCCGATGCGGGGAGCTGGAATGTAGCGCACCGGGCTGTGAACACGCACTGGAGACACCGTGCGCTCCACCGCATAACACGGTGCCTGACCAGTACCACGCTCCCTACGGTAAGCACGAGGAGTTGGCTCAGGTCTCCAACCTGACTCAGCCAATCTCCCCGTGTGCCCCCCAAAAAAAACTTGGGGGAGTGGCCTCCCGGTCTTTCGTGCCAGCCGTGACCCTGTGTAATCCTGGGCCCTTTTACTCGCTTCCTCCGCCTTCCTCGCTGCTTCCACCTGCTTCCTTGGCATGCGATACTTTCCCGCCAGGATCTCCTCCCACGTCCAGGAACCTTTCCCGTTCAGGATATCCTCCCATGTCCATTCCTACTTACCACGCTGCTTGGTCTGTTTGTGGTGGGTAGTTCTGTCACAAACGTTGTCAGGGTGGAAATGACAGGACCAAGGTGCAGGGTGGTAAGCGCACATTTTCCTTTATTTTTTTAATGTCACCAACAAAACAACAAAACGAACGTGAAGCTCCGTAAGGCTATACATGCATTAACGAAGACAACTACCCACAACTAAGGTGGAAAAACAGGCTGCCTAAGTATGATTCCCAAACAGAGACAACGATAGACAGCTGTCCGTGATTGAGAACCATACCCAGCCAAAACATAGAAACAGAAAACATAGAAATAAAGAAACTAGAATGCCCACCCTAGTCACACCCTGGCCTAACCAAAATAGAGAATAAAAGCCTCTCTATGGCCAGGGTGTGACAACACCCCTCCAGCCAGACATGCTTTATCTACTCATTTGCTGGATGCAGAGTTCAAGTGAAGGTCAAGCAAATCATAGAGAAAGCGGACTGTATTGCAATCATCTCTGATGGGTGTTCGAATGTTCGTGGGCAAGGAATAATTAACTACATCATCTCCACCCCTCCACCAGTATTCTACAAGAGCACAGACACAAGGGACAACAGACACACCAGTCTTTACATTGCAGATGATAGACTTACTACACCACTCGCGTCGCGTGCGTGAGTGTTGCAAAATATATGTAGAAATCTATATTATTAAATTATTGCACCCACTCTGCTCGCGCCCGTCAACGAGTGTCTGTGATGACAAGGGCTAAAATAGAAGTCAGTTTTGCAAGCTAGCTAGCTAAATTGCCATAAATGTTTAATGCTTTTCAACCTGTCCCCAAATGAATGTAATTGGTTTAGAGATTGTTTTGATATTTTAACCCGATCGCATTTGGTGTGGGGGGACAAAATACATTTATGCACGATGGCGCATGCACACAGCCGGTTTGGGTTCTGTGTGAGCTGAAGGCAGCCATCAATGACCTTGGACCACAGAAGGTATTTGCACTGGTGACAGACAATGCTGCGAACATGAAGGCTGCTTGGTCTAAAGTGGAGGAGTCCTACCCTCACATCACACCCATTGGCTGTGCTGCTCCTCAAGGACATCATGGCACTGAGAACAATGGATACACTCTACAAGAGAGCCAAGGAAATGGTTATATATGTGAAGGGTCATCAAGTTATAGCAGCCATCTACCTCACCAAGCAAAGTGAGAATAATAAGAGCACCACATTGAAGCTGCCCAGCAACACCCTTTGGGGTGGTGTTGTCATCATGTTTGACAGTCTCCTGGAGGGGAAGGAGTCTCTCCAAGAAAAGGCCATATCACAGTCTGCCGATATGGACAGCCCCATCAAGTGGATCCTCCTGGATGATGCATTTTGGGAGATAGTGGTAAAGCAGCCTGAAACCTATAGCAGTAGCCATTGCACGGATTGAGGGAGACAATGCCATCCTGTCTGATGTTCAGACTCTGATTGCAGATGTAAGAGAAGAAATCTGTACTGTCCTGCGCACTTCACTGTTGCTCCAAGCAGAGGAAACTGCAGTTCTGAAATACATCAAAAAGCGTGAGGAGTTCTGCCTGAAGCCCATACATGCCGCAGCATACATGTTGGATCCCAAGTATGCTGGCAAGAGCATACTGTCTGGTGCAGAGATCAACAAGGCCTATGGTGTCATCACTGCCGTGTCTTGCCACCTTGGCCTGGATGAGGGCAAGGTTCTTGGCAGTCTGGCGAAGTACACTTCCAAGCAAGGGCTTTGGGATGGAGATGCAATATGGCAGTCGTGCCAACATATCTCATCAGCCACCTGGTGGAAGGGACTTTGTGGATCTGAGGCTCTTTCCCCTGTTGCCTCCATCCTCCAAATTCCACCAACATCAGCCGCCTAAGGCCGCACAACTGGTCCTTGTTTGGGAACACACACACCAAAGCACACAACAGGCTGACCAATACAAAGATTGAAAAATTGGTGGCCATCTGGGCAAATTTGTGGCTTTTTGAGCCTGACAACGAGCCATCCTCAACAAGGTTGGAAAATGACAGTGAAGATGAGGGCTCAGAGTCTGATGTTCAAGAGGTGGACATTGAGGAGGTCCAGGGAGAAGACATGGAAGCCTGAGAGGAAGACAACCAAAGCTTTAGTTTCTAGACTTATGTACAGTTTTAAGTCGGAAGTTTACATACATACATACACACATACAGAAACGATTTCAGAACAATCTGAGATGGTGGGTGTCTTTTTTTCTCTTTCCTGTGCTGCTTTCTGAGTTGGAATGACCATTCTATTACTGAATATTTTGCACACAAAATTGATTGGCTAATTTCCTTCAGACAGAGGATAATGCAGACTGTTTGTAGAGGATTGTGGGATATTTCTCAATAGTTGTATAATTTCTGAATGTAACCATCTACAGTTGAAGTTGGAAGTTTACATACACTTAGGTTGGAGTCATTAACTTCTCTAGGGTATGTGGGACGCTAGCGTCAACAGCCAGTGAAACTGCAGGGCGCCCCAATTCAAAACAACAGAAATCCCATAATTTAAATTCCTCAAACATACAAGTATTTCACACCATTTTAAAGATACACGTGTTGTAAATCCAGCCACAGTGTCCGATTTCAAAAAGGTTTTACGACGAAAGCACACCAAACGATTATGTTAGGTCAGAGCCAAGTCACAGAAAAAGACAGCCATTTTTCCAGCCAAAGAGAGGAGTAACAAAAAGCAGAAATAGAGATCAAATTAATCACTAACCTTTGATGATCTTCATCAGATGACACTCATAGGACTTCATGTTAAGCAATACATGTATGTTTTGTTCGGTAAAGTTCATATTTATATCCAAAAATCTGAGTTTAGGCGGGACGCTACTGTCCCACTTGGCCAAAAGGCAGAGAAAATGCAGAGCGCCAAATTCAAATAAATTACTATAAAAATCAAACTTTCATTAAATCACACATGAAAGATACCAAATTAAAGCTACACTAGTTGTGAATCCAGCCAACATGTCAGAATTCAAATAGGCTTTTCGGCGAAAGCAAACAATGCTATTATCGGAGGATAGTAGCATTGTTTGAGAGAAGCATATTTCAACCCTGCAGGCGCGACACAAAACGCAGAAATAAAAATATAATTCATGCCTTACCTTTGACGAGCTTCTGTTGTTGGCACTCCAATATGTCCCATAAACATCACAAATGGTCCTTTTGTTCGATTAATTCCGTCGATATATATCCAAAATGTCCATTTATTTGGCGCGTTTGATCCAGAAAAACACGGGTTCCAACTTGTGAAACGTGACTACAAAATATCTCAAAAGTTACCTGTAAACTTTGCCAAAACATTTCAAACTACTTTTGTAATACAACTTTAGGTATTTTTTTACGTAAATAATCGATAAAATTGAAGACGGGATGATCTGTGTTCAATACAGGATTAAAACAAACTGTAGCTAGCTTTCTGGTCACGTGCCTCTAACAAAAAGGACACTTCGAGTGACCCTCGTTCAAGATGGCCGTACTTCTTCATTACACAAAGGAATAACCTCAACCAATTTCTAAAGACTGTTGACATCCTGTGGAAGCGGTAAGAACTGCAAGAAGGTCCCTTAGAAATCTGGATTCCCAATGAAAATCCATTGAAAAGAGAGTGACCTCAACAACAAAAAAATATCTGAATGGTTTGTCCTCGGGGTTTCGCCTGCTAAATAAGTTATGTTATACTCAGACATGATTCAATCAGTTTTAGAAACTTCAGAGTGTTTTCTATCCAAATCTACTAATAATATGCATATCTTATCTTCTGGGGATGAGTAGCTGGCAGTTTAATTTGGGCATGCTTTTCATCCAAAATTCAGAATGCTGCCCCCTACCCTAGAGAAGTTAAAACTCATTTTTCAACCACTCCACAAATTTCTTGTTAACAAACTATCGTTTTGGCAAGTCGGTTAGGACATCTACTTTGTGCATGACATCTACTTCTAATTTTTCCAACAATTGTTGACAGACAGATTATTTTACTTATAATTCACTGTATCACAATTCCAGTGGGTCAGAAGTTTACATACACTAAGTTGACTGTGCCTTTAAACAGCTTGGAAAATTCCAGAAAATTATGTCATGGCTTTAGAAGCTTCTGATAGGCTAATTGACATAATTTGAGTCAATTGGAGGTGTACCTGTGTATGTATTTCAAGGCCTACCTTCAAAGTCAGTGCCTCTTCGCTTGGCATCATGGGAAAATCAAAAGAAATCAGCCAAGACCTCAGAAGAAAAATTGCAGACCTCCACAAGTCTGGTTCATCCTTGGGAGCAATTTCCAAATGCCTGAAGGTACCACGTTCATCTGTATAAACAATAGTATGCAAGTATAAACACCATGGGACCACGCAGCCGTTATACCGCTCAGGAAGGAGACGCGTTCTGTCTCCTAGAGATGAACGTACTTTGGTGCGAAAAGTGCAAATCAATCCCAGAACAACAGCAAAGGACCTTTTGAAGATGCTGGAGGAAACCGGTACAAAAGTATCTATATCCACAGTAAAACGAGTCCTATATCGACATAACCTGAAATGCCGCACAGCAAGAAAGAAGCCACTGCTCCAAAACTGCCATAAAAAAGCCATACTAACTGCACATGGGGACAAAGTACTTTTTGGAGAAATGTCCTCTGGTCTGATGAAACAAAAATAGAACTGTTTAGCCTTAATGACCATGGTTATGTTTGGGGGGAAAAGGGGGATCCTTGCAAGCTGAAGAACACCATCCCAACCGTGAAGCACAGGGGTGGCAGCATCATGTTGTTGGGGTGATTTGCTGCAGGATGGACTGGTGCACTTCACAAAATAGATGGCATCATGAGGAAGGAGAATTATGTGGATATATTGAAGCAACATCTCAAGACATCAGTCAGGAAGTTAAAGCTTGGTCGCAAATGGGTCTTCCAAATGGATAATGACCTCAAGCATACTTCCAAATTTGTGTCAAAATGGCTTAAGGACAACAAAGTCAAGGTATTGGAGTGGCCATCACAAAGCCCTGACCTCAATCCTATAGAAAATTTGTTGGCAGAACTGAAAAAGCGTGTGCGAGCAAGGAGGCCTACAAACCTGACTCAGTTACACCAGCTCTGTCAGGAGGAATGGACCAAATTTCACCCATTATATTGTGGGAAGCTTGTGGAAGGCTACCCGAAACGTTTGACCCGAGTTAAACAATTTAAAGGCAATGCTTCCAAATACTAATTGAGTGTATGTAAAGTTCTGACCCACTGGGAATGTGATGAAAGAAATAAAAGCAGAAATAAATCATTCTCTGTACTATCTGACATTTCACATTCTTAAAATAAAGTGGTGATCCTAAATGACCTAAGACAGGGACTTTTTACTAGGATTAAATGTCAGGAATTGTGAAAAACTGAGTTTAAATGTGGATGAGCGATGGCCGAGCGGCATAGGCAAGGTGCAATAGATGGTATAAAATACAGTATATACATGTGATATGAGTAATGTAAGATATGTAAACATTATTAAGTGCGATTATTTAGAGTGAATTGTATAAAGTGACTAGTGATCCATTTATTAAGGTGGCCAGTGATTGGGTCTCAATGTAGGCAGCAGCCTCTCTGAGTTGGTGATAGCTATTTAGCAGTCTGATGGCCTTGAAGTAGAAGCTGTTTTTCAGTCTCTCGGTCCCAGCTTTGATGCACCTGTACTGCCCTCGCCTTCTGGATGGTTGCAGTGTGAACAGGCAGTGGCTCGGGTGGTTCTTGTCCTTGATGATCTTTTTGACCTTCCTGTGACATCGGGTGCTGTAGGTGTCATGGAGGGCAGGTTGTTTGCCACTGGTGATGTGTTGTGCAGACCGCACCACCCTCTGGAGAGCCTTGCGGTTGAGGGCGGTGCAGTTGCCATACCAGGCTGGGATACAGCCCGACAGGATGCTCTCTATTGTGCATCTGTAAAAGTTTGTCAGGGTTTTGGGTGACAAGCCAAATTTCTTCAGCCTCAGCGCTGTTACGCCGTCTTCACCACACTGTCTGTGTGAGTGGACCATTTCAGTTTGTCTGTGATGTGTACACCGAGGAACTTAAAACTTTCCACCTTCTCCACTGCTGTCCCTTCGATGTGGATAGGGGGGTGCTCCCTCTGTTGTTTCCTGAAGTCCACGATCATCTCCTTTGTTTTGTTGACGTTGAGTGAGAGGTTGTTTTCCTGACACCACACTCTGAGGGCCCTCACCTCGTCGTTGTTGGTAATCAAGCCCACTACTGTTGTGTCGTCTGCAAACTTGATGATTGAGTTGGAGGCGTGCATGGCAACGCAGTCGTGGGTGAACAGGAAGTACAGGAGGGGGCTGAGCACGCACCCTTGTGGGGCCCCAGTGTTGAGGGTCAGCGAAGTGGTGATGTTGTTTCCTACCGTCAGAAAGTCCAGGACCCAATTGCACAGGGCGGGGTTGAGACCCAGGGCCTCCAGCTTGATGATGACCTTGGAGGGTACTACGGTGTTGAATGCTGAGCTGTAGTCAATGAACAGCATTCTTACATAGGTATTCCTTTTGTCCAGATGGGATAGTGCAGTGTGATGGCGATTGGGTTGTCTGTGGACCTGTTGGGTCGGTATGCAAACTGAAGTGGGTCTAGTGTGGCCGGTAAAGTGGAGGTGATATGATCCTTGACTAGTCTCTCGAAGCACTTCATGATGACAGAAGTGAGTACTACGGGGCAGTAGTCATTTAGTTCAGTTATCTATGCCTTCTTGGGTACAGGAACAATGGTAGCTGTCTTGAAGCATGTGAGGACAACAGACTGGGATAGGGAGCGATTGAATATGTCCGTAAACACACCACAGGTGTGTGTCAAGTCTGAACTCAGCAGCAGTGTCAATGGTGAAACCACTTGCTCATTCTCCCGGAGCAGACAGCTGATCTACTGATGGTGAACCAGCTGTTTTAGTACATGCTCCGCAGCTGGCCTGGGGAGTGGGGATTTGGACTGTCTGCCATCCTGCCTGAGATGATGCTGTGAAGTTAGAGTCCGGCTCATTAGTTAGCACAGTAGTAAAGCAAAGCTCTCAATGAGAATGACGCAGAGAGAGCCTACTTGTTATTCCCCCAGCACTATCCTAGTCAACAATCAGCTGAGATTTGTTGGTAGAAGACCAGTACAGAGTTTCTCTTCTGAGGTTTGGTGTCCCAAACCTCCATTTCCAGCTCAGGGAGCCACACGTCCTGACTCTTTTGACGATAACTTGGGACAGCTTTGCTCTAAGATAATGCTAATTTGGATGTTCGAGCAATGAACTGGTAGGGCACCTTAAATGATTAAAGAAGATCTTAGAAATCAATAGCCTTCTTCTACATCTTCATTGTAAGTAAATGAAGAGAAAATCCCTGTGGGTTATGGAGCGCTAAAGGCTATAGCCTTATGAATGAGTGAACTGTTATAGTATCAATTCAAGGCTTTGGTGTTTTTGTAACGAGTGCGTTGAGAGTCGGGAAGCAAGTTCAAGGAGTGAGTGTTTTAATAAATAAAATAAACAATGAACACGAAACACAAACAACTCACCGACATGAAAACAGAGTCAATAACCAAGGGGAGTGACAGATATAGGGAAGATAATCAAGGAGGTGATGGAGTCCAGGTGAGTGTCATGAGGCGCAGGTGCGTGAGACGATGGTGACAGGTGTGCGAGACGATGGTGACAGGTGTGCGGGATAATCAGCACCCTGATGACCGGCTTCTAGAATAGTTTTATTGATGACAGGGAAAATAATATAACCTAGCATAAATTTGATAAGGTGCTGAAAGAGAACCTTGTCTTTGACACTTTTTAATGACGATAAAATGTGCTACTTGGTACCTTACAATGCAGTGAATGTATGTATTTTTCTACTGCTGGCGTTTGTCATCCGCTTTCTTTCTTTGTGTCAATGACATGTTGATTGGTCCTAAAGAGATTTTGAAGCTCTTTTAAAAGAGGAATATATGAAGTGATTTAATCCTCATTTTTATTCAGTGCAAATTCTGTATGGGTCAGGTGAGGTCACCAGCACACATATGTCTTTGACACATCCAAGCGTGTGGAGTGTTTATGCATGTGTGTGTGAAGAACACTGATTCAATGAGAAAATCTCAATGCGCAGTGCCTTTTGGAATGTTGAACTAAATGGCAGAGTAACCAGTTGAAGAACTAGACCAATCTGCAACTCTGGACTATCTGGGGCATTGCATAAACAGTAGTCAAATCGGCATTTGGCCTCTGCTTTAGCTATAGAACACTTAGTAGGTCAAGTTATCCCAATTGTTACTGTCTACCTTATGCAAATTCATGGCTGTGCGCACGTGTGAGCTGTACTGTGGCGTCAGATGACAGCCACTGTTAATGATCTGATAAAGGTTGAACTGGAGGGTTTTGGGAGAGCTGAAATTTTAGGAGGATATAAATTGGACCCAGAGATCTCCCAGACACGAGACGTATGTGGCAGGGACTACAAAGTGAAAACCAGCCACTTCACGGACACTGACGTCTTGCTTCCGGACAAGCTAAACACCTTCTTCGCACGCTTTGAGGATAACACAGTGCCACCGGCGCAGCCCGCTACCAAGGACTGTGGGCTCTTCTTCTCTCTGGCCGATGTGAGTAAGACATTAAAGTGTGTTAACCATCGCAAGGCTGCCGGCCCAGACGGCATCCCTTGCCGCGTCCTCAGAGCATGCGCAGACCAGCTGGCTGGAGTGTTTACGGAAATATTCAATCTCTCCCTATCCCAGTCTGCTGTCCCCACTTGCTTCAATATGTCCACCATTGTTCCTGTACCCAAGAAAGCAAAGGTAACTGAACTAACCTATCCCATCTGGACAAGAGGAATAACTATGTAATAATGCTGTTCATTGAGTATAGCTTAGCATTCAACACCATAGTACCCTCCAAGCTCATCATTAAGCTTGAGGCCCTGGGTCTGAACACCGCCCTGTGCAACTGGGTCCTGGACCTCCTGACGGGCCGCCCCCAGGTGGTGAAGGTAAGAAACAAAACCTCCACTTCACTGATCCTCAACACAGGGGCCACACAAGGGTGCGTGCTCAGCCCCCTCCTGTAATGCCGGTTCACCCACCTGCGTGGCCACGTACACCTCCAACTCAATCATCAAGTTTGCAGACGACACAACAGTAGTAGGCCTGATTACCAACAACAACGAGACAGCCTACAGGGAGGAGGTGAGGGCCCTGGGAGAGTGGTGCCAGGAAAATAATCTCTTAGTCAACGTCAACAAAACAAAGGAGCTGATTGTGGACTTCAGGAAATAGCAGAGGGAGCACGCCCCTATCCACATCGACGGGACCGCAGTGGAGAAGGTGGAAAACTTCAAGTTCCCCGGTGTACACATCACTGACAATCTGAAATGGTCCACCCACACAGACAGTGTGGTGAAGAAGGTGCAATAGCTGTGCAGCGACGTTCCCCATCCAACCTGACAGAGCTTGAGAGGATCTGCAGAGAAGAATGGGAGAAACTCCCCAAATACAGGTGTACCAAGCTTGTAGTGTCATACCCAAGAATACTCGAGGCTGTAATCGCTGCCAAAAGGTGCTTCAACAAAGTACTGAGTAAAGGGTCTGAATACTTATGTAAATGTTTTATCAGTTTATTTTAAATACATTTGCAAAAATGTCTAAAACCTGTTTTTGCCTTGTCATTATGGGGTATTGTGTGTAGATTTTTTTTATTTAACTAGGCAAGTCAGTTACGAACAATTTCATATTTACAATGACGGCCTACACGGGCCAAACCCGGACGATGCTGGGCCAATTGTGCACCGCCCTATGGGACTCCCAATCACGGCCAGTTGTGATACAGCCTGGATTCGAACCAGGGTGTCTGTAGGAGGCTGAAGAAATTTGGCTTGGCCCCTAAAACCCTCTCAAACCTTTACAGATGCACAATTGAGAGCATCCTGTCGGGCTGTATCACCACCTGGTACGGCAACTGCACCGCCCGCAACCGCAGGGCTCTCCAGAGTGTGGTGCGGTCTGCCAAATGCATCACTGGGGGCAAACTACCTGCCCTCCAGGACACCTACAGCACCCAATGTCACAGGAAGGCCAAAAAGGTCATCAAGGACATCAACAACCCGAGCCACAGCCTGTTCACCCTGCTATCATCCAGAAGGCGAGGTCAGGTGCATCAACAGGTGCATCAACGCTGGGACAAGAGACTGGAAAACAGCTTTTATCTCAAGGCCATCAGACTGTTAAATAGCCATCATTAGCCGGCTTCCACCCAGTTACGCAACCCTGCACCTTAGAGGCTGCTGCCCTATGTACAAAGACTTGGAATCACTGGCCACTTTAATAATGGAACACTAGTCACTTTAATCATGTTTAAATAATGTTTACATACTACTTTACTCATCTCATATTTATATACTGTATTCTATTCTACTGTATTTTATTCAATGCCTCTCCGACATTGCTCAATCTAAAATGTATATATTTCTTAATTCCATTCTTTTACTTTTAGATTTGTGTGTATTGTTGTGAATTGTTAGATACTACTGCACTGTTGGAGCTAGAAAGACAAGCATTTCGCTACACCCGCAATAACATCTGCTAAATGTGTGTATGTGACCCCCCCAAAAAATATTTGATTTGATTTGAGTCTCCTCTTTTGTCTTTCTGCAATTTCGGAGGAAGAAATCCATATAAATGATTGATAAAGTGACTTCACTGTAATTTGAATAATGCATTGATCCTATTTCTGCCTGCCGTTTTGTATGGTAATGTGCTGTGGGAGGCTGAGGTACTCGGTCTGCTCTGTAAATGGCTGATTTAAATACAGAGACCCAACCCACTCTGGTGAGGTGTGTGTGTGTGGTGTGTGTGTGTTTGCAAGCTACAGAATGAAAAATGGGGGATGGCGAGTGTGGTGGCGTGTAGGCTAGCCTTTCCCCTGTCACCTCTCATTAGTGACACATAGCCCAGCTATCCTTGCCACTCCCCTCCCCAAACCCACCACAGGCCCATCCCAGTCCCAGTCCCAACACCCTGCTCCAGCCCAGCTGTCTCCCTCCCCCACACCCCCAGACATCCTTCCTCTTCCCATTCAACATCAGCGAGAAAGAGAGCGTCTGGGGTTAGACTTAGTAAGCTGAGGAGACACTGTGTCCAGGTCTCAAGGAAATTGTTGTTTTACAAACATTAAGATGTGCTTCCAGGATCCTAGTTGAACATGTGGTAATTGTGGTTCTTGAAGTTGATTGTTGTTTGGGCTCTAGCTGTGTATGGGGGGGGGGGGGGTGTATTGTTTAGCTGGCGTTAAGGGATGTATTGTTTACTCTGCATCTATCCTGCCCCTCAGAGGACTCTTGTCTGCAAACAAGACGGCACATCTCAGGGGTTTTCTCTTCATCCTGGATATTCAAATTCTCTACACAAATCCCTCTTAAGCCTGGCACAGTTTTATTAGGTTTTAGTGTATTGCAGTGTGGATATTTGGTTTACCATTGTGTGTATTGATTAAGAGCGTGTGGTTTTCCTGGGAGCCCCTGGGAGGCTGGTTAAAGTGCTGCTCAATGGGAGCAGACACAGTGATGTATTAGAGTGCTGGAGGAAAAACTGCCTTCTGAGATAAAGCAGATCTCCCATCACATTGGAATTCCCCGCCAGCCTCCCAGAGGGTCAGGAGCTGCTAGACTGTGTGTGTGTCTTTGTTGGTTTTGGGGAGATGGGGAGATGGGGTTGTTGATGGTTATATAATCTTTAGTTTTGTATCAAACATTGTTTTGCTATAGGCAATGTAAATTATGTGATGTATTAGGGCAAGTCCATGGTAACGGAATTACGCTTTGACTCAGTTTATTCACTTTAAAATGTATGCCAAACAAAAACCATTTGATTTCAAAGTTTAACAAACCATACAACTCTTAACAATTTCCACAGAAACATGTACAAAAACTAATTTAGTAGAAGAACTATGCAGATGCAAACTTTGGTAATGTAATTACAGTAACTTTGGAAACGTAATTACAAAAACTCTTAAATATCTGCTCCGAATTAAGATTCAAAGATGTCTGCAGAAATAACTGCATGTTAGCTATTTTTACTTTATTTTTCTTATTATATATCTTTTTTTGTGCTTTTGACCCTTTTTTTCTCCCCAATTTCGTGATATCCAATTGGTAGTTACAGTCTTGTCCCATCGCTGCAACTCACGTACGGACTCGGTAGAGGCCAAGGTCGAGAGCCTTGTGTCTTCTGAAACACGACCCTGCTAAGCCTGCACTGCTTCTTGACACACTGCTCGCATAACCCCGAAGCCAGCCGCACCAATGTGTTGGAGGAAACACCGTACAACTGCCGACTGTGTCAGCATGCATGGACCCGGCCCGCCACAGGAGTCGCTAGAGCGCGATGGGACAAGGACATTCCGGCCGGCCAAACCCTCCCCTAACCGGACAACGCTGGGCCAATTGTGCGCTGCCTCATGGGTCTCCTAGTCGCTGCATAATTATTCTCCTGATGTTTCACAAGTTTGGACATCACAGTGCAGTAGAGTACAGCATAGATTACTGAACTATACTCTACTTTTCTTCACTGTATTGTATTGGACTGTACTCTACTGTGCTCTACACACTGTACAGTACTGTACTGTGCTATCCAAACTTGTGAATCATACACTACCGGTCAAAAGTTTAAGAACACCGTTCTCATTCAAGGGTTTTTCTTTATTTTGACTATTTTCTACATTGTAGAAACACATATGGAATCATGTAGTAACCAAAACAGTGTTCAAATATATTTTACATTTGAGATTCTTCAAATAGCCACTCTTTGCCTTGATAACAGCTTTGCACACTCTTGGCATTTTCTCAACCAGCTTCACCTGGAATTATTTTCCAACGGTCTTGAAGGAGTTCCCACATATGCTGAGCACTTGTTGGCTGCTTTCAGTCACTCTGTGGTCCGTCTCATCCCAAACCATCTCAATTTGGTTGAGGTCGGGGGATTGTGGAGGCAAGGCCATCTGATGCAACACTCCATCATCACTCAGCCTGGAGGTGTGTTGGGTAATTGTCCTGTTGAAATACAAATGATAGTCCCACTAAGCCCAAACCAGATGGGATGGTGTATCACTGCAGAATGTTGTGGTAGCCATGCTGGTCAAGTGTGCCTTGAATAAATCACTGACAGTGTCACCAGCAAAGCACCCCCACACCATAACACCTCCTCCATGCTTTACAGTGGGAAATACACATGCGGAGATCATCCATTCACCCACACTGCGTCTCACAAAGATACTGCGGTTGGAACCAAAAATCTCCAATTTCGACTCCAGACCAAAGCACAGATTTCCACCGGTCTAATGTCCATTGCTCGTGTTTCTTGGCCCAAGCAAGTCTCTTCTTCTTATTGGTGTCCTTTAGTAGTGGTTTCTTTGCAGTAATTCGACCATGAAGGCCTGATTCACGTAGTCTCCTATGAACAGTTGATGTTGAGATTAGTCTTTTACTTGAACTCTGTTAAGCATTTATTCGGGCTGCAATTTCTGAGGCTGGTATGAACTTATCCTCTGCAGCAAAGGTAACTCTGGGTCTTCCATTCCTATGGCAGTCCTCATGAGAGCCAGTTTCATCATAGCGCTTGGTGGTTTTTGTGACTGCACTTGAAACTTTCAAAGTTCTTGAAATGTTCTGAATTGACTGACCTTCATGTCTTAAATTCTTATGGCTGGGGGCAGTATTGAGTAGCTTGGATGAATAAGGTGCCCAGAGTAAACTGCCTGCTACTCAGGCACAGAAGCTAAGATATGCATATTATTGGTAGATTTGGATGGAAAACACTCTGGAGTTTCTAAAACTGTTTGAATGATGTCTGTGAGTATAACAGAACTCATATGGCACGCAAAAACCTGAGAAAAAAATCCAACCAGGAAGTGGGAAATCTGAGGTTTGTAGGTTTGCCTATCCAATATACAGTGTCTATGGGGTGAAATTGCACTTCCTAAGGCTTTCACTAGATGTCAACAGTCTTTAGAACCTTGTTTCAGGCTTCTACTGTGAAGGATGAGGGAATGAGAGCTGTTTCAACCAGGTGTCTGGCAGAGTGCCATGAGCTCACTCAGCTCACTCACTCACCATGAGCTCACCCCGTGAGAGGTAGCTGCGTTCCTTTTCATTTCTAAAGACAACGGAATTCTCCGGTTGAAACATTATTGAAGATTTATGTTAAAAACATCCTAAAGATTGATTCTATACATCATTTGACATGTTTCTACGAACTGTAACGGAATTTCTTGACTTTTCGTCTGGCCTGCGCGTCATGAATTTGGATTTTTGAACTAAACGCGCAAACAAAAAGGAGGTATTTGGACATAAATTATGGACTTTATCGAACAAAACAAACATTTATTGTGGAACTGGGATTCCTGGGAGTGAATTCTGATGAAGATCATCAAAGGTAAGTGAATATTTATAATGCTATTTCTGATTTCTGTTGACTCCACAACATGGCGGGTACCTGTATGGCTTGTTTTTGTGTCTGAGCGCCGTACTCAGATTATTGCATGGTGTGCTTTTTCCGTAAAGATTTTTTTTTTTTTTAAATCTGACACAGCGGTTGCATTAACTTCTCTGGGATATGTGGGATGCTAACGTCCCACTTGGCCAAAAGCCAGTAAAAATGCAGAGCGCCAAATTCAAATAAATTACTATAAAAATCTAACTTTCATGAAATCACACATGAAAGACACCAAATTAAAGCTACACCTGTTGTGAATCCAGCCAACATGTCTGATTTCAAAAAGGATTTACGGGAAAAGCACACCAAACGATTATGTTAGGTCAGTACATAGCCACAGAAAAACACAGCCATTTTTCCAGCCAAAGAGAGGAGTAACAAAAAGCAGAAATAGAGATAAAATTAATCACTAACCTTTGATGAAGTCCTATGAGTGTCATCTGATGAAGATCATGTTACACAATACATGTATGTTTTGTTCGGTAAAGTTCATATTTATATCCAAAAATCTGAGTTTAGGCGGGACGCTACTCTCTCACTTGGCCAAAAGCCAGAGAAAATGCAGAGCGCCATATTCAAATAAATTACTATAAAAATCTAACTTTCATTAAATCACACATGAAAGATACCAAATTAAAGCTACACTGGTTGTGATCCAGCCAACATGTCAGAATTCAAATAGGCTTTTCGGCGAAAGCAAACGATGCTATTATCTGAGGATAGCACCATAGTAAACAGAGAGAAGCATATTTCAACCCTGCAGGCGCAACACAAAACGCAGAAATAAAAATATAATTCATGCCTTACCTTTGACGAGTTTCTGTTGTTGGCACTCCAATATGTCCCATAAACATCACAAATGGTCCTTTTGTTCGATTAATTCCGTCGATATATATCCAAAATGTCCGGTTCCAAATTGTGAAACGTGACTACAAAATATCTCACAAGTTACCTGTAAACTTTGCCAAAACATTTCAAACTACTTTTATAATACAACTTTAGGTCTTTTTTTACGTAAATAATCAATAAAATTGAAGACGGGATGATATGTGTTCAATACAGGATTAAAACAAACTGTAGCTAGCTTTCTGGTCATGCGCCTCTAACAAACAGGACACAACAAGTGAACCTGATTCAAAATGGCCGTACTTCTTCATTACACAAGGGAAAAACCCTCAACCAATTTCTAAAGACTGTTGACATCCTGTGGAAGCGGTAGGAACTGCAAGAAGGTCAATTAGAAATCTGTATTCCCAATGAAAATCCATTGAAAAGAGAGTGACCTCAAACAAAAAAAATCTGAATGGTTTGTCCTCGGGGTTTCGCCTGCTAAATAAGTTCTGTTATACTCACAGACATGATTCAAACAGTTTTAGAAACTGCAGTGTGTTTTCTAACAATATGCATATCTTATCTTCTGGGGATGAGTAGTTGGCAGTTGAATTTGGGTATGCTGTTCATCCAAATGTGAAAATGTTGCCCCCTATCCTAGAGAAGTTAAGGAGAAGTTTATCTAAAGTTCCATGTAAAACACTTGTATCTTTTATCAATGTTTATTATGAGTATTTCTGTAAATTGATGTGGCTCTCTGCAAAATCACCGGATGTTTTGGAGGCAAAACATTACTGAACATAACGCGCAAATGTAAACTACGATTTTTGGATATAAATATGAACTTTATCGAACAAAACATACATGTATTGTGTAACATGAAGTCCTATGAGTGTCATCTGATGAAGATCATCAAAGGTTAGTGATACATTTTATCTCTATTTCTGCTTTTTGTGAACCCTCTCCTTGGCTGGAAAAATGTCTGTGTTTATCTGTGACTAGGTACTGCCCTAACATAATCAGATGGTGTGTTTTCGTCGTAAAGCCTTTTTGAAATCGGACACTGTGGTGGGATTAACAACAAGTTTATCTTTAAAATGGTGTAAAATACTTGTATGTTTGAGGAATTTTAATTATGAGATTTCTGTTGTTTGAATTTGGCGCCCTGCACTTTCACTGGCTGTTGTCAAGTCGATCCCGTTAACGGGATCTCAGCCGAAAGAAGTTAAAGTAATGATGGACTGCTTCGCTTTGCTTATTTGAGCTGTTCTTGCCAAAATATGGACTTGGTCTTCTACCAAATAGGGCTATCTTCTGTATATCCCCCTACCTTGTCACAACACAACTGATTGGTTTAAACACATTAAGAAGAAAGAAATTCCACAAATTTAATTTTTAACAAGGCACACCTGTTAATTGAAATGCATTCCAGGTGACTTCCTCATGAAGCTGGTTGAGAGAATGCCAAGAGTGTGCAAAGCTGTCATCAAGGCGAGGGTGGCTACTTTGAATCATTTGTTTAACACTTTTTTGGTTACTACATGATTCCATATGTGTTATTTCATAGTTTTGATGTCTTCACTATTATTCTACAATGTAGAAAATAGTACACAAAAAGAAAAACCCTTGAATGAGTAGGTGTTCTAAAACTTTTGACCGGTAATGTACGTCTATGATAGGTTCGGATTTGGTCCGGTCCGTTTGTGGAGATTAACATAACGGCCAAGGTCGACTGACCAAATTTCAACTACTTTTCAACGTCCATGGACGCCCGGTGTCGGCCGGTACTCAGTGGGTGTAGATGCTGGTTACAGTAAATGGAAAGAGAGGTGGCACCTGGGTAGTTGTCAGTAAGAGCTGGGAGAGGTGACATTAACTTAAGATTGAGAGCGAGAGGCAGAGAGAGGGAGGGGGGAGGAGAGGGGGAAAGGGAGAGGGAGGGTTTTTCCACCAGACAACAGAAAGACAAATATAACCGTTATGAGCTGAAAATAACAGTATGCAAGTGGAAGGGAGGACAGTAGCAGGTGACCCAACTGTGGTTTATCACTATTATGATTTCCCATTGTAGCTATTTCAGTTGCAGTAATTCTGTTACAGAATTTTTGGTTCACAAGTTTTAACCACCTAATAATTGATAAACGAAATTCAAATCAGTAAAATCACTATAAATAATTGGTACATTTACCATTACTTAAACTTTCATTATCCTCTAGGGTGGGCATGTGACTAGGGTGGGCATTCTAGTTTCTTTATTTCTATGTTTTCTATTTCTTTGTGTTTGGCCGGGTGTGGTTCTCAATCAGAGGCAGCTGTCTATCGTTATCTCTGATTGGGAATCATACATAGGCAGCCTGTTTTCCCACCTGTGTTTGTGGGTAGTTGTTTTCTGTATAGTTTAGTTACCTTACAGAACTGTTCGTTTTTCTCTTTGTTATTTTTGTTCAAGTGTTCTGATAAAATAAAATATCATGAACACGTACCACGCTGCGCTTTGGTCCAGTCATTTCCAGGAAGAGGATCGTGACACCTCCCTCCTCTTGCAGAAGGTTAACAACTTCTCCAAAACGAAATATAAGTGTTTATATTAGTTGGCAGGAGTGTTTACGTCAACATAAACCCAAGCTTTTACTTATGCCGAATTTTTAAGATGGAAAATTGTTGAAAAATGTATCTATGTGTAACAGTATAACTTTAGTACGTCCCCTCGCCCCGACCTCGGGCGCGAACCAGGGACCCTCTGCACACATCAACAACGGTCACCCACGAAGCGTCGTTACCCATCGCTCCACAAAAGCCGCGGCCCTTGCAGAGCAAGGTGCAACACTACTTCTAGGTTTCAGAGCAAGTGACGTAACTGATTGAAACGCTAGTAGCGCGTACCCGCTAACTAGCTAGCCATTTCACATCCGTTACACTCACCCCCCTTTCAACCTCCTCCTTTTCCGCAGCAACCAGTGATCCGGGTCACGGCACCAATGTAACAGTATAACTTTAGTACGTCCCCTCGCCCCGACCTCGGGCGCGAACCAGGGACCCTCTGCACACATCAACAACGGTCACCCACGAAGCGTCGTTACCCATCGCTCCACAAAAGCCGCGGCCCTTGCAGAGCAAGGTGCAACACTACTTCTAGGTTTCAGAGCAAGTGACGTAACTGATTGAAACGCTAGTAGCGCGTACCCGCTAACTAGCTAGCCATTTCACATCCGTTACATATGCATTTCCCCCCCACTAAAATATAGACTCTTAAAGGCAGGATTAGGCGGCCGCCTTTGGCGGCATATTGACGAGGACGGCATTTTCTGAGCTAAACTGTCCAAGACGCACCTCCAACAACAACACATAAAACCTCACAATTCTGCCCAAAAACAATGACATTTTCTCTCAACCAGTGGCATATGGTTTTTTAGGTGAGCGCTGATGCCGCCCTGTGATAATCAGTTCCCACTTTATCGAAGGCAGGGGTGCAAAATATTTTGCTTGTTCATTCCCAGCACGCCTCTCCAGGTGCTGTTGGAGAGATTCATCACCAACGTTCCGTCAAAAAAATCATCTAACATAATGCATGTAGCGGGTATAGGATATGGTAAAAAGAGTATGTGGCCTTTTCTGTAGCCTACAATCTGGAGATAAAATGTTTGACAATGTAGTGAGATGGATGCTTTTTACATCATGCGGGTTTCTCCGATCAAATAGCCTAACCTAAATGGTGCTTAATCAAATAAAAAATGCACTGTCATGTTAACAAACAATATATCCTAAAAACAGGACAGGTCAAAGTAAAATGGACAGTATGGAAGGGACAATCACAACTTTTGTCCAGCCGTTTCACCCCATTGTCATGATCAGCTGTTCATAGCGAAAAAGAAAATACTTCTGCACAGTTAAATAAAGGTTCAATAAAAAATATATTTAAAAAAATCCCGCTGTGTAAACACATTGTGAATAGGCTCACGATAACTCCTGATAAAGTTGGGTAGCTGATATTCAGAGCTTAAATGGCCAAATTGATTAGTCATGGGAATCAGGGTTAATAAAGCCAATGCAGTGACCTGTTTTACAAACGGTGGGCTTACCACATGGATGGGCATTCATGAAATTCCATTGGGGCCAACATGGTAGGCTATACCCCAGTAAGCACGAGCCAACGTCTTTTTTTGTTCCTGTCTGGACCGGACATCTTTTTTTGGTGTTTTACAAACAGTAGGCTTACCACATAGTTGGGCATTTGTTGGGGTTCGTTCCTCCTTGTGCCTTGTCAATCATTGGCTCATTGGTGAAATTAGCATTATGACAATATCTTTAATTAAATCATTCAAAACCTTTATTAATGCAATTGCAGACAGAAGTTGACAATCAGGAACATAATGCATGTTTCCGAGTCAGTTCTGCATCAAAGAAAAAGTCCAAAGTTATTTATTAAACCCGAAGTGATGTCACTGCCTACGTCATTATCTTTTACTCATGAGACCAAAACCATGCCTACACAGCTATATGAACAAGGCTTTTAGTGTGTTATCTAAAAGCTTAGCAGTAAATGTCCAAGTTGATTTATAGTGGAATGTCTGACTAGTCTTATCTCCCACACTCCCCTGCAGAGTTCTGTCTCAGTCACACATTTCTCAGAGGGGTCTCTTTATAAGAGGCAGAGAGAGAGAGAAATAGAAAACAACTGTGGAACAATATATAAACCTCATAATGTATATATATTGTTAATCTGTAGTCTAGGACCCTATAAATGTAACCCCTCCCCCTCTATTAATACAACATAAGCATAATCAATTATTCTAATACATCAATAATTTGGTACATCCCCAATCATGACCCCTAGGTGAACTCCTGACACATTCAGAAATTACTTATTTTGAACTTTAATTCAGAAGCAAAAATTAGCTTGATATCAACATCCATCGTCTGGAAAATACGTATTCTTCAATGTCCGGAAAAGATGCCTCTTCAACATCCTTGAAAATATCTATTTTAAACATACGGGAAATATATTTTCACCTTTCATTCAGAACCTTAATTTAATCGTAACTCAAAGTCTGGAAAATGTCTTTTAGACGTCTTTTCAATGTAATTTTGCTTAATGGGGGACTATTGTAGTTTTGTGAGGGGGCTGCATCTTTTGGTCTCACCTAGGGCGGCAGAACGGCAAGGACCGGCCATGCTTCACATATTGGTGCTAATTGGTCCTTTTCGATGGAAATCCCCACTTCCCCATTTATCGGTTGAAAACTGACAGTAGCAGACCACTGTGACTTGTACTTGCCAACAGACATAAAGACTTGCAGATGGTTTACTTCATATTTCAGATCTCAAACTGCTGTCAACCACAGTTCAAAGTAGGGTTAGGTCCAGGTTTGGTCAATGGAGGAGCTACAGTGCCTAGTGAAAGTCTACACACCTCTTGCACAGTTGTCATTTTGCTGCCTTATAATTACATCTAAAAAGGGATTAAATTAGATTTATTTTCCTCCATACCTACACAACCTGCTCCACATTTTCAAAGTGAAAGAAAAAGTATAGAAATGCTTGAAATGAATAGTAATGTCTTCACACCCCAGAGTTAATACTTGGTGGAAGCACCTTTGTCAGCAATTACAGCTGTAAATAATTTTGAATAAGATTCTACCAACTTTGCACAACTCTTAGGGCAACATATACAATTTTGTCAGAAAGTATTCAGACCCCTTAACTTTTTCCATATTTTGTTACGTTACAGCCTTATTCTAAAATTGATTCAATAGTTTTTTTCCCTCATCAATCTACACATTACCCCATAATACCCCATAATGAGAAAGCAAAAACTGTTTTTTAGAAATGTGTGATTCGTTTCAGGAAACTAGGCATATGTCGCGGGTCACTACTTCACAGGAGAGCCATTTGAACGTAACCTTTCTTTTAAAATCAAAATGCGTTTTTTGGCAGAAATGCCTTCTGGAACATGTGAACTTACTTGTATGTGCCTTAACTTCTCTAGGGTAGGGGGCAGCATTTTCACGTTTGGATGAAAAGCATACCCAAACTCAACTGCCAGTTACTCATCCCCAGGAGATAAGATATGCATATTATTAGTAGATTTGGATAGAAAACACTCTGAAGGTTCTAAAACTGTTTGAATCATGTCTGTGAGTATAACAGAACTTATTTAGAAGGCGAAACCCCGAGGACAAACCATTCAGATTTTTTTTTTTTGAGGACACTGTCTTTTCAATGAGTTTTCATTGGGAAACCAGATTTCTAAGCGAATTGCTTGCAGTTCCTACGGCTTCCACTAGATGTCAACAGTCGTGAGAAATAGGTTGAGGTTATTCCTTTGTGTAATGAAGAAATACGGCCATCTTGAAGTCGAGGCACTCCAGGTGTCCTGGACATGCGCTTCAATCAAACAGAAGGCATGCTACATATCGTTTTAATCCTGTATTGAACACATATCATCCCGTCTTCAATTTTATCGATTATTAACGTTAAAAAATACCTAAAGTTGTATTACAAAAGTAGTTTGACATTTTTTGGCAAAGTTTACAGGTAACCTTTGAGATATTTTGTCGTCACGTTTGAGCAAGTTGGAACCGGTGTTTTTCTGGATCAAACGCGCCAAATAAATGGACATTTTGGATATATATCGACGGAATTAATCGAACAAAAGGACCATTTGTGATGTTTATGGGACATATTGGAGTGCCAACAACAGAAGCTCATCAAAGGTAAGGCATGAATTATATTTTTATTTCTGCGTTTTGTGATAATCCATGGCAAGAAGCCTCCAGTGATAATCCATGGCACGAAGCCTCCAGTGATAATCCATGGCACGAAGCCTCCAGTGATGATCCATGGCAAGAAGCCTCCAGTGATAATCCATGGCACGAAGCCTCCAGTGATAATCCATGGCACGAAGCCTCCAGTGATAATCCATGGCACGAAGCCTCCAGTGATGATCCATGGCAAGAAGCCTCCAGTGATAATCCATGGCACGAAGCCTCCAGTGATGATCCATGGCAAGAAGCCTCCAGTGATGATCCATGGCACAAAGCCTCTAGTGAGGATCCATGGCACGAGGCCTCCAACGAGGGACGCTAGTCAGTCAGGAGCTGCCAGAGCCGCCCGTCAGTCAGGAGCTGCCAGAGCCGCCCGTCAGTCAGGAGCTGCCAGAGCCGCCCGTCACTCCGGAGCTGCCAGAGTCGCCCTTCACTCCGGAGCTGCCAGAGTCGCCCTTCACTCCGGCGCTGCCAGAGTCGCCCTTCACTCCGGCGCTGCCAGAGTCGCCCTTCACTCCGGCGCTGCCAGAGTCGCCCTTCACTCCGGCGCTGCCAGAGTCGCCCTTCACTCCGGCGCTGCCAGAGTCGCCCTTCACTCCGGCGCTGCCAGAGTCGCCCTTCACTCCGGCGCTGCCAGAGTCGCCCTTCACTCCGGCGCTGCTAGAGTCTCCCGTCTGTTCGGGGCCCGCTGCTAGAGTCTCCCGTCTGTTCGGGGCCCGCTGCTAGAGTCTCCCGTCTGTTCGGGGCCCGCTGCTAGGGTCTCCAATCCGGGGTCGGTGGCGAGGGTCGCCGCTCCTAAGGTGCCACATAAGTGGGCCGAGACTATGGTGGAGTGGGGTCCACGTCCCGCACCAGAGCCGCCACCGCGGTAAATGGGTACTGTCACGTTCTGACCTTAGTTCCTTTTTTATGTCTTTATTTTAGTTTGGTCGGGGCGTGAGTTGGGGTGGGCATTCTATGTTGTTTTTCTATGTTTTGGTCTGTACGTTATATTTCTATGTGTTTGGCCTAGTATGGTTCTCAATCAGAGGCAGGTGTCGATCGTTGTCTCTGATTGAGAATCATACTTAGGTAGCCTGTTTTCCCACTATGGGTTGTGGGTAGTTATTTTCCGTTTCAGTGTTTGCACCATACAGGACTGTGTGTCGGTTTTCATTTATTCTCTTGTTCTTTTTTTTTGTATTTTGTATTCATTCTCGATTAAACGATATTATGGATACGTACCACACTGCATTTTGGTCCTCCTCTCCTTCCACCAACGAAAGCCGTTACAATTAGCCTTTGCACATATATAGCACATATAGGGAGTGTTATACAAGAGGACGTTAATGATTTCATTTTCAAAAGGAATTTTCATCCTCTATCTGAAAAATATATATTTGTTATTTTTTAACAATGGGGGGTTGAGATCAGTCGAAGTAACAGGATGTATGGTTATGCATTGACTAATACAATTCAAACAGACCAACTTCATCAGGCCTTAATCCCCATGGCACGTTACTCAGTAACAGAGTTACTCAAAACAATTCAATCACTCCATTGCTAACTCCCCTGCTCCCTCTCCTTTCCCTCTCTCAGGCATGGCAGGCTGGGCTTGGGTGTCTAAAGAGGCTCCAGAGGACCAGGACCTGAGAGAGAGAGCCGACGGCTGAGGAACTAAGCACTTCTCCTGGGCAGAATGAAGATGCAGGAGGCGAGATCCCCGAACAACAAGTGAAGAAGAGTGACGATGGGTGCTAATGCATCCAGCTACCCGCACTCATGCTCCCCTCGTACAGGGGGAAACACACAGACACAACAGACCTTCATAGGTAAGTTTCAATGTTCTTACTTTACCGTAATACTGTATGTATCTTCAAAGTCCTCAGTGGGACATATCATCAGTGTCCACAACAGACCCTCATGGCAAGGATATGAACATAGATAAACGATATGCTTAAAATATGATGCATGATACAGCGCAGGAGGTTGGTGTCACCTTGTTTGGGGAGAACGGGCTTGTGGTAATGACTGTATCGGAATCTGTGAAATGGTATCAAATACATCAATCACATGGTTTCCAGGTGTTTGATCCCATTCCATTTGCGCCGTTCCGGCCATTATTATGAGCCGTTCTCCCCTCAGCAGCCTTCACTGCGCTACTGGAATGTGCAAGTCATTGTGGAGGGTGGTTGGTTGAAGTTGATCTTTTCAGTTCCAGCAACTGATTTAGGCTCTAGTTTTTACAAACCGAGTTCTGTCAGTCAACTTTTTTTTCTTGACTTATGAAGTTGAATTCATCTGTGTCTGGTTTGTTGGAAGTGTACAAGCTGCATTCTATTAGTTTTATTTTCTCTGGCGGCTCTCGCAGAGAACTGCTCAGTCATCCACCGCTGCCTCTATGTTAATTTCCATTTCAGAATCCAAGCATCAATCCCTCATTCATTTTCTAGGCCTTATTGATGGCCATTTATGAGTGGCTGCTTATGAATTTACTCAGATTTTATAGGCTTTTTGAGACAGTTTTGGATTCAATCAATGTCTGCTTAAGGAAAACCCCAGGCTTTTATATTCATTTTCCTGTTACGCCTTTCTTGTCCGTAGTCCTAGAGACATACAGTAGGTCCAAGCTCATGGAGATTTGATTGAGTTGAAAGCCCTGTAGATTTCAGAAATAAACTGATGTTGTTTCCAGTTCTAAGGATTGTTGGTTGTAAGCTGAAGTCGCTGCTGTGCAGGCGTAGATGGAGGATGATTCACAGTATGAGAATGACTACTATGTGGGTCACTGTGATGGATGTTCAGGGAAGGAAGGCCATAGAGAGACTTTTCTATTTGGCAGTGCTGCCTCTGACGCAAGAGTCCCCTCTCTCCAGCCAAACATCACTGCTATTAGGGGTAGTTCATTTGTGTATGGCTGGACAAGTGTATTGCATAAGACTACATAGGAAGGGGGACTTTCCTACCCCCAGACTGACAATCCAAAACGTTGTAGTCCATGTTCTACTTGCTGTTGTCCTCTAATTCCATCCATGCCTTAATCATAGTCAGCTTTATTGATGCTTGTGATGACAGCTGATGGAATTTTGATAATGATGGCCTGTTCCTTGACACAGACAGTTGAATTATCTGTGAAATGAGACTGGGGCACTAGATCAAGGGAGTGTCAAGCACACTATGGGGGAGTTAGAGGAGAGTGTCTAGACTGCCAGGTCAAATGACCAGCCTAGGAGGAAATACCGCTTGGGTTTCATATGGTCATGATTTCAGAATAGAACAGGCAAACTGGATAATATCAAGCCCGAGGAATTGACTGCATTCATAAAACAGCTGTGGAAAAACAAGATACGTGTATCATATTAATAAAATCCTGACATGACTTCTTTCCCATTTCAAAAAACAACCACAACATTTGAACCAGCTGACCTCTGTGTTATGTTATGTGTTGCAGGGACGTCGTCATACTCCCAGCAGGGCTATGGCTGGGAGTCCAAGCTGTACAGCCTGGAGCAGGGTCACGACAAGCCCCATGACAGGAAGAAGAAGAGCCTGGGCCTGGCCACCCTCAAGAGGAGGTTCATCAAGCGCCGTAAGTCCAGCCGCTCTGCCGACCATGCCCGCTTGATGCGGGAGCTCCTGTCGGGGTGGGATGTGCGTGATGCCAACGCCCTGGTGGAGGAGTACGAGGGCACATCCTCCCTCAAGGAGCTGAGCTTCCATGCCAGCCTGGCGCGGGCCGAGGCACCCAGCCTGCAGCGTGATCTGTCTGCCCTCTACCAGCACAAGTACTGCACCGACTTGGACCTCATCTTCCAGGACACCTGTTTCCCCGCCCACCGCGCTGTGCTGGCTGCCCGCTGTCCCTTCTTCAAGACCCTGCTGTCCTCCTCCCCGGGGTACGGTGCCGAGGTCCTCATGGACATCGAGACGGCAGGCATCGACGTGCCCATGTTCTCTGCACTACTGCACTATCTGTACACGGGGGAGTTTGGGGTGTGTGGGGCGGAGGACACCAGGCTGCAGAACGTGGACGTGCTGGTGCAGCTGAGTGAGGAGTTTGGCACGCCCAACTCCCTGGAGGCAGACATGAGAGGGCTGTTTGACTACATGTGTTACTATGACGCCCTGCTCAGCTTCTCCTCCGACGCGGAGCTGGTGGAGGCTTACAGCAGTGGGGGGGCTGGAGGGGGCGTGGCCACAGGGGGCGGTGGGGGGCTGGGCTCCCCAGATGAGGACCTGAGGGCCCACAAGGCCGTGCTCTCGGCCCGCTCGCCCTTTTTCCGGAACCTTCTGCAGCGGCGCATCCGCACGGGGGAGGAGATGACTGAGCGCACACTCCAGACACCCACGCACATCGTGCTGGATGAGTCCATCATCCCGCGAAAGTACGTGCGGGTAATCCTGCACTGCATGTATACAGACTTGGTGGAGCTGGGGCTGGTGATGAGGGGGAGCCCCTCAGCCGGGAGCCTGGGGGAGGTGCAGGTCCTGGTTGCCGGGGGCAGGGGAGGAGCCAGCACCTGCACTGAGGAGGCCATGGAGCTCTACCACATTGCCCTCTTCCTTGAGTTCAGCATGCTGGCACAAGGTAAGCTACAGTATCAACCATGAATGAATGGTTCACAGTAGAGAGCTGGTGTTTACATTCAACCTGGCGGTACATGTTGAGGTCATCCCAGATCCCCTTATAATCTGTCCAGTATATGAGGATGAATGGTAGTCTGGGAGGCTGCCTGTAGCAGCCAGTGAGAATATACTTTGATGCTTTATATCCTTTTAAATCTGGTCTGCTAAGGTTAACAAATGGGCTGCGTTATGAATTTGAGTATCAATCTGTCATGCTAGGAGTGTTATTTTAATGGCATGGGTGTCCATATGATATTGCCCTTAGCTCTGTGACAGTATGGGTCTGACTGGGGATGGATATCCTCATATAACTGCATCTCTGCATACTGAAATCTATCATAGGTTAGCAGGACAGGAGTGTGAGCCAACATCAAGGCTTTAATGTAGACTGGGCATTGGCACAACTGAAAAAGCTATCTCAATTGATCCATCCATGCCCATCCATCCCTATAATCCAAGGTTGGGAAATAATTTTGGTGGAGGGCTGCACAGATTGTTTTGGGGTACCAATTTGTTCATCAAAAACAATTTGCAGGCCATTATAATTTCAACGTATTTCTATCTAGTTTTAGATGTTTAAGAGTGGCCTGGAGTGTTTTTTAACCCCAAATAATAATTTACAAGAAGATATACCGTAAAACTTAAATTAATAGCCCAGGTGTTTATTTGCTTTCCATCACTGAACACAACATTAGAGACGGGCTTCTATTTGAGCCAGGTGACTATTTCCTTAATGCACACAGCTTTTGCTCATTTGTATAGTTAATTGTTTAATTCCAGCATTTGCTTCCAGCCTTTTAATAAATGTGTTAATTTCCTGCACTAATTTATCATTTACACACTGTCCTGTTTATTTTGTCTCAGTATGCCTCTGTTTCGAGATAATTATTATTCTGTCACGAAAAAATTTAAATAATTATTCTCCTCTTTGACTGTGCATGTTTGGCAGTTCTTACTTTCACCACTAGAGGGTGATCAGACGATTTCTGGGGGTCTGTTAGTGGTGCTTGAGACAGCTGTTTGTTCACCCACATCCGCCCGCAATTGCTAATAACTCATCCTTAAAACTTCTTATGGCTGCAATCCCGTTAACGAGATCGATATGACAACAGCCAGTGAAAGTGCAGTGCGCCAAATTCAAAACAACAGAAATCTCATAATTAAAATTCCTCAGACATACAAGTATCTTATATAATTTTAAAGGTAATCTTGTTGTTAATCCCACCACCGTGTCCGATTTCAAAAAGGCTTTACAGCGAAAGCACCACAAATGATTATGTTAGGTCACCGCCAAATCACAGAAAAACACAGCCATTTTTCCAGCCAAAGACAGGAGTCACAAAAAGCAGAAATAGGGATACAATTAATCACTAACCTTTGATGATCTTCATCAGATGACACTCATAGAACTTCATGTTACACAATACATGTATGTTTTGTTCGGTAAAGTTCATATTTATATCCAAAAATCTCAGTATACATTGGCGCGTTATGTTCAGTAGTTCCAAAAACATCCGGTGATTTTGCAGAGAGCCACATCAATTTCCAGAAATACTCATAATAAACGTTGATCAAAGATCAAGTGTTATACATGGAATTTTAGATCCACTTCTCCTTAATGCAACCGCTGTGTCAGATTTCAAAAAAGCTTTACGGAAAAAGCAAACCATGCAATAATCTGAGGTCGGCACTCAGAGCCCAATCAAGACAAAAATATATCCGCCATATTGTGCAGTCAACAGAAGTCAGAAATAACATTATAAATATTCACTTACCTTTGATGATCTTCATCAGAATGCACTCCCAGGAATCCCAGTTCCACAATAAATGTTTGATTTGTTAGGTAATGTCCATCATTTATGTCCAAATAGCTACTTTTGTTAGCGCGTTTGGTAAACAAATCCAAAGTCACGAAGCGCGTTCACTTAAAGCAGACGAAATGTCAAAAAGTTATTTTACTGGCAGTAGAAACATGTGAAATGATGTATTGAATCAATCTTTAGGATGTTTTTAACATAAATCTTCAATAATGTTCCAACCAGAGAATTCCTTTGTCTTCAGAAATGCGATAGAACAGAGCATGGTTAGCGCATGTTCAGGTCATGGTAGACCTTACTCAATCCCCTCTCATTCGCCCCCACTTCACAGTAGAAGCATCAGACAAGGTTCTAAAGACTGTTGACATCTAGTGGAAGCCTTAGGAAGTGCAAAATGACCCATACCCCACTGTGTATTTGATAAACGATGAGTTGAAAACCTACAAACCTCAGATTTCCCACTTCCTGGTTGGATCTTTTCTCAGGTTTTTGCCTAACATATGAGTTCTGTTATACTCACAGACATCATTCAAACAGTTTTAGAAACTTCAGAGTGTTTTCTATCCAATACTACTAATAATATGCATATATTAGCAACTCGGACTGAGGAGCAGGCAGTTTACTCTGGGCACCTCTGGGCACCTTTTCATCCAAGCTACTCAATACTGCCCCTGCAGCCATAAGAAGTTAACCGCCCCACTATAAGTGAAAAAGTGAAAATCTGAGGCCTGCAACCGACCCTAACCCGCTAATATTGAAAGTGAAAGATTTTTTGATGGGGGTGCAATTTTTTTATGCCGGATTTTAAGGGCCGTCCAAACCAAGGACGATAACTATAACGGTCACTATAACAAATACGAAAATAAAAATGTATTCAAGTGAACAGGAGCGTTCAGACTACAACGATAACTACAAAAAGAGTGGATAACGACAGTATCGTTTGGATCACTTTCAGAGCGATTTGTATTTTTTCCCTGTCCCTTCGACTATAAAATATTGACAACCGATCAAAAACACGTTCTATTGAAGCGGTCTAGGTGCGTAAGGCTGCTCAGAGAGGAGAGAAGGCAGAGTGCACGCTAAGCTTGCCTCAATTACTGGGCATGTATGAGCATATTGGTGGCCACATTAATTATAGTACGACTTGGGAGAAGGATGTGCCTTTCTGTACCTTAGCTGTCGAGAAAATACCCAATACTGATCCAAGTGGTTGCCTAATCAGGCCAAAACTAGATTATTATTATTTCGGAATGAAACATGCATTCAAAACTCAGGGATTTTTAGCAGATATTGAAAGGGCATATTCACTGTAGTTTACAGCCTAGAATATAATTATTTATAAAATGCATTATTGCATTGTGTTGTTATAGCCTAGGTGTGATAATTTTTGGGGATCAATTGGGGAGACTTCCGAGCTGCGTGCCTGCGGGGACTGGGAGCGCAGCCTAGGGAGCACACTATCCTAGGCTACCTGTCATTTCATAATCTGATGTAAAAATATCTATTTCACTGTGTAAATCCATTGGGTATAGGCTATTCACTGCAGTATTAGGCCTAATATTTAACTCATGAATGATGGGTTGCATACACTTCTAACTTATGCTACACATCTCTACTAACTGGGCAAAACTGGTTGAATCGACGTTACCAAGTCATTTCAACCAAAACAATGTGATGACATTAAATCAACGTGGAAAACTGATTGGATTTACAAAAAGTTATCAACATAAGGGCATTTTGTAATTTTTACACCTAACTTTTAATCTAAATCTAGTGACATGGTGACTTTTTTTTAAAGTTCACCTTAGTTGAGTTCACATTAGTTGAACTGACGTCTGTGCCTAGTGGGTAGTCTGTCTTCACAGTTCTCTTTGCGCAATTACGCACCTGACCTCTCCACTGCTTCTCAGCTACAGCTATTCCTCCTAACACTTGGAGTCCCAGGAAAAGCTAGACTAGAATAGCTTGTTGTACATTTAATTCAAGCAGTTTATTTACTACTAGCCTATCAAGGAGAGATTTCAGCTTGCTGAATGTAAAATAGGGGAGTTTTAAAGGAGAGAGAGCGCACGATGGTGTGATCAAAGTACACCATATGAGTAGCCTGCTAATGTACCGTTCTGGAACTTGTAAACTGTCGGGAATAGAACCAAACTGATCCATATGGTTGCATAATCAGGCCTAGGCTGTATGCAGTTTTTTTGGCATGAAGCATTCAAAACAGGACATTTGAGCAGTTATTCAAATGAGCCTACATCATTGCAGTTTACAGCCCTAGACAATAATTGTGTACTCACTTGATAACAATAATACTTTCCTCATTGCAGTGTGTTGTTGTAGCCTAGGTAGAATAATGTTATTGTCTCAACGTAGGCCTAATCAATAGTGGAGCTTTGCGTGCCCGACTGCTGCCTGGAAGAATGTACAGATCTACCATTTCATAATTTAACTTTTTTTCTTGCACTTTGACAGGTAACTATTTATAGCTATACTATTTAGCTAATGAGGAGCCTAATAATAGGGTGGCAGGTAGCCTAGTGGTTAGAGCATTGGACTAGTAACCACAAGGTTGCAAAATCAAATCCCCCAGCTGACAAGGTAAAAATCTATCGTTCTGCCCCTGAACAAGGCAGTTAAGCCACTGTTCCTAGAATGTAATTGAAAATTAGAATTGTTCTTAACTGACTTGCCTAGTAAAATAAATAATTACAATGATTTACCTTCTTACTTCAGCTACACATATCCAGCTGTTCCTGTGCATAATAGGCTACGCAAGCCACTCCGCTATTCCTCTTCATGTGAAATCTCAGGAAAAGCTTTAGGCTGCAAAAGCTATAGGACATTTATTTTTAGCTTTTTTTATAGTAGGCCTAATAGCCTTTTCATGTAGAGAAGCACGCTTGCTCTTGCTAATTGCTGAATGTAAAATAGGCCTAGGCCAAAGGAACTGTCAGGGAAAGATAAGGAAAGAGAGAGTGCGTTGGTGTGATCACTTTGGCCAGTGATCATAACATTGTTGCACTGATGCATTACAAATGGTTCTCGTCCTTGGTGTGGACGGTCCTTTAGATATGTTTCTGTTATATAATTTCTGACATTTTGGTAGGCTATTTGTTAGTCAACATGTCTTTAATTAGATACATGCAGCTTCTCCTCTGTCATTATCTGTTGCCTTAGAAGACTAAATAAACCCTTACTCACCAGAATAATGTCATAAATTATAGAATGAAGGCTTTAATCTAGTTGACATTGGTAAAGTTGTCTCTGTCATCTCTGCTTCTTTCACGGAGCAAAGACGTTTATGGACCGCGGAGAAATGCAATAACAAAAAAAATGTCCAAATTACATAAGTTTGACCGGTTGTAAGGAAATAGAAAGCTGTGAAAACTGATCAGATTTCAGTTTGGTTTGGATGCCTATTTTATGTGGTAGAAATACAATCGGCTTGTATGATTTTGATAAAGATAGCACCCCCACAGATTGTATCTAACTGCACATTCACATTCTCTCAAGATGCTGAAAGAAAGAAATCATATTTCTCCACTCCTGTTCCCAAGTCAAAATTTACCTACATCTGGTTTATAATTTTACTGCAAGAAATGCTTAATTGTGTAGGAGTTAATATTACTGCTATGTGAGAGGTTATAGACCTACAGTCAGTGTCCAGATTTCAGTTTCCATTTAACCCATCCGAACAGTAGGCTACAGTTCCCTTGACATGCCATAGGCTTATTTGAAGTCTCGTCTTGTGACTGTGGAATTTGTATAGAGCCTCACAATCATCACATATAACACAGCCGGCACTACTATCATCCTCTTTTACCAAATCTTTCCCAAACATGACTTTCCTGGCCGTCCCTTCTCTTTATTTTCAACTCTCCATTTTGCAGATTTTCTCTTATTGAACTTCGACATTGCCCCTGTGTATCGACTTTTTCTGCCCGTTCCCAAAAGCATTTGACGATTGGCGTGTAGGCTATTTGGCACGCGTACAGTTAGGTCTTAATGCTTAGGCTTATGCACTAATCAAAGATAATGAAAGAAAAACATTAATGTAGCCTATAGATATAAATTGCACAAGAATGATACATTTATGGATTTTGTAAGGTATTGTTTTCTCTTTTATTCAACCCGCCCGCCCCCCACCCTCCACCCACCTGCCTTCCTCCAGACAATATATCATGACCCTAAACCCCCCCACACCGCAGATATAACCACGGGGACTGCGAGTCAAACTAGGGCCTGTACTCCGAAGATGTTGACTGTTTTTATGCTTGCCAGTTAGCTAGTTTTTCTCAGCTGTGGATAATGGATAACAGTTTTCTACTGGTGAAAACATTAAACCTCATAAAATAATTCATGATAATTCATGGTAGCCTCGTAAACAATTAATTTAGACATGCCGTTTATTTGAAACTGGCATTTATTTGATGAAATGTGTGCCATTACCCGGCTATTAAAAGGGACAGGCAGCTATTTGAGACTTAGCGTTTAATTTAAGTTTTACGGTACAGGGCTGTATATATATATACACTACATGATGAAAAGTATGTGGACACCTGCTCATCGAACATCTCATTCCAAAATCATGGGCATAAATATGGAGTTGGTTCCCCTTTGCTGCTATAACATCCTCCACTCTTCTGGGAAGGCTTTCCTCTAGATGTTGGAACATTGCTGCGAGGACTTGCTTTCGTTCAGCCACATAAGCATTAGTGAGGTTGGGCAATTAGGCCTGGCTCACTGTTAGCGTTCCAATTCATCCCAAAGGTGTTCGATGGGGTTGTGGTCAGGGCTCTGTGCAGGCCTGTCAAGTTCATCCACCGATCTCAACAAACCATTTCTATATGGACCTTGCTTTGTGCACAGGGGCATTGTTATGCTGAAACAGAAAAGGGCCTTCCCCAAACTGTTGCCACAAAGTTGGAAGCACAGAATCGTCTAGAATGTCATTGTATGCTGTAGCGTTAAGATTCCCCTTCACTGGAACTAAGGGGCCTAGCCCGAACCATGAAAAACAGCCCCAGACCATTATTTATCCTCCACCAAACTTTACAGTTGGCACTATGGATTTGGGCTGGTAGCGTTCTCCTGGCATCTGCCAAACCCATATTTGTCTGTTGGCGTGCCAGATGTTGAAGTGTGATTCATCACTCCAGAGAACGCGTTTCTACTGCTCCAGAGTCCAATGGCAGTGAGCTTTACACCACTCCAGCCGACGCTTGTCATTGCGCATGGTAATCTTAGGCTTGTGTGCAGCTGCTCAGCCATGGAAACCCATTTCATGAAGCTCCCGACAAACAGTTATTGTGCTGACGCTGCTTCCAGAGGCAGTTTGGAACTCGGTAGTGAGTGTTGCAATCGAGGACAGACAATTTTTACACGGCAGTCCCGTTCTGTGAGCTTGTGTGGCTGAGCCGTTGTTGCTCCTAGATGTTTCTACTTCACAATAACAGCCCTTACAATTGATCGGGGCAACTCTAGCATGGCAGATACTTGACAACTGACTTGTTGGAAAGTTGGCATCCTATGACAGTGCCACGTTGAAAGTCACTGAGCTCCTCAGTAAGGCCATTCTACTGCCAATGTTTGTCTATGGAGATCGCATGGCTGTGTGCAAAATTTTATACACCTGTCAGCAACAGGTGTGGCTGAAATAGCCGAATCAACTAGTTTGAAGGGGAGTCCACATACGTTTGTATATATAGTATACTTGTTTTTTTTTCTTAAACCTCCCGCGGGCCAGATTGAATGGGCTCGTGGCCCAGATCCAGAGCCATATGTTCCCCACCCCTACTATAATTCCTATGGCTGTATTCTCCATATATCCTCATCTCAAATTCCCTGCTTGTTTTGGTAAAGTTTTTGTCATTTGCAGACGTTAGGCCAGTTTAAATGGAAAAAAACAGGACTGTTTCTCTGCCCTCCGTCCCAGTAACAGATTGCTCCAGGCAGGGGGTTGTAGAGGTCTCCAGTGACAGACAGTCTTATTGATACACAGCTCTGCTGAGCAGAGAGCCAGCCAGCGCTGCTGTCAGGGCTCCATCACTCCTTTATTTATCACAAGACAGCTGCCCTCTCTCCTTTGCTCTCCCTCTCTCTGGCTGCTGTCACTCTCAGCACTCTGAGTTGACCCCCAGAGCTCCCTAGAATGTCAGATGGAGACGAAAGCGGAGCTGTTGTCAGTTTATTACCATCGCCTCCCATTTCAATGAGAGATGGTGTTTTAAACCTGAGGGGGGGTTGCTCTCTTCATGACTGTGAGGTTCAGTTGAATAGAAATGTATTAAGTCACACATGGGAGGTATGTTGTTTCTCACCTCCGCTAGGCAGCGGTCATGATGATGTGTGGTGTGCTGCTAACAGAGACCCCTCACACCTTTCTCTGACAGCTGAGTGACAGGTTGGATTATTTTAAAAACTTGTGTCAAAATACACCTTGAAATATCGATATAGAGGACTGAGGGTGAAAAGATTCAATTTGCCCATCTGTCTTCAACAGCTACATTCCACCTCTCTTGGAGATCGGTGTGGTTTTGACTGTGTTACAGATTCAGTAGTAAAGTCCCTGATTATGGCCATTGCCCACCCACTCCATCACACAGGCACAGGGATTAGTGTATTGTGAAAGTGGCCTCTGTCACACTACTGTCACTAGGCAGCATCACAGACAGGAAACGATGTACTACTGGGCCGTGGAGAGGATTAAAACCTCAATCTGTCAGACAACAAACACAAAATGTTAACATTTTAACAATAACATATTTATTAGTTAATATTTATTCATATTAACAATAACATATTTTTATTTCTAAAACGCTTTATTAAAATCTCAAAGTGTAGGGTGATTCCTCACGAAACTAGAAAAAAATAACATGATTTTGGGGATTTTCACAACATTGTATCTTAAAGCATAATTAAGAAATAATTAATTGAAGTTGGAACATTTGTGACATTTTGGCCTTACCCAGACCTCCTTTAAGACTCTATAAGGTTTCATCTGTAGGTGCTACAAAGCATAAAATGGTGTCATATGACGCTTTACCGCCCGCTCTGTAATATGAGTTGTTTTTTTATTTCAATAACGATTGTCTTACATTCATTTAGGGATTAGTGTATTGTGGAAATGGTCTCTGTCACACTACTGTCACCAGCAGCATCACAAGCAGGACACTACTGGGCCATAGAGGCAGAGACAATGGGATGATTAAAACCTCAATCTGTCAGACAACAAACACATTATGTTAGTAACAATAACATTTTTATAAAGCTTTTCATGTAAATCCCAAAGTGACTGTTAAAAGAACATAGAGCACAAATGAAGTCACTGCACATAATACACAACACTAATACGTGGAAAACTTGAGAATAGATAAGGGGTTGGGGGAGTGGAGTAGTGCAGTCAGTTTGCCGGTTATGAAGGCACAGTGGAAGAGATGGATCCCACACACAGCTGGCCAGATCCTCCTTCCCCCTCCCTGCGTTGTCACTCTCAGGGTCGCCAAAGCAGCTTTAGCACCAGGCAAACTGTCATCCCTTCAAACCTCCCCTCCCCCTACTCCAAGCCCCTACTCCAGGGTATTTATATCTCCTCTCTCTCCCACAGAGAAGCAACATCAGTTCCCATGAAACCCCATGTTGTGTGGAATGGCTGTGGTGTATGTTGAGTATCAAGGTCCTCTCATTTTGTCTGTGCTATAGCCCTCTATTTACTTCCCTGCTTTTCATCGCTCCATATTCCTTTTTTTCTTTCTCTTTCCTGTGTTAGTTATCCTCCTCTCAGTGACAGACTAACCTTTTAACATGCACACACACATGATTGCACACACACACACACACATGATTGCACACACACGCAAAAAGGCATGCTCACCCAAGTGTCAAAACAGCTGGGAAGGCCCATGATTTAATTTCCATGTGACAACCTTAAGTGACCTCAGCTGCCTGTCAGAGACCTGGGTAGCTGCAAGCTATCTCAGGAGACATTTGGTATGCTGATGTCAGGGGCTGAGGTGGAGCACTGTCATCTGGCAGTCTCTTCCTTCTCCTCCTCTATGTGACTTCACTGCTTTCTCTTCGTCTGGTTGAGGCCAGGGTACACTTTCACTAGAGGTAGGGGTCAATCTGACAGCCTCTTTCTCCATCAGCAATTATCAACCTTATTAGGGAAAAGGGGATAGCTAGTTAGTTGTACAACTGAATGCATTCAACTGAAATGTGTCTTCCGCATTTAACCCAACCCTTCTGAATCAGAGAGATGCGGGGGGCTGCCTTAAACAACATCGTCGGCGCCCGGTGATCAGTGGGTTGGTTAACTGCCTTGCTCAGTGGCAAAACGACAGATTTTTACCTTGTCAGCTCAGGGATTCGATCCAGCAACCTTTCAGTTACTGGCCCAACGCTCTAACCACTAGGCTACCTGCCTCCTAGCCAGAGGAGATCACTCACTCTTTTACACACTCTCACTTAACTGACATTAAAAGCCTTTCAAGCACAGTGAGAGTGATGATAATGAGTGGCTCAGCACACAATGCAGATTTTCTCTCTACTTCCTCTCTCTCTTTACACACACACACACACACACACACACACACACACACACACACACACACACACACACACACACACACACACACAGAGAGAGAGAGTAATGACTCATCTGTGGAGACCTACGGCCCATTACAATCATAATTCATGTGCGGTGAGTTTTTTTAGTCATTGATTAATACGATTAATGACCACACTGCCGCACACCTTGGGAGGAAATAAATAACGTTAGTAAGTTAGTCTTCAGAGCTGCTTGCTGATATGAAAGTGTTAAGAGTGGTAGTGAATGGGATATGAATTTAAATCTAAACTTGGCGTTGCATCTACGAGGCTGTTGCTCGGCCCTGTGTGTGACTAACAGCCTTCCATTAAGAGAATCAGTCAGCTGTTGTGTTATGTTTTAAGGATAAGTCTTGGTCTGTGATATTGCTGTCTGATCAAGTCATTTCTCTGGTTAACAGGCAGAGCTTGACCTATGACGTGAGTGAACCCTAATGCAATTGGACCAAGAGAGACTGAATCTCCACAGATATCAGTCCAGTAGTGTTTTTGTTAGCCTTGGGCCTACTTGTGTTCCAAGCAGAGAGGGATTTCCAGTTGCTCCTGGGCAGAACTTCAGCTTATCGGTTAACTTAGAAGTTGGACTTAAACCTCAGGTGGTCGGAGCAGAGCCCATCATTCTGTTTTTTGTTTTGTTTGAGACAGCAAAGAGCTAGGTCCTTGAGTAATCAGACATGATTCAAGTCCAGCACAGTGTTTACAGGTCCTGAGTGCGGCTGATGTTTAAGTGGGTCTGGAAATGTTGTGTTCCATAAACACAGAGCTCCAAATAAAAAGAGCAAGACAAAATGCCTCATTTATTGCAGTGTCAAAGATGTGGTTGCCATAACACTCATTGTATTGATATTCTTGTCAGTCTACTAGGCTCCAGTGAATGCTTAGTGCCACCCGTGGAGGGAGAGAGGAGGGGAAGGAGGAAGGGGGGAAATGGCTTTAGTATTACATATAATGCTGATTCTAATCTCCGGCTCATAATAAAAGTGCAAAGCTTTCTTTATAAGGCTGAATGGTGCTGTGAATTCTAATGGGCTAATAGAGAACAGAGCCGTCTGCTTTTATGTGCTGCTGGTCCCCAATTGGGAATCTTTACCTTTCAAAAGGAACGTGTGTGTGTCTGTCTATGTGTCTACCCCTGGTCAGAGTGCGAGCAGAGATATGCAGAGATAAGGACAAAATGAGAGGGATACGGTCGTTACTAGTTACCACAGCCACAAAGTCTTAATTATGTCTAAACCCCGCCTATTTCTACTATTTCTATTCTTAAAATCTGATTTCAAACCTAATCTTGACCTTAACCACACTGCTAACCTTATGCCTAACTCTAACCTTAAATTAAAACCAAAAGCAAATTGTTGTTTTCATAAATTTTTACAATATAGACAATTTTTACTTTGTGGCTATGGTAACTAGTGACAACTGAGGGATACAGAGAGTGGAAGGGAGGGAGGGAGGGAGAAGTGTGGAATCCATTCCCTCTTCTAGGCTGTTTATGGGAGATAAAAAGGCAAAAATGCCTGTGTCCACATTTCAACTTAATCTGTCCTCTTAACGATTTCCATCCTGCATTTAAAACACTGGGGGTCTGCTAGAATATCTGCCTAGCTAATAAAAGTAAAGGAAGGGACCGAACATGTAGGTTTAAGTGTGTGTGACAGTTGAAGGGAAATAAACCTTTTAAATGCCAAAGCAAGAGGGCAGGAGTCAATTTCCCAGAGTGCATTTTCAAAGCAGTTTCAAAGGCGAAAGGTAGTGCAGCAGATCAAATCAAATTGTATTTATCACATGCGCCGAATACAACAGGTGTAGTAGACCTTATAGTGAAATGCTTACATACAAGCCCATAACCAACAATGCCGTTTTGAAAAAAAAGTGTTAAAGTATTTACTAAAATAAACGGTAGTAAAAAAATAAATAATAACAAATAACTAAAATAGAAAAATAACAAATAATTAACCTCTCTTGGGCACGTGAGACGGTAGCGTCCCACCTCTTCAACAGCCAGTGAAACTGCTGGGCGCCAAATTCAAATACAGAAATACTCATTATAAAAATTCAGAAAACAAAACATATTTTACATAGGTTTAAAGATTAACTTCTTGTGAATCCAACCACGGTGTCAGATTTTTAAAAATGCTTTACGGCGAAAGCATACATTACGATTATGAGAACATAGCCCACAAGACAAATCATTACAAACCGTAGCCAGCCAGATAGAACAGTTACACAATTTAGAAACAGAGATAAAATGAATCCCTTACCTTTGATTATATTCATATGGTTGCACTCAGCAGACATTCATTTACTCAATAAATGTTCCTCTTGTTCGATAAAGTCTCTTTATACGCAAAAACCTCAGTTTTGTTCGCGTTTTCTTCAGTAATCCACAGGCTCAAACGCAGTCAAAACAGGAAGACAAAAAAAAATCTAAATTGTATCCGTAAAGTTCATAGAAACATGTCAAACGATGTTTATATTCAAACCTCAGGTTGTTTTTAGCCTAAATAATCAATACTATTTCAACCGGACAATAACGTCGTCAATATAAAATGTAAACAAGAAACGCACTCTCTCGGTTGTGAGCAAGAAAAAGCTCCATGAAACTTTAGGGTCCACTCATTCAGACTGCTCTTACTTCCTCATTTTTCAGAATACAAGACTGAAACACTTTCTAAAGACTGTTGACATCTAGTGGAAGGCATAGAAACTGCAAGTTGAGTCCTAAGTCAAGGGACACTGTAATGGCATTGAATAGAAAACTACAAACCTTCTCAGGTTTTCGCCTGCCAAATCAGTTCTGTTAAACTCACAGACACTATTTTAACAGTTTTGGAAACTTTAGAGTGTTTTCTATCCAAATCTACCAGTTATATGCATATCATATCATCTGGGCCCGAGAAACAGGCCGTTTAATTTGGGCATGCATTTCATCCAAAATTCCGAATGCTGCCCCCTCCCCTAGAGAAGTTAAGGAGCAACAATAAAATAACAGTATGGAGGCTATATACAGGGGGTACCGGTACAGACTCAATGTGCGGGGGCACCGGTTAGTTGAGGTAATATGTACATGTACGTAAAGGTAAAGTGATTGCATGGATAATAAACAGAGTAGCAGCAGTGTAAAAATGGGGGTGGGGGGGGGACAATGCAAGTAGTCTGGGTAGCCATTTGATTAGCTGTTCAGGAGTCTTATGGCTTAGAGGTTGAAGCTGTTAAGCTGTTGTGCGGTAGTGGAGAGAACAGTCTATGACTAGGGTGGCTGGAGTCTTTGACCATTTTTATGGCCTTCCTCTGACGCCGCCTGGTTTAGAGGTCCTGGATGGCAGGAAGCTTGGCCCCAGTGATTTACTGGGCTGTACGCACTACCCTCTGTAGTGCCTTGCGGTCAGAGGCTGAGCAGTTGCCATACCAGGCAGTGATGCAACCAGTCAGGATGCTCTCGATGGTGCAGCTGTAGAACTTTTTTAGGATCTAAGGACCCATGCCAAATTTTTTTCAGTCTCCTGAGGGTGAAAAGGCGTCATTGTTCCCTCTTCACAACTGTCTTGGTGTGTTTGGACCATAATAGTTTGTTGGTGATATGGACACCAAGATCTCACACAGCCCACAGATAAGAGTCCCATAGGAGCGCTGGTACTAAAGCTGGTACTACATAACCCAGCTATTCCCAGGGCAGGGCAGGCTGCTCGGCTCCACAAGCCCCATACACAGCCAGCAGGGTCAGGGCTGGGCAAGGGCCACTTTAAAGCAGACCAGTATCTCTGGCACACGGTGTGGCTCTATCACTGACATCACACTGCCTGGTATCATTTCCACTGTGTTGACTGTCAAAAAGAAAGCCAAATTATTGATGTGCCCTTGTGGACATGTACTAGTTTCCTATCTACGTTAATATAATTTGATTGTTTGATGTTTATTCTACTTGTATCTCGATTACAATTGCTACAATGACTACCACTATAGCCATTTCTGAAATTCCATTTCACCCCAGATTTGTTCAAATAGCTACAGTATATCAGGTACCTAATTCATTAACCTTCTGCGACTTCTAATTAGTTTTTGATTCATTTGTGTGTGTTTGCATGTGCATGAGAGTGTGTGTGCGTTTGTCCATGTTTTTTTTGTGTGTGCGGATGTGCACACATGCATGTGTGCGTATACGATGTGTGTGTCTGCGCAGCATTCTTCCCCCTGGCTGCTGTGTTTACTTGGTGTGGTGAATGGGAGGTAGAGTGACTGAAACACATGAAGGTATCAAAGGCATTTCTGTGGGGTTGTGTGTAACAGAGTTAAAACACTGCCTGCTGTTCTAGTATGTGCTCTGATTTAGAAAACGCAGGGAGGGGTTGTGGTGCAGGGAGCCGAGGGGAAGGGGAGTGCTCCCCGTGGTGGTAAATAGGAGGGGAACTACTGCAGCCATCTGAATGGCTCCAGAAGTGACCGCTGTGTGACTGTATTGCGGGATATTTATGGTTCAATTAAATCACCCATTAAAACTCTTACCACCATTCTAACAGAGTATGACTTCCCATACAATAGATATAAAACATTTAGCCTGGGCCCATATTGTACGTGCTGTAGCCACAGAGAGGAGTTGGTTGAAGCACAAACTGACTGGACAACCAGGCTATTAAAGAGGCTGTTCACTCAGTGATATGAGTGTTAGACTGAGGTATCTAACCACTGTGGTGTGTGTTCCTGTCTCCTCTCCCAGGCTGTGAGGACATCGTGGTGGAGAGCCTGGCCCTGGACTCTCTGGTCCCCATCCTGAAGTGGAGCTCTCAGCCTTACGGCTCCAAGTGGGTCTACCGCCAGGCCCTGCACTTCCTGTGTGAGGAGTTCAGCCAGGTCGTGACCTCTGACGTTCTCTACGAGCTTAGCAAGGAGCACCTGCTCACCGCCATCCAGTCAGACTACCTGCAGGTGACCACCGCTGTCTGTGTGATTGGACTGAATGCATTTACCAATTATGTTATCCTGTCTAAATTACCCATTTGTAGACTGTGCTTTGATTTGAATGTCCAAATGGCTCATTTGTAGTCAGTGCTTTGATTATAATGGCTGACAAAATAAGAAACAACTTTTTAATGTATTTTCAACCATCCAGTTTTCACGTAAATTTGCGAGGCAGCTAGGGTATGATTGGTTTGATAAAATGATTTAGTGAAGTGGCAACACGCACGCAGATGCATAAGCACAGACAGAGTGAGAACATTCCCTGGAGGCATTGCCTTCAAGGATGGACTCTAATTGAAGCTGAGCTCTGTTCTGCTCTGCTGTGCCAAACTCCCTGGGTATCACACAGGACGGCTGAGGTGAAACGCTGTAATCCAACCAGACAAATACAACACTCAGCCACAACTACACCATGTCACAACATCAACCACATATGCAAGCATCCTCACTGCAATGTTTAACCCTGTCCTTACTCTTTTCCTTTCCTATCACCATCCCCCAATCTTCTTCTCTTTCACCCCTGCCCTCCTCTCTCCCTTTCACAGGCGAGTGAGCAGGACATTCTCAAGTACGTTGTTAAGTGGGGCGAGCAGCAGCTTATTAAGAGAATGGCAGACAGGGGTAAGATAATACACTCCATAATTACCCTCAGAGCAGGCCCCCTAATGGCTCTGGGAAAATACGCTCTAAAAGGCTATAAAAGAAGCACCTCAATTGTAGATTGCAGTATTTTGTTTATGTGTAGCTCTGAACCCGACTGAAAATACTGTATCGTAAAACAATAATGAGTGTAGTGTGTATGTTGGCCGTCCTAACCATAGAATGAACTACGAACTGTGTGTTTTTTGCGTCTGGTTTCTTTTCCCAGAGCCCAACGTGCTGAGTGGGACGGCCCACAGTGTGAACAAGCGGGGGGTGAAGAGGAAGGACCTGGATGTGGAAGAACTGAAGGAGATCCTGTCCCCGCTGCTGCCCTTCATCCGCACCGAGCACATCCTCCCTGCCAACAGCGATGTCCTCTCTGACGCGGTCAGTAGTCATGGATGATTCATCATATGTTGGCTTCAATACAGTTTCTGCTGCCAATACATAAAGTGCAATCAATCTATCTATCATGTTGACTGACCTGTCCCTCTAGGTGTGTTCTTTTGTGTTCTCTTTAAATCACCCCCCTCATCTTCCCGTCCACAGACGAAGAGGGGTCTGATCAGCACCCCTCCATCGGACATGCTGCCCACAACAGATGGGGGCAAGGCCAATTCTTGGTTGCGACAGAAGAACGCTGGCATCTACGTGCGGCCCCGTCTTTTCTCTCCCTATGTAGAGGAAGCCAAGGTAGGACACTCAGCATCGAGGGGTTAATGACGATTAGCAGTGCAGGTTATCTCTGTTCGATCTCATCTCTGAGGGTTTGGGTCAGGCCGAGGTCGTACAGACTCCTAACCCGTCTCCTTCTCCCCTCAGTCTGTGCTGGATGAGATGATGGTGGAGCAGACAGATCTGGTGCGTCTGCGTTTGGTGCGCATGTCCAACGTGCCTGACACCCTCTACATGGTCAACAATGCCGTGCCACAGTGCTGTCACATGATCAACCATCAGCAGATGGCCAACAACCAGTCCACCGTCCCGTCCGTGGTGGCAAATGAGATCCCAGGTTAAAGGAGAAGACTGGTGCCAATAAGGAAGCCATTTTGTATAACATATTAGTAACATTGACATGGTCCACTAATCCTCTGTGTGTGTGTGTCCTGTCAGTACCCAATCTGGCGGTGGTGAAGGAGATGATCCGGAGGCTGCAGGAGCTGAGGCACACAGACCAAGTCCAGAGGGCCTACGCCCTCAACTGTGGCGAGGGGGCCACTGTCAGCTATGAGCTGCAGCTGCGTGTATTGAGGGAGTTTGGCCTGGCGGACGGGGCTACTGAGCTACTGCAGGTGAGGACCAGGTCTGAGAAAGTAACCAGGCTATAGACTGATAGACTTGGTGTACTATGCTGATGACTTGTATGCATTGTAGTTGTAGACCATTTAGATGCCAATGCAAATTATTTTGTTTATTCTCAGAACCCCTTCAAGTTCTTCCCAGAGGAGCGTTTTGGAGACGAGAGTCCGGTTCTGGCCCTGCGCCAGACAGGACATTGTCGGGTCAACAGCAGCCCAGCGATGGACAGCATGTTCTCAGACCTGGAGGGCCTGGCTGGGTTTCACCCCCCGCTGCCTCCCCCTCCACCCCCATACCACCCCCCTGCCACTCCCAGCCGTGCCCAGCTGAAGGGGGCATGGAGGCCCCATGTGCCCATCCCACCCCCCACCCGCTCCTTCTCCTACCCCTGTAACCGCACCCAGCTCCAGCTCCACGCCTCAGCCAAGCATGGTAGCCCTGACTACCCCTCTGCCCCCAGGCCTCCACCTCCAGACTGCACCAAACCCCAGGCCATGGGTCGAGCCCTGCTCGCAGAACCACAGGTGAAGGTCCACATGTCATGCTGTGTGTGTGGATTGCATTTGGTCAGTGTAGCTGTAGAAGTGTATTGTGCTGTGGTCATGTATAGCTCTAACTAGCTGTGTTTGTGTGCTTCTTTTTGTTTCTCCAGCTGAGCATAGAGCCTGTGATGAGGGAGTTCATGCCTGACATCGCTCTGGGCGTCTCTGTCATGACCCTGAGGGAGCACCGTATGGGGAACAGGGACGGTCACAACCCTCACCCTCATGGCCCCACCCTGACCCCACACCTCCCCCCCGGACCCTGTCCCTCAACTCGCCTCAGTCATGGCCACACGCACTCCTGTAAGAGGCACGCTCCAGAGCCAAAGCTGGAGGCCCAGGCAGAGTTCCCTGACCTCTACGACTTCTCCTGCCGACCAGCCACCCCGACCTCCAGCCACCCCCTGGCTCCTCCCTTCGCAGGGCCAGACCTCTACAGCCACAGCCCCTCCAGCAGCCTCCCTCCCTCCTACGTGTCTGACACTCAGGGATGGACAGTTGAGGCACGCTCTGACCCCCTGCACTTGGACGTGCTGGGCCTGCCCCCCCAGCGGCAGGATGGAGCTCTGGCTAATCCCTCTGGTTCCCATGCCAAGGCAGGACATGTCCCCAGAGGACAATCAAACAATGAGACTGACCTCACTCACGGCCTTGGCCACTTGTGGGGCTCCGCTAGTGGAAACCTAGAAGGGTATGAGGAGAGGCCGTCGGCCCACAGTGAACCCCAGGAGATTACTGGCGAGTCCACAGGGTCAGGGGCCCAGCAGCCTCATAGAAAGAGTGTTAGCGAGGAGGCTAACAGAGACCGCAGGTCGCCTAACAAGCCTGACTACCCTTACAAGAAGTCAGCACTTTAACCCATGGGGAGGAGTGGGGGTTGAGTTGTCTAAAGGGAAAGGTGGGGGAAATGACCTCCAGTCATGGACATCAGAGCACTAATGAGTGTGTGAAGGGTTGGCTAATGATTTCTATTTATATATTGTGTGTGTAAATATCCCACCTCCTCCAGCCCTCCCTTTATGACATAGTACTGTCTTCACCTCACGTCTCCTCTGATTGTTAAAGACTAGCGGCATCTAGTCTGTAGGTTAGAGAAACAGCAGTGACTGTAGTGTTGCAGTCAGACTGTTGAATTGAAGCTTGCCGAAGCCAACCTCAGTGCTGCAGTTTTACAATATCATTCCAGCAGTACTGTTTAGGAGGGGTTTTGCCTATTTTCCTTGAGCCTTGTTGCACACAGAGGTGTGTTGTAACCTCTTAGATGTGGGAGTCAGGAATGAAGATCATATCATTACGATCATAACAACAATGTGTTATGATCGTAACAATTGTGTAATATAGCTGAAATATGTGCTGAGGACATGTGATATACATAAGGACTGTAGTCATCAGCATATACTTTACCTGGGAGATATATACATAGGATCTCAGTATAAACTAGTGAACACCAGCACATAGCTCAAAACAGCGTTATCTTCATGATAAAGTTATGTAAAAACATGTCTGTATTTTCTTGCTCCTCTCATTTGTATTTCCTCTCTCTTCCTGTAGCATTCCTCCAGTACGTACCTCACCTGATTGGTTACATTTGATTTCCCCTTCCTGGTGATGAGTACTAGGCTCTGGCTGGTTCGGATCAGGCAGGAAGTGGATCAGACGGGAAGTAGGTCTGTGGAGGCTGTCATTGTTCTCTCTGGATACCGCGGTTGTCTTCTGGGTTATTGTTTGTGTCCAGAACTCACCAGTGCTGCTTCTGCACAGTCTCTGGCTTTTATATTCTCACAAAAGCATGAGCCTAGGGTTTTCAGAATGAGAGAGGAGGGTGAGTGCATAGGTTGATGACTGAGGTACACTGGGAAAGATAAGGGTGCCATGGCAACTGTTGTACAGTGGTGTGTGATTGAACGCGCTAGTCAGGAGATGTTTGTATTCAGCAGAACGTGTGTGTGGTTTCGTACTCCCAGGCAACTGTTTAAACAGTGTCAGTACTGTAGACTCAGTATCCATCTTTAATCAGGTCTGTATTTACATATCAACACGAGGCTCTGAGATGATTAACCAGTGACCGACCATAGAATGGTATGGCCAATATGCTTGAAACCACCTTGCTCTTTCAATGGAATTAACAATTAGAAGCCTTAATCCACATTTTGAAGTGACCAAACGGGATTCATCACAAGCGTGATGCCACCACTGGCTCTCCTAGTTGTCAGTGTGACTCTTCTGTACACCCTCTCTACACACACACACTCCATTCCAATGTACTCTGTCTAATGTTCATTTTGGTTGTTCCCATGCACTACGTGACCACCATCACGCCACCTTTTGGCCAATCCTGGACCTGCAAAGACCTGCTCTTTCTCTCTCTCTGCCATCAGAGATTATGGCATACTGAATGAGAGCTATCGGGCCTGTTGCTACAGAAACCAAAGTGCACACATCAGAGCCTGTAAGATCAGCCACACCTGTCTCTCCTATGACAAACTGACAAACCCATGATACATAAAGATGCAACATTGCACTGTAGGAACAATCCATTTCACATGGGAGCAGGGGGGAATATGAACAAATTAATTTAGAACAAAAGGGATCCAGAACACCTAAATCATTCTTTAGTAAATAAAATTGTATGGCCTCCATCACCTGCATTCTACCATTCAGAAATCCTGAGCATTGCCTGTAAATAATAATTTGATATACTGTACAACAGAAATCCTTGTTATTACATTTTAGTGGCTTTAGATGAATTATTCAGCTGTTTTGTAGCTGTGGAGGACTACAGTGTGAAGCTGTTTAAAACCACATTTCACCTAGAAAGAATAATCAGTCTCAAATTTTTGTTCTTAAATGTTTTGTTTTATGGAAATTGTCTAATATTGTTATTGGTGAGAATACCACAATTGTGTAGATTTTATACATTTTATTTTTAAATCTAGCACAGGATTTTTAAATTAGCGCAGGAACATGTAGATGATCTGTAGATATTCACTCTGCCATGTAGTAATGAAGTTGCAGGGCAGAAACATGTTTTTTTCCATCCAGTTTGCTTTGGGGAAAAAATTCAAAACTTCAGATTCCTCATGTTCATGTTGGTTAGTTGCTTTATTTTCCAGGACAGTGTTCCCTTTGAATAAAAAGCCTCCACATTCTCTTTTTGCTCTTTGCTGTCAGTGCCTTCCCCTGCCAGAAACTGGGCTTTTGTTGGAGAAGTGACTGATATCCTATGCAAGCCTTTTCTACAAGCTTACCAACCTGCATCAAATAGTCCTTTGTGAAACTCATATAGCTAATTATTTGTTTACATAGTGGGTTTTTTGCTACCTTTGAAATTGAACCCTCTGGAACTGTGATTAGTTATTTGTTGAGAACTTTATAATTGAACAGGTACTTTGTACTTGTTTGATCTATATAAACACTTCTGTAGATTCCTGTACTAAGTTGTATTTAGTTTCACTGGTTCTATTTTTCTACTGTTACCTCAAAAGGTGCATAACAGTGATGAACTTGGGCATCTTTGAAATAAACTGCTTCAATATAATTCTAGACTGTGTTAAGTCATTGAGTTCAACCTAGAATAACAATGAGTCAGGCATCTAAGAAGTACTTTCTGGTTCAAGAAGCAGTGCGACTTCGCGGGGTCGTGTTTCGGAGGACGTATGGCTTTCGACCTTCGTCTCTCCTGAGTCCGTACAGGAGTTGCAGCGATGGGACAAGACTGTAACTACCAAGTGGATATCACGAAATTAGCGAGAAAAAGGGGTAAAAAGTATTTTACACTAGCCACATAATCACATCACGGAGTATGCTGGATGAACTATTCAAATGTTTAATTAACAGGAATGCTAGTGACAACATTAAATGGACACATACTGGATCTGTTTCAATATGAATGGCAGTGCATCCTCATCAGGTGTCACATTATGAAATTCTAATGACAACTTGGACATAATTGACCAAATAACAGTAAGTCCATGACTAAAATGACTAGATTCCATCAGCATCTCTCCAAGCCTGCTAACAGAATGCTACTTGCATGGTACTTCAGCTTCTCATAAGACATGGAACGCCATTTGAAATCCATGGAGAACCATTCGAGAACAACTTTTTTGGCAAAACTTTCAACTTCATAAACCTCAGTAACAGCATATTTTATAGCAGCACTGTTATTTAAAGCAGAAGGTGTTTGGTGGACAGAACCGTTTTGCTATGAACCCAAAGTAACATTACAAAATTGCACAAGTAAACAACAGGACACCGTGGGGCAGAATGACATCAGCTGTTCATATGTCGCCTCTTCATCAGCTCCCCAAAGAATTGGTGGATGGCTTCTGCTGTGATGACCTGAGAGGGAGAGGGGAGGAGTGGTTCAATGGAGATTAGAGATGAACGACCAAAGTAGTAGGTCTGCAGTACTTGTTTTACTTTTCAGCTACTGTTTGGGCCCAAGCAAATCAATTATATACATTCAATCATTCAGTGCTGACGTGTCAAGTAACCTGCAGTATGGACTGCTGCTCATAGATTTTGGTTTCTTATGCTGTGTTTATGTGCTCTCAGAATTATTGGAAATATTCTGGAACTATCACCAGACATTTTGTCCTCAGTAAACAATAAACATACAGCACCTCACCTTTCCTTCATCAGCAATCTGCTGTAGGAAAGCCATCAGTTCAGTCTCCATCTCAATAAACTCAGAGATAGAAGGAACAACAATTACTTTCATCAATCTGGTTCATCAAATGGTATAAACCCTGTGTACATCTACAGTTAATAGCTGCCAAACAAATAAATGAAAAAGATGGTCCCCATCCTTAAGTTAAACAATCTCCAGTTGCTGAATGCTGTCCAGAGTACTCAGGCCTGACATAAGCAGACTGTTGAGACTAGCAGTTCCTTGCTCTATAGTGCCTCGGTTCTCACAGGCCAGGACAGTGTCTGACTCATCCAGCAGGCCCTCTGAGCAGAAATGACAACACATATTCAATGGAAACAGCTCTCCACCTTTATCCAATCCAAAGGGCTGAGACTACAATGTGCTGAAGAGCCCGTAGTCTATTGCTACCTCATACAACCCAATGAAACGGTTAGCTACAGCAATCTGTTCCACATCAAATAGCTAAAAACAACAGTGGCTGCACTGTGCTTTGAATAAATCATGGCAAAACACACAATCTCAAGAGAGAAGCATCTTTACTGGCCCACCTTGCAACTGACGCAGGTGCACAGCTTGACTCTCCAGTGGTTAGGCCAGAACACAGCCCCTTCCCTAGCGCTCTCCAAGCCGTGGGCCTTCAGCTTCCTCAGCCTGCAGTACACAATATTGACCTGGCTCTTCACAGGAAGACCTGCGTTACCTTTCATGCTGTTCCTCCAGACCGTAGTCGGTACGGCTCAGGGGAGCCTTCACTTGCTAGCTCCAGGGCCAGAGCAATTTACAGATGTTCTGGGGTAATTGTCACATCTGGGGATCTTATCCGCTGCTAATGACAAGTTAGTCTGGAATTCCACTGAAGTAGTTAACTTTTATTAAAACTTTTCCATCATTTGAGGTAGTCCAAAAGACAAAATAATATAGTGGGCTCACAGTTCGGGCTATATCCATATCACACACAATTGCATTCAAAACCGAAAGTGAACTTACTACGTTACCCATAATGCACGTCGGTGTTTTAAAGCTATACCCCCACTTTACCAACACTACCCACACTCTGGATGGTGATTAGACCTAACACCACTCCAACACTCATACAAAGGCACAACACCCAATGGTTTTCATTTCAGTTATATGGACATTAGACATGTTACCCCTTTGGGATCTTGATTTTTTTTCTTCTTCTTCTTTTCAGTTCACAAAGTTCCCTGAACTTGTCCTGTTCAGTAATAACTTCACTTGACGGAGCAAATAGTCTATACAGTCCATATTCCCTAATTGCCAAAAAGCACATGGAGCGGTGGGTAGCAGCATACAAGGGCTGTTGGTTTAAGAGGAGGATACCTAGAGAAAAAGGCAAGTCAGTGGTTCCAGTACCTAGCAGTAGTACATTGTGTAGTTCCAGTGTGAATGCAGGACCCCAATTTATCTCTCCTGAAAAAGTCAAAAGGTTAACACTGTTCTATTTCAAGAATGTTACTTTCCGTTTACAAAAATACCTGGCTTTCTTCCCATACAAAATAAAATAGTTCCCAAAGCATAAATGGCCCACGGCTCAATGCATAGAATATCTAACTGTCACAATTTACAGTCCCGCCTACTTCAGTGTGTTTTTTTAATATATTGAATTTTAAATTTTTTAACAATAATAATGCAGCAATAAGTAAATGCCCTTTTTTACCTCCCAGAACAGTTTGTATGGAACCATTCAGTTCATCATCAACACCCAATCACCTAACCGGTTTCTTGTTCCTCTGGTCTCCCTGTGGGAGTCTGATCCAAAGCAGGGTGAGTAACAGTCCATGTTTGGCCTTGTTGCATTACTTGACTGACCCCACTTGACTGAACTCCATCTGGTGTCGCAGACCCACTCACAAAAGAAGTGGTATCAGAAGCAAGCTCTGCGTTCTTCTCACTACCATTGTCACTGTTTTGTTCGTCCATGAACAGGTTGGGTAGATCCAGATCAGAATCATGGAGGCCTGGATCCAGATCAGGTGATAAGACCTCTGCAGGTTGCCACGCTTCGGCGTGTGTGAACACCCAACTGTTGTCTAGAGTCGTGCGGGAGTTGTACGGCTTGAGTTTGTCATGATGAATAACCTTCACCTTTGTTCTCGGGCTCTTTTGAATCTGGTAAACCAAGTCGTCCAGCTGTCCCAGTATGAAGTAAGGACCCTCATAGGATGGTAGGAACTTACTAACTTTGTCCCGCACCCGCTTGTTCCTTTAATTAAGTACTATACTGTGTCACCAACGTTGTAGTGTGTCCTTGCGATATACTTGTCATACTGTTTTTTGACACGCTCCACAGACTGACCCAGCGCTTCCCTTGCAATCTTGTGAGCAAGTTCCAATCTGTCTCGTAGCTGTGCCACATACTGTGGAGGGGTCTTGGCGTGCTCATGATGAGGTGGCAAACCTGCCACAGGGCAATGGGTTCTGTTACTTCTCTTCCAAGGAGCATCATGTTTGGAGTGAACCCTGTTGACCTGTGCTTTGTTGCTCTAAATCAAATAAAATTTTATTTTTCACATACACATGGTTAGCAAATGTTAATGCGAGTGTAGCGAAATGGTTGTGATGTTGAGTGTGAGGTTATTTTACTGACACCACACTCCGAGGGCCCTCACCTCCTCCCTGTAGGCCATCTCGACGTTGTTGGTAATCAAGTGTCGTCTGCAAACTTGATGATTGAATTGGAGGCGTGCATGGCCACGCAGTCATGGGTGAACAGGGAGTACAGGAGAGGGTTGAGAATGCAACCTTGTGGGGCCCCAGTGTTGAGGATCAGCGGGTTGGAGATGTTGTTTCCTACCCTCACCACCTGGGGGCGTCCCATCAGAAAGTCCAGGAACCAGTTGCACAGGGCGGAGTCGAGACCCAGGGTCTCAAGCTGAATAACGAGTTTGGAGGGTACTATGGCATTAAATTCTGAGCTGTAGTCGATGAACAGCATTCTTACATATAGTTGAAGTCGGAAGTTTAGCCAAATACATTTAAACTCAGTTTTTCCACAATTCCTGACATTTAATCCGAGCAAAAATTCCCTGTCTTAGGTCCATTAGGATCACCACTTTATTTTAAGAATGTGAAATGTTGTAGTATTTGGTAGCATTGCCTCTAAATTGTTTCACTTGGGTCAAACATTTCAGGTAGCCTTCCACAAGCTTCCCACAATATAATGGGTGAATTTTGTGGGTCATAATGGGTGAATTTTGCGGGTCATAATGGGTCATTAAGGCTAAACAGTTCTATTTTTGTTTCATCAGACCAGAGGACATTTCACCAAAAAGTACGATCTTTGTCCCCATGTACAGTTGCAAACCGTAGTCTGGCTTTTTTATGGCGGTTTTGCAGCAGTGGCTTCTTCCTTGCTGAGCAGCCTTTCATTTTATGTCGATACAGGACTCGTTTTACTGTGGATATAGACACTTTTGTACCGGTTTCCTCCAGCATCTTCACAAGGTCCTTTGCTGTTGTTCTGGGATTGATTTGCACCTTTCGCACCAAAGTACGTTCATCCCTAGGAGACAGAAGGCGTTTCCTTCCTAAGCGGTATGACGGCTGCGTGGCCCTATGGTGTTTATACTTGCTTACTATTGTTTGTACAGATGAACGTGGTACCTTCAGGCATTTGGAAATTGCTCCCAAGGATGAACCAGACTTGTGGAGGTCTACACATTCTTTTTTTTGGCTAATTTCTTTTGATTTTCCCATGATGTCAAGCAAAGAGGCACTGAGTTTGAAGGTAGGCCTTGAAATACATCCACAGGTACACCTCAAATTGACTCAAATTATGTCAATTAGCCTATCAGAAGCTTCTAAAGCCATGACATAATTTTATGGAATTTTCCAAGCTATTTAAAGGCAAAGTCAACTTAGAGTATGTAAACTTCTGACCCACTGGAATTGTGATACAGTGAATTATAAGTGAAATAATCTGTCTGTCAACAATTTTTGGAAAAATTACTTTTTTACAAAGTAGATGTCCTCACAGACTTGGCAAAACTGTAGTTTGTTAACAAGAAATGTGTGGAGTGGTTGAAAAACGAGTTTTAATGACTCCAACCTAAGTGTATGTAAACTTCCGACTTCAACTGTAGGTATTCCTGTAACGATCGTCTACTTCGTCCTCCTCCTCAGACGAGGAGAGGCGAGAAGGATCAGAGGACCAATGCGCAGCGTGATAGTTTGACATAATGAGTTTTAATAAAGTAAGACGAAACACAAACACTTTAACAGACTACAAAACAAATAAACGATGTAGACAGACCTGACTTGAGAACTTACAATAGACGAAGAACGCACGAACAGGAACAGACTACATACATGAACGACAAACGAAACAGTCCCGTGTGGTAGACATACGGACACGGAAGACAACCACCCACAAACAAACAGTGTGAACAGCCTACCTTTATATGGTTCTCAATCAGAGGAAACGTCAAACACCTGTCCCTGATTGAGAACCATATAAGGCTAATTACCACTGACCTAAACATAGAAACACAAAACATAGAATGCCCACCCCAACTCACGCCCTGACCAACTAAACACATACAAAAACAAGAGAAAACAGGTCAGGAACGTGACATAACCCCCCCCTCAAGGTGCGAACTCCGGACGCACCACCAAAAGTCTAGGGGAGGGTCTGGGTGGGCATCTGTCCACGGTGGCGGCTCAGGCTCTGGGCGTGGTCCCCATCCCACCATAGTCAATCCTCGCTTCTTTAGCCTCCTCCCAATGACCACCCTCCAAATTAACCCCACTGGATTAAGGGGCAGCACCGGACTAAGGGGCAATACCGGAATGAGGGGCAGCTCCGGACTGAGGGGCAGCTCCGGACTGAGGGGCAGCTCCGGACTGGATGGCGGATCCTGGCTGGCTGGCTCTGGCGGATCCCGGCTGGCTGGCTCTGGCGGATCCCGGCTGGCTGGCTCTGGCGGATCCCGGCTGGCTGGCTCTGGCGGATCCCGGCTGGCTGGCTCTGGCGGATCCCGGCTGGCTGGCTCTGGCGGATCCCGGCTGGCTGGCTCTGGCGGATCCCGGCTGGCTGGCTCTGGCGGATCCCGGCTGGCTGGCTCTGGCGGATCCCGGCTGGCTGGCCCTGGCGGATCCCGGCTGGCTGGCCCTGGCGGATCCCGGCTGGCTGGCTCTGGCGGATCCCGGCTGGCTGGCTCTGGCGGATCCCGGCTGGCTGGCTCTGGCGGATCCCGGCTGGCTGGCCCTGGCGGCTCCCGGCTGGCTGGCTCTGGCGGATCCCGGCTGGCTGGCTCTGGCGGATCCCAGCTGGCGGACGGCTCTGGCTGATCCCGTCTGGCGGAAGGCTCTGGCTGATCCTGTCTGGCGGAAGGCTTTGGCTGCTCCTGTCTGGCGGAAGGCTCTGGCGGCTCCTGTCTGGCGGAAGGCTCTGGCGGCTCCTGTCTGGCGGACTGCTCTGAAGGCTCATGGCAGACGGGCGGCTTTGCAGGCTCAGTACAGACGGGCGGCTTTGAAGGCTCAGTACAGACGGGCAGTTCATGTGGCGCTTGGCAGACGGCCAGTTCAGACGGCGTTGGGCAGACGGGCAGTTCAGGCGCCGCTGGGCAGACGGCCAGCTCTGACGGCTCGGGACAAACGGGCAGCTCTGACAGCTCGGGACAGACGGGCAGTTCTGGGCAGACTGGCAGTGCAGGCGGCTCTGGGCAGACTGGCACACCTGTAGGGAGGAGACGGAGAGACAGCCTGGTGCGTGGGGCTGCCACAGGACCCACCAGGCTGGAGAGACCTACAGGAGGCTTGATGTTAAAAGGCACCTGAAGGACCGGGCTGTGAGGGAGCACTGGAGCTCTGGTGCGCAGCCTTGGCACCACTCCCCCAGGCTGGAGTACTACTCCAGCCCGTACCCTCCAGAGTGCAGGCACAGGTTGAACCGGGCTGTGGATGAGCACTGGAGATCTAGTGCCTACTACGCGCACCTCTCCCTTAGGCTCCACTCCCACATTTGCCCGGTACGAGCGAAGCGTAGGCATAGGACGCACTGCACCCTCCCAGCGCCCCGGAGACACAGCACGCAGAGCCGGCGCAGGATACCCTGGACCGAAACTGCGTACCGGAGACCAGACGCGCTGAGCAGGCACAATACGCCCCGGCTGGATGCCCACACTCACACGACACTTTCGGGGGGCTGCCCTATAGCGCACCGGGCTATGGGCACGCACTGGCGACACCGTGCGCTTAACCGCATAACACGGTGCCTGACCAGTGACGCGTTGCTTATAACAAGCACGAGGAGTGCGCTCAGGTCTGCTACCTGGCTTAGCCACACTCCTCTCTAGCCCCCCCCAAAAAAATTATGGGGCTGCCTCTCGTACCTGTCGCGCTGCCTTGCTGCCTCCTCATATCGCCGCCGCTCAGCTTTCGCTTTCTCCAGCTCAGCTTTGGGGCGGCGATACTCCCCAGCCTGTGCCCAGGGTCCTTCTCCGTTCAAGATCTCCTCCCATGTCCAGGAGTCCTGGGATTTCTGCTGTTGCTGTCGCTGCCCTTTTCCCCGCTGCTTGATCCTTGTTTGGTGGGTGGTTCTGTAACGATCGTCTACTTCGTCCTCCTCCTCAGACGAGGAGAGGCGAGAAGGATCAGAGGACCAATGCGCAGCGTGATAGTTTGACATAATGAGTTTTAATAAAGTAAGACGAAACACAAACACTTTAACAGACTACAAAACAAATAAACGATGTAGACAGACCTGACTTGAGAACTTACAATAGACGAAGAACGCACGAACAGGAACAGACTACATACATGAACGACAAACGAAACAGTCCCGTGTGGTAGACATACGGACACGGAAGACAACCACCCACAAACAAACAGTGTGAACAGCCTACCTTTATATGGTTCTCAATCAGAGGAAACGTCAAACACCTGTCCCTGATTGAGAACCATATAAGGCTAATTACCACTGACCTAAACATAGAAACACAAAACATAGAATGCCCATCCCAACTCACGCCCTGACCAACTAAACACATACAAAAACAAGAGAAAACAGGTCAGGAACGTGACAATTCCTCTTGTCCAGATGGGTTAGGGCAGCGTGCAGTGTGATTGCGATTGCGTCGTCTGTGGACCTATTGGGGCGGTAAGCAAATTGGAGTGGGTCTAGGGTGTCAGGTAGGGTGGAGGTGATATGATCCTTTGCTAAGCACTTCATGATGACGGAAGTGAGTACTACAGGGCGATAGTCGTTTAGCTCAGTTACCTTAGCTTTCTTGGGAACAGGAACAATGGGGGCCCTCTTGAAGCATGTGGGAACAGCAGACTGGGATAGGGATTGATTGAATATGTCCGTAAACACACCAGCCACCTGGTCTGCGCATGCTCTGAGGACACGGCTAGGGATGCGAGGGTTAACACGTTTGAATGTTTTACTCACGTTGGCTGCGGTTAAGGAGAGCCCGCAGGTTTTGGTAGCGGGCCGTGTCGATGGCACTGTATTGTCCTCAAAGCGAGCAAAGAAGTTGTTTAGTTTGTCTGGGAGCAAGATATCAGGGTCCGCAACAGGGCTGGTTTTCTTTTTGTAGTCCGTGATTGACTGTAGACCCTGCCACATACCTCTCGTGTCTGAGCCGTCGAATTGCGACTCTACCTTGTCTCTATACTGACGCTTAGCTTGTTTGATTGCCTTGCGGAGGGAATAGCTACACTGTTTGTATTCGGTCATGTTTCCGGGCGCCTTGCCCTGATTAAAAGCAGTGGTTCGCGCTTTCAGTTTTTCGCGGATGCTGCCATCAATCCACGGTTTCTGGTTGGGGCAGGTTTTATTATTCGCCGTGGGTACAACATCACCGATGCACTTGCTAATAAACTCACTGAATCAGCGTATACATCAATGTTGTTGTTCGACGCTATCCGGAACATATCCCAGTCCACGTGATCGAAGCAATCTTGAAGCGTGGAATCAGATTGGTCGGACCAGCGTTGAACAGACCTGAGCATGGGCGTTTCCTGTTTTAGTTTCTGTCTATAGGCTGGGAGCAACAAAATAGAGTCGTGGTCAGATTTGCCCGAAAGAAGGGCGAGGGAGGGCTTTGTATGCGTCGCGGAAGTTAGAGTAACAATGATCCAGGATTTTGCCGGCCCGGGTCGCGCATTCGATATGCTGATAAAATTTATGGAGCCTTGTTTTCAGATTAGCCTTGTTAAAATCTCCAGCTACAATAAATGCAGCCTCAGGATATGTGGTTTACAGTTTACATAGAGTCCAATGAAGTTCTTTCAGGGTCTTCGAGGTGTCTGCTTGGGGGGGGATATACACGACTGTGATAATAATTGAAGAGAATTCTCTTGGTAGATAATGCGTTCGGCATTTGATTGTAAGGAATTCTAGGTCAGGTGAATAAAAGGAATTGAGTTCCTGTATGTTATGATCACACATGACTCGTTAATCATAAGGCATACACCCCCGCCCTTATTCTTACCAGAGAGATGTTTGTTTCTGTCGGCGTGATGCGTGAAGAAACCAGGTGGTTGTACCGACTCTGATAACGTATCCCGAGTGAGCCATGTTTCCGTGAAACAGAGAATTTTACAATCTCTGATGTTTCTCTGGAAGGCAACCCTTGCTCGGATTTTGTCTACCTTGTTGTCAAGAGACTGGACATTGGCAAGTAGTATACTCTTCTCGTTGTTTTGGGCCTGCTGGGATCAAACAGAGGATCCGCTTTGAGAAAGTCGTATTCCTGGTCATAATGTTGGTAAGTTCACGTTGCTCTTATATCCAATAGTTCCTACCGGCTGTATGTAATAAGACTTAAGATTTCCTGGGGTAACAGTGTAAGAAATAATACAGAAAAAAACAAATTACTGCATAGTTTCCTAAGATACGTGGTCCCGTGTGGCTCAGTTGGTAGAGCATGGCGCTTGCAACGCCAGAGTTGTGGGTTCAATTCCCACGGGGGGACCAGGGTTCAATTCCCACGGGGGGACCAGGATGAATATGTATGAACTTTCCAATTTGTAAGTCGCTCTGGATAAGAGCGTCTGCTAAATGACTTAAATGTAAATGTAAATGTAATACGCGAAGCGAGGCGGCCATCTCTGTCAGCGCCCTCTTTCGCACTACTGCTACTCTCTGTTCATCATAAATGCATAGTCACTTTAACCATATCGACATGTACATACTACCTCAATCAGCCTGACTAACCGGTGTCTGTATGTAGCCTCGCTACTTTTATAGCCTCGCTACTGTATATAGCCTGTCTTTTTACTGTTGTTTTATTTCTTCACCCACCTATTGTTCACCTAATACCTTTTTTTTGACCCATTGGTTAGAGCCTGTAAGTAAGCATTTCACTGTAAGGTCAACACCTGTTGTATTCAGCGCACGTGACAAATAAACTTTGATTTGATTTGAAGTAAACAAGTATAGGCCATCACGGCGAATGGAATCATGAGGTCCCAGTCCCAATGACAACTTTCTGTGGTGATGGCTAAGATCTTCTACAGAGTGGCATTAAATCTTTCGACTTGCCCGTCTGATTGCGGTCTGAAAGCGGTTGTGCGACCATCTGTTAGATTCCTAACAGTTCACATTCTTTGGAAGACTTCAGACTCGAATTTGGAGCCTTGATCGCTGTGGAGTGTCCCATTCAGCTGTCAGAACTTCAGCCACTGTCACGGCTTGATCGTTTGGCAGAGGGTAGGCTTCCACCCACTTTGTGAAATAGTCTTGAACCACCAATATGTAGCGATTGTAGCGTTCTGTCTCGTTCATGGGGCCCATGAGATCAATGGCGATCCTCTCCATGGTTACTCCCACGCGGTCAGTGCCCATAGGTGCTTGGGGCTTCCTCGGAGGTCTGACATTAGCGGCACAGCTGGTACATGTATGACACCATAGTGTGACAACCTCTCTCATTCGGTGCCGGTAGTATCTTGTCTGCAGCCGGGCAAGTGTGCGTTCTACACCAAAGTGACTGCCTACTGGGCCGTCATGCATCTGCTTCATGATGTCCGTCCGGAACACAAGAGGTAGGAGTATCTGTGGGTAAAACACTGCGCCTTCGGTACAGTAGAAGCGCTGTAAAAGAATGCCGTCCTTGACATACAGTCTCTTCCACTGGCTCCAATAGGCCTTAGTCGCTGGCCCGAAAGGCGACACATCTCCCCACGATGGGCATTCCTGTCCTTCCTCGAGCCATCTCTTGACGGGGCCTATATCAGTCAGCCATCTGAGCTTGACATAATTTCTCAGTAGTCCATCAATGGAACAGTGTTACTTGCGTTGGTGAGGCAAATCTTTTCCACGTCCGGCGTGTTACCTTCACTCTCCCGATGACCCGACTCCACGTCGACGGCAGCTCCAGAAGCTCCATGGAGTACAGGCTGTATGCTGGGGTCTTCCCCTACCCCCACTGAACAGAGCTCCAGAGAAGTAGCTTCCACAGCATAATCAGCTAAGTCACGCTGCACTTCCGCTATGCTAGTACGCGTTCCTCACCATCCTGCATTTGGGACAAGACGGCTCCAAAGCCGAAGTTGCTGCTGTCGAGTGGATAGCCCAAGACGGGCGCGGTGGTGAGTAGCTTCTTTCATTCTTTGAACGCGTCTTGGCACTCTTGCGTCCACCGGAAACGAGCATGCTTCTTTGTAAGCTCATGAAGGCGCTTGGCTACAGCAGCAAAATCTTTGACAAATCGTCGGTAGTACGAGGCCAGGCCGACGAACTGACGGACTTCTGAAACACAGGTAGGCTGGGGCCATTCTTGGACTTTCAGAATTTTCTGGTGATCTGTGGCAATGCCGTGATCGGAAACGATGTGTCCAAGGTAGGTTACCTGTCGGCGGAAGAGACAGCACATGGAGGGTTTCAATTTCAGGTTGGCTTGGCGTAACCAATCGAACACTTGTGCGAGGCGTTGGAGCATCTCCATGTCATCCCTTCCCAGGATGATGATGTCATCTACATGTCATCTCCCATTGCATTCCAGCCAGGACGCGGTCCATTAGACGTTGAAACGTCGCCGGTGCGTTGCAGAGCCCAAAAGACATCACATTCCACTCAAAGAGGCCCTTCTTGCTGCAGAAAGCGGCCGCCTTACGGGCTCTGGGAGTAAGCTCTACCTGCCAGTAGCCTGACGCTAAGTCCAAAGTGGTAAACCATTTGGCGTCGACAGGGTATCTAGAGTGTCTTGGATACGAGGAAGAGGATATGCATCCTTAACACTACGCTCATTTAGAGCCCTGTAGTCCACACATAGACGGTATGTCTGGTCCTTTTTGCGTACCATGACTATTGGTGAAGTCCAGCTGCTGTGGCTTGGAGAGGCTACTCCAGTTTCAAGACATTGCTGGATCTGCTGATCTGCATTGAGCTGCTTTTCGAATGCCATCCGGCGCAGGTGCTGCTTCACAGGAAGCCCAGGCAACGTCTGAATGTCATGTTGTACAAGACTAGCGCAACCAAGATCAGTGGGTCCAGTAGAGAAGACATCTCCGTAGGCACTAAGGAGTAGGCACTAAGGAGCCAGCCCACAACGTTCGTCTGCACTTTGCACAGTATAGCTTTCAGTATACACCAACTGTAAGTGATCAGGAACCGCTGGGGAGACAAGACTAGTTTGTGGTGACATGGAAGAAGTATCAGTGGGCTGAACAACATCTGCTGCCTGGAGGAATCCGGCGATAGCGCTCTTCTTTACTTTCACTGAATCTGTTCCTAGGTTGTAGAGCCTGATGGGGATTTGATGATTGGCCTGTGCGTCAACCACAACCAGTGCCACCAGTAGACGATGCTTTTCAATTAATCCTTTAGTTGGGCTTAGCACCACGTCGCCTCTGACAGGTTCACGGAAGTGTGCATTCCCCGGTAAAATGTACTCACACCCCAATTCGAGAATGGCTGTGCGTGCTATTCTTACGACATGCACCTTCGGTCTGTTCTTCAGGTTGAAGTAGGGCACCTGTTCACCAAACAGCACAATCCTCTGGCTGCCGAAATCAAGACGTGCCCGTGACTGCTCCAGGAATGGATGACCGAGGATGGCTTCCGCGTACTCCGCCTCATCTACAACGATGAAGTTGACACTCACTGTGTGGGTACCAACCTGAATTGGAAGATTAACTTCTCCAAAGACTTTGACATTTACAGTACCAATGCCCTGCAGAAACTACACAGTTGGTAGCTGGAGTGGAGGTTTAAAGTCTGGGTGAATGGTGTCGTAACAGCACCAAGGCAGCACATTTCTCCGTGCCCCATGTGTCCAATGCCTTGGCAGTTGTGGCATCTGATTTCGTTCCAATTTGTATTTCTGCACTCACCAGTCTTTGGTTTGTGTGGCTTGAAGCTGGACTTTGGAGGTTTCTGACTCCACTCTACAGGTGGTGTCGTCCAACTCTCGCCTTAATTTTGGCTGTGGTCGTTGCATTCCCGTAAGGTAGCTGCTCTGGCTCTCCGCTCTGTAGTCTTGTAGTCTGCACACCAGACTGCATTAGTTGAGAAACACTGTTAGCTGCTCGCTTGGTGGTTTCGTACCTGTGGGCGACTTCGTATGCTCGTGCAAATGAGCGTTTGACGCTTCTCCAGTAGCTTCTGCACAATGCCGGCATCTCCCATGGCGTTAGTGAAGACCTCCACACTGATGGAGCCCTGTTCTGCCTCAGAGCGATCTGCATACACAATGGATACTTTCATATAAATGTCATCTCTCAATACATGCAGTGATTCACCTGGTTTGCGCACTCTCTGCCTCAATGCCAATGGCAGCTGCATGCTCCGATGCTGGTCCGTATGCCGAGTTCACCTCCCCCACTATGCGTGAGTAGTCCCAATGGGAAGACCTAGGATTCTTGTGGACCACAGCCCCTGCATCGTCCACTAAACAGAATCTCAGCTGGACTGACATTGTCCTTCCTGACCAGTGATTAGCTCTAGCACAGCTCTCAAAGCGATGTAAGAACTCTTACCATGAGCCTAAACCATCAAACTGACCTGGTCGTAGTGTGGTGAACCTCTCCGTCTGAGTAGCGTATTCATCCTCACTGTCAGATGAGATATCATAATGTACATGCCGGGGCTGCCTGCCATGGGAACTGGGTCTTGCTCGCCAGGGGCGAGACTGTTCGTTTTCATAACAGTACATTTCATTACCTTCAGTGGGCCGAGCATCATTCCGTATACATCCATGGCTGTCCTACGACTGTGAGCGGTGGTTTTCCACAGGAGGCATGACTGGAGGGGAGGGCAGAGCTGCTGGAATCCTGTGTGGGTAATGGGAGTAAACAGCATCTACGGGGGTACTCGCTGCATAGAGTATGTGGTTGGCAGAGTTGAAAGGGTTAGTGCATGGAATATACAGCATTTCAGTAGTTGGCTGAAACACATTTACAGAGATAGCATTTTTAGGTGAGCATCTATCATGCCAGCTGGCATAGTTTTGGTTGTGACTTAGCTGTGATTCGATTCCACTGTCACCCACATTTCCGTTTTTTACACGAGACTTGAATGGATTTGTTTCTCTCCTTGGCCGTTGAGAAGACGTCTTTGACTCACGGCATGAGTCAGCCATACTAGCTACATCTGAACTTGGCATTAATGGATTGCAGTTACTGTTAGCATTTACAACATCAAATTCGTTCATCCAGTCTGCAAATGAGATTTGTGATTGGCTTTCTTCATTCACTGTATTTAGCGACATTAATGGGTTCGAGTAGCACATCGAATCCAAGGCTAATTATTTCTCAATATAACAGATTTCCTGTGTGTAGCCGCCATTTCACAACTTTAGCTAGAACGTCAGCCACTACTTAGACAATGTGTAACGGCTTTCTTCCTGGGATGAAGGAGAGGACCAAAATGCAGCGCGGCTAGTGTTCAACATGATTTAATAAAGAAGAGACAATAACGTGAACACTATACAAAATACAAAATAACAAATGTGAAAACCGAGACAGTCCTATCTGGTGCAGAACACAAAGACAGAAGACAACCACCCACAATCCCCAACACAAAACAAGCCACCTATATATGATTCTCAATCAGGGACAACGATAGACAGCTGCCTCTGATTGAGAACCATATTAGGCTGAACATAGAAACAGACAAACTAGACACACAACATAGAATTCCCACCCAGCTCACGTCCTGACCAACACTAAACAAGCAAAACACACAAGAACTATGGTCAGGACGTGACACAATGATGATTAACTTTGTTAGCCGTTAGCTCTCGAAAGTCCAATTCAAAATGTTTTTTGATATTCCATGTGAATAACTCACCGATGCAGGCAGGATAAATCCCGGACAAGACCCCAATTTTACCTTTCCTGCCTCGCCTCCAGACCGTAGTCGGGACGGCTCAGGGGAGCCTTCACTTGCTAGCTCCAGGGCCAGAGCAACTTACAGATGTTCTGGGGTAATTTCCCACATTTGGGGATCTTATCCGCTGCTAATGACGAGTTAGTCTGGAATTCCACTGAAGTAGTTAACTTTTATTAAAACTGGACATCATTGGAGGTAGTCCGTATAGTATACATTATTTCAAATTCCTTGTATTAATCAAACCATACGGCAGCATTTTCTTGTTTTTTAAATTTACAGATAGCCAGGGGCACGCTCCACCATTCAGACATAATTTACAAATGAGGCAAGTGTTTAGTGAGTCCGCCAGATCAGAGGCAGTAGGGATGACCAGGGATGTTCTCTTGATAAATGTGTGAATTAGACCTTTTTCTTGTCCTGCTATGCATTCAAAATGTCACGAGTACTTTTGGATGTCAGGGTAAAAATGTATGGAGTAAACAGTACATCATTTTCTTTAGGAATGTAGTGAAATAAAAGTAAAAGTAGTCAAAATATAAATAGTAAAGTACAGATACCCCAAAAAACAACTTAAGTAGTACTTTAAAGTACTTTTACTAAAGTACTTTACACCACTGGATAACATGCATTACATCTTAGGCTTTTTAGGATTGTGTTTATTTCGACACTCTGGTGACACACATAAGCTCTCTAAAAGGAGTTGACACAATGAGAGGGTGGGCTGATGAAATCAGTCCTGTTTACAGTAAGCGGAGCTGTGAAGCCTGGCCAAGCTAGTCCCCAGAGCAGAGGAATCTGTGCACCATGGATAATTTCTCCCGTAACTACCCAGAGTAGAGGGCAGCGAGGCAGGCAGCAAACAGGAACAGGAGTCCACTGTGCATCCGCCCAATACATTACTCTCCAGCGCCATCTGCTTGGAGTCAGGTGACCTGCACTGCAAATCACTTAGCAAATAGCTGAGTGGATGACTCTTGAATAATGCATGAATTGGTTTAGCAGGCAGTGTTAACCAAATGTCGGCTTATGTATAGATGTGTTTATTTCGGCCTTCAATGGAAGGCAGCAGTACAATACAGAGAATCTCAAAATTCCTCTCCTCACTGCCCCAAAAAATGTATAATATGGTCCCCATCCTTACAATCTCCAGTTGCTGCACGCGGTACACAGTACTCAGGCCTGACATGAGCAGACTGTTGAGACTAGCAGTTCCTTGCTAATTGGGTGGTGCGGATGGCCCAGCGCATCACTGGGGTTGAGCTCCCAGTCATCCAGGACGTACATGCCAGGCGGTGTCTGAGAAAGGGATGAAAATTTTCCAAAGATGTCAGCCACCCGGGACGTGGATTGTTCTCCACGGAGAAAGATTTTTTTCTTTAACGAGTCAAACGCGAAGGATTTACTTCAGACACCGGACAAGGCCCAAATCCCTGTCATTCGCATGAAGAAGAGACAGAGATATAGGGGACATAGGTCGGGGTGCCTTGTAAGGATCCGACGGCAAGTGGGTAATCCGCCTCTACCATCCGTCCTATTAGCCAACGTGCAATCATTAGATAATAAACTGGATGAGCTCCGATCAAGACTATCCTACCAACGGGACATTAAAAACTGTAATATCTTATGCTTCACCGAGTTGTGGCTGAACGACGAGATGGATAACATACAGCTGGCTGGGTTTTCGGTCCATCTGCAAGATAGAACAGCTGCCTCCGGTAACACAAGGGGTGGCGGTCTGTGTCTATTTTTCAATAACAGCTTGTGCACAAAATCGAATATTAAGGAAATCTTGAGGTTTTGCTCGCCTGAGGTAGAGTATCTCATGATACGCTGTAGACCACACTATTTACCACTATTTACCATTTATTTTTCGTAGCTGTCTATTTACCACCACAGACCGATGCTGGCACTAAGACCGCACTCGAGCTGTATAAGGCCATAAGCAAACAAGAAAATGCTCATCCAGAAGCAGCGCTCCTAGTGGCCGGGGACTTTAATACAGGGAACTTAAATCCATTTTACCAGCATGCTCTGGGATTCTTCCAATGGCATTGAGGAGTATACCACATCAGTCACAGGCTCCATCAATAAGTGCATCGATGACATCCTCCCCACAGTAACCGTATGTACATACCCCAATAAGAAGCCACGGATTACAGGCAACATCCGCACTGAGCTAAAGGGTAGAGATGCCGCTTTCAAGAAGCGGGACATTAACCCGGACGCTAAGAAATCCTGCTATGCCCTCCGATGAACCATCAAACAGGCAAAGTGTCAATACAGGACTAAGATTGAATCCTACTACACTGGCTTCAACACTCGTCAGATGTGGCAGGGCTTGCAAACTATTACGGACTACAAAGGGAAGCACAGCCACAAGCTGCCCAGTGATACGAGCCTACCAGACGAGCTAAATGACTTCTATGCGCGCTTCGAGGCAAGCAACACAGAAGCATGTATGAGAGCACCAGTTGTTCCGGATGACTGTGATCACGCTCTCCGTAGCCGATGTGAGTAAGACCTTTAAACAGGTCAACATTCACAAGGCCGAAGGGCCAGACGGATTACCAAGGCAGGTACTCCGAGCATGCGCTGACCAACTGGCAAATGTCTTCGCTGACATTTTCAACCTGTTCCTCACAAGAGTCTGTAATACCAACATGTTTCAAGCAGACCACCATAGTCCCTGTGCTCAAGAACACCAAGGTAACCTGCTTAAATGACAACCGACCCGTAGCACTCATGTCTGTAGCTATAAAGTGCTTTGAAAGGCTGGTCATGGCTCACATCAACACCATTATCCCAGAAACCCTAGACCCACTACCATTTACATACCGCTCCAACAGATCCACAGATGACACAATCTCTTTTGCACTCCACACTGCCCTTTCCCACCTGGACAAAAGGAACATCCACGTGAGAACTATTCATTTACTACAGCTCAATGTTCAACCTCATAGTGCCCTCAAAACTCATTACTAAGCCATTACTGGGACTAAACACCTCCCTCTGCAACGGGATCCTGGACTTCCTGACGGGCGGCGCCCAGGTGGTAAGGGTAGGTAACAACACATCTGCCACGCTGATCCTCAACACAGGGGCCCCTCAGGGGTGCATGCTCAGTCCCCTCCTGTACTCCCTGTTCACTCATGACTGCATGGCCAAGCACAACACCATCATTAAGTTTGCAGATGACATAACAGTGGTAGGCCTGATCACCAACAACGATGAGACAACCTATAGGGAGGAGGTTAGAAACCTGGTAGTGTGGTGCCAGGATAACAACCTCTCCCTTAACGTGATCAAGACAAAGGAGATGATCGTGGACTACAGGAAAAGGAGGGCCGAGCACGCCCTCATTCTCATCGACAGGTTGAGAGCCTGCAGCCTACAGCTGCACCAGTGAGAGCATCTTGACTGGTTGCATCACCGCCTGGCATGGAAACTGCTCGGCCTCTGGTCGCAAGGCACTACAGAGGGTTGTGCGTACAGCCCAGTACATCACTGGGGTCAAGCTTCCTGCCATCCATAACCTCTACACCAGGCGGTGTAAGAGGAAGGCCCTAAAAATTGCCAAAGACTCCAGCCACCCTAGTCATAGACTCTTCTCTCTGCTACCACACGGTACCGGAGCGCTAGGTCTAGGTCCAAACGGCTTCTTAACAGCTTTGCTAGCTGGATTATTTGCATTGACCCCCCCCCCCCCCCACCACCCATTCTTTACGCTGCTGCTACTCTTTGTTTATTATCTATGCATAGTCACTTTACCTGTTACGGCTGTCGAAGTCGTTCTCCTCCTCAGACGAGGAGGAGCATGGATCGGACCAACACGCAGAGTGGAAAGTGGTCATCTTTTAATTAACGTAGACTAAACACTTATACATACAAAAACAACAAACGTGACAAAACCGAAAACAGTCCCGTGTGGTACTAACACTGACACGAGATACAAACACCCACAAAACACACGTGAATCCCAGGCTGCCTAAGTATGATTCTCAATCAGGGACAACGATTGACAGCTGTCTCTGATTGAGAATCATACCAGGCCGAACACAAACATCCCAACATAGAAAATAACACATCGACAACCCACCCCAACTCACGCCCTGACCAACTAAATAAATACAAGAAAAGGAAAAACAGGTCAGGAACGTGACATTACCTCTACCTACATGTACATATTACCTCAATCACCTTGATTAACCTGTGCCCCCACACATTGACTCTGCACCGGTACACCCTGTATATACAGTTGAAGTCGGAAATTAACATACACCTTAGCCAAATACATTTAAACTCAGTTTTTCACAATTCCTGACATTTCATCGGAGTAAAAATTCCCAGTTTTGATCACCACTTTATTTTAAGAATGTGAAATGTCAGAATAATAGTAGAGAGAATTATTTCTTTCAGCTTTTATTTCTTTCATCACATTCCCAGTGGGTCAGGACTTACATACACTCAATTGGTATTTGGTAGCATTTCCTTTAAATTGTTTAACTTGGGTCAAACATTTCGGGTAGCCTTCCACAAGCTTCCCACAATAAGTTGGGTGAATTTTGGCCCATTCCTCCTGACAGAGCTGGTGTAACTAGGCCTCCTTGCTCGCACACGCTTTTTCAGTTCTGCCCACAAATGTTCTATAGGATTGAGGTCAGAGCTTTGTGATGGCCACTCCAATACCTTGACTTTGTTGTCCTTAAGGCATTTTGCCACAACTTTGGAAGTATGCTTGGGGTCATTGTCGATTTGGAAGACCCTATTGCAACCAAGCTTTAACTTCCTGACTGATGTTGCTTCAATATATCCACATAATTTTCCTTCGTCATTATGCCATCTATTTTGTGAAGTGCACCAGTCTCCTGCAGCAAAGCACCCCCACAACATGATGCTGCCACCCCTGTGCTTCACGGTTGGGATGGTGTTCTTCGGCTTGCAAGCCTCCCCCTTTTTCCTCCAAACATAACGATGGTCATTATGGTCAAACAGTTATATTTTTGTTTAATCAGACCAGAGGTAAAAAAAAAGTACGATCTTTGTCCCCATGTGCAGTTGCAAACCGTAGTCTGGCTTTTTTATGGCGGTTTTGGGGCAGGGTCTTCTTCCTTGCTGAGTGGCCTTTCAGGTTATGTCCATATAAAACTCGTTTTACTGTGGATATAGATACTTTTGTACCTGTTTCCTCCAGCATCTTCACAAGGTCCTTTGCTGTTGTTCTGGGATTGATTTGCACCTTTCGCACCAAAGTACGTTCATCTCTAGGAGACAGAATGCGTCTTGAGCGGTATGACGGCTGCGTTATCCCATTGGGTTTATGCTTGTGTACTATTGTTTGTACAGATGAACGTGGTACTTTCAGGTGTTTGGAAATTGCTCCCAAGGATGAACTAGACTTGTGGAGGTCTACAATTATTTTTTTTAGGTCTTTGAGGTCTTGGTACACAAGTGTAACAGTATAACTTTACGGCGTCCCCTCGCCCTGACCCGGGAACGAACCAGGGACCCTCTGCACACATCAACAACAGTCACCCACGAAGCGTCGTTACCCATCGCTCCAGAAAGGCCGCGGCCCTTGCAGAGCAAGGGGAACCACTACTTCAGGGTCTCAAAGCGAGTGACGTCACCGATTGAAAATGCTATTAGCGCGCAGCACCGCTAACTAACTAGCCATTTCACATCCGTTATACTCACCCCCCTTTTGACCTCTTCCTTTTCCGCAGCAACCAGTGATCCGGGTCAACAGCATCAATGTAACAGTATAACTTTATGGCGTCCCCTCGCCCCGACTCGGGTGCGAACCAGGGACCCTCTGCACACATCAACAACGGTCGCCTACGAAGCATCGTTACCCATCGCTCCACAAAGGTCGCGGCCCTTGCAGAGCAAGGGGAACCACTACTTCAGGGTCTCAAAGCAAGTCACCGATTGAAAATGCTAATAGCGCGCAGCACCACTAACTAACTAGCCATTTCACATCCGTTACACAAGCATAAACACAATGGGACAACGCAGCTGTCATACCGCTCAGGAAGGAGACGCATTCTGTCTCCTAGAGATGAACGTACTTTGTCACTGGCTTACTGGTGCTCTTTCATGCCGTCCCTAGGAGGGGTGCGTCACTTGAGTGGGTTGAGTCACTGACGTGATCTTCCTGTCTGGGTTGGCGCCCCCCCTTGGGTTGTGCCGTGGCGGAGATCTTTGTGGGCTATACTCGGCCTTGTCTCAGGATGGTAAGTTGGTGGTTGAAGATATCCCTCTCGTGGTGTGGGGGCTGTGCTTTGGCAAAGTGGGTGGGGTTATATCCTTCCTGTTTGGCCCTGTCCGGGGGTATCATCGGATGGGGCCACAGTGTCTCCTGACCCCTCCTGTCTCAGCCTCCAGTATTTATGCTGCAGTAGTTTATGTGTCGGGAGCTAGGGTCAGTTTGTTATATCTGGAGTACTTCTCCTGTCTTATCCGGTGTCCTGTGTGAATTTATGTATGCTCTCTCTAATTCTCTCTTTCTCTCTTTCTTTCTCTCTCTCGGAGGACCTGAGCCCTAGGACCATGCCTCAGGACTACCTGGCATGATGACTCCTTGCTGTCCCCAGTCCACCTGGCCATGCTGCTGCTCCAGTTTCAACTGTTCTGCCTGCGGCTATGGAACACTGACCTGTTCACCGGATGTGCTACCTGTCCCAGACTTGCTGTTTTCAACTCTCTAGAGACAGCAGGAGCGGTAGAGATACTCTTAATGATCGGCTATGAAAAGCAAACTGACATTTACTCCTGAGGTGCTGACTTGCTGCACCCTCGACAACTACTGTGATTATTATTATTTGACCATGCTGGTCATTTATGAAAGTTTTAACATCTTGGCCATGTTCGGTTATAATCTCCACCCGGCACAGCCAGAAGAGGACTGGCCACCCCTCATAGCCTGGTTCCTCTCTAGGTTTCTTCCTAGGTTTTGGCCTTTCTAGGGAGTTTTTCCTAGCCACCGTGCTTCTACACCTGCATTGCTTGCTGTTTGGGGTTTTATGCTGGATTTCTGTACAGCACTTTGAGATATCAGCTGATGTAAGAAGGGCTATATAAATACATTTGATTATTGAATTTGATTATTTCTTTTGATTTCCCCATGATGTCAAGCAAAGAGGCACTGAGTTTGAAGGTAGGCCTTGAAATACATCCACAGGTACACCTCCTATTGACTCAAATGATGTCAATTAGCCTATCAGAAGCTTCTAAAGCCATGACATCCTTTTCTGGAATTTTCCAAGCTGTTTAAAGGCAAAGTCAACTTAGTGTATGTAAACTTCTGACCCACTGGAATTGTGATACAGTGAATTATAAGTGAAATAATCTGTCTGTCAACAATTGTTGGAAAAATGTATTGTGTCATGCACAAAGTAGATGTCCTAACCGACTTGCCAAAACTATAGTTTGTTAACAAAAAATGTGTGGAGTGGTTGAAAAACAAGTATTAATGACTCCAACCTAAGTGTATGAAAATCTGTATATATTCAGATTGAATTACTTTGGTGTCTGTTATCACAGTCGTGAAATAAACCCTTCCATGTATATAGGACAGAAGGCTGTGAGTGCATATGGAATCAAAAGCAAAATCCCTCCTCTCTCACTCTCAGAACTCCAGTCTCATGCTAGCCTTGTGACCCAGTTCCATATTCAGTACAGCCCCTGCACAGGCACTCACACATCATGACAACCTGTTCATTTAATTTAATTTCAACCACACAATATGAAATGGATCCTCATAAAAAGCCACAGGCCTTATACTCACATGCAGCCAGAGCAGAGCCTGCTCCTGCACAGAGGCTGGGTAGCCTGAGAACCTGCAGCTAATGAACCCAAACATCTCCTCCATGGAGAAGGGCAGAGGGCACAAACTATAGTTTGTTAACAAGACATTTGTGGAGTGGTTCAAAAACAAGTTTTAATGACTCCAACCTAAGTGTATGTAAACTTCCGACTTCAACTATAGCCTAGTTACTGTTATTTTATTGTTACTCTTTAATTATTTCTTATTTAAAATTTTTCTTATTTTTATTTTTTTACTTCAGTTTATTTTAGTAAATCTTTTCCTAACACTTATTTTTCTTAAAACTGCCTTGTTGGTTTAGGGCTTGTAAGTAAGCATTTCACTGTAAGGTGAAATGCTGTTGTATTTGGCGCGTGACAAATACAATTTGATTTGATAAGTATTTATATAGTCCTGCTACCAGTCACTTTCCAGTCCTGTTTACATGTATGTATCTCCGCCTACACTGTCACTCTTGCAAACACACTGACCCACTTACATACACACATACTGTATGTACATACAGTGCCTTCTGAAAATATTCAGACCCCTTGACTTTTTCCACATTTTGTTACAGCCTTATTCTAAAATGGAATAAATACTTTCCCCCCCTACTTAATCTACACACAATACCCCATAATGACAAAGCGAAAACAGGTTTTTAGAAATGTTTGCAAATGTATTAAACAGAAATCCTTATTTACATAATTATTCAGACCCTTTGCTATGAGACTCGAAATTGAGCTCCATTGATCATCCTTGAGATGTTTCTACAACTTGATTGGAGTCCACCTGTAGTAAATTAAATTGATTAAACATGATTTGGAAAGGCAAACACCTGTCTATATAAGATCCCACAGTTGACAGTGCATGTCAGAGAAAAAACCAAGCTATGAGGTCGAAGGAATTGTCTGTAGAGCGCTGAGACATGATTGTGTCGAGGCACAGATCTGGGGAAGGGTACCAAAACATTTCTGCAGCATTGAAGGTCCCCAAGAACACAGTGGCCTCCATCATTCTTAAATGGAAGAAGTTTGGAACCACCAAGACTCTTCCTAGAGCTGGCCGCCTGGCCAAACTGAGCAATCAGGAGAGAATGGCCTTGGTCAGGGAGGTGACTGAGAACCTGATGGTCACTCTGACAGAGCTCTAGAGTTCCTCTGTGGAGATGGTTGTCCTCTGGAATGCTCTACCATCTCTGCAGCACTCCACTAATCAGGCCTTTGTGGTAAAGCGGCCAGGCAGAAGCCACTCCTCAGTAAAAGGCACATCACAGCCCGCTTGGAGTTTGCAAAAAGGCACCTAAAGACCTTCAGAACATGTGAAACAAGATTCTCTGATCTGATGAAACCAAGATTAAACTCTTTGGCCTGAATGCCAAGCGTCACATCTGGAGGAAACCTGGCACCATCCCTACAGTGAAGCATGGTGGTTTTTCAGCGGCAGGGACTGGGAGACTAGTCAGGATCAAGGCAAAGATGATCGGAGCAAAGAGATCCTTGATGAAAACCTGCTTGTGAGCGCTCAGGACTGGGGCTTAGGTTCACCTTCCAACAGGTCAACGACCCTAAGCACACAGCCAAGACAACACAGCAGTGGCTTCGGTACAAGTCTCTGAATGTCCTTAAGTGACCAAGTCAGAGCCCAGACTTGAACCCGATTGAACTTGAACATCTCTGGAGAGACCTGAAAATAGCTGTGCAGCAACGCTCCCCATCCAACATGACAGAGCTTGAGAGGATCTGCAGAGAGGAATGGGAGAAACTCCACAAATACAGGCTTGTGCTAAGCTTGTAGCGTCATACCCGAGAAGACTCGAGGCTGAAATCGCTGCCAAAGGTGCTTCAACAAGGTGCTTCAGTTTTTTTTTTATTCTACGTTTACAAACATTTCTAAAAACCTGTTTTTGCTTTGTCATTATGGGGTATTGTGTGTAGATTGATGAGGAAAAAGTCAAGGGGTCTGAATACTTTCCGAATGCACTGTATCTACCTCAAATACTCCAACATCCCTGCACATTGTAAGATTGGTATTGGCACTGACCATGTATATAGCTTCCTCTCATTTCTTATTTATATATGTACAGTATAAGTCAAACGTTTGGACACACCTACTCATTCAAGGGTTTTTCTTTATTTGTACTATTTTCTACATTGTAGAGTAATAGTGAAGACGTCAAAACTATGAAATAACAAATATGTAATCATGTAGCAACCAAAAAAGTGTTAAACAAAGTAGCCACCCTTTCCCTTGATGATAGCTTTGCACACTTTTGTCATTCTCTCAACTGAATGAATGAATGAACAGTACCGTTATCTCCAATCTTTAGTTAGCTAGGGGCAAGAGATTTAAAAAGCAGTACTCATTTATGGTTGGTGTTTTTTGTAACCCAAGCCCAGAGCTCTGGATCCCTAGCACTCTCTGTCAGTGGAAGGAATAATAACACACCTGCTAAGTGGGCGAAGTAGGTCCAAAGGAAGGGGGCTTTGCTCATACAGGTCTCACTCTCCATCTCCTCAGTCTTTTCCACCATACAACCCAAGTGCTGTCACAGAGAGGCCCACATGGTCAAGGAGGAGTAATCATTCCTGTCTTTGTACCAAAACCATTATCCCGGCTAACATAGTTTAGATCTCGAAAGAGAACTGACAACAATCATGATGTTAGCCCGATACATACCCTAGGATGATACCAGTCCTCAGAGATGATACACTGAATCATATCCTCATTAACCTCATGGGAAATATAAAGACCATGACATGGTGTTTTGTGATTTAGAATGACATAGCCATCCTTCTTTCAACAACACACTAACTGAATCCTAGAGATCTAGCATATCAACATAGCGTATGATTCCGACAGAAATAAAACATTCATTCATCAATAGTGATGGAGAAAATGAATGGGTGCGTAACGCTGGAATGAAACCCACACCTGATCATCAGTGTCTGGGTAAGGTCTGTCACAGGTACAGTAACAGCCATGGAAGTTGTGATTGTATTGGTTTTTAATGTTTTGTCAGTCTTTGCCCTGCAAAAGGAAAAGGACAGAGGAAATCAGCCATCAATGTTCAGCTGTCAGGAAGACTTGACTGAGGGGTAGATTGGAAAATAGGAGACTTCAGCTGGCACTTAAACTTGCCAGTCACAGTGGAAATTCCTACATGACAAACAAAAAATGCAAATAAGCAATATGCCCCGCACAAAAAATACCTTGTCCTACAATGAGTATGGAATTGTAAATTACAGCTAGCTACAAGACCGCTATTATTGTTTGCATAACTGGCATTTGTGAATAATGTCCCTTTGCATCAGGTTCATACCTTTTTGTGTAGAGCTCAAAGACGCCCGTCATGGCAATGGTTGGTGCAGGCAAGGCAGAGCCCAGCAGGTGTGTTGCAGGCAAAAATAGCCTGTCTCTTCACAAATCCCTGTAACACAATATGATATATATAAGGACACACAAAAGGCCACTGTCACGTTCCTGACCTGTTTTCCTTTGTCATGTATTTGGGCCACACAGGACTGTTTCGGGTTAGTCACGTTTGTTGGTTTTTGTATTTTGTAGTGTTTGTTGTTTTTCCATTAAATAATGAATACTTACCAATCCACATCTTGGTCCGATCCATGCTCCTCCTCGTCTGAGGAGGAGAACGACTACGACAGCCGTTACAGCCACACTGTATCTGGAGTTAGTGGCAGGTAATTATATGGTTGTGGATTACTCTTTGTAAGAACTATTGGTCCCTAAATCCGGAGAAATGATGGACCATGTAAAAAACTTTTGGTCACTAAATCCGACTAGAAGGACCACGTAAAAACGGTTGGCTGGTATGCCCTCACCCGTCTGAGCGGTCGGCTGTGAATACCCTCACCCGCTATAGACTTGCAACTGATTGGTTTGGTTCTGTACTCTATAGTGCTGTCGGTTGGAACATGTTGTTGAGGCCCATCACTGCACTCTTGATAGTCACCACCACACACAGACACAGCTGTTTCCTTTGAAGATGTTTATATGACTGTGGTAATCCGAATGATTTGGAAACTTATTGTTGTGGTTCTATAAGACAAAGATATGCACACATGTAAACAGCATTAGTTAAGGGTTATAGCTATGCAATATACATATATGTAAATTAATAAATGTCTAATGGCATTACACTTATGGCATGTCTATAAAGGGATATAAACACAGCATCATAAACTTAAACATTCACCATTTGGAGAGAGAGAGAAACAAATTACTTGGATTGACAAAGGGTCAAGATTTATGGCACCCTCTCTCTCCAGCCTTGGGTGAGAATCTGCCATGCTAAGACCTCAGATCTTCCCTGGCGCCACAAGGTCGTAAATTACTCTGTGCATGAGCAAGCTCCAAAATGTGTCTGTGATGACTCTAAGCTCGCCCACAGCAGCTTAATAAAGGTCACTATGGAAAACGCTGTGGTAGCGTGTGCATGCAAAAGACTGCTTACCAATACAACAATTAAACCACTTCTGCAAAAGTACTTCTGCAAAAGCGACTAATGCAATAACACTTTTGGCAGTACGGAATAATACTACATACGATAAACAATAGGCAAAGCAGTATTGGCAACTCTAACATTAAAGAATAGTAACAGCCATACAGTAGAACATATGTCTGAAAGCTATCAAAGTACAGTAAGTAATTAGTGGTAATTACCTATTATTACACAGCATGTTAAACCCCCTGCAACTTACATTTCTATGCACGCACAACATTCAGACATTCGTGTTACTGTCAACAATAAAAAGTCCTCAGGAAGATGCGTCTTCTCCCTTCGACGACAATAACACTCTGACCTGAGTGGGAGGGTGCAGAGTCCCGATGCGCATTTCCAAGCGCCCTGATTGGTTGGGAATTGCAGGACTTTGATGAGTGACGGATAACTAAGGTAGGCTGAGCAGCTAAACTAACGGGACTTAAAGGAAACTGAAGGGACTGTGATGGGAAGTTAGGTAGAGAGGAGAGGAGTAGGACGGCCTTTTTTACACTCTTTATTGCATTAGTCGATTCTCACACTGCTCTCAGGGCAGGTCAGCCGGGTTTGACTAGCGGGAGTGGCTTTTCAAAACAGGGAGATATTACATAGCAGGTTAGGAGAATTAGGTTTTAAGGTTATGAAAGGGGTATGGTTAGCTAAAATTGTCCCGATGCGACTCGAAAATATCTAGCTACAACCAGGCCTGCCCTGAGAACAGTCTTGGTTTCTACTAAAGCGACTCTGCGTGGAATACACTACAGGCAGCATCTTCACCTGAGGATAGGAACAATTATCTGGATCACTTCCAGCCAACACTGCATACGCCTCTTGTCTTCCAGAAATAAAGTATTTAATGGTAACAGTGTGCTCCTCATCCACGGACATGCTTGGAACAAAATAAAAATCCACTCAAATACCTAATACACAAAAATATCAATTCTTCTGGCAGGGACCATGTGGTGGAAGTAAGGAAATCAACACTAGAAGAGTGATGAGCAGCTTCACGAGCCATAGTCACAATTACTTATGCAGGAAATAAAAGACATGTGGTATCAGAACAAATGGAATTATAGTCAACCTAAAATAATGTAATAATTAAAAATACAGTTTATACGGGTTCTGTATAAATAGCCTCTAAAATATATGTAAACAGACCATAAATGTCTAAGATTTTGTTTTCTTGGTAGGCTGTGAGTGCTATTATATGATACAATATCAGTACTTGTTGAATTTACAACTTGTCTAAGTCCTATCATCAACTGATTTGAGCCAGTGTACAGCTGCTGTGGACTGACAGTCCCGCTCCCCCTCTCCGGCGCTAGTCGCCAGTTTACTCATTATTACGCGCACCTGCGCCTTATGAGACTCACCTGGACTCCATCACCTACCTGATTACCTCCTATATATGTCACTCCCTTTGGTTTTTTCCCTGGGCGTTATTGTTTCTGTTCCTGTGTTTTATGTCTGTACGCTACTCTTGTTTTGTTTGATGTTCCGGTATTTATTAAATTCACTCCCTGTACTTGCTTCTGAATTCTTAGCGTACACGTTACAGCCACTGTGCACAACTGAATAATTTGTGTACAAACTGTCAGAAACCGTCTCAGGGAAGCTCATCTGCGTGCTCATCATCCTCATCAGGACTTTGACCTGACTGCACTTCAGTGGGCAAATGCTCGCCTTCAATGGCACGCTGGAGAAGTGTGCTCTTCACGGATGAATCACAGTTTCAACTGTACCGGGGAGATGGCAGACAGTGTGTATGGCATCGTATGGGCGAGGGGTTTGCTAATGTGAACAGTGTCCCATGATCAAATAAAATAAAAATGTATTTGTTACATGCTCTGAATTCAACAGGTGCCAGTGGGGTTATGGTATTTGCAGGCATAAACTACGGACAATGAACACAATGGCATTTTAGCGATGGAAAGTTGAATGCACAGAGATGGCAAGTCAAATTCAAGGACTTTCTCAAGCACTTAAATTGAAATTTTAAGGACCTCTGTTATACAGTTGTATAAATTACATAACTACGCAATAAGGCCTGCGGAGGTGTGGTATATGGCCAATATACCACTGCTAAGGGCTGTTCTTAGGCGCAACGCGGAGTGCCTGGATACAGCCCTTTATTGTGATATAATGGCCATATATCACAAATCCCAGAGGAGCCTTATTGAAAGGGCAGGTCGAGGACAGGCAAAGGTTTGTAATCAGGTCAGAGTCAGGCAGGTACAGGATGGCAGACAGGCTCGCGGTCAGGGCAGGCAGAATGGTCAGAACCAGGAAAACTAGGAAACAAACACTTGAGAAATGGGAAAGTACGCTGGTAAGACCAGACAAACAGAACACAGGTATAAATGCTCAGGGGATAATTGGGAAGATGGATGACACCTGGAGGGGGGTGGAGACAAGCACAAAGACAGATGAAACCAATCAGGGTGTGACAGTCATACAGTGGTGTACGGTCTGATATACCACGGCTGTCATCCAATCAGCATTCAGGGCTCGAACCACCCAGTTTATAATTGTACATATAGGGCCTAATGTAGAACTCCACCCTCCCGCCCAAAAGTAGGCCATTATCATTAAGAATAATGCAATCTTTTAGGCCTTGCCAATGCATTGATATTCAAACTATTATATTCTAAAATATGTGAGAATAATGTGGACATTGCCTGACTAAATAGATTGGATGGATGCATGCATGGCGATTTTTCTGTAGCCTAAGTGGCCAACGCAGGCATACGTACTGTAATAAAGCCATGAATAGCAGTAATAGCATTATTCTCACCATCGCTGTTTTTATAATGAGAAAGTGACCAAAAACCAGGTTCCTTTTTTGATGGAAGGATTTGTGTGGAAAGCCAAACTGAATCCAACATTAGATGTCGTCCTCAAAATAACCGCACATTGTTTTACGGCAACAGCCTTCAATTGAAGGGACATAAAACAAACGAGTGGCAACATCACTCACAAAAACGGATAAAAAAAATTCAATCACGGATATAAGGGAGCATGAGAACTTCTAAATTGGCAACAATAATTATTAGGACTTTTCAAACACCAAATTGAGGAAATGTCTTATTTTCAAGGTAGGCCTATACCAATACTTTAATTTCTGAGCTCCAAATAGGCTGCTTCAAGCCCCCTGTATTGTTTAATTTGCAAGTGTAACATGGAAAACAAATTGTATTTGTCATGTTATTTCATGTTATTAAAACTAATGATGCTAGTGTTAGGATGTATGTTTATGCACTATAGCCTGTTAGCATATTGTTTGAAGATTAATATTGTTTTGTTACACACACACACACACAAACAATACAGATGGGTGTGTGTGTAGGTGTGTAAGGACTGACCAACACAGGCCATAAAAGCTGTGGTCAGTCTGGAGAGGGGAGGGGTGCATCACTCTAGGCCAACCAGGGAGGTTAGGAGACTGATCAGTACCATATTAGGAATTGTTTGAGTGAAGAATCAAGGGGGAGACACAAGACGGAGCTAATCTACCCAGCAACCAGATGTGGACAAAGGAAAGCGCCAAGGGGCTTGGACAAGTCCGGGTGCCCCCAAAGGCGGAGCAAGAGTTTAAACCGTGCTCAGCCTCTACTATGATAGGCCAACTGGACGAGTTGGAACTAAAACTGTCATAGTATAAGAACTGCTATTTGAGTACATTCCACAGTTCCCTGCTTTACCCTGCGTGGTGATACAGTGAACCCGTATATACGAAAATTGCATTTGCCATTCATTGCTTGCGGTAATTAAACATAATTAAAGAAAGTTAGCAGACCTTGCTTTTTATTTATCCTGATACCGGATGTGTTACACGCAGCGTTCACACTAGTTAGCTAGCTATCATTCAAGGTTTAGCCTGGAAGCAGGCTTCGCTGTCATCTTTAGTAGTATTTGGAGATAACTAGCTATTTGAAACGACATCTACTTACTTACTAGTAGTAGTAGCTACTTACCTGGCGAGAGAAATGGTTTGCAAGACACTGCGAGTCTGCAACAGCCGATAGCACAAAGATTTTGCAGGCTATTTGCACTGCAGCCAACTTGTGACTGCAACGTTGGCCATGTGAAGTCATACAATTGTAACGTCTAGTAACTTAATTCCTTTGTACTGCACTTAATTACAATGATACTCCCCTGTGTTTGTTTCATGATTATATACAAGCGGCTTCATTATTATTTTAAACAGGACAGTACCTAACCCAGATTCTTGTTGCATGTCTGGTTGACTTCATAGAAGTGGTCAAATAGTAATAAAAAAAAATGCTGCCCAGCAAGTACAGTAGGCCTATGATGCTAATCCATCCATGACAGTGGGAGATTCTCAATTGGAAAATGTCTGTCCTCTGCTCGACTCTTTTGTCCTCCTCTACTCCGTCCGTGACCCGGAAACCGATAATTGCCTTCTTCAGCCGAGGATACACGGGTGCTCTCACAGTGTTTTAAAATCTGGCACACTCCCTTTGAATCAGATGTTTTATCAACAACAACAAAAACATGCACACATTTAAGATTCTTGTATCTAGAAAATATCTTGCACAACTAGCTAAATTAATGTTTAGCACTTTACACATGTATTTTGGGATTCCTCTGTAAACGTAATTTGCCTGATGATGTGCTAGTGGATAAGGAGAATCATCTAATTTACCTTTGACCTTTTTCAAAAGGAGGAAATGAGAGTACGAAGGAGAGTCCAGCAAAACCAACTGAGAATCTTCCAGTGTCAAGTCAGGAGGTAGATCTGCCTAATACATCAGACTCCTAGAGGTAAAGGTGGATCCAGGAGCATGGATTTTGTGGGATGGTCGAGTGGAAAAAAGCTACAGAGACAAGTGGGAACCACAGGAACTTCTGTTATGAGTGTGGGGACTTACTGCCTCTACCTAAGCTGCAGGAGATTCAGCTGTGAGGAAGAAGGCTTCGAAGAGAATGAGGAAAACAGAGGTTGAATTTGATGAAGATGGCGATAGAAAGGGAGATGGGGGGTGTGAAGAAGACTGGTGGCAAGTACAAACAGAGTGAGCAGTATGCCAGGTTGAGAGCTGGAGGTGAAATGTGAGTGAGGGACAGTTATGTGAAGTGGAAGGTGTGCCATCGGCCTAGGGTAGGGACCGATAGGGTTAAATAATGGAATAGGGTGGTGGGTTTTAATGAGTGCAAATTTTTTATTTTGTTGTTTACAGTATAATGGATTTATAGCCCAGTCTAGTTGATGGCGGTAATGCAACATAAACTGGATGATTATCGCCGTTAACCCTTGCCGAATAAGAAGTCTAGAGGTGGGTAAGGTAATTAATGTCCACATGCTCACCTGAGATGTCTGTTGACAAAAGGAGGGCTCTGAAAAGCATGAACCATGTTATGAGTGGTCAGACTTAGAAATACTTGAATCACAGGTTTAATATGCATATTCCTCATATACAGACTTTGCAACACAGTCTGAATCTCTTGAATGTTGTGAATTAAATTAATTCTTACATTTGTAAACACTCAAACCTATTGCTGACAACTTTGACTATACTTTATGCACCCACTGATCACAAATTAACTTGGGCCAACAATTGATAATGCCAAAGTCTGTGATCATGATTTCTTTATTTGCATACAATGTACACTTTCTTGAGTTGAAAGCCATATCCAGGAACATTTTAAATCCTTTGGACAAAGGAAATTGTATCTAACCTGACCTGTAGATGCACTGCCCTCTAGTGCTTGACAGACAATCAGCTTCACCTTTGAAAAATGTTTTACCAGCAGATGGCGCAATGGTAGTGCCAGAATCCTAGGCTACGGTTCAAACTCACAAAAGACACACCCTCGTCAATTTACCCTCGCCTTATATCATTGGGGAATCCCTGTCGCCATCTTGGAGGGCGGTCCAAATAATTAGCCAAGCAAGGGAAGTTAGCAACGTAAGGCCCTCAGCCCTCGTTTTTAGTCGAGTTTGCGAGTGTACTCCATGTTTGCGACCCAAACACTTAAAAGACACACCATATCTCCTCAGCACTCAAATTAAGTGGACACTTCTGATGACGTGTGACGAATATACACTTGCAGGGCGCGGGAGGAAGGAAGATTTTTAAATGGACCACCCTTGGCCGGAAATTCGTCACTCGTTCATCCCGCGATGATCGTGTTTTCAGCCACCGATAACTTGTGGGTGCTTTGCTACTGTCAATTATGAGTGCATGTCTACTTATATTAAATATATAATTATTAATATACGCCTACTGTATGAGAGCTAGCAAATGAATTAGCTAACTTACGTTAGCCTGCCTAGCTGGAACTTCTGAAGAAAGAAATGTTTTATTTCTACAATTTCCAAAAGATAACCAAACAAAGGACAGCCAATAGCTACTTTCCTTACTGAGGAATTGGCAACACTGCCCAGAGTGACCATAATTGTATACTCGCAAAGCCGACTAAAAATGAGGGCTGGCAATGCAAACTTACGATGCAAACTTCCCTTGCTTGGCTAATCATTTGGACCACCCAGATGGCGACGGGAGATTCCCCCAAGGGAATAAGGCGAGTGTAAGTGGACGAGGGTGTGTCTTTTAAGTGTTTGACCGCACTCTGGAAAAGATTAGCGTCATTGCAGGAACATTGACACTTCTGGTCTTCCAATTTTTGCCTTGAAAAAATGTGTATGATACGAAATCAATTATTTTTGCATAGTGCATAATCTTCAAATAATGTTACAAAAAATGTAAACTAAAGAGAATTACTACTTTATGTAAGATGCATAATATAAGGTGGCACACATTGATAAATGTTTGGAACTTAAGTAAATTAATGTAAAGAACATCACATTCTACAGAACCTATTGATGTAGCGTAAGAGTCTATATGCAGTTATTTATTGGATGACTGTGGTGTAAATGACTGTTGTGTAAATACCCACCAGCCCTATAAATTACATATTGTCTTACAGAGAAAAAATTATTCTATGTGCCGAAACCCTAGACCCACTCCAATTTGCATACCGCTCCAACAGATCCACAGATGATGCAATCTCTATTGCACTCCACACTGCCCTTTCCCACCTGGACAAAAGGAACACCTACGTGAGAATGCTATTCATTGACTACAGCTCAGGTTTCAACACTATAGTGCCCTCAAAGCTCATCAATAAGCTAAGGACCCTGGGATTAAACACCTCCCTCTGCAACTGGATCCTGGACTTCCCGACGGGCTGACCCCAGGTGGTAAGGGTAGGTAACAACACATCCCCCACGCTGATCCTCAACACAGGGGCCCCTCAGGGGTGCATGCTCAGTCCCCTCCTGTACTCCCTGTTCACTCATGACTGCACGGCCAAGCACAGCACCATCATTAAGTTTGCCGATGACACAACAGTGGTAGGCCTGATCACCGACAACGACGAGACACTCTATAGGGAGGAGGTCAGAGACCTGGCAGTGTGATGCCAGGACAACAACCTCTCCCTCAACGTGATCAAGACAAAGGAGATTATTGTGGACTACAGGAAAAAGAGGACTGAGCACGCCCACATTCTCATCGACAGGGCTGCAGTGGAGCAGGTTGAGAGCTTCAAGTTCCTTGGTGTCCACATCACCAACAAACTAACATGGTCCAAGTACACCAAGATAGTGAAGAGGGCACGACAACACCTATTCCCCCTCAGGATACTGAAAAGATTTGGCATGGGTCCTCTGATCCTCAAAAGGTTCTATAGCTGCACCATCGAGAGCATCCTGACTGGTTGCATCACTGCCTGGTATGGCAACTGCTCGGCCTCCGACCGCAAGGCACTACAGAGGGTAGTACGAACGGCCCAGTACATCACTGGGGCCAAGCTTCCTGCCATTCAGGACCTCTATATCAGGCGGTGTCAGAGGAAGGCCCTAAAAATTGTCAAAGACTCCAGCCACCATAGTCATAGACTGTTCTCTCTGCTACCGCACTGCAAGCGGTACCGGAGCGCCAAGTCTAGGTCCAAGAGGCTTCTAAACAGCTTCTACCCCCAAGCCATAAGACTCCTGAACATCTAATCAAATGGCTACCCAGACTATTTGCATTGCCCCCCCCCCCCCCCCCCCTTTTACACCGCTGCTACTCCGTTGTTATCATCTATGCATAGTCACTTTAATAACTCTACCTACATGTACATGTTACCTCATCTAACTGGTGCCCCCGCACATTGACTCTGTACCAGTACCCCTCTGTATATAGTCTCGCTATTGTTATTTTACTGCTGCTCTTTAATTACTTGTTACTTTTATTTCTTATTCTTATCCATATTTTTTTTAAACTGCATTGTTGGTTAGGAGCTTGTAAGTAAGCATTTCACTGTAAGGTCTACACCTGTTGTATTCGGCGCATTTGACATATAACATTTGATTTGATGTAAAAGTGGGGTTGAGACTCAGTAGGGTCTGTAGAATCTATATATGGTGTTATTTCATGGGGCTTTGAATAATACTAAGTGTTGATGGCCTTTTACCTTGTTAAAATTGGGTGCCTGGACACTCAACTGTACAAATAGCACTACAGGAAAAACGATTATTTGTGCCGATGTAAAATTGGGGTGGGGAGTACTCAGTAGGGTCTGTAGAATGTATATACTGTATGGTGTCATTTCATGGGGCTTTGAATAAAATGTTGCAGGCCTTTTACAACACCCATTCCATTTGCCACAATGCGAATCACTGTATACAGTGATGGAATACATATTGGCTTATAGAACAAAAACAGTTCTGGGTGTCGCAGTAAAAGTATTACAGGGAATACTCACGAGGGTCTGTAGCATGTATATATGGTGTCATTTTCACGGGTCTCTCAATAATACCGATTGTTGCTGGCCTTTTACTCCTCCCATTCCTTTGGTAAGATTCTTACTACCACTGAAAAACAAATAAAATGTTATAATGAAGCCCATTCTATCTAAACGGCATGTCTCAACTTCCCGCAACACCTGCCTTTAAAGGTAGAATCCTTAGTTGCTACGTCAATTGTTTTGACTTGTATTTTATTTTTGTATATTAATGATATACACGTATCTGCCTAAATAAAAGAAACATCAACATAAAGTGTTTTAGGGCGTTGGGCCACCACGAGCCAGAACAGCTTCAATGCACCTTAGCATAGATTATACACGTGTCTGGAACTCTATTGGAGAGATGAAACGCCATTCTTCCACTAGAAATTCCATCATCATAGTGTTGTGGAAAACGCTGTCACAGGCGCCGCTCCAGAATCTCCCATACGTGTTGAAATGGGTCTGGTGACTGAGACGACCATGACATATGGTTTACATCGTTTTCATGCTCATCAAGGCTATAAGGACACGCTTGACAACCGATATATTATTTCAGAATTCATTAAAATTAGGGTAAAGTTTGGCTTTCGGTTTAAGCGTCAACTGTGTCCTTATAATCTCCCCAGCAAGCTAGCTAACGGTATGCATAGTTGTTTAGGGCTACTTAAAGGAGCACTATTCGAGAGCGTGAGTACGCAGTCCGGTAAAATCGGAGAAAAGATCTCCGTGCAGTGTTTGGTCACCACTTCAGCTTGAACAACCAGCCGAACGGAGAATGGACAGCTATCAGGCTAGCTAGCTAGCTAGGTGAAATTCAAATAGGACATGTGCTAGCTATACATTTTAACTTTTTATGGATTTATTCCGAAAATTAGCTGTGTATTTGCTTCTCCTCGAGCTTTGTCATCATCCTAGTGAATGTATTTAGAAACCACAAGCTAAGTAATGCCTTGCTTTATGTGGCGCATCTCTAGAAATTAACGTTAGGCTAGCTGCATTTCCGAAGAGACTATGGGGGGGCTTTTGGTAAATGTTCGTTTAGGTAGCGAACAGTCATTTAAAATTCAGTTAAGTTTAGCTAGGTAGACATTATTGTTATGGCTATACCTACTAGTTTGCTACTGCTAGCTAGAGACGTTGCAACTTTGCGAGTCAACTTATTGGTTATGGCTAACTAGCTAAGTTAGTACGTCCTGTTTCCTCACATGGCCAGGCTAATACGAAATACAAAAGTCATTTCTCCCTCCCCTCAAGGTTCGTGTGGGACGACAGTTTCCTGTTTTCGCCAGTGTCCAGGTTGATTCGACCGTAACTTCTGGATTGTGAACACGAGAGGCGAAGATGCAGACTTTTTTGAAAGGCAGAAGAGTGGGTTACTGGCTCAGCGAGAAGAAGATGAAGAAGCTGAATTTTCAGGCCTTTGCTGATTTGTGCAGGTAGGCTACTTACTGTATGTGCTGACAACAATGTAGCTACTGGTGGTTACATTTCAGTCTACTGTACAGTAGTTACAGTCCTGGAGGGATACAGCCTACAATCTGGTGCGAGATACATTGTAGTAGCTAGTACTAGTAGTCGTGTAGCTATTTGTTACAAATATCCAGTCTTAAAAACATAGGTAATCACCTCTTTAAATGTGCCCAAATGGCGCTACTATTTTATTATGACCTCAAGAACCAAGTGTTGCATCCATCTTTTCTTGTTTTAACTAATTATATTTTGGAGGAGTACACATTTTGAACATTAATTGAAAAGGATATTACATAAATTCAGTGTGAGCTCAATTTGCATCTATCATGCAACAGTGTCTGCTGACCGTTTTGGAGCACTGTTGGGGACAAGTGATAGGCCAAGTGCATTTCTCAGTGTACTGCCTTTTTTTGTCGGAAACAATCACAGGGATTGTAGTAACCTGAGCAGTCTCACAATTTGAGCAACTTGAGCCTGCTGTGAGGTTGCCCGTTGGGCAGGTTATAAACAATAAATAAAAACATTTGAAAATAGTTTAATTGGTCCGTTTTTTTTTCTGGTTCTGTGTAAATAGCTACTTAGAATTTTCGACTAAGTGATCATAATCGTAAATAAGTGGCTGTCGGGTATGTTTTTAGATATGATGGGTTTTAACTGTCATCTCATTAGTCCCATGCTCTCTGTGACCTGTATCCTTTTAAGAGGCATATTTAAATTAGTCCTTTTCATGGTTGATTCAGTCTCATGTTAGATATGGTGTCCACCCACTTGCCTTTTACTCTCCTGTGTTTAGTGTTGCACGCTATACTGTTTTTTTTTTATATACTAGAAAATTAAAAACGTTTCGGTACTATAATTTGTTACTTTCGGTAGTTCTGTCAAATGTTTCTCAAGGATCAAGTCAGTCTGTCAGCGCAGCCGACTTTTTATAGTGCGCACCGTTTCTTCTCCATTTACTCATTGCTAGCCTGCACTGGGAGTATGGGCTGCACCATGTTAACTTCAGCGTAGCATGAGTTGGGAGCTAACACACTTGAATAATGTGACATGGCATGCAAAAGTTTCAAACTGTTCGCAAAACAATGTCCATACAAGCTAGAACCTTTACAATGGAAGAAGATACCTTTTAGCTTCCAGCTTTGTAGGCTAACTTTATTTTCTAGCTGACAGCTAACGCTAACATCAATTCACTACCCTAGTACTTTGTGATAACTCCGTAACTCAAAATAAGCTGATTTCAAAGCTGATTGCCAACAACTTTATTCATTCACTTATTCGGTCTCTCTCACCCAAAGTTATCTATTGCCTCAGCCTGCATTGTGAATGATGTGATTACTGGTTAGAGACAAGGCGGCAGGTAGCCTAGTGGTTAGAGCATTGGGCCAGTAACTGAAAGGTTGCTCGATCGAATCCCCGAGCGGACAAGGTAAAAATCTGTCGTTCTGCCCCTGAACAAGGCAGTTAACCCACTGTTCCTTGGCCGTCATTGTAAATAAGAATTTGTTCTTAACTGACTTGCCTAGTTAAATAAAATACCTTTGGCTGATTTAGACGGATAAAGTTAGAAACTAACGTTGAATGGAGCCTGACCTCAGCAGGAGCATTTAACTGAAATTTAAGCTAGCTATAATCAAAAGATGGGGTACTATAAGTTCTCATAACACAAATAGCTTTTTTTTTAAATAAAGAGTAGTGAGACAGACAGTGGTGAGTCAGGCTGCAATGGAGGCAATGGAGATACACAGAGAGAGGAAGTGTTGAAGCAAGCAGGGAGAGAGGTTAGTAGTACAGTGGTTCCCAAACGTGGGGTAAATAAGTAGTGAAACATGTATTATTGAGTAGAACATGCAAGGTAGTGATGAATAGTATGTTTATTTAATTTTTTATGCGGTTGTGGTGATATAGTGCCATCTTTTGGGAACTAGAAACAATAGCATAATAGGAACTATTACAAATGGATGATCCTTGAAAATAAATATTAATGCTTGAAAAAGTAATTAAAGTCCTTGAATTTAACTTAACACTGTGTACAAACCCTGAATGGATTTTCACCTCACAAGGGGGCTGATAAGCAACCTGATTGAGCCAGAACAGATTACAACGATGTAATCCACCAAACATTTTTAATCTCTTAACACTCCAACCAAAATATTTTCTCTGGAGGATGGCTCAGGTGTAATATGTAGGCTATAGGGTGGGGAGGTGCTGTTATGGCTGGTGTGTGTAGGCCAGGGATGGGTTTGGATTAGTTGTAGGAACAATCAAATGTTCTGCGTCTTGCCTACTCTCTTGGAAAATATAGTTCAGGAAAGTGACAGGAACACCTTGTTTCATGTAGTAGTAGGTCACGGGTTACCTCCTTGCTCTACTGTCTACTCCACTAATTGTTGGTTTGGAATGTGCATGGTGGCGTTGGCCTTACATACTCACCCTTCATGGTTGCTGCTAGCTGTAGTTCACGTTGCGGGCAATGGCCTGGAGTATAATTTCAGTTTGACAAAGTGAAAATGTGTCTGGGAATTCCTGTCTGGTTTCATTATCCCGTCACACAATCACTTTTACCTCATATCTGATGACAGGTGAGCTATTCTGCTCCGTCTCTCTTAGTTCTTCCTTTGTAGTGGGTTTTCCCTGCAGTGTGCTTCTTGGGAAAATATTAAAGGTCTTGTTTGAAGAAGAAAGGTGAAACATCCTTGTTATCTACTTCTGCTCCTGTATTGTAAAAAACAATGTGTTGTCATTTGCGCGCACACAGTGCAGAACATTATGCAACTGTACTGCAATATTTCTGTGACATTGGAATTATATAGTTAGCTCTCCAGTGTTGACATTACCATTGGGTGTGTTACACATTAGGTGTAAGCTCCATGCTCACCCACATGAGGGGAAATCAAGTTGTGGTAGTTTTAGACATTAACAACATTGGCTCGGTCTCCTAGTCACTAATTGCTGTATTTAATTGAATTTATATACTAACCACGTTTATTTTCATATGCACCTTAAAGGTTTATGACACAGTAATTAGTGTTAGATCAATGTCTGTTTTAGCCAGTAGAGTATGTCTGTCCCCAACATCTGCCTAGACTCCATTCAGCCCTCCCCACAAGAGTGCATCTGGGACACTGAGTGTTCCAAAATGGAGGTGGTCCTGGAGAGTTGTCTGGGCCAGCTGGTTGTGGGGGAGATCCCCGCTGGTCAGAGATGAGGTGTGGTGACGCTGTTGACGTTAAGGACTCCTGCTTTAATAATGCCCTTAAGCTGGCAGAACTGTTTACCTTTTATTAGGGAAATGAAATGACCCCCTGCCTCTGGACACAAGGGAAGCTCTGTCACTTCCTCCTGTCAGGACAGGGTTAGGGGGGTCTCTCACTCTGGATGCACACACAGGCGAACTGAATAAAGATCTGTTCTTCTTGGACTAGTGTTCCCCTGACCTCTCATCTTCCTGCCATCCTATTGGCTTGATGGAGAATTTGTTGTTGTGAACATGAACTTGTGTGTGTGCGCGTGAGCTTTTGTATGACTGTTTAAATGTGTGATTTGTAGGAGAGAGAGTTAAAAGCCGACATCACCCTGCACTATCAACTACTTCCTCGTGTGTCAAGCCCAAACAATCTTGGTCTTGGCAACTCTGCTTGCCTTATTAATCTTCCCTCCTTTCCTTTCGTCGCATGGTCCAGGCAACAATAGGAGAGTGCCGCCTATCCCTGAGCTAGGCTGAAACCAATGACCCCATTCACACCCCATGAAACGTGCCAGCTGCAGTATTAAATATCCACATTGTTGTAAATCAGTGAATGGCTGCTCTACTGTTACCATGGGGCTGTGGGAAAAAAACAGTGTTTTTGTTCTTGTAAAGATTTGGCAAGTCATTGGTGTAGTAGGGTTTGTTGTTTTACCCGTAGGCTATTGACCTATGTTTTGGAATTATTTTATTAGGTTATTTTTGTTGGCCATTTTTTACCTAATATTGAGTGACATGAACCTTTTGATGCTTTTAGTAGTCTCATTCAATGCTCCATTTCAACTTCATAGAGAGAGGACCCCACACTCGGAGAACCCAGTCTGAGGCCCGTCAGCACTATAATTTCACCAACTCTGTGGAAGATGCCATGTCTCTTCCTGTTTGCGTTTGGACCTCGTGCTTTCATTATAGAGAAATATTTGATCTAGACAATAGCTCACATCGAACCAGTGGGTTTCTACATGTCCCATTAACCTCTCTGCCTTGACAGATTTATAGGAAAGCTGTACCACTTTTATTGAAACAATAGAAGCGTGCCTAAGAACAGCCCTTAGCTGTGGTGTATTGGCCATATACCACACCGCTTGTACCTTTTTCTTTACTGCTTAAATTGGGACCATGCATAGGCTATATCAGGGTACGGCAACCCTGTTGTTTCTGGAGTGCCACAGGTATTGCAGGATTTTGTTCCAACTAGGCACCACACCTGGCCAACTGAGATAATTGATCAGTTCAGTGATTGCCTAAATTCAACACACCTGGTCTTCCAGGTCGGTTCAATCAAAAACATGATGTGCCTGCGGCGGTTGCCTACTGCTGGGCTATATGCATGGTCCAATATGTAAAAATTATTTTTACCAATATGTTATTGGGCTCATTTCTGGAGGTGAAAATTATATTTTAGATGGTGTCAGCATAATGTTTCATTTGGGAGCAATATGTCCTTTTAAAAAAGTCACCAGAACTGGTTCTCATTCCTTTTTCATAAACCTATATGTAATTTTTTTCCGGTTTTCTCCCCAATTTCGTGGTATCAAATTGGTAGTTAGTCTTGTCTCAACGCTGAAACTCCCGTACTGACTCGGGAGAGGCAAAGGTTGAGAGCCGTGCTTCTTCCGAAACACAACACAACCAAGCCGCATTGCTTCTTGACACAATGCCCACTTAACCCGGAAGCCAGCCGCACCAATGTGTCAGAGGAAACACCGTAAACCTGGCGCCCAGTGTCAGCTTGCACTGCGCCCGCCCCGCCACAGGTGTCGCTAGTGCGCGATGGGACAAGGACATCCCTGCCGGCCAAACCCTCCCCTAACCCGGACGATGCTGGGCCAATTTGTGCGCCGCCTGGTCACGGCTGGCTGCGACAGAGCCTGGACTCGAACCCAGAATCTCTAGTGGCACAGCTAGCACTGCGGTGCAGTGCCTTATACCATTGCGCCACACAAATTCTGCGGGGGGCACCACAGACACCCAAAACACTTACAGATATTTATATGTATAGGAAACACTGCGCATAGCCTAGTGTTCATGCTTTCACCCATGTTTGTATGTTCAGATTAGTTGGACTTGCATGTTCTCACTACTTGACGACCCCTAAGATCTTTGGATCACTTGTTTTTGATAAGTATGGAAAACATCCGCTTTTATACTACTTCTGCTTGGTTGGGCAGACCGAGGTGGATTTGAAAGACTCAAGTCTTTTAGAGGAGCATTGTGGTTTATTATGTTAGAGCTGCTGGAAGTCTCTTGCACAAACGCCACTGAGTATTTCTCTCGTGTAGGCTGTCTGCACGTTGCCAAGCAACCCACTTTTAAATTTTTATATATATATATATATATATGATTGCGCTTTGGGTAAAAAATGTCCTTCAAAAGTGAAGACATTCCCTGTCCCTGGACTCCCAGACTAAAGCAGATGGAGCTTATTTGGCCTTAACAGCGATATATTTATGAATTCCTATAACAAATTCATATTCTATTGTTGAATGTTATGCCACTGTGGTTTACATTCCCAGAATAAGATTTACTGTGTGTGTGTGTGTGTGTGTGTGTGTGTGTGTGCTAAATTGAAACAATAATGCCAAAGTCTGTTAGATTTAATATTATCCACTACATGCATAAGTGGAGCAGTTGAGTAGCCCTATGCCATTGTCAGTATGTTTTGTGAGACAGACTCAGGACTCTTAAAGTGGTGGGGGGTGCATGCACTTTCTATCTTGGTTTCCTTGCTGTCCATCTCTGCCCTTGATATCCATAACCTTTTGATGGTGTGAGATTCCCCATGCGATTGGGAGCCACTACAGAACGCTAGAACATACATTGGTGTGTGGTGACACAATAGTGTTTTTTTTATTCTGTTGTAATATGTAACACTGCAGGAGAAAGTGAATTTGTTTTAATGTCTGCAGAGGTGTCCGGTTCATCTGTTGGAGTTTCGGCAGTGTTCGCTCTTTCCCACCTCCACGTTTTGATGTTTAAATAATGAGTGAATGTATTTTGATTTATTTTTTCTTATCTGTCTTTCAGGAAAAGAGGAATAGAAGTAGTCCAGGTAAGTTCAATAAGACTTATAAACCCAATTATTGGGTACACTTTTTTTCACACATTTGTGCCTTTTTTAAATGGTTATTTAAAAGCTTCTGGAACACGTGGTTTCAACACGCTTGGAAGTTTAGGGTTTATCCATAGTAGAATGCTGATGGAATAGCCTATCCCTAGATATTTTTATTTTTTTACACGCCATATAATTTGTTCCTGTTGCCTGACAGAGATCTGGTGTTTGTGCCCAGAGAATTTTGTATTATGCTGGTGTGTACGGTGTGAGGCAGAGAGCGCATGGTTCATATCGCAGGGGTGGGAGGGGACATTAATGGAGAATTCTACATTTTTCACACAGGATAAAAGATGCATAAATATTTAGCTGCATTTTTGTTTTCTGCTCTGCATCAGACTCATATTGTGCTTCAGTTACATCTCCACTTGAGTGAGAATTCAGACAATGCTCTACTTTTTTCTCCGGTGCTTTTCTCAGTGTAACCTACTTTTCTCTGGTAAAATCTACAATTAACTTAAAGCAAAACATTTAGGAAATGTAGCTGGCTACATTCTTTCTATGATAAACATTAGAAATATAATGCCGTGCTGAGTTTTTGCAAAGAAATGACTGGCTTTTTTATTGTAGGCTAGCTCATTTACTTGTGGCTTCTAGCCAAATAGCGTTGTACTTCTCATGAGTCCCTACCGCTCATGAAAATGAAGCTGTTTTCTGCCGAATTTGTCGCAGTCATGTATTTTCTGTGAACGAAAACTATAGTTGCAGGAGCCTGATCACTCCATTGAATAAAAAAATACTTTGAATATAATACAATTTAAATGGTTTAAAACACTTTTTTTTTATGGTTTGCGTTGTTCAAAATGCAGATTTCTGAACTCTAACGTGACCCTTGGTGAGAAAGGAAGCAGTGGGGGAAGAACAAGACTGATGAGCACAGTAATCCACCCTCCTCCACTTATCCATCCAGGAGCCTGGCCTATCAGACAGTGCAAGTATCCAGTGCATTCGGAAAGTGTTCGGACCCCTTGACCTTTTCCACATTTTACGTTAGTCTTATTCTAAAATTTATTAAATTGTTTTTTTCTCATCAATCGACACACAATAGCCCATAATGACAAAGCAAAAACTGGTTTTTAGACATTTTTGCTAATTTATAATAAATATCACATATACAGTCGTGGCCAAAAGTTTTGAGAATAACCACAAATATTAAGTATTGACAGTATTGACCCTTCTTTTTCAAGACCTCATGCTGTCAATTAACTTCTGGGCCACATCCTGACTGATGGCAGCCCATTCTTGCATAATCAATGCTTGGAGTTTGTCAGAATTTGTGGGGTTTTGTTTGTCCACCCGCCTCCTGAGGATTGACCACGTTCTCAATGGGATTATGGTCTGGGGAGTTTCCTGGCCATGGACCCAAAATATCTATGTTTTGTTCCCCGCGTCACTTAGTTATCACTTTTGCCTTATGGCAAAGTGCTCCATCATGCTGGAAAAGGCATTGTTCGTCACCAAACTGTTCCTGGATGGTTGGGAGAAGTTGCTCTTGGAGGATGTGTTGATACCATTCTTTATTCATGGCTGTGTTCTTAGGCAAAATTGTGAGTGAGCCCACTCCCTCGGCTGAGAAGCAACCCCACACATGAATGGTCTCAGGATGCTTTACTGTTGGCATGACACAGGACTGATGGTAGCGCTCACCTTGTCTTCTCCGGACAAGCTTTTTTCCAGATGCCCCAAACAATCGGAAAGGGGATTCATCAGAGAAAATGACTTTACCCCAGTCCTCAGCAGTCCAATCCCTGTACCTTTTGCAGAATATCAGTTTGTCCCTGATGTTTCCTGGAGAGAAGTGGCTTCTTTGCTGCCCTTCTTGACACCAGGCCATCCTCCAAAAGTCTTCGCCTCACTGTGCGTACAGATGCACTCACACCTGCCTGCTGCCAATCCTGAGCAAGCTCTGTATTGGTGGTACCCCGATCCCGCAGCTGAATCAACTTTAGGAGATGGTCCTGGAGCTTGCTGGACTTTCTTGGGCGCCCTGAAGCTTTCTTCACAACAATTGAACCGCTCTCCTTGAAGTTCTTGATGATTCGATAAATGGTTGATTTAGGTGCAATCTTACTGGCAGCAATATCCTTGCCTGTGAAGCCCTTTTTGAGACTTTGCAATTAATTGCAATTCATCTGATCACTCTACATAACATTCTGGAGTATATGCAAATTGCCATCATACAAACTGAGGCAGCAGACTTGGTGAAAATGTATATTTGTGTCATTCTCAAAACCTTTGGCCACGACTGTACACAAGTATTCAGACCCTTCACGCAATACTTTGAAGCACCTTTGGCAGTTATTACAGCCTTGTGTCTTGGGTATGACGCTACAAGCTTGGCACACCTGTATTTGGTGAGTTTCTCACATTCCTCTGCAGATCCTCTCAAATTCTGTCAGGTTGGATGGGGAGCGATGTTGCAAAGCTATTTTCAGGTCTCTCCAGAGATGTTCGATCAGGTTCAAGTCCGGGCTCTGGCTGGACCACTCAAGGACATTCAGAGACTTGTCCTGAAGCCACTCCTGTGTTGTCTTGGCTGTGTGCTTAGGGTCGTTGTCCTGTTGGAAGGTGAACCTTCACCCCAGTCTTGGGTCCTGAGCGCTCTGTTCATCTTTGCCTCGATTCTGACTAGTCTCCCAGTCCCTGCCACTGAAAAACATACCGCAGCATGATGCTGCCACCATGCTTCACTGTAGGGATGGTGCCAGTTTAACTCCATACGTGACGCTTGGCATTCAGTCCAAAGAGTTCAATCTTGGTTTCATCAGACCAGAGAATCTTGTTTCTCATGGTCAGAGAGTCCTTTAGGTGCCTTTAGGCAAACTCCAAGCGGGCTGTCATGTGCCTTTTACTGAGGAGTGGCTTCCTTCTGGCCACTCTACCACAAAGGCCTGATTGATGGAGGGCTGCAGAGATGGTTGTCCTTCTAGAAGGTTCTCCCATTTCCACAGAGGAACTCTGGAGCTCTGTCAGAGGGACCATCGGGTTCTTGGCCACCTCACTTACCAAGGCCCTTCTCCCGATTGCTCAGTTTGGCTGGGCGGCCAGCTCTAGGAAGAGTCTTGCTGGTTCCAAACTTCTTCCATTGTGTTCTTGGGGGCCTTAATTGCTGCAGTAATCTTTTTTGAACCCTTCCTCAGATCTGTGCCTCGACACAATCCTGTCTCGGAGCTCTACGGACAATTCCTTCGACCTCATGGCTTGGTTTTTGCTCTGACATTCACTGTCAACTGTGGGACCTTATGTAGACCGGTGTGTGTGCCTTTCCAAATCAAGTCCAATCAATTGAATTTACCACAGGTGGACTCCCAAGTTGTAGAAACATCTCAAGGATGATCAATGGAAACAGCATGCACCGGCGCTCAATTTTAAAGTCTCAGCAAATTGTCTGAATAATTATGTAAATAAGGTATTTCAGTTTTTTTTATTTTTAATACATTTGCAAACATTTCTAAACCTGTTTTCGCTCTGTCTTTATGGGGTATTGTGTGTAGATTAAAACATTTTAGAATAAGGCTGTAACATAACAATGTGGATAAAGTCAAGGGGTCTGAATACTTTCTGAAGACACTCTAGGTAGGATAAGCCCAATATGGCGAGTGGGTGTATGAAAATGAGTCAGCTAATTGGGCAGATGTATTGCCTCTCAAGGCTGTTTTGCGTGGCTGATTGGGCTGCACAACGTGTCGATAAGCCAGCGTCGCAAGGGGGTAGTTTACACACCCTACTCCCAGATATTTCACAGATATTCTACTGTAAACGGCCGGTGGTGGAAACTGTACATATTTCCTCCGTCCCCTCATGGATGCATCTTCTCTAAGCTCCCCAGGCCCGTTTTCTGTATGCCTGTGAGGATGCAGGAGCAACATGCGCACCGCCAATCATGGGCTTCCTGCCTGGGGACTCTGTGTTCAGTGTATTGTGGTGCGACTCGTCACATCTCAGGACATTTCAACAACCAAACTTCTGTATTCACATTCGGGAGGACATTAGCTTTTTGTCTTTCATTGAGGGAAACACTAGTGACCAACCTTTTGTAATGTGCACGCACATGTTTTTTAAATTTAACCAGGCAAGTCAGTTAAGAACAAATTCTTATTGTGCGCTTTGGGAACCTTTTAACAGAATGTGACTAGCAGAACGGGTGTTGTATGTGGAGGATGAGGGGGGAGGGAGGCCTATCTATTGCAGCCCTATCTAAGAGTTTTATAAATAAGCATCAACCAGTGGGTCTTGCGACGGGTATACAGAGATGACCAGTTTACAGAAGAGTGCTGAGAGAAGGACAGTGTACCGTCTACCATACTCGCAAGTACTTGTATGAGTTGACTACCTCAAGCTCTAAACCCTCAGAGGTAGTAATCACACCTGTGGGGAGAGGGGCATTCTTCTTACCAAATCACATGGCCTTTTGTTTTGGAGGTGTTCAGACAAATGTTAAGGGCATAGAAAGCTTGTTGGACATTTTAAGAAAGCTTTATTGTAGAGCGTTTAACACAATCCTGGGAGGGGCCAGTTAAGTATAAGACTATCATCTGCTTATACATGGATGAGAGAGCTTCCTACTGCCTGAGCTATGTTGTTGATGTAAATTGAGAAGAGCGTAGGGTCTAGGATCGAGCCTCGGGGTACACCCTTTGTGACGGGCAGTGGCTGAGACAGCAGATGTTCTGACTTTATACACTGCACTCTTTGAGAGAGGTAGTTAGCAAACGAGGCCAAAGACCCCTGAGACACACCAATACTCCTTAGCCGGCCCACAAGAATGGAATGGTCTACCGTATCAAAAGCGTTTGGCCAAGTCCATTAAAAATAGCAGCACAACATTGTTCAGAATCAAGGGCAATAGTGACATCATTGAGAACCTTTAAGGTTGCAGTGACACATTCGTAACCTGAGCGGAAACCAGATCGCATACAAGAGCGAATACTATGGACATCAAGAAAGCCAGTCAGTTGATTATTGACAAGTTTTTACAACACTTTTGATTAACTGGGCAAAATAGAAATAGGCCTATAACAGTTAGGATCAGCTTAATCTCCCCCTTTAAATAAAGGACTAACTGTGGCTGCCTTCCAAGCAATGGGAACCTCCCCAGAGAGGTGCAGTGAGGAACGAAGTTTGTGTAGTGTGTGTCTGTCCCAGGGCTCATAATAGCTCTCTCCAATCTGTTCGTCAACCCAAAATGCTTGGTCTTCCGGGCTTCCGTATCAAGGCAAAAAAAAACTAGCTTAGACTCTTGGAATTATCTTGTTTGAACGACTTAGTATCTCATCAAAATAAATAATAAGTTGTTTGAACCAGATACTAAGTCGTTCAAATGAGAATTGTTCTTTTGTCTAATTAGGGCTAATTTGATATGCAGCTTTTCAAAACATTGAATGTTTTTTCTGTCATTATTATTAACTTGCAGAGCGCATTTTCCATGCACTTGAAGCTTGTTGGGGTTTACTTCTGTGTGCAAATAATTTCGCAGCTGCAGTTTGAGCTTATTTATTCCCTTTTATTAATGAAAAGATGCTAATACTGGCCTTTTTATTTATGATATTTTAGCCTAATTATATTGATTTATATTATGGTGTATCTATTCCAAGAAAATCAGTCATTGGCAGGAACTGGAAGGAAAGGAAGTGTTGGCTTTGGGGATGATCAGTGCAATATACCTGCTGGAGCGTGTGCTACGGGTGGGTGCTGCTATGGTGACCAGTGAGCTGAGATAAGGCGGGGCTTTACCTAGCAAAGACTTATAGATGACCTGGAGCCAGTGGGTCTGGCAACAGATATGTAGTGGGGGCCAGCCAGCGAGAGCATACAGGTCGCAGTGGTGGGTAGTATATGGGGCTTTGGTGATAAAACGGATGGCACTGTGATGGACTTAGTTTTACTAGCATTTAAAAAGCAGTTGGAGGCCAAGGAAGGAGTGTTGTATGGCGTTGAAGCTCGTTTGGAGGTTTGTTAGCACAGTGTCCAAAGAAGGGCCAGATGTATACAGAATGGTGTCGTCTGCGTAGAGGTGGATCAGAGAATCACCAGCAGCAAGAGCGACATCATTGATGTATACAGAGAAAAGATTCGGCCCGAGAATTGAACCCTGTGGCACCCCCATAGACTGCCAGAGGTCCGGACAACAGGCCGTCCGATTTGACACACTGAACTCTCTGAGAAGTAGTTGGTGAACCAGGCGAGGCAGTCATTTGAGAAGCAAAGACTATTGAGTCTGCCGATAAGAATGTGGTGATTGACAGTTGAAGGCCTTGGCCAGGTCAAGAAGGCTGCACAGTACTGACTTTTATCGATAGCGGTTATGATATCGTTTAGGACCTTGAGCGTGGCTGAGGTGCACCAATGACCAGCTCCGAAACCAGATTGCATAGTGGAGAAGGTACGGTGGGATTTCGAAATGGTCGGTGATCTGTTTGTTAACTTGGCTTTCTAATATTTTAGAAGGGCAGGATGGATATAGGTCTATAACAGTTTGGGTCTAGCGTGTCACCCCCTTTGAAGAGGGGGATGACCGCGGCAGCTTTCCAATCTTTGGGTATCACAGACGATATGAAAGAGGTTGAATAGGCTAGTAATAGGGGTTGCAACAATTTTGGCGGATAATTTTAGAAAGAGAGGGTCCAGATTGTCTAGCCCAGCTGATTTGTAGGGATCCAGATTTTACAGTTATTTCAGAACATCAGCTATCTGGATTTTTGGATTTTACATTTAGTTAGAATGTAGAATATAAACTAGATATAGGCTACTGTGGGTTTGGTAGGCTAAATCATTTCAACCAAATAGCCCTAATTAAACTAATAATGATAATGGAAACAAAATATTCTGGGCAGAGCATGCCCAACGCTTGTCGCTAAGCAGTATCAGAGTGAAATTGTAGCCGGAGTGAGGGCATTTTTTAAATTTGCTAAATTACGCCCTGCACCTCTCTCCACACTCACCCACTTATATGCTCTGGTATTCAAAAGCAACCCTGCTTTAGGCTATCAAAGAAGTGTCAAATCATATCAATGGATGGAATCAGTGAATGAATGGTTGCAGCAACCATTCAATTAAATTCTGACAAACTGCATAACAAATGAGGCTTGATTAGACAAAATAACAATTATATCGTGTGAACGACTAAGTGTCTTTGAACGATTTTAGTAAAAAATAAACAATTGTTATATCTACTAAGCCTTTCAAACGGGATACTAAGTCGTTCAAACAAATTCCAAGATGTTTGTATTTATTGGGCTTCTGTAGCTTGAAGAGGAAATGGAGAGCTATTTATCTCCCTGCCTCTTCTCTGCCTCTCCTTTTGTGCTGTTTTTCTATGCCGTCTTTTGTGTTCTTAAGTTGTTGTTTTTTCTTTCTGACTATCTTCAGCACACCCAGACGGAAAGATGTCCTGGGAATGGTCCCAAAGTAAGCAGCGCTTTGTTTCTGAACGCTCTCAACCCTCATGGGAGGCCAGCAGATCGTTACAGCCCAGAGCCTGTGGCGCCCACACCCCTTGCCTCTTAATACACTGACCACACACACACACACTTGTCTCTACAACCACCAGGGCTATCTCTGTCCTCTCCCATGCTCAGACTCAGCTGTTTCTCATAATTTTAGCTGTGCTGTCACTAGAGCTGGGACAATAAACTGAAAATTATTGACACTGACCATCATGTGTCACAGGCATTTTGCTAATATCGTTCATTATGATAAGTAACCTATACTCGAGCAATGTGAAGTTTGAAATGGAATACGTTTGATAATATGGTTGATTGTTAATGGGACAATTGATGACCACAACCATCAAACTAGTAGTAGTAGTTTAACCCCCTAAGGTCGATGTCTGTGCCCACATGAACATCTAATTAGCATAATACAGAATTCCCCATAACAATCTGTCCGTTTTAAGCTAGAGATCTGTCTTTTCGCATTGGATGCTTCTCAATCCACTGCATCTGCCTATGTTTTTTTTTGCTTCTGCGATAAAAGTTGACGGAGCTAGAGCGTTATTTGTCTTCTAACAAAATCGTCTGTAGCATCCGACAGGTTTGGCCTACAAACTATTATGAACTCTATGGAAAGATGAGACCAACACGATCGTGTTCTCCATTTTGCTTTACGACCCCCACAAGCGTCTTGGGACTCGTCTGAAGTCGGTTCAGCCAATCTACCAACTTCTGTCTGTAACTTCCAAACAGTTTGGGCTGCACACTAATATGACCCCTCTGTGGAAAGGTGAGAGTCTCTCACGAACATGTACATGTCTGTTCTGTTTTGCTCTAGAACACCCCACAGGCCTCACGACTCATCTTTAGGTCCCTCAGTACCAATTGAAAAAACAAATGGAAGTATATATGGACACTGTTTTTAGTACCAAAAATCGGAGGTTAAATACATGCATACAAGTACCAGTCAAAATTTTGGACACACCTACTCATTCCAGGGTTTTTCTTTATTTTTACTATTTTCTACATTGTAGAATAATAGTGAAGACATCAAAACTATGAAATAACACGTATGAAATTATGTAGTAACTGAAAAAAGTGTTAAACAAATCTAAATATATTTTAGATGGGAGATTCTTCAAAGTAGCCACCCTTTGCCTTGATGACAGTTTTGCAGACTCTTGGCATTCTCTCAACCAGCTTCACCTGGAATTATTTTCCAACAGTGCACTTGTTGGCTGCTTTTCCTTCACTCTTCATTCCAACTCGTCCCAAACCATCTCAATTAGGTTGAGGTCGGGTGATTTGTGGAGGCCAGGTAGGTGAGTAGGTGTGTCCAAACCTTTGACTGGTACTGTATATCTCTCAGATATTGGACAGACACTTCAGAACAAACTTCCTTTTGATTTCTTTGGGGGGGGGGGGACTATGTTGTTCAGTGTAGTGAATCTGTTATTCAATGCGTTTGTATGGGATAATGGCAGTAAGGCCCAAAAATTATTTTTCATACAAAAAATGTGTATGTATTGTTTTTGATACTTCAAGGGGTCTAACATGCTGGCCACACCGCTCGCGTTACAAAATTAATTTACACAAACATGTTATTCAATAATTTCATCCAAACTGCTCGTGTGTATCAACGAGCGTCTGCATAGTCAGGCCTTAAAATAGGACTTGGTTCTATTTTTGTTGCTTGATGCGCTGTAAGTTCCGCCTCTCCCATCTCTTCATTGGCTTTTAGGAGCATATACCCACGTGGGTGATTCTGAAAACTGAGCTGAAGTCCACACTCCAGTCCAGGTGGTGGTTAGTGCACCTTAGTTAGTTGCCAACTGCCATATAATGTCCACTGAAGGAGAGATTACTAGAAATGTTCTAATTTTCCCATTTTATCTGTGGATTAATTGTCGAAGTAGAGGACACACAATTTTGTGTGACCCAAAATGGGTCAAAATTCTACAAAGATCCCTGAAAAAAATAACCTTGTGCGTTTTAAGGTAAAATAACAACCCAATGTTTATATCCCAGGACAAATTAGCTAGCAAGAGCTAGCTAGCTGAATGTCCATGAATGTTTCGTGCGTTTCGACCTGACCCCAAATTAATATAGTTGGTTCAGAGTTTGTTTTGATATTTCAACCTGCTTGTCCTGATCCCGGGCCCTGTGTAGTCAGCATGTTAGAATTCAAATAGCAAAATAATCCTTGGTATTACCTTCTTAAAACAACTCCCTACAGCTTAGTTAGAATCCCCCTCCCCTGTCTTAGATGGGGCTTAGACTCTTATGGGTTAAAGGATAATATATATTTTTAAACATGGTTAACATTAATGTTTATAAAGGTATTGTTCTATTTATTGGTATTGCATCAGTTCAGGCAGTTTATCACAATATGGATTTTTGTCCATATGGCCCAGCTCTTGCTGTCACTGGCCAATCGAGAGGCCACAGTGCAGACCGACACCTGCAGGTTTTGTTTTTGAGTCGGTGAGGGTGCGAGCTGCCAGGAAGATGAGCCCTGTGCCAGTCAGTGGCTCCTGTGGCACGGCCGCCTCACGGGAGACAATGGCAGCCATTATCATGCTCTGGCGGCGTTATGCTAGTCCATGTATAAAGCTGTCATCCCTTATTATAACGAGGGAGAGATGCTGTATTGGGAGTGAGTGGGGTGCACAGGGTCACAAAGAGTATACCAAAGTGTTTTCACATTGTTTACAGGATGAATGCATTTCACATATACAGTGGGGAGAACAAGTATTTGATACACTGCCGATTTTGCAGGTTTTCCTACTTACAAAGCATGTAGAGGTCTGTAATTTTTATCATAGGTACACTTCAACTGTGAGAGACGGAATCTAAAACAAAAATCTAGAATCACATTGTATGATTTTAATTGTATGATTTTAAGTAATTAATTAGCATTTTATTGCATGACATAAGTATTTGATACATCAGAAAAGCAGAACTTAATATTTGGTACAGAAACCTTTGTTTGCAATTACAGAGATCATACGTTTCCTGTAGTTCTTGACCACACACTGCAGCAGAGATTTTGGCCCACTCCTCCATACAGACCTTCTCCAGATCCTTCAGGTTTCAGGGCTGTCGCTGGGCAATACGGACTTTCAGCTCCCTCCAAAGATTTTCTATTGGGTTCAGGTCTGGAGACTGGCTAGGCCACTCCAGGACCTTGAGATGCTTCTTACGGAGCCACTCCTTAGTTGCCCTGGCTGTGTGTTTCGGGTCGTTGTCATGCTGGAAGACCCAGCCACGACCCATCTTCAATGCTCTTACTGAGGGAAGGAGGTTGTTGGCCAAGATCTCGTGATACATGGCCCCATCCATCCTCCCCTCAATACGGTGCAGTCGTCCTGTCCCCTTTGCAGAAAAGCATCCCCAAAGAATGATGTTTCCACCTCCATGCTTCACGGTTGGGATGGTGTTCTTGGGATTGTACTCATTCTTCTTCTTCCTCCAAACACGGCGAGTGGAGTTTAGACCAAAAAGCTCTATTTTTGTCTCATCAGACCACATGACCTTCTCCCATTCCTCCTCTGGATCATCCAGATGGTCATTGGCAAACTTCAGATGGGCCTGGACATGCGCTGGCTTGAGCAGGGGGACCTTGCGTGCGCTGCAGGATTTTAATCCATGACGGCGTAGTGTGTTACTAATGGTTTTCTTTGAGACTGGTCCCAGCTCTCTTCAGGTCATTGACCAGGTCCTGCCGTGTAGTTCTGGGCTGATCCCTCACCTTCCTCATGATGCCCCACGAGGTGAGATCTTGCATGGAGCCCCAGACCGAGGGTGATTGACCGTCATCTTGAACTTCTTCCATTTTCTAATAATTGCGCCAACAGTTGTTGCCTTCTCACCAAGCTGCTTGCCTATTGTTCTGTAGCCCATCCCAGCCTTGTGCAGGTCTACAATTTTATCCCAGATGTCCTTACACAGCTCTCTGGTCTTGGCCATTGTGGAGAGGTTGGAGTCTGTTTGATTGGGTGTGTGGACAGGTGTCTTTTATACAGGGAACGAGTTCAAACAGGTGCAGTTAATACAGGTAATGAGTGGAGAACAGGAGGGCTTCTTAAAGAAAAACTAACAGGTCTGTGAGAGCCGGAATTCTTACTGGTTGGTAGGTGATCAAATACTTATGTCATGCAATAAAATGCAAATGAATTACTTAAAAATCATACAATGTGATTTTCTGGATTTTTGTTTTAGATTCCGTCTCTCACAGTTGAAGTGTACCTATGATAAAAATTACAGACCTCTACATGCTTTGTAAGTAGGAAAACCTGCAAAATCGGCAGTGTATCAAATACTTGTTCTCCCCACTGTATTTAGCTACATTCTGTTTTGTGTTAAAGTGCTGTTTTTAATACCGACTTCTGATCCTGATATTTGCAAACATATAGTGACAGTTGGATGAGATGACAACCATTTGAAATTAAATGTTACACGTCTGGTGGGTTAATATGATCAGCTCCGAAACATACAGACTTGGGAGAAGGCTGCTTTCTCATGAGCTCAGGGCAAACGGGTCAATATTAATGAGGTTGTGGAAATCACTTAGAGAATGATTAGCATGAATGGAGGGCAGAGGAGGACAAGAGGGAGAGAGTAAGATAGGACAGATTGTGGATATATGAATGAAACGGATGAAGATAGCGGAACCTTACTCTTCATCCTCAGACTTTTTCCCCCTCACAGAGAAATCCTGAAGTTTTTCCCACACTAGAAATGGAAATATGAAATGAGCTCCCTAAGGGACGACCGATTTAGGTTTGTTCACAGAGCATGATGTCACAATCGCTGCCATGCCCTCCAGATGTTCTAAATCTCTGCCATTGACATTACTGACTGACTTTCAAAACAGGGACATAAATGTTGCTTTATTGCAAGCTCTGCTCCAATAAATGAGTGATATTACAATTAGTGGGCCTATGGAGGAAAACTGGCTATCATGGCCCCAGGAAGGTTCTCAGCAGGAAAGGTTCAAACTCCTTTGCTTAAAATAGAACAATATTCTCTAGCCATTTTTTGTCAGCCTTTAAATCAGTGAGTCCCATGAATTAGGTATTATTCCCAGAAAAACTGAAAATGTAAAAGTTACCCAAACACTGCATCAAAAGGGAACAATAAAAGCCTGTTCACAGGAAAATGAACTGTGCAGATGTTTATGCAAGGCAAAATGGAGTAAAGCATATGATTATTTTGGTTGCCATTATTGATGTTGTTTACCACCAGTCTACTAGAAAAGACTTGGCTGTTATAAACAGGGTCAGCAATCGGGTCAGCTTAAACTGCAAGGACACAAGTGAGGGCTGGAACAGGTGGTGTGTGTGTAATGGGTTTAACCTTGATCAGACCACCTCTTCCTCAGATTCACCACACAGCCAGACAGGAGCAACAACACATAAGAGCTGTCCTTGTACAGTAACTCTATAAAAAGGAGTCTTGAAGACAACATCCCAATTCAAAACAAACAGGGCTATTGGGACCAGACTGGCTCACTATATTGTGAGTGATTCCACCCATTATCATCTACGGATTTTACAGACTTCTCCGGAAAGCACACAGACCTGCAAGAGGACATTGTCATGTTTCTCTAGCTGTTAGGGGAAGCCAATGTTCTCTGCTAGCAAGTTGAACCGGGCAAGGAAATGGACACCGTTGCTGCCCAGGAAAAATTTTGTAAAATGTTTATCATGCGCTGAGTGCTAGGGAATTTCAAGTTTATTTCCTGGTTGTTACTGTATCTCTCCCACTGATCAAAAATAGGAATTGTATATAATTTTAATTGAAGCCCACCGAGATTGACAAGACTCACTCCGTAAAGTCTATTCCTCTAGTCTATTGGGAGTAGCTACTAGTCAGAGGAATCCAACATTTAATGAGGGAGATCTTTTGGATTTCATTTTACAGCTTAGTTCAGGGACTCAGGAGTTTAATCGACTGTATACTTGAGGTAACCAGTTGGATGCCTATTGCAGTGACTAAACAATACCTGTGGGGGTATGGGGAATACTGACTGACTGAGGGATTTTAGTGTCTTCAACCCACCCATTGGGTGTGGTTTGAATGTATAATTAGTAAGGATGTAGCGCTTGTCTATTTTATGAGCACAAAACATTAACAGGATTCCATCCCTTCAGGGAAGAAATGTTACTGTTCCTCTCTTCCCTCCAGTCCCATCGCTCTGTAGCATGATCTTAGGAGGCCTACGTTTTTTCACTCATGGTGAGGAAAAAAACTGCTCTTTATCTAGATCTCTGCCAGAGATGCTCATCTCTGACCTGTTTTGACCTCTAGCACTATCACCCCAGCCATCTGCCCTCTCCTGTGGACCTGGGTGAGGGTGAGACTCGTTGGCATGGGAGCAGCAGGCCTTCAGTAATGAAGCCTCAGATGAGAGAGCTGCACAGCAGTAGCGTCCTTCCTCCGTCTCTCTCAGGCTTTAGGAGAGTCACTGGAGCACAGGCTCAGCAGCTGTTGTCTTCACTCCGCCCTGGAGTTCAGCTCAGCTTCTCAGTGATCTCAAACCTACAGTGAGAAATGAGTACTGGACTCCAGTCGTTTGGACAGTCAAAAAGCAGTGGCGACCAAAACTTGGTCCGTCATGAAGATGGCTTGGTTTGAGTACCTCCACACTCCTCTACTGTGAGGTAGGAGAGAGCGAGGGAGACACTGCTGAGACATGAGTCCAATTACCCTATGGCTCCAGGGAGGTGCAAGAACCTGGCACTATACTGAACAAAAATATAAACGCAGCATGTAAAATGTTCGTCCCATGTTTCATAAGCTGAAATAAAAGATTACAGAATTTTTCCATTATGCACAAAAAGTTTATTTCTCTCAGGTTTTGTGTACACATTTGTTTACCTCCGTTGGTGAAAATTTCTCCTTAACCAAGATAATCCATCCACCTGACAGGTGTGGCATATCAAGAAGTTGATTAAACAGCATGATCATTACACAGGTGCACCTTGTGCGGGGGGCAGTAAAAGGCCACTCTAAAATGTGCCGTTTTGTCAGAACACAATGCCGCAGATGTCTCCCAAGTTTGGATGCCTGAGGTACTGGACATTTACAAGTGAATTAAGGTTGTTATTTTGTGACTGATATTGATTGTGTGATCATTTTATTTTCTTAATACAGCAAACACAAAAGAACATTGGTTTTGAAATTATTTCCATTGTTTTAATGGTTTATGAAAAGTGTATTTCTATACTGACTTTCACATGAGTCCTTTGTATTGGTGTAGACTTGACGGACCAGACAGGACTAATTCCCTCCAAAAATAGGAGACATCAATATTTTCTCTGGTAGGCACGACCTACCTTGCACCCCTAACAAACAATTACCTGAAGTCAAAACCATTACAATTACACAGGTGCACCGTGTGCTGGGGACAATAAAAGGCCAATCTAAAATGTGCAGTTTTGTCGCACAACACAATTCCACAGATGTCTCAAGTTTTGAGGGAGCGAGCAGTTGGCATGCTGACTGCAGGCATGTCCACCAGAGCTGTTGCCAGAGAATTGAATGTTCATTTCTCTACCATAAGCCGCCTCCAACGTTGTTTTAGAGAATTTGGCAGTACGTCCAACCAGCCTCATAACCACAGACCAGGACCTCCACATCCAGCTTCTTCTCTGGTGGACATCCGGCAACAGCTCTGGTGGACGTTCCTGCGCATGTGTGTGTGTGTGTGTGTGTGTGTGACAACTGCGCATTTTAAAGTGGCCTTTTATTGTCCCCAGCACAAGGTGCACCTGTGTAATAATCATGCTTTTTAATCAGCTTCTTGATATACCACACCTGTCACATGGATGGATTATCTTGGCAAGGGGGAAATGCTCACTAACAAGGATGTAAACAAATTTGTGCCCAATTTTAGAGAAGCTTTTTAGGCGTATGGAACATTTTAATGAGATTTTTTTTATTTCAGCTCATGAAATATGGGACGAACACTTTACCATTTTTGTTCAGTGTATATGGTTGGAAGTGAAACGGCTGCTGTAGATCCTCACTGTTCTGTAGATCAGAAAACATTTCTCTGGGGAATGTGACAGCACAATGCCCCTCAGTAGAACGAGCATAAAAGCTGGAAACATTCTGCCCTTGACCTGTTCTCCCTGCCGGACTGTGGGTATTTTCTATTTGTCTGTCACAGGCATGGCCCAGCACCAGTGCTGCATGTCCCAGGGGGGCTTCAAAAGACGTCAATTGCCAATTTCTGTTTTTAGTGTTTAGCATAACATCAGCGGCTTCGCAAAGAGTTCTGTGGGAGTGCTAGAGCAAGGTCGTGCTCCATCCATGACGTGCATAGCGGGATGGGACCGACTTCCATGTCACTGCTGGTGTGTGTGAGGGGCCACGCTGTAGACAGGACCTCTTTTTTGTGGAAGTAGGAGATTAGGAGCTGTGGCGCACAGCCAAATCCTCTGGCTGCTCTCCAACAACCCGTACGTGCGCTGGAGGGCAAGCCCTGAGACCAGTGTGTCCTCTTCATCTCTGCTGACTACTATGCCTTTAGTATTGTGTGCCCTGTCTCTGATGTTTGTTGTCTCCACAGCACAGTATATACAGTATCCCTATGTCCTTGTGTGTTTTGAGTCTTTCAGCCCCAGACTGTCGTGTAAACTAGGTAGGACAGTTTTTTAAAAACAATTTTTACCAAAGCAGGACAAAGGCTAATAAGTAATGTATCCATCACCTCTCCTAGAATGATTAACCAGCCTGGCCTACACTGCCAGACCATGTTCCGTAGCTTTTCATCTCTCTGGGCTGAACGTTTAGTTTTTGACCCACTGTGTGCTGTTAAGGTGTGTCTATTTGGCTCCCATACTGAATACCAAGGACTCCGGTGAACTAATGGGGCCTCTCGAAGCTGCTTGGACTAGTGCTGCAAGCTAAACTTCTTTTATTGACTCTGCTCTCTAGTTAATGAAGAAGATCAGAGTCAATAACAGAAATGGCAATTGATGTCTTTTGAAGCCCCTCTGGGACATGGATCACTGGTGCTAGCAATGGCTAACGGCCTAACGCTCATAACCCTGATAACGCTGTCAATGCACACAATGCTTTTCAAGTGCTCTTATATTTAACATAAGACAGACAATGTTTTCGTCTAGTACAGAATCAAGCTAGAGGCTACCTGCTCGACCAGTCCGGTACCTGGGAAAATATCCTCTGGGTGTGTGTATAAGGCCAATGGCTAAAGCACACATTTTACTGTACCAATAGGTTTCATAACGTTTAACAGAAAAGGTCATTCCATACCATGTAAGCCTAATTATTTGCATATTTAGCAAGTACTGATGTTGGAGTCTGCGAAATGCCTATCGTTATTGATAGGAAAGAAAGCGCATGCTCAGCCTCGCTGTATCCTTCCTTGCTATTAGACAGTTTTGGGCCCGGTTTCCCAAAAGCACCGTAAGGCTAAGTTCATAATTTTAACCTTTTTATTGGAGCGTCATTAAATCGCTGAGCTGTTTCCAAAAACCATCGTTACTAAAGTTGCACTTAAAATGTGTTCCCTACTGACTGCCTCAGACCACATAAACTCAGCAAAAAAAGAAACGTCCTCTCACTGTTAACTGTGTTTATTTTCAGCAAACTTAACATATTGAATCTTTTGTTCATACAAATATTTACACAACTGAGACAAAAACTGAACAAGTTCCACAGACATGTGACTAACAGAAATGGAATAATGTGTCCCTGAACAAAGGGGGGGTCAAAATCAAAATTAACAGTCAGTATCTGGTGTGGCCACCAGCTGCATTAAGTACTGCAGTGTATCTCCTCGTGGACTGCACCAGATTTGCCAGTTCTTGCTGTGAGATGTTACCCCACTCTTCCACCAAGGCACCTGCAAGTTCCCGGACATTTCTGGGAAGAATGGCCTTAGCCCTCACCCTCCGATCCAACAGGTCCCAGATGTGCTCAATGGGATTGAGATCCGGGCTCTTCGCTGGTCATGGCAGAACACTGACATTCCTGTCTTGCAGGAAATCACTCACAGAACGAGCAGTATGCCTGGTGGCATTGTCATGCTGGAGGGTCATGTCAGGATGATGAGCCTGCAGGAAGGGTACCACAGGAGAGAGGAGGATGTCTTCCCTGTAATGCACAGTGTTGAGATTGCCTGCAATGACAACAAGCTCAGTCCAATGATGCTGTGACACACCGCCCCAGACCATGACGGACCCTCCACCTCCAAATCTATCCCGCTCCAGAGTACAGGCCTCGGTGTAACGCTCATTTCTTCGACGATAAACGCGAATCCGACCATCACCCCTACCCCTGGTGAGACAAAACTGCAACTTGTCAGTGAAGACCACTTTTTGCCAGTCCTGTCTTGTCAAGCGACGGTGGGTTTGTGCCCATAGGTGACGTTATTGCCGGTGATGTCTGGTGAGGACCTGCCTTACAACAGGCCTACAAGCCCTCAGGCCAGCGCCTCTCAGCCTATTGCGGACAGTCTGAGCACTGATGGAGGGATTGTGCGTTCCTGGTGTAACTCGGGCAGTTGCTGTTGCCATCCTGTACCTGTCCCGCAGATGTGATGTTCGGATGTACTGATCCTGTGCAGGTGTTGTTACACGTGGTCTGCCACTGCGAGGACGATCAGCTGTCCGTCCTGTCTCCCTGTAGCGCTGTCTTAGGCATCTCACAGTACGGACATTGCAATTTATTGACCTGGCCACATCTACAGTCCTCATGCCTCCCTGCAGAATGCCTAAGGCACGTTCACACAGATGAGCAGGGACCCTGGGCATCTTCTTGGTGTTTTTCAGAGTTAGGACACTAAAGAGGCCTTTCTACTAAGTTTTCATAACTGTTACCTTAATTGTCTACCGTCTGTAAGCTGTTAGTGTCTTAACTACCGTTCCACTGGTGCATGTTCATTTAATTGTTTATGGTTCATTGAACAAGCTTGGGAAACACTGTTTAAACCCTTTACAGTGAAGATCTGTGAAGTTATTTGGATTTTTACAAATTATCTTTGAAAGACAGGGTCCTGAAAAAGGGACGTTTCTTTTTTTGCTGAGTTTAGAACAGCTAAATGCGTAGTTGGATGCTTCCCCCCCCTTCCACCTCACTTTATAGCCTACACAGATTTCCACTAAACATAGAATGAAGATGTTTATCTGTCTCTGTGACCGCTGATAACTGCAGAACAAAGTTGCCAATCTCTTTGCAAATGTTACAAACAAGAAAATTATAAAAAAATAAATGAAAACCGGTAACTATGTTAAAAGATAAATACAGTAGGGTACATAGACCTCAATCCATTGAGTTCTAATTTGCTAATTGTCAGCTACTGTCAAATGTTTGTCCCAATATATTTCATGACGTTTAACGAGCGCAATGATGTGCCAAATATGATTTAGTGCATTATTATTAGGTAGGCATTAGAATAAGCCTTCCTCAATATTTGCAGCCATAGGTGATATCTGTAGGAGCTGATCTGTCATCAGTATTGTGGAATAATTCTAATGTTAATATAAGATTTGAATGGAGCAGCGCTGCCTTTCTTTTGAACCTATCAGTATCGGCACATGCTCCCACGATGCACTTGCAAACGTTGTCACTGTGGTGTTTTGGGAAATGCATGTTGCATCTTGGGCCGTTTGTAGGAACGATCCATTATGAAAACACTCATAAGCCTAAGTTCCATTGCTATCGGGAAACTGGGCCTTAGACTCAGTCTGAGTTTTTTTTCCTGCTGATTGTGTGTGTCTCCAAAATAGGTTTATTATTGGCTTCAGGCCTTTTTCTTCAGGCATGGTCTCTCTGCTGAAGATAACCTAGCTGAAGGCCACGCACACACGCGTGCCCAGTTGCATACAGACATGATGCAGACTCAGACATGCTAATAAAAGGGACTTAGAAATGGGTATGGTCTAAAGCACACAAACCCAGAGATGGAGAGAATCAGAATACGCTCTCATACACACACACTGGAACCCTCCCTCACACTACAGTGGATCCATTCAGCTTAGATCACAATAGAGGCTCCTTGTGATTTGGGAACAGCATGTACCCTAGTAGAAGAGAGGCTTTGGGGCACAATTCAGTCTCCTCTTCTAGTGAGAGGGTGCGTGTGTGTCCCCGTCCTCTGGGTATGTGTGCTGACCCACATAACTCCCCCAGTGGTTCCACAACAGCAGTATCGACCTACTGTACTCTACTGACCACAGGAGCCAGACCTATCATATAACGCTGACTGTTCAGTCTGAGGCCAGGCTAGTCCTGTATCTCTACTGCATCATCCTACATAGGTTACCAATAGTGTTACCAAAAATATACGTCAGGCATACAAAATAAAGACGGGTTATGGCAGTGGTGGTACAGTAGCTTTCCTTGTTTGTTTCCTTGCTGACCTCTAACCCCTGATGTCTCCCTTGTGTCTGTCCTCAGCTGGACCTGAGCCAGCCCCTGGAAGAGCAGGGTCCCCTGGACGTCATCATCCACAAACTGACTGACCTGATCCTGGAGGCCGACCAGAACGACACACAGTCAGTCCTGCTGGTGCAGAGAGTGCAGGTGCGCCTCAGGGAGAGGGAGAAGGGGGTGGAAATAGAGGGGGGGTAAAAACGAAGGGAGAAGCACAACTGTCTATGATTCCACAACACCACAGACCGATTTCACCACTACGTGTCTGGCCATTAAAGTGGTTTTGCTCATTAGAAGGGGAAGTGGTCATGTATTTCCGTATATCACCAGAACAGCCAGTGCTGTGAATGTTGCACACTCATTTTGTGTGTCTCACATAGCTGCGGGAACAGTTTGAAATCTATGAGTGTTTTGTAAGTTGAGGGTCATGCAGGTGTGTGTGGTGATGGTTGTCTTTGTGTTCTTGTGTGAATTGATCTGGCAGTGCTTGAAAAAGTATTAGATGCAGTATCCAACCATCCCCCTCCTCTCTCAAGCCTATTGTACCCGTCAGTATAGCCAGTCAGTGACCCCACCTCTTGAAATGATACTACTAGGTCGTTGCAGGTGACTGTGGGATATTCCCATCCTGCCATGTGAAGGGCTAGTATTGCTATCAGAAACGCCACTCTCCGGGAGATTAGAGTTGAGCTTTGACCCTGCCACTGAACGTCACATATAACACAACATTAATGATCAGAACTGTCACTTTATCCTGTAGTTTGGGGAATGAGGACTTACTTCATTGTGCAAACATTGCCCGATAGTTTGCACACTTTCTTTAGACCATAACTTAATTATAGGTCTTCTAACTATAAGGCTTTGTTTTTACATTGTAAACAGTACCCAACATTTTCCTGTGGATTAAGGTGAAATTAGTCTTCATTTCCTTAGAGGACTTGGAGGGGAAAATACCATAACAGCCTTCTATTGCACAACATGCAACCACTGCTAGTGCTTGTGTATTGTGAATACCACCACTAAACACTTGAACTTGAGTGGCCTTCTCTAAAGCAAGTGTAGGCCAATGAATTAGGTTATTCGTAATAAATATGTTTGCCATTTCTCTTTGTGTACAGTGGGGCAAAAAAGTATTGTCAGCCACCAATTGTGCAAGTTCTCCCACTTAAAAAGATGAGAGAGGCCTGTAATTTTCATCATAGGTACACTTCAACTATGACAGACAAAATGAGAATTTTTTTTCCAGAAAATCACATTGTAGGATTTTTTATGAATTTATTTGCAAATTATGGTGGAAAATAAGTATTTGGTCAATAACAAAAGTTTATCTCAATACTTTGTCATTGCCAACAAAGGGTATATAACAGAGGTCAAACGTTTTCTGTAAGTCTTCACAAGGTTTTCACACACTGTTGCTGGTATTTTGGCCCATTCCTCCATGCAGATCTCCTCTAGAGCAGTGATGTTTTGGGGCTGTTGCTGGGCAACACGGACTTTCAACTCCCTCCAAAGATTTTCTATGGGGTTGAGATCTGGAGACTGGCTAGGCCACTCCAGGACCTTGAAATGCTTCTTACGAAGCCACTCCTTCATTGCCCGGGCGAAGTGTTTGGGATCATTGTCATGCTGAAAGACCCAGCCACGTTTCATCTTCAATGCCCTTGCTGATGGAAGGAGGTTTTCACTCAATCTCACGATACATGGCCCCATTCATTCTTTCCTTTACACGGATCGTCCTGGTCCCTTTGCAGAAAAACAGCCCCAAAGCATGATGTTTCCACCCCCATGCTTCACAGTAGGTATGGTGTACTTTGGATGCAACTCAGCATTCTTTGTCCTCCAAACACGACGAGTTGAGTTTACCAAAAAGTTCTATTTTGGTTTCATCTGACATTCTCCCAATCTTCTTCTGGATCATCCAAATGCTCTCTAGCAAACTTCAGACGGGCCTGGACATGTACTGGCTTAAGCAGGGGGACACGTCTGGCACTGCAGGATTTGAGTCCCTGGCGGCGTAGTGTGTTACTGATGGTAGGCTTTGTTACTTTGGTCCCAGCTCTCTGCAGGTCATTCACTAGGTCCCCCCGTGTGGTTCTGGGATTTTTGCTCACCGTTCTTGTGATCATTTTGACCCCACGGGGTGAGATCTTGCGTGGAGCCCCAGATCGAGGGAGATTATCAGTGGTCTTGTATGTCTTCCATTTCCTAATAATTGCTCCCACAGTTGATTTCTTCAAACCAAGCTGCTTACCTATAGTGGAGTTTGGAGTGTGACTGTTTGAGGTTGTGGACAGGTGTCTTTTATACTGATAACAAGTTCAAACAGGTGCCATTAATACAGGTAACGAGTAGAGGACATAGGAGCCTCTTAAAGAAGAAGTTACTGGTCTGTGAGAGCCAGAAATCTTGCTTGTTTGTAGGTGACCAAATACTTATTTTCCACCATAATTTGCAAATAAATTCATTAAAAATCCTACAATGTGATTTTCTGGATTTTTTTCTTCATTTTGTCTGTCATAGTTGAAGTGTACCTATGATGAAAATTACAGGCCTCTCTCATCTTTTTAAGTGGGAGAACTTGCACAATTGGTGGCTGACTAAATACTTTTTTGCCCCACTGTATATAGGTAGACATGTCTAGTACACACTGACGAAACTCAAGTTCCCATCAAGGAATCAACTCTGTCCCGCCCTCTTTTCTCACACACATTTGTAGGAGATTGAAAGCAGCAAATTGATGGCCAAGTACACAGGAGTTGTCAGTTCTTCTAAACCACTGGAAGATTAGTTTGGCTTTAGCTTTAGGGATGACCGCAACACGTTTGTCTTATGTAACCGCACGGATGTTTTGATCAGCGCTGGCAGGAGTCATAGTCTCTCTGCAGATGGATGTTCAGTCCCAAGGAAAAATGTCTGTGCGTACATGTGTGTTTGACTAAATGTGTGTACGTAGGCGGGCATTTTTGTGCCTGTGTGTGGATTTTATGTTAGGCAATTTAGCCCAATGTATGAAACATGTAGATTTCACTGTGGGGTGGGGGAGTGTTGAGTTTGCATAATGTGTGGGCCAAAGCATCTGTTAGAGAATATCTAAAAGACTGAGATGATGAGAGGCTGGCAGAAGGAAAGGACTGGGCAGAGATGAAAATGGAGAGTGTGGGAGAGGGGGAAGGAGGGTGGAGTGTAGAGATGCGGAGGGTGGCGTGTAGAGATGGGGAGCGGAGGGTGGCGTGTAGAGACTGGGGAGCGGAGGGTGGCGTGTAGAGACTGGGGAGCGGAGGGTGGCGTGTAGAGACTGGGGAGCGGAGGGTGGCGTGTAGAGACTGGGGAGCGGAGGGTGGAGTCGTGGAGACTGGGGAGCGGAGGGTGGAGTCGTGGAGACTGGGGAGCGGAGGGTGGAGTTGTGGAGACTGGGGAGCGGAGGGTGGAGTTGTGGAGACTGGGGAGCGGAGGGTGGAGTGTGGAGACTGGGGAGCGGAGGGTGGCGTGTGGAGACTGGGGGAGCGGAGGGTGGCGTGTAGAGTCTGGGGAGCGGAGGGTGGCGTGTGGAGACTGGGGAGCGGAGGGTGGCGTGTGGAGACTGGGGAGCGGAGGGTGGCGTGTGGGGAGCGGAGGGTGGCGTGTGGAGACTGGGGGAGCGGAGGGTGGCGTGTAGAGTCTGGGGAGCGGAGGGTGGCGTGTGGAGACTGGGGAGCGGAGGGTGGAGTGTGGAGACTGGGGAGCGGAGGGTGGAGTGTGGAGACTGGGGAGCGGAGTGTGGAGACTGGGGAGCGGAGGGTGGAGACTGGGGAGCGGAGTGTGGAGACTGGGGAGCGGAGGGTGGAGTGTGGAGACTGGGGAGCGGAGGGTGGAGACTGGGGAGCGGAGGGTGGAGTGTGGAGACTGGGGAGCGGAGGGTGGAGTGTGGAGACTGGGGAGCGGAGGGTGGAGTGTGGAGACTGGGGAGCGGAGGGTGGCGTGTGGAGACTGGGGAGCGGAGTGTGGAGACTGGGGAGCGGAGGGTGGCGTGTGGAGACTGGGGAGCGGAGTGTGGAGACTGGGGAGCGGAGTGTGGAGACTGGGGAGCGGAGGGTGGAGTGTGGAGACTGGGGGAGCGGAGGGTGGCGTGTGGAGACTGGGGGAGTGGAGGGTGGCGTGTGGGGAGCGGAGGGTGGCGTGTGGGGAGCGGAGGGTGGCGTGTGGGGAGCGGAGGGTGGCGTGTGGGGAGCGGAGGGTGGCGTGTGGAGACTGGGGGAGCGGAGGGTGGCGTGTGGAGACTGGGGAGCGGAGGGTGGCGTGTGGAGACTGGGGAGCGGAGTGTGGAGACTGGGGAGCGGAGTGTGGAGACTGGGGAGCGAAGGGTGGAGTGTGGAGACTGGGGGAGCGGAGGGTGGCGTGTGGAGACTGGGGGAGCGGAGGGTGGCGTGTGGGGAGCGGAGGGTGGCGTGTGGGGAGCGGAGGGTGGCGTGTGGGGAGCGGAGGGTGGCGTGTGGAGACTGGGGGAGCGGAGGGTGGCGTGTGGAGACTGGGGGAGCGGAGGGTGGCGTGTGGAGACTGGGGAGCGGAGGGTGGCGTGTGGAGACTGGGGAGCGGAGGGTGGAGTGTGGAGACTGGGGAGCGGAGGGTGGCGTGTGGAGACTGGGGAGCGGAGGGTGGCGTGTGGAGACTGGGGAGCGGAGGGTGGCGTGTGGAGACTGGGGGAGCGGAGGGTGGCGTGTGGGGAGCGGAGGGTGGCGTGTGGGGAGCGGAGGGTGGCGTGTGGGGAGCGGAGGGTGGAGTGTGGAGACTGGGGGAGGGGAGGGTGGCGTGTGGAGACTGGGGGAGCGGAGGGTGGCGTGTGGAGACTGGGGAGCGGAGGGTGGCGTGTGGAGACTGGGGAGCGGAGGGTGGCGTGTGGAGACTGGGGAGCGGAGGGTGGCGTGTGGAGACTGGGGAGCGGAGGGTGGCGTGTAGAGACTGGGGGAGCGGAGGGTGGCGTGTAGAGACTGGGGGAGCGGAGGGTGGCGTGTAGAGACTGGGGGAGCGGAGGGTGGCGTGTAGAGACTGGGGGAGCGGAGGGTGGCGTGTAGAGACTGGGGGAGCGGAGGGTGGCGTGTAGAGACTGGGGGAGCGGAGGGTGGCGTGTGGAGACTGGGGGAGCGGAGGGTGGCGTGTGGAGACTGGGGGAGCGGAGGGTGGCGTGTGGAGACTGGGGGAGCGGAGGGTGGCGTGTGGAGACTGGGGAGCGGAGGGTGGCGTGTGGAGACTGGGGAGCGGAGGGTGGCGTGTGGAGACTGGGGGAGCGAAGGGTGGCGTGTGGAGACTGGGGGAGCGAAGGGTGGCGTGTGGAGACTGGGGGAGCGAAGGGTGGAGTGTGGAGACTGGGGAGCGGAGGGTGGCGTGTGGAGACTGGGGGAGCGGAGGGTGGCGTGTGGAGACTGGGGAGCGGAGGGTGGCGTGTGGAGACTGGGGAGCGGAGGGTGGCGTGTGGAGACTGGGGGAGCGGAGGGTGGCGTGTGGAGACTGGGGGAGCGGAGGGTGGCGTGTGGAGACTGGGGGAGCGGAGGGTGGCGTGTGGAGACTGGGGGAGCGGAGGGTGGCGTGTGGAGACTGGGGGAGCGGAGGGTGGCGTGTGGAGACTGGGGGAGCGGAGGGTGGCGTGTGGAGACTGGGGGAGCGGAGGGTGGCGTGTGGAGACTGGGGGAGCGGAGGGTGGCGTGTGGAGACTGGGGGAGCGGAGGGTGGCGTGTGGAGACTGGGGGAGCGGAGGGTGGCGTGTGGAGACTGGGGGAGCGGAGGGTGGCGTGTGGGGAACGGAGGGTGGCGTGTAGAGACTGGGGGAGCGGAGGGTGGCGTGTGGAGACTGGGGGAGCGGAGGATGGCGTGTGGAGACTGGGGGAGCGGAGGGTGGCGTGTGGAGACTGGGGGAGCGGAGGGTGGCGTGTGGAGACTGGGGGAGCGGAGGGTGGCGTGTGGAGACTGGGGGAGCGGAGGGTGGCGTGTGGAGACTGGGGGAGCGGAGGGTGGCGTGTGGAGACTGGGGAGCGGAGGGTTGCGTGTGGAGACTGGGGGAGCGGAGGGTGGCGTGTGGAGACTGGGGGAGCGGAGTGTGGAGACTGGGGAGCGGAGTGTGGAGACTGGGGAGCGGAGGGTGGAGTGTGGAGACTGGGGGAGCGGAGGGTGGCGTGTGGAGACTGGGGGAGCGGAGGGTGGCGTGTGGAGACTGGGGGAGCGGAGGGTGGCGTGTGGGGAGCGGAGGGTGGCGTGTGGGGAGCGGAGGGTGGCGTGTGGGGAGCGGAGGGTGGAGTGTGGAGACTGGGGGAGCGGAGGGTGGCGTGTGGAGACTGGGGAGCGGAGGGTGGCGTGTGGAGACTGGGGAGCGGAGGGTGGCGTGTGGAGACTGGGGAGCGGAGGGTGGCGTGTGGAGACTGGGGAGCGGAGGGTGGAGTGTGGAGACTGGGGAGCGGAGGGTGGCGTGTGGAGACTGGGGAGCGGAGGGTGGCGTGTAGAGACTGGGGGAGCGGAGGGTGGCGTGTGGAGACTGGGGGAGCGGAGGGTGGCGTGTGGAGACTGGGGGAGCGGAGGGTGGCGTGTGGAGACTGGGGGAGCGGAGGGTGGCGTGTGGAGACTGGGGAGCGGAGGGTGGCGTGTGGAGACTGGGGAGCGGAGGGTGGCGTGCGGAGGGTGGCGTGTGGAGACTGGGGAGCGGAGGGTGGCGTGTGGAGACTGGGGGAGCGAAGGGTGGAGTGTGGAGACTGGGGGAGCGAAGGGTGGAGTGTGGAGACTGGGGAGCGGAGGGTGGCGTGGGGAGACTGGGGGAGCGGAGGGTGGAGTGTGGAGACTGGGGAGCGGAGGGTGGCGTGTGGAGACTGGGGGAGCGGAGGGTGGCGTGTGGAGACTGGGGGAGCGGAGGGTGGCGTGTGGAGACTGGGGAGCGGAGGGTTGCGTGTGGAGACTGGGGGAGCGGAGGGTGGCGTGTGGAGACTGGGGGAGCGGAGTGTGGAGACTGGGGAGCGGAGTGTGGAGACTGGGGAGCGGAGGGTGGAGTGTGGAGACTGGGGGAGCGGAGGGTGGCGTGTGGAGACTGGGGGAGCGGAGGGTGGCGTGTGGGGAGCGGAGGGTGGCGTGTGGGGAGCGGAGGGTGGAGTGTGGAGACTGGGGGAGCGGAGGGTGGCGTGTGGAGACTGGGGAGCGGAGGGTGGCGTGTGGAGACTGGGGAGCGGAGGGTGGCGTGTGGAGACTGGGGAGCGGAGGGTGGCGTGTGGAGACTGGGGAGCGGAGGGTGGAGTGTGGAGACTGGGGAGCGGAGGGTGGCGTGTGGAGACTGGGGAGCGGAGGGTGGCGTGTGGAGACTGGGGAGCGGAGGGTGGCGTGTGGAGACTGGGGAGCGGAGGGTGGCGTGTGGAGACTGGGGAGCGGAGGGTGGCGTGTGGAGACTGGGGAGCGGAGGGTGGCGTGTGGAGACTGGGGAGCGGAGGGTGGCGTGTGGAGACTGGGGGAGCGAAGGGTGGCGTGTGGAGACTGGGGGAGCGAAGGGTGGCGTGTGGAGACTGGGGAGCGGAGGGTGGCGTGTGGAGACTGGGGGAGCGGAGGGTGGCGTGTGGAGACTGGGGAGCGGAGGGTGGCGTGTGGAGACTGGGGGAGCGGAGGGTGGCGTGTGGAGACTGGGGGAGCGGAGGGTGGCGTGTGGAGACTGGGGGAGCGGAGGGTGGCGTGTGGAGACTGGGGGAGCGGAGGGTGGCGTGTGGAGACTGGGGGAGCGGAGGGTGGCGTGTGGAGACTGGGGGAGCGGAGGGTGGCGTGTGGAGACTGGGGGAGCGGAGGGTGGCGTGTGGAGACTGGGGGAGCGGAGGGGGGCGTGTGGAGACTGGGGGGCGGAGGGTGGCGTGTGGAGACTGGGGAGCGGAGGGTGGCGTGTGGGGAACGGAGGGTGGCGTGTAGAGACTGGGGGAGCGGAGGGTGGCGTGTGGAGACTGGGGGAGCGGAGGATGGCGTGTGGAGACTGGGGGAGCGGAGGGTGGCGTGTGGAGACTGGGGGAGCGGAGGGTGGCGTGTGGAGACTGGGGGAGCGGAGGGTGGCGTGTGGAGACTGGGGGAGCGGAGGGTGGCGTGTGGAGACTGGGGGAGCGGAGGGTGGCGTGTGGAGACTGGGGAGCGGAGGGTTGCGTGTGGAGACTGGGGGAGCGGAGGGTGGCGTGTGGAGACTGGGGGAGCGGAGTGTGGAGACTGGGGAGCGGAGTGTGGAGACTGGGGAGCGGAGGGTGGAGTGTGGAGACTGGGGGAGCGGAGGGTGGCGTGTGGAGACTGGGGGAGCGGAGGGTGGCGTGTGGAGACTGGGGGAGCGGAGGGTGGCGTGTGGGGAGCGGAGGGTGGCGTGTGGGGAGCGGAGGGTGGCGTGTGGGGAGCGGAGGGTGGAGTGTGGAGACTGGGGGAGCGGAGGGTGGCGTGTGGAGACTGGGGAGCGGAGGGTGGCGTGTGGAGACTGGGGAGCGGAGGGTGGCGTGTGGAGACTGGGGAGCGGAGGGTGGCGTGTGGAGACTGGGGAGCGGAGGGTGGAGTGTGGAGACTGGGGAGCGGAGGGTGGCGTGTGGAGACTGGGGAGCGGAGGGTGGCGTGTAGAGACTGGGGGAGCGGAGGGTGGCGTGTGGAGACTGGGGGAGCGGAGGGTGGCGTGTGGAGACTGGGGGAGCGGAGGGTGGCGTGGGGAGACTGGGGGAGCGGAGGGTGGCGTGTGGAGACTGGGGAGCGGAGGGTGGCGTGTGGAGACTGGGGAGCGGAGGGTGGCGTGCGGAGGGTGGCGTGTGGAGACTGGGGAGCGGAGGGTGGCGTGTGGAGACTGGGGGAGCGAAGGGTGGAGTGTGGAGACTGGGGGAGCGAAGGGTGGAGTGTGGAGACTGGGGAGCGGAGGGTGGCGTGTGGAGACTGGGGGAGCGGAGGGTGGAGTGTGGAGACTGGGGAGCGGAGGGTGGCGTGTGGAGACTGGGGGAGCGGAGGGTGGCGTGTGGAGACTGGGGGAGCGGAGGGTGGCGTGTGGAGACTGGGGAGCGGAGGGTTGCGTGTGGAGACTGGGGGAGCGGAGGGTGGCGTGTGGAGACTGGGGGAGCGGAGTGTGGAGACTGGGGAGCGGAGTGTGGAGACTGGGGAGCGGAGGGTGGAGTGTGGAGACTGGGGGAGCGGAGGGTGGCGTGTGGAGACTGGGGGAGCGGAGGGTGGCGTGTGGGGAGCGGAGGGTGGCGTGTGGGGAGCGGAGGGTGGAGTGTGGAGACTGGGGGAGCGGAGGGTGGCGTGTGGAGACTGGGGAGCGGAGGGTAGCGTGTGGAGACTGGGGAGCGGAGGGTGGCGTGTGGAGACTGGGGAGCGGAGGGTGGCGTGTGGAGACTGGGGAGCGGAGGGTGGAGTGTGGAGACTGGGGAGCGGAGGGTGGCGTGTGGAGACTGGGGAGCGGAGGGTGGCGTGTGGAGACTGGGGAGCGGAGGGTGGCGTGTAGAGACTGGGGGAGCGGAGGGTGGCGTGTGGAGACTGGGGGAGCGGAGGGTGGCGTGTGGAGACTGGGGGAGCGGAGGGTGGCGTGTGGAGACTGGGGGAGCGGAGGGTGGCGTGTGGAGACTGGGGAGCGGAGGGTGGCGTGTGGAGACTGGGGAGCGGAGGGTGGCGTGCGGAGGGTGGCGTGTGGAGACTGGGGAGCGGAGGGTGGCGTGTGGAGACTGGGGGAGCGAAGGGTGGAGTGTGGAGACTGGGGGAGCGAAGGGTGGAGTGTGGAGACTGGGGAGCGGAGGGTGGCGTGTGGAGACTGGGGGAGCGGAGGGTGGAGTGTGGAGACTGGGGAGCGGAGGGTGGCGTGTGGAGACTGGGGAGCGGAGGGTGGCGTGTGGAGACTGGGGGAGCGGAGGGTGGCGTGTGGAGACTGGGGGAGCGGAGGGTGGCGTGTGGAGACTGGGGGAGCGGAGGGTGGCGTGTGGAGACTGGGGAGCGGAGGGTGGCGTGTGGAGACTGGGGGAGCGGAGGGTGGCGTGTGGAGACTGGGGAGCGGAGGGTGGCGTGTGGGGAACGGAGGGTGGCGTGTAGAGACTGGGGGAGCGGAGGGTGGCGTGTGGAGACTGGGGAGCGGAGGGTGGCGTGTGGAGACTGGGGGAGCGGAGGGTGGCGTGTGGAGACTGGGGGAGCGGAGGGTGGCGTGTGGAGACTGGGGAGCGGAGGGTGGCGTGTGGGGAACGGAGGGTGGCGTGTAGAGACTGGGGGAGCGGAGGGTGGCGTGTGGAGACTGGGGGAGCGGAGGATGGCGTGTGGAGACTGGGGGAGCGGAGGGTGGCGTGTGGAGACTGGGGGAGCGGAGGGTGGCGTGTGGAGACTGGGGGAGCGGAGGGTGGCGTGTGGAGACTGGGGGAGCGGAGGGTGGCGTGTGGAGACTGGGGGAGCGGAGGGTGGCGTGTGGAGACTGGGGGAGCGGAGGGTGGCGTGTGGAGACTGGGGAGCGGAGGGTTGCGTGTGGAGACTGGGGGAGCGGAGGGTGGCGTGTGGAGACTGGGGGAGCGGAGGGTGGCGTGTGGAGACTGGGGAGCGGAGGGTTGCGTGTGGAGACTGGGGGAGCGGAGGGTGGCGTGTGGAGACTGGGGAGCGGAGGGTGGCATGTGGGGAGCGGAGGGTGGCGTGTGGAGACTGGGGGAGCGGAGGGTGGCGTGTAGAGTCTGGGGAGCGGAGGGTGGCGTGTGGAGACTGGGGAGCGGAGGGTGGCGTGTGGAGACTGGGGAGCGGAGGGTGGAGTGTGGAGACTGGGGAGCGGAGGGTGGAGTGTGGAGACTGGGGAGCGGAGGGTGGAGTGTGGAGACTGGGGAGCGGAGGGTGGAGTGTGGAGACTGGGGAGCGGAGGGTGGAGTGTGGAGACTGGGGAGCGGAGGGTGGAGTGTGGAGACTGGGGAGCGGAGGGTGGAGTGTGGAGACTGGGGAGCGGAGGGTGGAGTGTGGAGACTGGGGAGCGGAGGGTGGAGTGTGGAGACTGGGGAGCGGAGGGTGGAGTGTGGAGACTGGGGAGCGGAGGGTGGAGTGTGGAGACTGGGGAGCGGAGGGTGGAGTGTGGAGACTGGGGAGCGGAGGGTGGCGTGTGGAGACTGGGGAGCGGAGGGTGGCGTGTGGAGACTGGGGAGCGGAGGGTGGAGACTGGGGAGCGGAGTGTGGAGACTGGGGAGCGGAGGGTGGAGTGTGGAGACTGGGGGAGCGGAGGGTGGCGTGTGGGGAGCGGAGGGTGGCGTGTGGGGAGCGGAGGGTGGCGTGTGGGGAGCGGAGGGTGGAGTGTGGAGACTGGGGGAGCGGAGGGTGGCGTGTGGAGACTGGGGAGCGGAGGGTGGCGTGTGGAGACTGGGGAGCGGAGGGTGGCGTGTGGAGACTGGGGAGCGGAGGGTGGAGTGTGGAGACTGGGGAGCGGAGGGTGGCGTGTGGAGACTGGGGAGCGGAGGGTGGCGTGTGGAGACTGGGGAGCGGAGGGTGGCGTGTGGAGACTGGGGAGCGGAGGGTGGCGTGTAGAGACTGGGGGAGCGGAGGGTGGCGTGTAGAGACTGGGGGAGCGGAGGGTGGCGTGTAGAGACTGGGGGAGCGGAGGGTGGCGTGTAGAGACTGGGGGAGCGGAGGGTGGCGTGTAGAGACTGGGGGAGCGGAGGGTGGCGTGTGGAGACTGGGGGAGCGGAGGGTGGCGTGTGGAGACTGGGGGAGCGGAGGGTGGCGTGTGGAGACTGGGGAGCGGAGGGTGGCGTGTGGAGACTGGGGAGCGGAGGGTGGCGTGTGGAGACTGGGGAGCGGAGGGTGGCGTGTGGAGACTGGGGAGCGGAGGGTGGCGTGTGGAGACTGGGGGAGCGAAGGGTGGAGTGTGGAGACTGGGGGAGCGAAGGGTGGAGTGTGGAGACTGGGGAGCGGAGGGTGGCGTGTGGAGACTGGGGGAGCGGAGGGTGGAGTGTGGAGACTGGGGAGCGGAGGGTGGCGTGTGGAGACTGGGGGAGCGGAGGGTGGCGTGTGGAGACTGGGGGAGCGGAGGGTGGCGTGTGGAGACTGGGGGAGCGGAGGGTGGCGTGTGGAGACTGGGGGAGCGGAGGGTGGCGTGTGGAGACTGGGGGAGCGGAGGGTGGCGTGTGGAGACTGGGGGAGCGGAGGGTGGCGTGTGGAGACTGGGGGAGCGGAGGGTGGCGTGTGGAGACTGGGGGAGCGGAGGGTGGCGTGTGGAGACTGGGGAGCGGAGGGTGGCGTGTGGGGAACGGAGGGTGGCGTGTAGAGACTGGGGGAGCGGAGGGTGGCGTGTGGAGACTGGGGGAGCGGAGGATGGCGTGTGGAGACTGGGGGAGCGGAGGATGGCGTGTGGAGACTGGGGGAGCGGAGGGTGGCGTGTGGAGACTGGGGGAGCGGAGGGTGGCGTGTGGAGACTGGGGGAGCGGAGGGTGGCGTGTGGAGACTGGGGGAGCGGAGGGTGGCGTGTGGAGACTGGGGGAGCGGAGGGTGGCGTGTGGAGACTGGGGGAGCGGAGGGTGGCGTGTGGAGACTGGGGGAGCGGAGGGTGGCGTGTGGAGACTGGGGAGCGGAGGGTGGCGTGTGGAGACTGGGGGAGCGGAGGGTGGCGTGTGGAGACTGGGGGAGCGGAGGGTGGCGTGTGGAGACTGGGGGAGCGGAGGTGCGTGGAGACTGGGGAGCGGAGTGTGGAGACTGGGGAGCGGAGTGTGGAGACTGGGGAGCGGAGGGTGGAGTGTGAAGACTGGGGGAGCGGAGGGTGGCGTGTGGAGACTGGGGGAGCGGAGGGTGGCGTGTGGGGAGCGGAGGGTGGCGTGTGGGGAGCGGAGGGTGGCGTGTGGGGAGCGGAGGGTGGAGTGTGGAGACTGGGGGAGCGGAGGGTGGCGTGTGGAGACTGGGGAGCGGAGGGTGGCGTGTGGAGACTGGGGAGCGGAGGGTGGCGTGTGGAGACTGGGGAGCGGAGGGTGGCGTGTGGAGACTGGGGAGCGGAGGGTGGCGTGTGGAGACTGGGGAGCGGAGGGTGGCGTGTAGAGACTGGGGGAGCGGAGGGTGGCGTGTAGAGACTGGGGGAGCGGAGGGTGGCGTGTAGAGACTGGGGGAGCGGAGGGTGGCGTGTAGAGACTGGGGGAGCGGAGGGTGGCGTGTGGAGACTGGGGGAGCGGAGGGTGGCGTGTGGAGACTGGGGGAGCGGAGGGTGGCGTGTGGAGACTGGGGAGCGGAGGGTGGCGTGTGGAGACTGGGGAGCGGAGGGTGGCGTGTGGAGACTGGGGAGCGGAGGGTGGCGTGTGGAGACTGGGGGAGCGGAGGGTGGCGTGTGGAGACTGGGGGAGCGAAGGGTGGAGTGTGGAGACTGGGGAGCGGAGGGTGGCGTGTGGAGACTGGGGGAGCGGAGGGTGGAGTGTGGAGACTGGGGGAGCGGAGGGTGGCGTGTGGAGACTGGGGGAGCGGAGGGTGGCGTGTGGAGACTGGGGGAGCGGAGGGTGGCGTGTGGAGACTGGGGGAGCGGAGGGTGGCGTGTGGAGACTGGGGGAGCGGAGGGTGGCGTGTGGAGACTGGGGAGCGGAGGGTGGCGTGTGGAGACTGGGGGAGCGGAGGGTGGCGTGTGGAGACTGGGGAGCGGAGGGTGGCGTGTGGGGAACGGAGGGTGGCGTGTAGAGACTGGGGGAGCGGAGGGTGGCGTGTGGAGACTGGGGGAGCGGAGGATGGCGTGTGGAGACTGGGGGAGCGGAGGGTGGCGTGTGGAGACTGGGGGAGCGGAGGGTGGCGTGTGGAGACTGGGGGAGCGGAGGGTGGCGTGTGGAGACTGGGGGAGCGGAGGGTGGCGTGTGGAGACTGGGGGAGCGGAGGGTGGCGTGTGGAGACTGGGGGAGCGGAGGGTGGCGTGTGGAGACTGGGGGAGCGGAGGGTGGCGTGTGGAGACTGGGGAGCGGAGGGTTGCGTGTGGAGACTGGGGGAGCGGAGGGTGGCGTGTGGAGACTGGGGGAGCGGAGGGTGGCGTGTGGGGAGCGGAGGGTGGCGTGTGGGGGAGCGGAGGGTAGAGACTGGGGGAGCGGAGGGTGGAGACTGGGAGGGCGGAGACTGGGAGACGTGGGGTGAGGACGGCGGAGACGTAGGGCGGAGACTGGGAGAGGAGGGCGGAGACGTAGGGCGGAGACTGGGAGAGGAGGGCGGAGACGGAGTGTGGATTCTGGGGGAGCGGAGTGCGGAGACGTAGGGCGGAGACTGGGAGAGGTGGGCGGAGACTGGGAGAGGTGGGCGGAGACTGGGAGAGGTGGGCGGAGACTGGGAGAGGTGGGCGGAGACGTAGGGTGGAGACGGGGAGAAGAGGGTGGAGTGTGGAGACTGGGAGAGGAGGGTGGAGACTGGGTGAGGACGGCGGAGACTGGGTGAGGACGGCAGAGACGTAGGGCGAAGACCTGGAGAGGAGGGCGGAGATGGGAAGACGTAGGGTAGAGACGGGGAGACGGGGGTGGAGGGGGAGTGGAGACGGGGAGAGAAGGGTGGAGGCTGGCGTGTAGTTAAATAAATCAGGTCAGTGTGAGGTTTACTAACAGCCTGCCATGCAGGACACAGTGATGTAACCCGCTGGCCTGCGAGCATGATGACACACACACACACAACAACACAGTGGGCATGATGAAAATACACATCCATGGCCTACTGTGAAGTGTCCGTATTACGCTGTGTGTCTAGACTACCTACATTAGCTGTGGTATGTGCTCCCTCATATCCCCGCTGTGTGTTTCAGGACTACATTGATGCCCACCCTGAGACCATCGTGCTGGACCCCCTCCCAGCAATTAGAACCCTGCTGGACCGCTGCAAGTCCTACCAGCTCATCCATCGGATAGAGGACTGTATGCAAGGTAGCATCACTCACTCTCTCGCTCTCTCACACACACACACACTGCAACACTGGCAGTGTATCACAAATGGGCTGAGTATGATTCCCAGAGAGTATGAGCATTTCAAGGTCCTGGAGTGGCCTAGCCAGTCTCCAGATCTCAACCCCATAGAAAATCTTTGGAGGGAGTTGAAAGTCCGTGTTGCCCAGCAACAGCCCCAAAACATCACTGCTCTAGAGGAGATCTGCTTGGAGGAATGGGCCAAAATACTAGCAACAGTGTGTGAAAACCTTGTGAAGACTTACAGAAAACGTTTGACCTCTGTCATTGCCAACAAAGGGTATATAACAAAGTATTGAGAAACTTTTGTTATTGACCAAATACTTATTTTCCACCATAATTTGCAAATAAATTCATTAAAAATCCTACAATGTGATTTTCTGGATTTTTTTTCTCATTTTGAAGTGTACCTATGATGAAAATGACAGCCCTCTCTCATCTTTTTAAGTGGGAGAACTTTCACAATTGGTGGCTGACAATACTTTTTTGCCCCACTGTATTTCAGTGGTGGATCGTGCGTCACCCCGTAGTTCGATTTAATATTATTTTCTGCATCCTACCAGATGCGTTATGCAGGCAGTGGAAGAGCGTAACACAATTGTATTCCTCTCACCATGAGGCTCCTGCCTCTGCCAGAGTGTGTATTGTATCCAGTGATGGACTAAAGCTCCATTAGTTAGAGAAGGCAGGCCAGCGGCACCTAGATTTTCTGTCACAGGAGCCATATGCTCCCCAGTGTAGCCTTTCTGGTCAGGGTCCAGAGACTGGAGCAGAGCAGTGGACTGACAGCACATTATCAGCAGGAGACGATTCTCACCCGCTGTTCATTAACTGAGAACATGGCATGGGACATAAACCTGGAGCCGTTACAACATGCAGACCCTGCCGTACTGCATGCACCACACACAGGTGGAGAGACCGAGCGTGTGCATGTGTGTGTTTCGACACGTGTGCCCATTTTGAGTACACATTTTGGTGTGTGGTTGTGCAATGCTCGTGGCGTCAGCGCCACAAAATACATGTAGAAAATTGCAGTTTTTATACAAACAGACATGTTTATGTAACAGAGTTTGTAAGCTGTCTGAATTGAGGAGAGCCTCTGTCTGTCCCACTGGCTCACGTGTGAGGGGGGGCTTACTCATTAGACATTGTAAGATAATTAGCTTGCTATTAGGATGTGATGCATCTGTTTGCAGCCTGTTGTTATTGAGTGACTAGATCTATTTGAGCTGATGTGGTGTACCTTTTGAATACTCAGGTTCAACTCAGATGTTGGAATGGAAACTGTCAGTCCTAGATCACATCATAACAAGAGAAAAATTGTTAGTTTCAGTAGTCATCAACAGTTGCTGGTGGGAAGCGAAGTGGGAACATGGAGGGAAGGGGTGTCGTAGAGAGGGGAAAGTCCAAAGCGCACAGTCTGCCACGGCCACTTCCTCCTCCTTATCAGTGGAGACCATGGAGCCCCAGTGCAGTGCTGGCTGCCAAGGCAACCAGTCCCCAGTACCAGAGGCTGTGGCGACGCGCTTGCAATGGTCAGAGGGCTAGCTGAGAGTATTGCTCAATAGGAGGAAGCACTAGAGGTGTGTGTGTGTGTGTGTGTGTGTGTGTGTGTGTGTGTGTGTGTGTGTGTGTGTGTGTGTGTGTGTGTGTGTGTGTGTGTGTGTGTGTGTGTGTGTGTGTGTGTGTGTGTGTGTGTGTGTGTGTTTGCTTTTAAGCAGATACATTATAAAGGTCCAATGCAGCTGGTAACAATTTAAGTACATTGCTGTGTTTGTTTTAATTAAAATGGTCAGAAAGAGGGCCTCCCGAGTGGCGCAGCGGTCTAAGGCTCTGCATCGCCGTGTTGCGGTGTCACTACAGCCTGGGGTTCCATCTCAGACTGTGTCATTACCGGCCGTGACCGGGAGTCCCATAGGGCGGAGCACAATTGGCCCAGCCTCGTCCGGGTTAGGAGAGGGATTAGGGGGAGGGGGCGGGCCGGGCGCCTACAGGCTGAGTTCCGTCGCCAGTTGAACAGTGTTTCCTCCGACACATTGGTGCAGTTGGCTTACGGGTTAAGCGAGCGGGTCTTAAGAAGCACGGCTTGGCGGGTCTTGTTTCGGAGGACGCATGATTCGACCTTCGCCTCTCCCGATAATTGGTCAAAAAGAAGCAAAAATGGCTTCTTAGCAAAGAGCAATTTCTCAAGCAAGAATTTTGGGAGTGGTCTGAGTGGAGAGGGGGAAACTAAAAACTAGCTGTTATTGGCATAGAGGTTTTGAACTCTCTTTTTGATTGGTCTATTACCTAATTTACCACCTGATGTCACCAGGCAGGCCAAAACTCCATCCCGCCAAAACAAGCTGAAATTCCAGGTGATCTTTTTAAAAAGCTCTTACACTAAAAGGGCATTATAATTTTCACAATTTCACAGTATTATTCCAACCTCATAGTGTGGAAATATATATAAAATGCGGGAAAATCACGTTTTTGACTGCACTGGGCCTTGAAACTTTCCTAACTGTACTTGGAGAATGTGGGGATCAGTAGGCAGCTCTGTAAAGTGTCTGTGCAGCACTGTGCAGGCAGGTGTTTGTCTAACTAACTAGACGGGTTAGTTCTCCTGGTCCCACTGGTTTCCTCCACCACATGACTCATGGTTCAGCTTTACAGAGTATTGTCTACGTCGGTTTTGTGTTTCTCTTGTGAAACAGAGCAGGGCAGTTTTTTACTTTAGGTGGTGGAATCCACTCTTTTCCGTTTAGAAGTCAGCTTTGGTGCCTTTATTTCACTTGGTGTTTGTAAAGATGGCAACAGTTGTCAGGTTGTGTAACGTGAAGGATCTCATTCTTGAGGCTCTTCATCTTGATATTTCTTTTCCACTTCAAAAGAAAGGAACTGGGACATCCTTAAATTAAGATATGTTTTTGTGGAATCAAACTGAACTATGCTCGAGGTATTTAACTGGATTATGGTAGAGTGCTTTGTTATGTGGGAAGTATTTAATGTTCACATAAATCCTCGCCTTAGTTACCGTGTTTCAAATGCGACCAACAATAACAAGTGTCCTGCTGATGCGAGTAATCAATATTTAAACAAAGGCGCAGCATATTAAAGATAAACAGCCAGGAGTGACTGCTGAGGACCGCACACATCCAGGCCCCAAACCCAGCGCAGAACAGTCAGCATGGGCTGAATAAAAAGGACTGATTGATTGCCTTGCTTACGCAACGACTGCCTTCAAAACAGTTCACTGTTCCGTTATGGATCTGGTCTGTCTGATTTGATGAAGGTAATCAAACGTTTGCGGAGATGCTCTACGACGTCGAGTCAGGGGTTGTTCTCTCACAAAGATGAATGTCGTTATTGTCTGTGATTAGAAATGAATAATTAGTCAGTATAATTGGGAGCGGAAGCTCCTCACAGCAGGATATGGAACATTCTAGATTCCTGGTTCTGGTCATGGGGTATGTTCCAGAATGCTGTGTTACTAGAATGTAGCGCTGAATAGTAACATTAGATTTCAATCTATTGTCAATACTGGAATTGTATCAGTATAGGCCTACTTCATAATCCTCTGATAATGCTGATAATAACTTTTGCAAAGAAAATGTGAGGCTCAGTTTCACTGGTGGCTGCTTGCCTGTATGGAAAGACTTCACCGGTGCCTGGTATGAACAGTCCACTCAGCCAGGCCACCTTAAGTCTGTCCTGCTCTGTCCCTTATGGATCAAACCCTAGTGATGACATCCTTTAAAATGAGAACTTCTCCATTTTAACTGGGTGTTTTTTTTTTAATGGTAGGATTGGGTCTGGTACGGTCCTAGTCTGGATACCCACCCCCTGAATGGTTCAAGGGCGCCAGGCCAGCCGGTGCTGTGTGCCGTGTTACTCCGAGTCGGACTGACGTCCTGTAAACGTCTGCTGTGGCTCCAGTGGGTCTGCTGAGTGCACACAGTGTTTAGACAGAGGAAGAGATTGCTCCCCTGCACTCCGAGCCAAACGGCCAGGTCCAAGCATGACACCAACACATAACAGACACTCACCATCACTACCTTCGTCATATCCCCTCCTCTCTCTAGGCCCAAAGCTTCCAACCGTGCCTTTTAGTCTTTTTGTTTGCTCAAGTCAGGACAGGAGATATCCAAAGGTATGGGAAGCCTTTTTGGATTTACAATGTATTTTAGTTTATTCTCACAATTCAAATACGTGTTGTTGGGTCTTTGGGTTGTTTTTTAATGACGTTAGTCTGACATTCTTACCCCCTCTCCCATAACAACAGCGGTGTGACAGTCGGTGAGTGTGAATTTGGAGCTCCGCTCAGTGGGGTGATGTGATGGGTAAACCCTTCACGGCTCTTCATCACACCGCACTCCTAGGCTGCTGCTACGTCTCCACTGACAGAACAGGAGCACCACAGACCTACAAGTTAAGGAGCACAGAGCAGAATCAATTGTCTTGTATTAACAATTGTGTTTGTTTGTAACTGGGTCCTTTGTTCTATGTTTAGCAACCATCAAATCAGTCTGAAAGCAACCGTATGTGTTTATTTTAACTTGTATTCGTTGGGTTCATAATTCTATAATGTTTTTTGTTGATTCTTTTAAATGAAGACAGGTTGTGTATGTTTTTGGTTTGAAAATAACCTACCCTATGAGTATCAGTGGATTGTGATTGGCACCGCATGTAATGTAGCCTATTAAATGCTGAACAACGGAGCCGGCAAAACGGGAAGCGGACCCGTTGCTTGACTCTGCCACTCAAAAGACATTGCCCTGGTGACCCCCCCTATTTCCCCAGTCACTCCTCCCCTCCTGAGTCAGCTGCTCATGGCCTGGACTTTCACTCCATGACTTGTCAAATGCGCAAGTCTTTGTGTGTAGTGTACACACCACACTTCCACGATGGGATCATTGAGCTGTGTCTGCGTAGTCTCTCTGTGCCCACAGCTCAGCAGCATGCAGGGTACTGTAGCCAGTGTATTACAGGCCTGTGGGATTTTCCTGACCCCAGCACAACTCACCGGAAGCACTGATATCACATTGCCCACGCAACACAAACACTAGTGTTTTTGTCATCTGCACCAATATGCCAGTGTTTGGTTTGGCCTGGACACTGATTTCTTGTGGCAATATGTCAAATGAGCCACCTTATCTCCAATAGCCAGAAAATGGGCCGCAGAGCGCCAGAACTTAAATATAGGCTTAAAATTAGGGGAGGTTTGCTGTGTTGTAGCTGCAGGATGTTTGTCTGTTGTTTCCTGGGGTGTCAGAACCTCTTACATCAAGTCTTATCACGGGAGATGGTGAGACAGCCACTGCGTCAGGGCATGATGTAAACATGATGAGAATTATGCTCTTATTTGATTCCCCAAAGTGCTAGCGTCTGTGTTTGACAAACACACCCATCCTGTGTATCTGTACTGTACATGCACTGCATGTACACCTGTCTGCTTTTGTAAGAACTGTGGACTTGTCTCATGTATAATGTTGTCTGTCTAGTAGTCTTCGTTGTTTGTCTGTCTGTTTCTGTTCTGTCTGTCTGTCTGGTGCAATGGTGTCTGTGTTGTATGTTCTCCGGGTGTAGCAGGCCAGAACAACAAGCAGGGTTGGCAGCTTCCTGGTTTATTTATTTGAACAAGAGACTATGCTCCTCTCTCTTTCTCTCCTCTGCTCCTCCCTCAGGTGGTGACTGTGTGTTTGGTGTTTGTTCTCTAATCCAGCTGTAGGGATGAAAGGAACGGAGTGATGTCGGTGTACAGACATGCACACAGATGGTGTGTGTTTGTCTGAAATAGCATGGCCTTCTGTCTCTAAGTTAGATCTACTCAGGGTTTTCTAAAGTTTCAGTTAGCTTCACATTCCAGCTCAGGCTTCATCCGTACTATGACGGTGGATATTGCTCGTCTGCCTGCCACTAAATCTAGCAGGCTTGTAACTGCACATGCATGCCGCAGGTGGCTAATCGAACTCCGAACTCTTCATTGAGACATTACTGAAGCATCAATATATGGGCGAGTCAGTTCCACAATTTCATTTGTGCAAAAATGAAAGAACAGTTATCTTGCAAATTCAACAAGCTATGGTGTGAATTGGGCTTAGAAGTGCCGTCTTTATTTTATTTCTTATCGTTGATGCCATCTTTGGTGTGCTTATTAATGCAGGAGCACCTTCCTGTAAGTCGCTCTGGATAAGACTGTCTGCTAAATTACCATTAGAAATGTGCCTGGCTAAATGGTGAGCTGTTTTCGTGGTACTGGCTTTTCCAAGTTGAACTCAGTTGACCAAATTTACCTTGCTAACTTCTCAAACCACGTACAGTTGAAGTCGGAAGTTTACATATACTTAGGTTGGAGTCATTAAAACTAGTTTTTCAACCACTCCACAAATCTTTTGTTAACAAACTATAGTTTTGGCAAGTCGGTTAGTACATCTACTTTGTGCATGACACAAGTAATTTTTCCAACAATTGTTTACAGACAGATTATTTCACTTATAATTCACTGTATCACAAGTCCAGTGTTCAGAAGTTTACATACACTAAGTTGACTGTGCCTTTAAACAGGTTGGAAAATTCCAGAAAATGATGTCATGGCTTTAGAAGCTTCTGATAGGCTAATTGACATAGTTTGAGTCAATTGGAGGTGTACCTGTGGATGTATTTCAAGGCCTACCTTCAAACTCAGTGCCTCTTTGCTTGACATCATGGGAAAATCAAAAGAAATCAGCCAAGACCTCAGAAAAAGAATTGTAGACCTCCACAAGTTTGGTTCATCCTTGGGAGCAATTTCCAAACGCTTGAAGGTACCACGTTCATCTGTACAAACAATAGAACACAAGTATAAACACCATAGGACCACGCAGCCGTCATACCGCTAAGGAAGGAGATACGTTCTGTCTCCTAGAGATGAACGTACTTTGGCGCGAAAAGCACAATTCAATCCTAGAACAACAGCAAAGGACCTTGTGAAGATGCTGGAGGAAACAGGTACAAAAGTATCTATATCCACAGTAAAACGAGTCCTATATCGACATAACCTGAAAGGCCGCTCAGCAAGGAAGTAGCCACTGCTGCAAAACCACCATAAAAAAGCCAGACTACGGTTTGCAACTGCACATGGGGACAAAGATCATACTTTTTGGAGAAATGTACTCTGGTCTGATGAAACAAAAATAGAACTGTTTGGTCATAATGACCATCGTTATGTTTGGAGGAAAAATGGGGAGTCTTGCGAGCCAAAGAACACCATCCCAACCGTGAAGCACGGGGGTGTGGCAGCATCATATTGTGGGGGTGCTTTGCTGCAGGAGGGACTGGTGCACTTCACAAAATAGATGGCATCCTGAGACAGGAAAATTATGTGGATATATTGAAGCAACATCTCAAGACATCAGTCAGGAAGTTAAAGATTGGTCGCAAATGGGTCTTCCAAATGGACAATGACCCCAAGCATGCTTCCAAAGTTGTGTCAAAATGGCTTCAGGACAACAAAGTCAAGGTATTAGAATGGCCATCAGAAAGCCCTGACATCAATCCTATAGAAAATTTGTTGGCAGAACTGAAAAAGCATGTGTGAGCAAGGAGGCCTACAAAACTGACTGTTACACCAGCTCTGTCAGGAGGAATGGGCCAAAGTTCACCCAACTTATTGTGAGAAGCTTGTGGAAGGCTACCCAAAACGTTTGACCCAAGTTACACTCAATTAGCATTGCCTTTAAATTGTTTATGTAAAGTTCTGACCCACTAGGAATGTGATGAAAGAAATAAAAGCTGAAAAAATAATTCTCTACTATTATTCGGACATTTCACATTCTTAAAATAAAGTGGTGATCCTAACTGACCTAAGACAGGGAATTTTTATTTGGATTAAATGTCAGGAATTGTGAAAAACTGAGTTTAAATGTATTTGGTTTCGGTGTATGTAAACTTCCGACATAAACTGTATGTAGTATATGGCTCCGATGACAAGTCGCTCTCTTGTTATTGTTTTGGCTGTCTGAGTAGGGTCACAGGTAAAAACCTAGCTATCTCTGAGAGAATACATCAGTCAATGTGCTTTAAGTTTCTGTGTGTGTGAGAGTCTTCTTGGTTAGTCATGCTGTAACAAAAAAAGTCTATTGTCGACTTCTGAATGACATGCTTAAGGATTTTCTTCATTCAACAGATTCACTGATATTGAGATGGTGTTTTCCATCCGACTCTCTTACTCATCTCCTTTCCTTCCTCTCCTCCCCCCTCTTTCTCTCCCTCTCGATCCTTCTCTCACTAGATAAGAGGATCTGCTCTCCCCCGTTCATGGTTCTGAACACTGAGTGTGGTCCAGACACGCTGGAGCAGATTGAGAAGCATGGACTCACATTCCCCTTTAGTAAGTCCCTCCCTTTTGTATTTGATAGAGGAATTGTCACTCGACCAGAGCGTAAGAGGCGACGCGAGATGCATAACTGGGACATAAATCTGTCTTCTCTAGCAGGTGACATTGTTTCGTTTCTTTCGCTCACCAAGCGAGGAGTTTTTGTATGGAGGTCAATGAGTGTCGAATTTGGTCAGCAAATTTTTTTTAAAGATTTATTTGCGCAAATATACGTTTTGTAATGCTTTGGTTGTTACGAGTGTACTGATATAAGTAGGACGTGACATCCCGGCAACTGAGAAAAAACACTTTATAGCGGAGTAATCTCTGACTATGCGGAGTAATCTCTGACTATGCGTATTCATGACATGAGGCTAGTAGCATAGCATCTCTCTCCATTTAATACAGGCAGTTGATGTCAACACCCCTCATCGAATATTCAAAAAAGTATTAAAATAATTTGATGTATCCACCAATCCAAAGAGAGGAATAGACGGGAACTGGACAGCCCGCCGTTCTGATCTGGGGACCACGAATCCCATTGTTAGGTTGGAGACATAGTTATCTCGTCATTATATCCAAATCTCTGACTCAACCCATATTATACCTGGTCCTTCCTCCTAACTTTGTTAAAAAACTAAAAAATTAACAGTGAAAGAAAACTGCCCAAATCTCTATAAACAAACCTGGTTTTAGTATCCACACTTATAAGCTGCACAGCAATTAGTTTATTATTTAAAATCATGATTACTCTTCAGTGTTGAACTATAACTATCTAAGAAGTTTATTTTTAGACTTGTTTTTTTTCCAAACCCTCAGTTACTTTTAAACCACCTTGTATGGCCAATTTACACACAATTCATGTCTGCAGACATCCATTTATGGAGGTGGTTTTGAAAGTTGTGGTCAGTGTGGAAATAACCTGTTGTCATCTTTTTTCTCAACACTCAGGTCATTGGGGAAGTGTGGTTTCTTGACTAACATTCTCAACCTGTTCTTCTTTCTCTTCCTCCGTCTATCAGTTTGCAAAACACGAGTAGCCCATGGAACCAACTCCCACGAGGTAAGAGCCACCAGGGTCATGAAGCGCTTAGGGTCACAGATTAGTCACACCCTCGATCGTTAGCTAAATCTCTGTAATCCATTAGTGTCTCTAACTAGATAATCATTTAACACTGCACCAAACTACATCATCAAACACACTAGAGTTCTCTGACTGTGGCAACCCTGCCAAAATCAGTAGCTGCTTGTCCGTCAGTCAACATTCATATTCATATATCAAATCAAATTTTATTGGTCACATACACATGTTTAGCAGATGTTATTGTGGCTCTAGTGAAATGCTTGTGTTTCTAGCTCCAACAGTGCCGTAATATCTAACAATTTCACAACAATACACACAAATCTAAAGTAAAGGAATGTAATTAAGAATATCTAAATATTTGGATGAGCAATATCTCAGTGGCATAGACTAAAATACAGTGTAATAGAATACAGTATATACATATGAGATGAGTAATGCAAAATATGTAAACATTATTAAAGTGACTAGTGTTCCATTATTAAAGTGGCCAATGATTTCAAGTCTATATATATATATATATAGGGCAGAAGCCTCTAAGGTGCTAGTGATGGCTATTTAACAGTCTGATGGCCTTGAGATAGAAGCTGTTTTTCAGTCTCAGTCCCAGCTTTGGTGCACCTTTACTGACCTCGCCTTCTGGATGATAGCGGGGTAAACAGGCAGTGACTCGAGTGGTTCTTGTCCTTGATGATTTTTTTTGGTCTTCCTGTACATCGGGTGCTGTAGGTGTCATGGGGGCAGGTAGTTTGCCTCAAGTAATGTGTTGGCAAGACCGCACCAGTCTCTGGGGAGCCCTGCGGTTGCGGACGGTGTAGTTACTGTCCCGGGAGGTGTTACAGCCCGACAGGATGCTCTCAATTGTGCATCTGTGAAAGTTTGAGGGTTTTAGGTGCCAAATTTCCTCAGCCTCCTGAGGTTGACGAGGTGCTGTTGTGCCTTCTTCACCACACTGTCTGTGTGGGTGGACCATTTCAGTTTGTCAGTGATGTGTATGCAGAGGAACTTGAAGCTTTCCACATTCTCCACTGCAGTCCCGTGGATGGGGGGGGGGGGCTCCCTCTGCTGTTTCCTGAAGTCCATGATCAGCTCCTTTTGTTTTGTTGACGTTGAGTGAGAGATTATTTTCCTGTGAGTGAGGGGTTATTTGCTTAGGAGCTAGAAGCACGGCTTCCCTATCTGTCGGCGCCATCTTTCTCTCATTGAACAAGTCAAGGCCGTAAACTGGTTGGATGGATTGCATGGTATGCGAGCAGGTTATTGGTTGAAATAAAATTCTAAATGTATTGATGACCTCTTCTCCCTCCACAGATGGCCATCATTTTTAGTGAGGAGGACCTGAAGGGTGTGAAGCCTCCATGTGTGATCCAGAGCTTCATTAACCACAACGCGGTGCTCTACAAGGTGTTTGTTGTGGGGGAGTCCTACACGCTGGTGGAGAGACCCTCCCTGAAGAACTTCCCCGCTGGACCAGCAGGTGAGGAGGAGACCCTGCAAGGCTCGACTTTCAAGCTTGTCGGCTTGCCCTTGGCAGTAAAAACAATTGTTGTACAAGCAGATTGTAGATTTAAATTGTCCAAATGGACAAGTAAAAAAATTCACACAAAAAATCACTATCAAATTAGCTTACTCGTTCTGAATTGGATCAATGTCCTCTGGGTGCAATGTTTTGGTCACTGTTGTCCTAATCACTGCAGATTGCACCAGAGTCTAATTGTTGTAGGCCTGCATTGACCGGCACAAGCGGTCTTTCAATCATGCAGTCGCGAGATGCGTTTTTGAGATCAATGCGAGCCGCGTTTGCACATTTGTTGATATTCATTGCTAGTGAGTTATTTGCTCCGTTATAGCTCATTTTAGTCCTGGAAAAGTCATGGTGTGTGCATCACCTGTGTGTGTGTGTGCCAGTGGGTCGTTGCCAGATGGGGGGGAGAGAGATTTGCGCAGATAACAGCCAAACTACACAATGTTTTGAATTGGCTATCTCGCTAGTTAACTATTTAGTTATTAGCTTGCATTAACTTCTCTAGGATATGTGGGACGCTAACGTCCCACTTGGCCAAAAGCCAGTAAAAATGCAGAGCGCCAAATTCAAATATATTACTATAAAAATCAAACTTTCATGAAATCACACATGAAAGACACCAAATTAAAGCTACACTTATTGTGAATCTAGCCAACATGTCTGTTTTCAAAAAGGATTTACGGCGAAAGCACACCAAACGATTATGTTAGGTCAGTAGATAGCCACAGAAAACACAGCCATTTTTCCAGCCAAAGAGAGGAGTAACAAAAATCAGAAATAGAGATAAAATTAATCACTAACCTTTGATGATCTTCTTTAGATGACACTTATAGGACTTCATGTTACACAATACATGTATGTTTTGTTCGGTAAAGTTCATATTTATATCCAAAAATCTGAGTTTAGGCGGGACGCTACTGTCTCACTTGGCAAAATGCAGAGCGCCAAATTCAAATTAATTACTATGAAAATTACTATAAAAATCAAACTTTCATTAAATCACACATGAAAGTTACCAATTTAAAGCTACACTGGTTGTGAATCCAGCCAACATGTCAGAATTCAAATAGGCTTTTCGGTGAAAGCAAACAATGCTATTATCTGAGGATAGCACAATAGTAAACAAGGACAGAGAAGTATATTTCAACCCTGCAGGCGCGACACAAAACGCAGAAATAAAAATATAATTAATGCCTTTGACGAGCTTCTGTTGTTGGCACTCTAATATGTCCCATAAACATCACAAATGGTCCTTTTGTTCGATTAATTCCGTCGATATATATCCAAAATTTCCATTTATTTGGCGCGTTTGATCCAGAAAAACACCACTTCCAAATTGCTCAAACGTGACTACAAAATATCTCAAAGGTTACCTGTAAACTTTGCGAAAAAAATTCTAACTACTTTTGTAATACAACTTTAGGTATTTCTTTACGTTAATAATCGATAAAATTGAAGACGGGATGATCTGTGTTCAATACAGGATTAAAACCAACTATAGCCAGCTTTCTGCTCACGCGCTTCTATCTAACAGGACACTTAATGTGACTCTCATTCAAGATGGCCGTACTTCATTACACAAAGGAATAACCTCAACCAATTTCTCAAGACTGTTGACATCCAGTAGAAGCGGTAGGAACTGCAAGCAGGTCGATTAGAAATCTGGTTTCCCAATGAAAACTCATTGAAAAGAGAGTGACCTCAAAAAAAAAAAATCTGAATGGTTTGTCCTCGGGGCTTCGCCTGCTAAATAAGTTCTGTTATACTCACAGACATGATTCAAACAGTTTTAGAAACTTCAGAGTGTTTTCTATCCAAATCTACTAACAATATGCATATCTTATCTTCTGGGGATGAGTAGCTGGCAGTTGAATTTGAGTATGCTTTTCATTCAAACGTGAAAATGCTGCCCCCTATCCAAGAGAAGTTAATGTCAGGTTTGATGTCCTAAAATACACTGTGTGTGTGAGCGCGCCACCTTTCCAACAAGTCAGTTCGTCAAATTTCTGCCCTGCTAGAGCTGCCCCGGTCAACTGGAAGTGCTGTTATTGTGAAGTGGAAATGTCTAGAAGCAACAAAGGCTCAGCCGCGAAGTGGTAGGCCACACAAACTCACAGAATGGGATCGCCAAGTGCTGAAGCGCGTAGTGCGTAAAAATTGTCTCCTATGTTGACCAGCACTCACTACTGCGTTCCAATCTGCCTCTGGAAACAACATCAGCACAATAACTGTTTGTCAAGAGCTTCATGAAATGGGTTTCCATGGTCGAGCAGCCACACACAAGCCTTAGATCACCATGCACAATGCCAAGCGTCGCCTGGAGTGGTATAAAGCTCCCCACCATTGGACTCTGGTACAGTGGAAACGCATTCTCTGGAGTAATGAATCACGCTTCACCATCTGGCAGTCCGGTGGACAAATCCGGTTTTGGCGGATGCCAGGAGAATGCTACATGCCCTAATGCATAGTGCCAACTGTAAAGTTTGGTGGAGGAGGAATAATGATCTGGGGATGTTTTTCAATGTTCGGGCTAGACACCTTAGTTCCGGTGAAGGGAAATCTTAACGCTACAGCATACGATGACATTCTAGATGATTCTGTGCTTCAAACTTTGTGGCAACAGTTTGGGGAATGCCCTTTCCTGTTTCAGCATGATCATGCCCCCATGCACAAAGCGAGGTCCATACATAAATGGTTTGTCGAGATTGGTGTGGAAGAACTTGACTGGCCTGCACAGAGCCCTGACAACCCCATCGAACACCTTTGGGATGAATTGGAAAGACGGCTACGAGCCAGGCCTAATCGCCCAACATCCAGAGCTTGACTTCACTAATGCTGTTGTGGCTGAATGGACGCAATTCCCCACAGCAATGTTCAAACATCTAGTGGAAAGCTTTCCCAGAAGAGTGGAGGCTGTTATAGCAGCAAAGGGGGAACCAACTCCATATTAATGCCCATGATTTTGTAATGAGATGTTCAACGAGCAGGTGTCCACATACTTTTGGTCATGTAGTGTAGCTTTCCACCGGCACTCCTAAATGGCTGACAAGCAGTTGATACGGGTGTGCAGTTGATGAATTCAATGCTGAATACACAGATTGTAAAACCGTCTCTCAAGCGCTCAAAATTGGCTAGGATTTTTCCTCTTCAATACTGGCCATGTAATTCTGACAAAGTATTCTTAGAATTAGTGTGTTTGAGCAGGGTTGGATCAAAATCCTGCACACCCAGTAGCTCTCCAGATGGAGGGTTGACAGACCACGTATGTTTTATACAGTAGCCAATCCAATGCAGTGTTTTACTTTGTGGAGGGTTAAGTGCCTTGCCCAAGGCCACAACGGCAGGAGATATAATACATGGGATGAGTGACCAGCAACCTTCAATTGTCAATACCAGTGATAATAATAAAGGTTATTTTGTGAAGTAGTTCTTTGCATCATACAACACCATTTTTTGTCACCTTTTTGGCCCATGGTGTGAGACTATTTCTGGGTGAGGGACAAGTGACTTGAGCTTTCGGACAAGTCAAAAAATCGGTCTACCTTGTCTGAAAGACAAGTGGCTAAAAAAGTTAATGTCAAGCCCTGCCCTGTCTGTTTATGGGCACGCAGCGTGCCATGCTGAGGGAGGCCCACAGCACTCCTGTCCTCCTGACACACCCAGTAAAATACCTTAGGCTTTTTAACGTCTTTGAGACTGGACTCCCTCTCTCTTTAAAAGAAGGGAGCCGAGTGCAGTGGATTTGGTTTATACATATTGGTCAACTATTTATTTTGACAAAGCAAGGTAAACAGTAGGATTGAGAATTACAATACACAGTCGTTTTGGATAGGAAACATAATTTGGCAATCAGCACATTGGTTAGGCTCAGGTAATCTGAACTTTGCCCTGACAGAAGAAGCGGCTCCATTTGCATGCACTACAGTAAAAGCCCTCATGCAAACCAGTCTGGGCTTCAGTGGAATCATCTGCTTTGCCTTATGCAAAGAGTCCAGGGTCATTCCTGTGTCATCCAGCACAATGAAACATACTGTAAAGTGCCCCAACCTGCCACACACACACCACAGCAACACACCTCTACTACTGTATACACAGTTAGTGAGTACTGTCCAGCCCTGTCCATGGTATTGTGGAGTTTAATAAACATAAATCAGCACTCTGTATAGAGCAGACACAATAGATTATAAACAGACAAACGGAGGTAGGGAAGGGAGGAATGTTGGTTGAATGTTTAAAGCGGCAATCGGCAGTTGAAACCATAAGTGTCCTCCTCGCCACTGTTTCATTAAAAAGCTGAGGGATGAGTCTGGAAAAATGTAACCACTCAAATTCATAGACAGAGCTATAAACATGATATCAAAATGAAAGTTTTAACCATGTTTTGAAGCTATACAGTGTTTGTTTACATTTACTTTGTTTTACGCCAATGTTTGTAAATAATCTTATTTTGAGTTCTAATGGGGTACGACAGTTGAACTAAGTTCATGAGGCATTTATAAGTTATATTCTTTAAGAATCAATGGGTACATTCATTTATTAGTCCAACGCTGGATGTAGCTACTGCAGATTGCCCCTTTAAGCACCTCAGTGTTGTGAAAGAGGGCCTGGTGTCAAGAGAAGATAAGGTCCCATCCCACTGCCCACGCCCCCAGCAGAGGTGATATGTGCTTAGTAGTGTTCCCTTCAGCGTTCCTGGGGATGTTGTGTGTAGCTAGCACTTCCAGTATTAGTACACCCTAGTAGTACAATGCCCTGGGCTCGTTTTGGACAACGGCTGAATCCTCCTATTCCCTCTATTTCAATCCTTCCTCACCTCTCATTCTTTAATGCCCTCTCTTAGTGTTAATTATTACAAATGGGTGACTGGTAGCGAAGTTGTAAAAGTAGAACAATCGATTACTCCCTTTACATTGGGTCGGGCTGGAAATCAATCTGTTCTCTTTTTGCTTGAAGGACATCCCTGTGCTGAGTCAGACAAAAGATTAGATAATGTGAATCGGTTTGTCCCTCAGCCACATGACTAGTAATGGCTGTATATGAAGGCCATTGATATGGTGTGATGTATTGTCATATGGTACAAGTGGAAGTTTGTTGCCTATGTAGGATGATTGAACTTAAACTGGGGTTAGTTAGATTTTTGTCAGACATTGAGTTTATTTTCATACAGTATAGCTTAATTTGTGTTTGGTTATGCTGTGGCTTCAGTGTTTTTTTTATTTTTATAATTAGAGATGGTTAAGGTAATTGAGTAGCACGTAGATACATATGCCCCCGTCTATCAACCAACGTGAAAGAAGTTGGCAGGTTAGAGGTTTTCATCATGAATCTTGTTCTGGAGGCAGCTCTGCGAAGTGGTCACTAGCTGGCACAGCCACAGTCATAAATCTGATTTTAAACCTAACCTTAATACCACCCTTAACCACACTGCTAACCCTAACCTGAAATTAAGACCAAAAATATAATTTTTGTGTTCATGAATTTTTACAATATACCCAAATAGACTTTGCAGCTGGCCTAAGAAAATAATCGCTCAGTTCTGCCCCCAGGACTATTGACAAACGTCAACCGGCAAGAAGTTGAGGAAAGCATGGTTCTTGCATGTTTGTTGGAGAGAATAAAGATGGCTACTTTAACACTCATAAAAATGTAATTGCTTGGGGTTCTAAGGACACATGTACGCAAGGCCAACGGCAGCAAATATACTCAAGCCTAGAATTTAACTTATGCTTACATCCCTGCCAATGTTTTATTGAACAGTGTCTTTCCATTAATGCCCTTGAATTTGAATGTAATAGTGTGTGTTGACCAGCTGGCGGGCGTCTTCTGACATCTTCAACCTGTACCAGGCTGTAGTCCCCACTTGCTTTAAGGAGACCACCATCATCCCAGTGCCCCAGAAGAACAAGGTGACATGTCCATATAAGTACTGCCCCGTCACGCTCACCTCAGTGATCATGAAGTGAGGCGAGAGGCTGGTCATGGCCCACATCAAGGCCAGCATGCCAAGCACACTGGACCCACTCCAATTTACCTACCGCTCCAACAGATCCACGGAAGATGCCATTTCCATCGCTATTCACACAGCCGCAACACATCTGGACAACATGAACACCTATGTGAGAATACTGTTCATTGACTACAGTACAGCATTCAACACTATTGTTCCCTCCAAGCTCAACACCAAGCTCTGGGTCTGGACACCACCCTCTGCAACTGGACCCTGGACTTCCTGACGAGCAGAGCACAGGCTGTGAGGATTGGCAACACCTCCTCCACACTGACTCTTAACACAAGTGCCCCATGGGGTGTGTCCTCAGTCCTCTGCTGTACTCCCTGTTCACCCACGACTGCGTGGCTTTGCATGACACCAACTCCATCAAGTTTGCTAACGACACCACAGTTGTAGGCCTAATAACCAACAACAACGAGTCAGCCTATAGGGAGGAGGAAAGTGAACTGGCATTGTGGCGTCATGACAACAACTTCAGCAAATCAAAGGAGTTGATTATTGACTTCAGAATGTAACGGAGGGAACACGCCCCGATTCACATCAATGGGACTGCAGTAGCGCGAGTCACGAGTTTTAGTTCCTCGGCGTCCACATCACTGAGGACATGACATTGACCAACAACACCATCACTCTTGTCAAGAGGTTGCAACAGCGTCTCTACTTCCTAAAGCGACTGAAGAAATTTGGCATGCCGCCCCATGTCCTCTCCAAATACTACCGCTGCACCATCAAGAGCATCCTGACCGGTTGCATCACGGCCTGGAATTGCTCCAGCGGGTGGTGAAGACGGCCCAGTACATCACTGGGACTGTGCTCCCACTCATCCAGGACTTGAAACGGTGCCTGAGGAAGGCCAGGAGAACAGGACCCCAGACACCCCCAGTCACGAGCTGTTCTGTCCGTTACCGTCGAGCAGACGGTAACATGAGGTCTGTTACATGGTCTGATACCAACAGGCTCAGGGACAGTTTCTATCTTCAAGCAATCAAACTGCTGAACACTTGAACTGGACTTGCTCTGATTCTTTGTACCTTAGCACTCTCACACACACACACACACACACACACACACACACACACACACACACACACACACACACACACACATTCCTGCTATACACATCACAACTGCTGCTAAAAGACACTTATTATATTGCTCAATTTATACACTTGCACCTCATTTCCCCCCTTCCCCAATACGTGTAAATATTGTACTATAAATTGTGCCTTCCTTTATTATACTGATGCTAAAATGTATTATTCTATTCTACTGCCATTTATATGTTCGTATTCTTAGCTTTAATTATTTCTTATTGTCGAAGGAACCTGCAAGTAAGCATTTCGTTAGATGATGCGTATCTCGTACATACGATTTATAAAACTTGAATGTCATACTTGTACACCTCATCATTCCATGTTTATGGCTGCTCTTGTGCCTCCTGGTGCCAGAGATGAGAACTGCACATCCATAACAAATAGTTGAGGGTGAAGATGAGAAATGTAATGTCATCAGGGAAAGGGGGATACCTAGGCAATTGTACAACTGAATGCATTCAACTGAAATGTGTCTTCCGCATTTAACCCAACCCCTCTGAATCAGAGAGGTGTTGGGGGCTGCCTTAATCCACATCTTCGGCGCCTGGGGAACAGTGGGTTAACTGCGTTGTTCAGGGGCAGAACGACAGATTTTTACCTTGTCAACTCTGGGATTCGATCCAGCAACCTTTCGGTTACTGGCCCAACGCTCTAACCACTAGGCTACCTGCCACCCATGAAACTGACTAAAGTATGTGTTTTCTCCATTACAGACAGAAAAGCAATTTTCTTCAACAGCCACAACGTATCAAAGCCAGAGTCCTCTTCAGACCTGACATCTGTAAGTTCAGTACACTAACATGCTTTTATCATATCACCTACAAGGCATTCGGAAAGTATTCTTACCCCTTGACTTTTTCCACATATTGTTACGTTACAGCCTAATTCTCAAATGGGTTAAATTGTTTTTAAAAAACAATCTACACACAATACCCCATAATGACAAACAAAAGCAGGTTTTTAGACATTTTTGCAAATGTATATAAAAAAGTATTCAGACTCTTTACTCAGTACTTTGTTGAAGCACCTTTGGCAGCGATTACAGCCTTGAGTCTTCTTGAGTATGACGCTACAAGCTTGGCACAAGCCTGTATTTGGAGAGTTTCTCCCATTTCTTCTTTGCAGATCCTCTCAATCTCTGTCAGGTTGGATGGGGACCGTCGCTGTACAGTTATTTTCAGGTCTCCAGGTTCAAGTCTGGGCTCTGGCTGGACCACTCAAGGATATTCTGAGACTTGTCCTGTTGGAATGTGAACCTCCACCTCAGTCTGAGAACCTCAGTCTGAGAACCATCAAGGATCTCTCTGTACTTTGCTTCGTTCATCTTTCCCTCGATCCTGACTAGTTTCCCAGTCCCTGCCACTGAAAAACATCCCCAAAGCATGATGCTGCACCACAATGCTTAACCGTATTGATGGTGCCAGGTTTCCTCTAGGCTTGGCATTCAGGCCAAAGAGTTCAATCTTGGTTTCATCAGACCAGAGAATCTTGTTTCTCATGGTCAGAGAGTCCTTTAGGTGCCTTTTGGCAAACTCCAAGCGGGCTGTCATTTTATTTTTTTATTTAACCTTTATTTAACTAGGCAAGTCAGTTAATAACAAATTCTTATTTACAATCACGGCCTAGGAACAGTGGGTTAACTGCCTTGTTCAGTGGTAGAACGACAGATTTTTACCTTGTCAGCTCGGGGATTCGATCATAGCAACCTTTCGGTTGCTAGATCATGTGCCTTTTACCAAGGAGTGGCTTCCATCTGGCCACTGTACCATAAAGGCCTGATTTGGTGGAGTGCTGCAGAGATGGGAGAACCTTCTAGAAGGACAACCATCTCCACAGAGGAACTCTTGAGCACTGTCAGTGACCATCGGGATCTTGGCCACCTCCCTACCCAAGGCCCTTCTCCCCCGATTGCTCAGGGCGGCCAGCTCTAGGAAGAGTCTTGGTGGTTCCAAACTTCTTCCATTTTAAGAATGATGGAGGCCACTGTGTTCTTGGGGACCTTCAATGCTACAGACATTTTTTAGTACCCTTCCCAACATCTGTGCCTCGACACAATCCTGTCTCGAAGCTCTTCCTTCAACCTCATGGCTTGGTTTTTGCTCTGACATGCACTGTCAACAGTGGGACCTTATATAGACAACCTTTCCAAATCATGTCCAATCTGCTGCACCTTGTCAGCTATCCCCGAGCTGAAAAGGTAAAAATCTGTCGTTCTACCACTGAACAAGGCAGTTAACCCACTGTTCCTAGGCCGTCATTGTAAATAAGAATTTATTAACTGACTTGCCTAGTTAAATAAAGGTTCAATAAATCATGTCCAATCAATTGAATTTACTACAGGTGAAACATCTCAAGGATGATCAATGGAAACAGGATGCACCTGAGCTCAGTTTCGAGTCTCATGGCTAAGGATCTGAATACTTATGTAAATGTAATATTTCAGTTTTTTATAAATCTATAAAAATCAGTTTTCGCTTTGTCATTATGGGGTATTGTGTGTACATTGAGGGTGAAAAAATTATTTGATACATTTTGGAATAAGGCTGTAATGTAACAATGTGAAAAAAGTGCAGGGGTCTGAATACTTTCTGAATACAATGTATTTCTATGTGTTAAGCCAAACCTCAGTGTGTTATTGAATGCCCTTAGTACAGTATACTCAGACTTAGTTTTCTTCCTACCACAGAGGGACAACGTGGAGGGGGTCTCCCAGCCACCCAGTGATGATGTCATCAGAGAGTTGTCCAGGTCCTTGCGACAGGAGTTGGGCGTGTCCTTGTTTGGCATTGACGTCATCATTAACAACCTTACGGGCCAACACGCCGTCATCGACATCAATTCATTCCCTGGTGAGTGGTTTGTTCCTCTGTCGTAGGGGATAGGAGTCGATATGGGTTTGTGTGTTTATCTTTAGTCTAAGATGGATGGCCATTTATACCACCCGTCCACCTGTGTAGGCGTACGACAGTTTTACAATCTCTACCAGTTAGTAATTTCAAATCTTTGAGAGATTGCTCTTAGGGATCAATATAATCTAATGGTCTGATTGACATGGTCTTGCTTGGAGACAGAGCCGAGGCATCAGCAGTGTTAAATGAGAATTGAGCACGTTCTGAGGCGAGTCTAGCATGCCTTTCTCTTGACTAGGGCTGTTGTCACTATGGTAACACTGTTCTTGGGTTGCGCGCTGTTGCCACCTCTGACGGTTGGAGTGTGAGGAGAATGGTAGTGAGCAAATCCCTCAAACATTCACCCTCAGTGCCTCAACAACTAAAGCTAGGCACTCAAAATAGAAGAAATAAGTATTTTCACTCATTTTACCTGGACTGTTACCATCAGTTTCCCACTGTATTGAAGATGGGATATAAGCATCAGTCAGCCATGTCTCATGGCTCGTCCTCGTCTGTCTCCAGGTTACGAGGGTGTCCCAGAGTTCTTCAACGACCTCCTTACCCACATCACCAGTGTGCTCCAAGCTAACTCCGCTGACAGCCCCCCAACCAGCGGGCAGCCCAAAGGTCTGGAATTAAGCTCTATGGTATCCACAGCCCCCAGCCTAACCCCAACCCCTGGCTCCCCAGGCTGCTGCAGCATGCTGGGGAAGGATGCCAGCAGCAGTCCCTGGATCGTGGAGGGGGATGGGAACCTGAAGGGCGCCCGCCAGAGACTGGGCTGTAACTCAGCCATGTCCCCCAACTTCCAGCAACACTGTGTTTCCACAATAGCCACCAAGGCTTCCTCCCAATGACTGTCCTCCTCTTCCACCTTAGCCCCCACCCTGTTCTAACCTCGAACAAAAACAGATGAGGATTATAATGGTGACAATAATTAATAATGGTCATAATTATGACATTAATTATAATATATCTATAATCAAAACCCAACTTTTTTCTATGTAGATATTGATGATGGTGATTGGTTGTAGATGTTTTTCTCTGCCTTTAGATGTTTTGTTTAATAAGACTTACAGTACTGTAATGTGAACTTTTGGGATCTCTGCTTAATTGCTGATTTTAATCAAGTGGTCCACATGAGATGGTTAGTGGAATGACCTTGTCTGAACTTTTGTCTACAGCAGTGAAGGAAAAAGGCAATTTAACATCCTGTGCTCCATATGCACTCACTTTTCCAGCATCGAAATTCACCAGTGATGTCTTTATTTTGATGTTTACCACTCTGTCATATAGTGGAGAAGGGATAAAAAGTTTGTTTTATTGTCACATACACTGGATAGGTGCGGTGAAATGTGTTGTCTGGGTACTATAACACTCATCCACAGGTTTGGAGCAGCTGGCACGCAGATCAACTGACTTAAAGAACCCACTCTATCATTTCCAAAATCACAAGCAAGTCATTGGGGTCTTGGTTGACATTAGATAAGATGAAATTGAATGCTGGTTGCTTTGTGTGCCATTTAATTAACAATGTGCTTTCTCTCTAGTGCAAGGCTCTTGTCATGTGAATTTCATAGTCTTCACAACAGCAGAAACAAAATAGATATTAATATCAAGATGCAGTACATGTAGCACGAAAGGCTGAAAATACCTGCATAAACCTTTTAATCACACCTCATATAAATGTTTGTCAGCTGAAAAATAAATCTTTGATCGTGTGACCAAGTTTAATGTGGAATAATGTTTATAAAAGCCTTTGTCAGATGTGGTTGAGGTTTATACAGGTGTTTTATGTGACTACAAACCAGTCCATTTCCTTGCCTCTCATAACTTGAGTTGCGTTGCTCCAGCACTGCTGGAAGATGAGGATCACATTCCTTTTTGTATGTGGGTGTTTTCAAAAAGTATTCCAGCATTCTTTAGTGAATAGTGAAAAATGACTTTTATGGAATTGAAATGAATCGGCATGCTGAACTCTAGTTCCCTCTCCCTCCATTACTACTCATTCAAAACTCAATTCAACCTCTGGGCCTCTAATAGTTTTCAATTGGTATTGTGTACAGAAAACGAACTCATACTCCACAAATTTCTAATTGAATGATATAGAATATATATATATATATATATTTAGCCAACTAAATCAACACACATTATTTTTGTGACCATGAAATGAATGTCTTGATTACAATGCTAAGGATTCTTTATTTTCTTTGTACTCTGTCTTATTGACAATACATAATTTTAAGCAGACTGCTGGTACCTACTAAGCAGTGAAACACCATCTAGTCAGCCCGGTGCACTCTTATATAGCCGGTAACGACAGTCTCCAAACTCCCTGTAAGCATCAGCTGCTGTTATTCTGAGGTGTCACTATGTTTAAAAAAAATATACAAATATTTAAAAATTAATTTTCTCCCAATGTTCATGGTGAGATCCTTATTTAAAAACTAATATTTTGGTCATGGGGGAGTATTTTTATATAGTGGAGAAGAGCGAGTGACGATTCGAACAACAAAGGGATTTTTTTTGTCAGATGAGTAGTGAGATGGTGGTTTGGCAAATTAAATGATCTTCAAGACCAAGCTTACAGTTGTCACTGTCTTCACCCTTAGCATCCAGTTGAAGTGCATGGAAAAGAGTGCAGGGCTGCCAACTCTATGTAAAAAGAATAGGGTGTTTTAAGCACTGCTTCATCTCAGGCTCTTAATTCTGGAGGAACAAGCATCAGCGTATAGAATAAGTAGGCTGGCACACTGAATTTACAAGCTTTATCAGAGGTTACTTAGCCCCAATGGCCAGGTGACAGTGACTGACCATCTAGTGTAGTCATTCAACCTGCTGCCCTCCAGAACAAGAGTTGAGTAGCAGTGGTCCTAAAGCCTTCCCTATTGAAGGACACATCCTCAACCCTTTGTGGGTGAAGTGATCAAGGAGAGAATGACTTAACCAAGCTATGCCCAGTATGTTGTGGAAACGCTGCCATCTCTACATCTCTATACAGTGTGTTCTGCATCTAAATGGGAAATAAAAAATGACCCCTACTTACTACCTTGATCATTTCTCCCACCCTGAGTCATTGTGCTCTCCACTTCCACCTGAATGTTTACTTGGAAATGTTATATATAAATAATACACATATGCATACATTTTTGTAAAAGTTCTCTAAAGAAAAAACATTAATACACAATGTGACTTTATATGCCTAAACCAACAGGGCAAAAAATAAATCTGAAAAATAACTTGAGTCAAGTAATTTCTAAAAAACCTTGTGAGATAAATTGCTATTACTGTTCTAATGCTTTAGTCCAGAATAACAGATCATGTATATTCTTGGAAAAAGTAATTAAATTAATTCCCCCAAAGTTGTGTATTGTGTTTCTCATGGTAAGCCTCATGCATCTGTCCTGTATATTGATACCATACGTAAGGTATGCAAACAACCACTCATCCTTTAAATGTTAAAGTTTTTGCTGGAAACATTTACTTTTACCCATTTATGCTGTTGTGAAGGTGATATGAAGAACACAAGACCCTTGAACACCAACGTGCGACTGAACTCTACCCAGCCTGCAGATGTTTATTGCTTCAGCTTTTATGCATCTGACATTTCATGTAGATGGTTTGACAACTGACAATATAGAAAATACAAGTTTACACGCACATAAACTATTTCAACAAGATGCTGTACAACATGGGTACTTCATAAAATATATTCATAATTTGTCATCTGTACATAGAAAATAAACATATTTACAAGCACACTTGAAAGAGGTATGTATGTCATAGTATAAAGCCTATGAAAGTTTCTCCTCCCTGCAACATCATTGCTGCACAGGGACGTGTCAATATAACAGCAAGGGGGCAATGCTGAGGTTTGATTCAGCGGCGTGCTGCTGGACTGGCCAACAGACCCAGGATGGTGGAGAGACAGTGCAGCTTCTCCTTCACAAGCTCTGGCAACTTCTCATTCTCCTTGTACCTGGAGCAACAAAAGTAGGAACATGTCAGCAAAAAGGGTTTGACAACTACCATTCCTCAAATACAGAAAACCATCTTTTACATCTGAAAATTATCAAAAATGACAAAGATGGACATTGACATAGCACTATCAAACAGTGGTAAAGCCATGTGTCAGTTATTGTATTTATTAAAGGTGCTGTGTACGTGTTCAGTACCTGGTGGTCCGTCCCTCTGGGGACGTGTAGATAATACAGGAAACCCCTGCCTGCACCACCAGCTGGGAGCCATCGTTGAACTGCACCCACACCTCTCCACTGGTCAGCTGTGAGGCCCAACCAATATTTGGCACAAAGACAGACTTGAGGACTTTCCCTGCGTTGGCCGTGTGGTCTTGTTTGACCGACAGCGGAGAGCAGTTTTTGTTCACACTGGCTGAGGTGATGTCAGACTCTTCATAGGAGAACCTCTGAAGATTGGACAAGATAAATAAAATAAAGTTCAAAAACAATAACACCAGAAATATCTTACAATTCCTCCATAGAAATGGATGGAATAAATAGCTTAGATCATACAATGTGACATGTTGCGTGGGAGAAACTCACAGAGGGAGTGAAACATGGGGGCTGGGGCAGTGATGCCACATCAGCAGTGGCAGGCTGGGACGAGGGGCAGGAGGAGTCTGGGTTGGCAGGTCTCCTGGGAGGGACAAACAGAGTAGCAAGATTAGTGACACAAGGACCGGCTGACATACACTACTGTTCAAAAGTTTGGGGTCACTTAGAAATGTCCTTGTTTTTGAAAGATAAGCACATTTTTGTCTATTAAAATAACATCAAATTGACCAGAAATACAGTGTGGACATTACTATTGTAGCTGGAAACGGCTGATTTTTTTATGGAATATCTACATAGGCCTACAGAGTCCCATTATCAGCAACCATCACTCCTGTGTTCCAATGGCACGTTGTGTTAGCTAATCCAAGTTTAGCATTTTAAAAGGCTAATTGATCATTAGAAAGCCCTTTTGCAATTATGTTAGCACAGCTGAAAAATGTTGTCCTGATTAAAGAAGCAATAAAACTGGTCTTCTTTAGACTAGTTGAGTATCTGGAGCATCAGCATTTGTGGGTTCGATTACAGGCTCAAAATGTCCAGAAACAAAGACCTTTCTTCTGCAACTCGTCAGTATTCTTGTTCTGAGAAATGAAGGCTATTTCACCAGTACAAGTATGGACACACCTACTGATTCAAGGGTTTTTCTTTATTTTTACTATATTGTAGAACAATAGTGAAGACATCAAAACTATGTTAATAACACATATGGAATCATGTAGTAACCAAAAAAGTGCTAAACAAATCTAAATATATTTTGTATTTGAGATTCTTCAAAGTAGCCACTCTTTGCCATGACAGCTATGCACTCTTGGCATTTTCTCAAGCAGCTTCATGAGGAATGCTTTTCCAACTGTCTTGAAGGAGTTCCCACATCTGCAGAGCACTTGTTGCATGCTTTTCCTTCACTCTGCAGTCCAACTCATCCCAAACCATCTCAATTGGGATGAGGTCGGGTGATTGTGGAAGCCAAGTCATCTGATGCAGCACTCTCCTTGGTCAAATAGCCCTTGCACAGCCTGGAGGTGTGTTTTGGGTCATTGTCCTGTTGAAAAACAAATGATAGTCCCACTAAGCGCAAACCAGATGAGGTGGCGTATTGCTGCAGAATGATGTGGTAGCCATGCTGGTTAAGTGTGCCTTGAATTCTAAATAAATCAGACAGTGTCAACAGCAAAGCACCCCCACACCACCTCCTCCATGCTTCACGGTGGGAACTACACGTGGAGATCATCCATTCACCTACTCTGCGTCTCACAAAGACATGGCGGTTGGAACCAGAAATCTCAAATTATTACTCATCAGACCAAAGAACAGATTTCCACTGGTCTAATGTCCATTGCTCGTGTTTCTTGGCCCAAGCAAATCTATTTCTGATTGGGTCCTTTAGTAGTGGTTTCTTTGCAGCAATTCAACTATGAAAGGCCTGATTCACACAGTCTCCTCTGAACAGTTGATGGTGAGATGTGTCTATTACTTGAACTCTGAAGCATTTATTCGGGCTGTAATCTGAGGCTGGTAACTCTAATGAACTTATCCTCTACAGCCATGTAACTCTGGGTCTTCCTTTCCTGTGGCGGTCCTCGTGAGAGCCAGTTTCATTATAGTGCTTGATGTTTTTTGCAACTGCACTTGAAGAAACTTTCAATGTTCTTGACATTTTCAGCATTGACAGACCTTCATGTCTTAAAGTAATGATAAAGAGAAATGACAGTTTACCTATTTGAGCTGTTCTTGCTATAATATGGACTTGGGTCTTTTACAAAATAGGGCTATCTTCTGTATACCACCCCTGCCTTGTCACAACAAAACTGATTGGCTCAAACGCATTAAGGAAATAAATTCTACAAATTAACTTTTAACAAAGCACACCTGTTAATTGAAAAACATTCCAGGAGACCTCATGAAGCTGGTTGAGAGAATGCAAAGAGTGTGCAAAGCTGTCATCAAGGCAAAGGGTGGCTACTTTGAAGAATCTCAAATATGTTTTGATTTGTTTATCACTTTTTTGGTTACTACATGATTCCATGTGTTACTTCATAGTTTTGTGTCGTCTATTATTCTACAATGTAGAAAATAGTAAAAATAAAGAAAAACCTTTGAATGAGTATGTGTGTCCAAACATTTAACTGGTACTGTATGCATGCATACACACACATATATTAGACAAATAAAAGTGTACAAAATAGCCTCTATTAGTCGAGGCATGGACTCTACAAGGTGTCGAAAGCATTCCACTGGGATGCTGGCCCATGTTGACTCCAATGCTTCCCACAGTTATGTCAAGTTGGCTGGATGTTTTTTGGGTGGTGGACCATTCTTGATACACCCAGGAATCTGTTGACTGTGAAAAACCCAGCAGCGTTGCAGTTCTTGACACACTCAAACCAGTGTCCCTGGCACCCGCTATCACACCCTGTTCAAAGGCACTTTAATCTTTTGTCTTGCCCATTCACCCTCAATGGCACACATACACAATCCATGTCTCAAGGCTTAAAAATCCTTATTTAACCTGTCTCCTTCCCTTCATCTACACTGATTGAAGTGGATTTAACAAGTGACATCAATAAGGGATCATAGCCTGCACCTGTCAGTCTGTCATGGAAAGAGCAGGTGTTCCTAATGTTTTGTACACTCAGTGTAAATAACTGAAATAGTAACTTTCAGCATTCTGCAAGATGGTACTTTATTTAAGACAGTGGAGGCTTCTCAGGGGAGGAAAGGGAGGACCATCCTCAGTGAATTTCATAAAAATGTCAATTGTAAACTTTTTCAAATTATACTTTTTTAAATAAAACTATACTATATATAATCACGTCACCAAATATCAAATACATTTTTAGGTGTCACATGCGCCGAATACAAGAGGTGTAGACCTTACTGTGAAATGCTTACTTACAAGCCCTTATTAACCAACAATGCAGTTAAAGAAATAGAGTTAAGAAAATATTTACTAAATAAACTAAAGTTAAAACCTGAAATGTTTATTAAAAAGTAACAAGAAAATTACAAAACAACCGGCTAGCTAGCACTGCAGTGTATAAAATGTGGTGAGTAGTTGACTCAGAGAGAAAGACAATAGTTTAACAATTCATTTCTTCCAAAATGAAGGAGAAGCAAGAGAGAAATAGAGTGTCATTTTTTTTCTGTTCCACTTAGTTAGTACATGCAGCTAATGGAACACCCTGCTCAAACAGAGGGATGCTAGCTGGCTATGACTTTCTAACACAACACTGCAACTCTTCCAAGTCAAGGTAAGCTTTTGGTTTGACTAATTTATTGCCTCCGGGGCCCGACAGTGTAAATGCTTACTGACTGACTGTACACTAACATTACTGCATGATTGTAGCAGGTTTACTAACGCGTTAGTTCTATTAGCTATGCTGACTATGATGTTACTTTAGCTAAAATGGTGACAACGATGTAGGCTGTGTGTAGCGGTTTGGAAAGGTTTTTTCGCCTGGTCACATACAGCTGATGTATTGTGCATTGAAGTCCACAAGCGAAGGAATACAACATGTGTTATGAGAGTGAACTGTTTACACATGATCAGCGACTATTTACATTGACCCCCCCCATTTGTTTTGTACACTGCTGCTACTCGCTGTTTATTATCTATGCATAGTCACTTTACCCCTACCTACATTTACCTCAACTAACCTGTACCCCCGCACACTAACGGCGTACTGGTACCCCCTGTATACAGCCTCGTATTGTTATTTTGTGTTACTTTTTAGTTTATTTGGTAAATATTTTCTTAACTCTTCTTGAACTGCACTGTTGGTAAAGTGCTTGTAAGTAAGCATTTCCGCTAAGGTCTACACTTGTATTCGGCGCATGTGACAAATAAAGTTGATTTGATTCATTCCGCCGATTCTGTTAACTTTTCTTAAACGGAAGCAAACATTAAAACAGGGATAAACATACCTTGTTTGCAACTGTTGGACTAATGATTACACCCTATATCAGTTAGATGCAGGCCAGAGTGTGCAAGGCGGTATTGAATGTCACTGTCTGTCACCTCAAATTTGTCTCTCGACCTGTCCACCTACGCTGTAAACTTTCAATCATAGGCTAGGTTGTAGCAACCTTATGATGGGTATGGGGAAAATAAGAGTATCATGTAGTAGCCTAAACCTATCGCTGTTATATTGAACTGGGTGAATGGAATATGAATGACAGTCATCCAATATGCTGTAATAGAAATAAGGCCATGTTCATGAAAAATAAATCGTCCTCCCTCATCTTAAACGACACTGACCCCCACTGATATAAGTGCTTCCAAACATGACAATTTACAGCATTAACACTGACAACAGACACAGCCATGGCTCTCACACTCACCTGCCGATGGTGATGGGGAAGAAAGGCGTGCTCTTGGCACTGTGCTGCTCTTCTGCAGTGATTGCCGCCTCTAGAGAAAGACACATGCTGTGGCCCTCGTCAGACAGCTCTACATACAGCCTGCTCTCTGGGCTGAGGCCACTCAGACCCACCTCCCCTTTCACTGTGTACGACTTCCCACTCTTCTCCACCACCCGGACCAGCTCCGACGTCTTGTGGATCTTTGCTCCTGTCACAGCACAGAGGGGAACTACAGGTCAGGATGATTTAGTTTAACAGTGTGCAACAATAACATTTCAATATCAGAGAAGGACAATAGATCTTATCCTTCAAGTTCATGATGTTTCATATAACTGATGCTTTGTAAAATGGTCCTCACCATCGTAGAAGCACACCTCCAGGTCTGCATTGGGGGAGTTCTCCATCAGCATACACTTAGCAGACTTGGTATAGAGGGTAACTTTGGGAGTCTTGGATTTCACCAGGAGCACAAACTTGGAGGCATACTGGTATTTCCTCCAGTACTTCTCTATTGAAGAGAAGCAGAAAACAAAGGTTCATTGAAATCAGATTTCTAACATATGTATACAATTATTTTTACTCATGTAACAGAGACTTCACTGTCTGGTATTGAGGTGTACCTGGTAAGTCCTCATAGCTGCAGATCAAGATGTCCTCGGGAGGAGCAGGGGGGCGCTCTAGTACAGGAAAACCCTTCCCCTCATTGGGCTGGTAAATAGTGACCTACAGGTGCATGGTCAAAGGTTGAAATGAGTGTTTTGCCATTATTTTACTGACAGAGACCATGATATATCCTCGCTGAAGGATATGAAGTTTTGTTATTCCTGAAACTCACCATCAAACCATCACAGGATATCCTAAGGACCTCTTTGACCCTCTCCTGGGGGCCCTGGCCCTTGAGAAGCTCCATACATACCTCTCCTGTATCAAGAATGCTCACCTGGGGAGAAAGAGACAGAAACCACAGCTGTAGAGCAGGCAGGCATAGCCCCGTCATTGAAAGCAGATCAGGTGAATAGAGACAGGGGGATAACTAGGGGCTTTGTCTGTCTTACCACAGCGATTTTAGTCTTCTGTCTGATGGGTTTCAGTCTGGAGGCACACAGGGGAGGGAGCACATTTCTCAGGGACTTCTCCTTTGCTATACTTGGTTTGGGTTTAGACAGACTCTGCAGCTCTCCCCCATGTACTCGTTGCCCATTCTCCCAGTAGGACTCAGTGTTTGAGGGGTGGTGCTGGTTGTGGTTGCGGTGAGAACTGGTCCCTCTGCCTGCTGGTTTGTCACTCCAGTAGTTGTGTACACCTAGAGGCTCCCTGCTGCTATGGAAACTGCCACTGCTGCTGTGAGCGCTGACATCCGTGGGCCTCGGAAACGGGCCTGGGGAGTCAGGGGGAACAAACACTGTTAAGCTCATGTATGAAAATCTTTATTTTTGAACTTTTAAATCTTTCCATTGGGATGTAAGATTAAGATACAGCAAAGAAAAGAGTAGGTGTAATATACCTTCTTTACTGAACCAATTTTGTACACCTTCTGACTCTTCTAACTGCAGGTTTAGTGGACGTGGTGGTTGTGTGGAATATGAACATCCTGAGCTGAGAACATACATGCATCAGTTAGACAGACATTTTAATATAAATCACATTCTATTAATTACAGCACACTGGTGTCACATCTTACCTGGCTGTCTGTTTGACAGGCGGCGATGGGAGCTTTCCATGTTCTGCGACGGGTTGTGGAGTCTCCTTGTAGCTGGAGGACATGGGAAAGGCCAGTCTCCCTGACACAGTCAGCATCTCCTCAGAGTGGCACCTCTCCAGCTCTGCCTGCCCCATCCCCTGGACTGGAGTGACAGAGGAGCTAGACCGGTCTGAGGAGTGAGCCCTTCGTAGGTACCTGGAGTGGGGCCGTCCACTCTTCCCACCCAGTGCAGCTCTGCTCCTGCCTACTCTGTCTGAGTGCTGCTGCTGCCACTGCTCAACCCCATCAAAGCAGGCGTTGCTGGGCGGACGGGGCAGTGTAGGGATAGGCATCATGCGATTGGGCAAGGCAGGTCCCATCACACGCCTGGCTCTCCTCTGGAGACTGCTGCTGCTGCTGCCGGACGTGGACGAGGTGCAGGCTGTGGAGATGGTGGCGATGCCGCTGTCCATGGAGCCTGGCTCCCCCAGGCTCCGCTCCTTGATTCTGGCCAGCAGGCTTTGGGTCATGAAGGGGTGCTCCAGCACGGCAGACAGGCTGGGCCGTTGCGCAGGGTCCTTCCTCAGCAGCTGATGGATCAGGTCCTGGGCCTCCTGGGACACATGGCTGGGCATGTCATACTCCCCCAGAACCACCTTGTTGAGGGTGTGCTTCACCGTGTCTGTGTCAAACGGGGGCCGGCCCATCAGGAAGGCGTAGAACATGCAGCCCAGAGACCAGACATCAGACTCCAGGCCGTGAGCACTGTGGGTGGCCACCTCTGGGGAGATGTAGTTGGGTGTGCCACACATGGTGAAGTGCTTCTCGCTGGGGAGCTTCAGCTTGGTGGCCAGGCCAAAGTCAGCTATTTTAAGGTTCATACTGCCCGACAGCAGCATGTTGGACAAGGTCAGGTCCCGATGCATGATGCCATGTGTATGCAAGTACAGCATACCTTTCACTATTTGATGCATGAAGTGCCTTGCTGTAACGTGAAGAAAACAAAGTTAAACTGTTATAAAAGGAAACGAGGCAAAGTGTCAAAACATGTTAACGTAGCTTTATATCATGTTAAGAAATGTATCTGTTTAACTCTCAGGTTAAAAAAAAAAAGACTCACCTTCACCCTCTGAGAAGGGCATGTTCCTATCTTTCAGGTATCGACTCATCTCTCCATTATGGCACATCTCCAACACCAAGTACACATAATTACTGTCTTCAAAGTAGGTGTACAGCTGCAAAAGAGTAAAATGACAGGCCAAAATGTTATCAGGGTTCATGGCACAGTACCACCTTGTGGACTGGCTGCGCCACTATGTAAAATGTTTGATAATTTAAGGCCAGACACCACACCTTATTATTCTAGACATTTTTGCTCTAGATGGCAGGAAATGGCAGTATTCAAAAAAGCTAAACTGTCTGAGTCTACACCCCACCTGTACTCAGCAGCACCACATTTAGAAAATCATTGGGAGAACCCTGGGGTTAAATGCAGTCATGTAAATGAGTAAATAAGACCTTATTAAAGAATCACCAATTTCAGCACTACAATGATCACATGCCATAAATAAGACCTTATTAAAGAATCACCAATTTCAGCACTACAATGATCACATGTCCAACATAAGATTGGACATGTTACGACTACGAAACATGCTTACCTCTAGTATTGACGGATGCTTCAATCGACACTGAATCTCCACTTCGTTACTCACACGCTTGACCATACCAGATTTGCGCATGGCTTTTTTGTCAATCTGCACAGAGAGGGAGATAATTAGTGCATGTTTTGTGGCTTTAGTCTTGTGGCTAAGAGCCGATCGAACTTCCACAAAGAAACGATGAGATCTATACAGAGACAGAACAGACTGTGGGTTAGTGGGTTAGGCTGTCAACATTTCCACACTTGTGATTTGTCTGCTTGCACTTGACAATAAACACTTTGTAGTGCTGAGCTCTTACTTTATGGTATTAATGTTTGTGTTTTGTGGTTCTCTGGGGAGCAACACTATAAAAGTACTGGGACGCAGACTGTATAGCAATTTAGAAAAATTGTTCTTACCATTTTGATCGCCACCTCCAAGCCAGTGTTAACTGACTTTGCCCGGTAAACACACGCAAAGGAGCCCTTACCAAGGAGCGTGAGAACTTTGAAGTCCTGATAAAGAGAATTAACAAATGTTTTCACAAAATGAAATATAGAATTCCAAAGTCAATAACATAATATTTACATTACAACAAATATGACTAGAATATGTCCTATAGCTAGGCCTATGTCCTAAAAATATGTCCTAGATGTGCCTGTCAGCTGTTTATATATATATATATATATATATATATATATATAAAATGACTGACGTGATACCTCAATCTGTAACTCCCCAGCTGTAGATAAGATATTCTCCTCATCTTCACTGACTTTGCATTTAGTTGTCAGGTTTTGAAAGAAATAACGAATAACTTTGTCGAACATCTTCCCTCTGACATGTATGATGTAACTGGCTAGACAGCCAGTGAGTAGTACACCACCACAACAACTGTACCAGGCATTTGGTCGTCAGGGAAGCTACAGACTGGCTACCCAACATTGCCAACTGTAAAACCATCAAACAAACGTTGCACCCGTCTTTGCCATATGGCCTTGAATTATCCCGGCTCTCTTCCCGCTAATGAAGAAGGCGTTGTGGTCCCAATCACCTGGCAACAATAAACCGGTGCCATAAGTCGCGGGGGAGCACCACCGGTTGAGGCTGCTGAAGGGAGGACGGCTCATATGGCTGGAACGGAGTAAATGGAATGGCATCATTTTGATAACGTTCCACTCCAGCCATTCCCACGAGCCTGTCCTCCCCAATTAAAGTGCCACCAACCTCCTGTGTGGGAGGCATGTCTCAAGAGTCAACAACTCGGCTGCAACACCGCTAGGTTTAGCCATCAGCTAACGTCACTCTTCTGCATTGCCGACTACGAACTGTGCAAAGTTAGTAACGTTTGTAGACAACTACAGTAGCTAAGTTAGTTTGCTATTTAGCTAACTAAACAGCGTCGGAGTAGCTAGTTCTTGCAACTTCAGCGAGCTAAAATAATTTGTACTAGACTAGCTAAATTAGCTAGCTACAGTAATAAATTAGCCACGCGTTAGCTAGCTAACGTACACAGTAATACAGTAACGTTAGCGGATAACTCACCTCGATTTTATTACCGATTGAAACACTCATCTTGCTTCTCGTGTCTTCCCAATCGATACAAAAGTATTATTCAATACATGTTCAACCAGGTTAATTTATCCGCGGCCGTAAACGACCTTTGATAAAAACAAATGAATGTTGCTATTTTATTCCACTCCAAAACTTTTGCATTTCTTCCATTTTGAAAATATCCGCCCGTTACACTCGTGGTCACGTGACTATACACGTCATATTGCAACAAGCAAAAGTAGCCACATTCCCTTCGAAGTCCCTCGATTAATCCAGTTGACTCTCCAATAGGACACCTTTGTTTCTCTTTGTTTCTCCTTGCTCCCTCAGAACAACAGATCTATACATGCTTTATTTCAAAAGGATATTGTATCCATTCCTTATGTCACAACTTACTGGAATACATTTGTCAATATCTGTTGGGAAAAAGTCTGGTTATTATCACACAAATACATGCTTGTTAACAAGGTCAAAGAGGTCTACTTATCCATAAGTATTACCCTGCGAATCATTACCTGAAGACACTCAAAAAAGACATTAACATTAACTGTACTTTTTGTGTTGAGCATCCAGAAACAGTTTTGCATTTATTTTGGCATTGTCTACATGTAAAGAAATTATGGAAAGATATTCATAGTTTTATCATTGTAAATATTCTTGATGACTCTAGTTTTTTTTATGGGAGAATGTGCTGCTCGGTTTCCTTAACTATAAAAAGGATCAAGAAAAACAATTTTACCTCAAAACTAATTGTCCTAATTGCAAAATGTCATATTCATAAATGTAAATTCACTAAAAAAACACTCTTCCGTGTTTTCTATTAGGATTTCGAGCAGTACATTAAAACCATTCTACATTCTTCTAATAAAAAAGCTGTTAAAACAATCAATATGTGTGCATCTTTTAAGGTCTTTGTATAATCTGTAATTTGTTGTACCCCCTAGCATATGTTATCATTGTCTGTTTGTATACTTCTTGTATGTATACTGTTTTTTCTCAAAAAATATATATATTCAAAAAATAAAACCTTCACTTCGAGGGCTGCTCGAGCTAAAAGAGCCTATCAGGAACAAAAAGCACTAGATGCATTGAATAAAATAACATCCTCTTTATGTAGTAACATCCTCTAGAGACTTGACCCTATTAGAGTTTTGTAGCATAATAGTCTTAAATAAGATGAAGATACTTTGAATACACATCTTTAGCACTTTAGTCAATTACATTTCGATCAATAATGAAATAACACAATGTTTGTCTAAAGACAAAATAATGCATTTATTACTTGCCGTTTTAAAATCTCATGATTCAAATATGGAAATGCATGAAAACAAGTAAAAGAATAGGCAGCAGCTTGCTCTCTTGTCTTGCTACTTGACAGTTGTGGTGTGTCACCCATTTCAACACTAGGAATGTATCCTATACACAACTATATGCACTGGCCAGTTTAAATTACTAAAATAATATTTACAGAATCTAGACATACAGACATCTTTTCAAATTAATATATTAAATACAAATATATATAATATGTATTATTGCATACACAGTTTACTAATAGTTTAATCAGCCTTAGCGTTTGTTCAGACAGTAATTCTACTTATGTTCCACTACAAGGTTATGTGCAATAAGAGTCACCTTAGAGATCTGCTTATGGGACTTTTGAAATGCAAACACGTATGGTTTAGAAAAACAACTTTTGGGAGAGCCTGCATTGTTTTAATCTATCTAATCTTACAGTTAATGACTATATATGGTCTTGTCTAACCACTCAAGAAGGAGCGCACCATTGTAACATACAAGGCAAAGTCTAAAAAGGTAAAAATCAAACAGGGGGACTCTAAATACAAATGCACAACAGCCCACTGAGTGGTGGTGGACATGGAAAAATGGTTCCTTGATATACTATGTATGTTTGGGTAGACCTGCTCTGATGGGAGCTAGAGTAATGGCAGCAGAGCTTGTTTAGCAGAGAGGGGCTCAGTCAATCTCCATCTCTCCTGAGGGAGGCTTTGTCTGGTTGCTTCCCTTTGCCTCTCCCTTCCCGTCAGCTCCTTGCCTTGGGCCGTTATGGGCCCCGTTGCTCTTGTAGTTCTCCTCTGACACATCCTCTGCTTTGGGCTTCGGCCGGTTGACCACTGGGTTGCATACTTCATCCAGTTCCTAAAGTATAGGTATATGTGGGAGATAGGAACATGCAGTATTATTAAAAAGATAAGTAACTGGTGACGATGTGCCAATAGCATGTCATATGGTTGAATCATACCCTCTTATCACACACACCTGTATTTTGGAAATTATGTCTGCTACTTTGACTACTGGGCCCTGGGCGATTGTGAGTTGGCTCTGGGCGTTCATCTTGCTGTTCATCCAGCCCATGCTTTCATTTACACACTTCTCCACGTTGCTCATCTCCTCAGCATTCAGATGCTGGTAACGTTCATCCTGAGTGTAGATAGGAAACAAAACAATTAGAGCTAGAACACCTCTATCTCATTACGTAAATTACCTCATCTATGCCCTCACAAAATAATGAATTAATCTAAATTTCACAGATTGTTTATTACATACATCCTGGGTTAAACCCAGAAACATATTAAGTCCTAGAACAGACAGTGTCACAATTGCTCATAAAATTACTATGACATTGACCTAACCAGGTTTGAAAAGTGTGTACAGGCCACACACGACTGATGAAACTAAACAAATAAAATGGGAGTGTACTGAAAATGGAAAAGGTAATACAGGGAAAGCAATTAGCACAATCCCAACAGAGCAGTGGTGTAGTAGTTCACAGAGAAAAAGGGGCATTGTAAATGGTCTCAGCATAATTTCACTGCATCTCACACTGAGCTTTAGTGATTGGTGGTTCAACCATAGAAATAGAGCAGGTTCAATGTTTCTAAAGTAGGAGATAACAAGCACGCAATAACATGATAATGCCTTTTCTGACATCAGTGCAATCCAGAAAAACAAAAAGATTGCAAAGATGAAAGGATGCTGAAAAGTATTCCAGTTTTTACCTTCTGTTTGTAAAGCTCCACAGCCTTCATATAGAGTTGGATCTTCTTGCCCATTTCTTCAAATGCTCTCGGCCTGTCCTCCTGCTCCCTGTGCCTGTCCTGAATGGGCTGGCCAAACCTCTGGAAAAGGACATCAGTCAAATCATATCAGTCAAGTCACACAAAAAAATGCTGAGTCACGTACCCAAACCTTCAAACGGAGGTTAATGTTTTCAAATGGAGATGACACTGTTCACCTAAATGCCCCAAAAAACATTTGTTTATTATTCACGTATCTTGCTCCTGATTTCAGAATTGCCATAATAGCAGATGGGTGCAGGCAGAGGCTGGATATAAAAGTCGTTTATGCTAAATGAACACTAACCTTGAGATCTTCCAGCTTATCCACATAGACCTGTTTGTCTTGGTCCTCTCCCTCCTCATAAAGCCAGTTCTCTGTGTCTTCGAGCATCATTGTCAGACGATTACTGTCCTTTTTGGAAGGTGAGAAAGGCCAAAACAGGTATCAGCAAACACATGATGTATTGCAAAGACTTGTTATTTGTTCAATGTGGCAATATTTATTTATTAGTTCGAAGAAATATGTTAATCTAGGTTCTTACCTCCTCAGTGGTGTACTTCTCATAGATGCCACACAGTTTGTCCCGCAGGTCGTACACATACTCCTCCACAGCATTCTTAGCATCATTCCTCTCTTTCTCCAGCTTGTCCTGGACGATCATCTGGCTCTGAAGTACAGATAGAGAAAAGGAGGGAGCGACAGAGGGAGGCACGTGTGCTGAGAGCCAAAATCAGCCTTCCGCCTCCTCTAATACCCACTCCCAGGCAGCTCAATGGAATCCAGCCACACAAAAATATAGGACACAGTGAGGTACATCATCTGCCACAGTTTTGTAGAAGTGTACAACATAGGTCAATCATGAATGAGACAACTAATGCAGAACTTGCTGTTACATTTCCAAAGGTGGTTCAGATTCTTAACCTTCATACAGAAACCTTTCCTACTCATGTTTTATGTCTTTGAACTAAACAAGGCAGGTAAGTTTTACTTTACAATAAGCTTTCCTTAGGGTCAAAGTTTTTCCCCAGTCGAAGTGACCAGCATTACAATGAGAATATGACTCAGCTGCTGGGGTGGCCTTACGAGTGACTCACCTCATACTCCACAAAGTCATTGAGGACCCCCCTGTCCAGCTGTCTGATGATGTTGGCCAGGATGGGAAGGTCAGTGCTTTTCACTTTGACTTTGGGCTTGCTTCCCCCTGCTGCTGGGTCCTGCTTCTCATCAGGGACTCTCTCCTTTGTTGGGAAATTAAACAAATACATCAGTTCCAACTCTTATATTGATTCTCAGTGTTTCACAAGACATAAAAGTTTAAATGTAATTATAGTTTCTTATTATGAATGTATTCACCTTACTGCAGGAACTGACATCCTCATTCTGCTGGTCCCCCTGGCCTTGACTCTCCTGGTCCACCTGCATTTTAGTCTGAGACAGTAGGACACTCTCACAGCAACATCCCCTGAATCTTACAATCAACTCTTGGCTCCTCTACTTACAGTAGGTTTGACTCATGGACCACCTTAGTAGTGTAATTCATTATGTTACACCTATGTCTATCTAAACCAGCTTACTTCAAGCTGCACACCCCTCCTGTTAAAGTAACTGTGCAGTGTTTCCAGATTTCTATGAAATATGACCTATAATTAATTACAATATGAGTGAAATAGTTTTCCTTCCAAAATATGGTAATTAAGTAAGTTAAAAAGCTGCTTTTCTGTGTTGGAATGGTGTGTTTGAGATAAACTCCACCTAAAACTTCTCCAATTTATACTTTGGCCACAAATACGAGTCAACAACGTTATTTGGGTATGAGTTAACAGAATATGATTTTCACTGGACAGTTGCTTTAATCTAATCAAAATCTCTACTGTTCAGAGATGCCAATTAGAATGTTATGATCTGTATGAGTAACACATTCAAATACACTGACATATTGATAATATCAAAGGAGTGGAGGAGGATTTTTTTTATAGCAGACACAGGTACAGCACAGCCTGTGAAGGATAGAGCTATGAAGATGTGGAAAGTATATTCATCTTAATAGCTATTCCACTGGCTTCATGTATCATCTGGCGTCACACACTGCCAAGCCTGGTTATACAAACACACCCGTTCTCTCAGGCTCAATGTGATGAACCTTAGTGAGACCAGTGCTCCACAGATGAGACCAGCATTGGACTTCACCTCGCAGAGGGTGAAGTGGAGTATGAAAAGGGATTGGAGTGAGGGCTAATCACACACAGTGACCACAAACCTCCTCCATATAGTTAAAGGTGTCATCTTCAATGAGAGGAATGTGGTGCAGCTTCAAGAGCCAGGAATAGAGAGAAAATGGGCTTGAGTGAAAATAATCACATAGAGAAAGACATGAAGTCAAATCAGTGCTTTAAGTCTTAGACCTAAGACATTCAAATGGGAAGATTAAACAACAGCTTCTTTGTCGCTCTGAAATCTTAAAATAGTGTGAAGTGGCTGAATAACGAACTTCACAAATGTGAAATTCAGGTGAATCTTCTCACTCCTTTCTCTCTTACCTGGTCCTCTGGCCTTCCTTCATTCTGCACAGTGGGTTCCATGTCCATCTGAACATCCTCTCCTTCACCCTTCTGCTTCTCGATCAGGGAGGCACTGGAAACACTGAAGATGCCATGCACGTTGACGCGCACTTTGACCTTCACTTTGGAGCTCTCTCCATCAGGCTGGGGAACCACATTCTGAACAGAAAAACGCCCTGAGAAAGCAAGAGAGAAAGGGATGGAGGGAGAGAGACGTTCAAATGTCACACCTGATGGAGTCACAAGAAATGACACAAACACACTGGAGAATTGACATGTCCATCAGAGACAGGGGAAAGAGGATGAGGTCTGACTAGCTAGTAATTGCACTTCTTTCAAACTGAAATCCCATCTGCGACACCCCCTTATAATGCACACACTCACACACACAGCTCGGCTCTGTAAATGACTCCTGTGACTCATAGGGACGCAGTGTTTGTTCCATGGGAGATTAAGCCTGAGTCCTAATTACCAGCCAGGTGGGAGACCCCCACTATAGAGTTGAAATGTTCATCATCAGGCTGGCCACCAGGGAACACTTGCAGATGGCCATTACAGACATATAGGAGCTGAATTCCATAGAGCACACTGCTCTGTCTTGTAAGGGGATCTCAAGGCAGAATAGCAAAGTGCCATCCGGGTGTTACAGCTAAATATTTTATGTTCAGTGAGACCACCTTCCAATTCCTTGAACAGGTACATTAAAGATGGAAGAACTGCAGAGGCCTGAGTTGAATAAGCAAGTGTACCTATCCTGATGTCCGGGTAAGGCAGCTCCTGTGGGAGGCTGTAGAATGCTTCCAAGTCAAAGGGCTCCTTCTTGTGGAAGGTAATGACTTTGGAGAAGGGTGCTGCATGGTTCTTACTGTACACCTCACATTCTCTGTAGAACAAACAGTGGGTTTGAATGAGGACAAGACAAACACAGAGGGAAACACTGAGTTGTAATGTCTGCTCATCTTACTATAAACAACACTGCACCTACAGACGCATGTTTCTTTCTATAGAGCCAGCTGAATAGGTGCCCTTACCCAACTCCATCTTCTGTGGGGGACTTCCAACGCAGGGTGATGGGAAAGGGAACCACATCAGTGATAGAGAATTCACGCACCTTAAACGCTGGGGACATAATTGCACACTACACACACACATACATAAATAAACACACAACCAAACAAGGACACAAACACAAACACACAATCACATTGTTACACACTGAATATTACAGCAAATCATATACAATTGATGGCTGAAGTTTCCATCTCTGTAAGAGGATAGGGGAGTACCTGAAGAGCACAGCCACGTGCCACAGCCTCGTCTGCATTGAGTGTGGTGCTGACATCTTTGCCAAAGAACTTGGAGATCTTCTCTTTAATGGAAGGGATCCTGGTGGCTCCTCCTACCACCTCCACTGCATAGATCTCATCCCGGCTCAGCTCTGACACAAAACACAAACACACAGAGAGGGTAAAATAATGCATGTTCTGGTTACTGTTGAATTATCATTTACTGTCACCACGGATGTTCATCTACTAAATCAAATTCGATTTGATAAAAATGACATACTTGATTGTTCCATAACTGCTTTCAATGGTGCCTCTACTCTCATCAAAAAGGGTGCACACAGTTCTTCAAACTGGACTCTGAAAATTAAAAGGAAGGGGAAAAGTGGAATTATCATTAATGCATATAAATCTCTAAGACTATAGGAAGCTAAACGAAGGGGTCACAAATCGATATGTGTACCTGTTCATCTTGCCTGTCACATCAATGTCATTCATGAAGCACTCGATGTTAATGGGAAGGTCAGAGCAATTGGCGCTCATCAACTTCTTCAGTTTCTCACATTCCTGAGACAGCCGCAGAATAGCCCTGGGGTTCTCCCTCACGTTGAGCTTGTACCTTGCCTTGAATTCCTCGCAGAAGTTATCCACAAGTGCCTCATCAAAGTTACGCCCACCCAGGTAGGGGTCAAAGGCTGTTGCCAGGACCTGGTTAATTGACCAGACAGTTAGGGGTTAAATATGGAAGAAATAATGAAAAAGAAGGGTGAAAAATAGTGATAGGCTTCAGTACTTTAGGAAGAAAAATCCACCTTGAGTTTGCCTTTGTTAAAGGCTGATATGGAGACCTGGAATGATGAATGTCCCAGGTCCACGAACACCACATTGCGTGGCTTCTCTTCAGGGGTGGGCAGGTCCTGTTTGTAGATCCCATAAGCCAGGGCCACTGCCATTTAGAAACAACAATATGAGACACTCTAATGAATAACACTACACCACTGCAGGAATAAGAGCATCTTAGTGGATGGAAATGAATATAAGTAATGGATGTGTTATAAGGTCATTCTGGTCCCCTAAACCTAATATCACAAAATATGATTATATGTTTGTGTAGCTTAAAGGCCTACACATTGTAGATTAAAGGCCTACACAGGCCTACACATCCAACAAGGGGCTTTTCAAATGCCCTCTGTGAATATCAGTGCCTGCTGATTAAGGGGAGAAAACTAAGACTTGCAAAACTGCAGTCTCTAGGGAACCCCAGCCTATTTTGGGATAATGATATTCAAATAAAGTTGTTGGTAGAAATAAAAAATGTGTTGTGAAACAATTAAATACACATTAATGCTTTAGGCAACTAGAATCAATAAATCTAAAGACACTCTGTGGGAATCACTGACCTGCCGTGGTGTCATTGATCAGACGCAGACAGTTCAACCCTGCAATTTGGGTGGCATCCATCACAGACCTCCTCTCTGCATCGGTGAAAAAACTTGGGACCTATGAAACAAAACTCTTGTTAGAAAATAATAAACTTGAAATAAGATGGAAATATTTGTATGGTTAGTTTCATGGTATATTCACATGTGCAGTAGCTATATTGTTATTATGTTGACTAGATCCATTTTCAGTGTATTGCAATATATTGTTGTAACTCACAGAGATCACACAGTCCACAACTGGCTTCTTGAGGGCGCTCTCCGAAGTTTCCTTCAGCTTGGTCAGCAGCATTGCTGTTACCTGCTCAATTGTGAATACTTTGTCCTCATCCAGGTAACGCACCTATGAATGGGACACAGTTTTAATTTAGGCCATTTAGACCAGTGGTTCCCAAACTGTGGTGTCGGCAGGGGGTGTGAGGGGGTCCCCCCGCCCAAAAAAATTAATAATAATAAGGAACTCGGTCTGGCTTTCAACTTACTCTTGAAAGATGTAATAATAAATTCACACGGTGCAATTTCAAAATTGGGTAGTGCATCATCAGTTTTCCTCTTGTCATGTCAGTCAATGCATACCTTAGAGAGCTATTTAGAACTTCTCAGAAATGTACAGATCAACTAGCCCATGTCGGCTTATGTTTCTAAGCTAAGTTTTTCAGCTCTTGGATTTTATGGTGATGTTTGAGTCACTCAATATCGCATGAATACACATTAGACATGGCAAAATGTATAGAACTGCAAGAAAATTAGCTTTAAAACTGCAAAATGATCTTCTTTGTAGGTCAAATACAGTAGAAAATACAAACAATTGAGCAAAATAACAATGGTACTGTACATAGTGACAATGGACCATGGGGTGATGGAGCTAAAGAGAACACAATATAAATGGAGTGCAGTGAAAAGGGAACCGAGTGGAAATGTGTACAGTGGTGTTACCTTGATTCCAGTGTTGCCACTGGCCAGCTTGTGCAAGCTGTAAGGCAACTTGGGTTTCTCCCCCTGGACATATGGGTCATCGAACGCTCTGCCATGGAACTTCTTGAAGCCATGGACTGTGTTTTTGAAGTTTGTTATAATCTGAAATAAAACGTTGTTTTTTTACTTACATGTGATTTGATCCTGACCAATTTGGTAATTTCCCAAAAAGTATTTATCTGCGAAATTACATTTGCACAGTACTAGTACTATAAAATCTATTCTCATTTGATTATCTTACTTGACCCTTGGCTGCATTTCCAATGGTGCGGTTTTTGGAGGCCAGAGACACCCAAGCCCTGGGGAACCAAAACAAATAAATACATACAACATTTGCTATAGGCCTAATGGTTGATGGTAGGCTACAAGATAGATTGACATAGAAAGAAGAATACCAGTTTAGAACGATGGAGGTTGAAAATCTGAAGATTATTAAGGGAATTTCACAAGGGAGTCTGTGAAAGTATTATGAATTAGGGCAGTAAGACAGAAAAGTTCACCTTCAAATATGGAAAATAGTAGCCTGTTCTCTGGGCAGCCGAACGAGTAGAGCAAAGACCGTGAGTAAAGTAGAGAATACCGCACATGCGCAGAAGCTTCAGACCTTTTCGGGAAGAGGATTCCGAAGAATTCCTGCTCATTAATAATATCACTTTCTTAACTAATTTAACTGATACACTTCCGGCATCAGCTCATTGTGTTGCTGACAAAGAGTGATCCAGGTTTTTCTATGCATAGAAAAAAATGCCTGCAGTTGCTCTGTTGTCATTTTAGTTATTTGGAAATTGTAGTTATTTGCAAGAGCAGGCTGTAATAAAACCCAGGTCATTACATTCCCTCTCACTGAGAGTATTGGTGCATCTTGCACAGTGGCATGTTAGGAGGAGCAGGTGGAATCTTGCAGTTTCGAAAGGAATTAGTGTCAACTAAACTTTAGGCCATACCCGTGTATTCACAGTCACCTCTTCCAATGTCATAACGTGTGTATGATAGACACATTCACATAGGCTTACAAGCAGCCAATCTAGAGCCTATATTTATCTTTGTTCAAATGATTCTGTCCACATGGGAATTTGTCGTACTGTATGTCTGAGAGCAAAAATGTACAATAGTCAAGTCCCAGCAAATGCAATGATGATCGCAAGAAATAAAATGCGATATAGCCTACATTTGGTTGACACTCAACGCATGGGCCTGCTTTGAACCCCCCCCCCCCCCCCCCCCCACAACATATCTTATTTCAAAAATAGAGTAATGTAAACATATTCATTAAAACAACGATAAGACATGAGATATAGAAAGAAATCAACAACAACATTCTAATACTGAACAATTTGGTCATATTTGGGCGTAGGCTATCGCCAAGCCTTAAAAATCATGTCTTAGAACAGGATAGGATAGAAAAGTGTAAGATAAGACCAAAAATTCCATATACGTATACGATTTCAATTATTAAGTCATATGGTAAAATTAACATGTAACAAAGACTTCTGAGAATGGAGACGACGTTATAACGTTGTAATACGCAAAGCTGAAAATATACCAATCAATAGGCTACGCATGTACATGGAAGAAAAAATACTATCCAATGTAATGTCATCCTCCAATGTAAGATATTCATAATTACACATGAAACATCCATCGTGGAAGCATTTGATCACTACGCCATCAGGTAGGCTACAGCGCGCATCCAGTCGCAAACATTGCGCACAGTCACATTCTATATAGTGTCAATGATATACTTACGGCGTACATCTGTCACTGTATTCATTGGCAATGGTTTCAATGCCGCCGCTTCTGGCAACAGCGATGTAACAATTTTGGAAACCCACATCAATACCTACTACTGACATAATGAACGTAGCTGTTAGCTTGCGCTATTCTACGTAACGACTGACAATTGACACCTTTCCGATTAGAAAAATAAAATACTCCACTATGCGTGACTGTAGGCTATTTTAAATTATGCCTTTCGTTTTCAGCATCTATTTTAGAGTTAGTTTACACAGTGCTGACTCAATTACTAGCTGTTATGTAAAACAAACTGTTTATAGTCAACTCATTCAACCTAATCCCAGCGAGCCAGGATGTCCACAGGATTCTCTCAGCCTCTATATGGCTACAGTACCATCCGGCAATCCAAGCAAACATGCGCAATTGTAAAGATCAGTCTGGAATGCCTTTAAAACCCGCCCTCTGCTATCTGTTATTGGTTAAAATTCACCAAAGGTGTATTTGATTGGTGCGACAGACCATATGAGAGAAAAATCTAGAAGTCCTTGAAAGGGAACCTGCCTTTACGTCATGAGTGACAGTGTAGGGCATGGTCTGCTAGTGTAAGGATAAGTGGATTTGCCACGAGAAGCAATCCTGCCAGGCAAAATGCTATAAAAAAACAAGTTATATTGACCTCTGTAATACCCTTTTTTTGCAGACCACTGGATATACACTAACTGTACAAAACATTATGAACACATTCCTAATATTGAGTTGCACACCCTCCATTGACACTCCACATACAAAGGGATCACAGGCCTAGTGTCATGTCACCATGATACAGATATGTAAGCCTAGGCATACCTCAATGTTGATACATACCAAAGCCAAAAGTATTACTGAGAGGCTGTAAACGAATCGCTCAACGCTCAAGAACCCTGTACTGTACTGGAATTGAACAGGTGCAGCTCAAGGTATGAAGCTGATACCAAAGAGTCAGAGTGCAGTATTTCCAAATATCTTCAATGTCTTCCTTTAGTTATAGCCTACAATTCTAGGTTTCAGGGGACCTAACCACAATACAACACAGGTGAGCTGAATCTTCACTCATATGACCTACTTGGATTCAACGCTGTTCAGCGGCCATGGTGCTGAATCTGTGATCAGTCCTTGTGATCCCCTGTGATCAGTCCTGTTTTAGTTCACGTTCATCGTGTAGCTAGCTGTCCATGGTGCTGAACGTTTATGAGCCATGTAGACATTCCCACAGGCTAGTTATTAGGCTATGTGTTCCTGCGGTTTCTACAATTTAAGTGGCCACCAGGTAGCCTACCACTCACTGCATTGTGTTGGATCCAAAACACATTACATTTGCTAGGCCTATCTCTGATGTCATGCTTTGGGTCTATTGGTTGAAGTATATTGACGACCTTATCATTTTGGAAATATTGAATACGTTTGATAAATTTTAGCATTATTTTGCATTTAGCACTACATAGTTTCAGTCATTTAGATTCAAGGAAAAAATACAGGAAAAGAAGATTGCGTGCACGTATTGGAACGTGGCCTGTGAGGCGAAGTGGCGTAGCTTGGAATCAGGAAGTGGTTGAAGGTGTATGACACTTTTTCTGTGGTTTTCTGTATTGTTATCAGTTTATCTAAGTTAGTTAACATGGGGCTGTTCGGGAAAACACACGATAAACCACCGAAAGACCTGGTAAGTAAAGGCTTCTGGTGGGGGGCGACGAGCTTGCGAGCTAGCCAGCTATCAGCGAGCCTGTTAAGGACAGCTAGCCAAACAATGCATTCGAAGTTAGCCAGCTCTGGTTATTTATGGCATGGCGACGGTGTTGCGTTTATTGAATAACTCTTCTCAGTCGTATTTCAACTTCAATGGAATAACATTGTGTTTTAAAGTAGCTAATGCAACGTTTACCAAGGCAGATAACGTTAACGAGCTGGCTCCCTAACGTTAGCCAACTAACGTTAGCTAGGCAACTGTTGCTGGGCTAGCTAGCTAACGTTAGCGTTTCAGTTTGATTGTTAGCTAGCTAGCTAAGTGCTTGCTACTTGTATTGAGAGAATGTGTAGCGTATCTTTACAAACTTTATTCCCGAAAATGCTATGGCTAGCCACACAGATAACGTTAAAGTACAAGCAGCAGGTAGCAGTCAGCACCATCTTCGGATGTAAACAAACCAATCTAAAGCACGTTTTCATGGTTCTGTCTCAAATGTACTGTGTTTACACAACATTTCCTTTAACCTTTACAGTGAATAGCACAGTTAATGTCATATTTTACTCTTTTTTGTTTACGCTTAATTCACTTTTTCTATCATTTAAGGTAAATGAATGGTCACTCAAAATCAGGAAGGAGATGAGAGTGATTGACAGACAAATTCGAGGTGAGAAGAAGAGCTTCAAGGCTATTTTATGTGAGGTCCAGTGCAACTTTGCTTTGTTACTCTAAGAATGTCAGAGAGCAAGTCGTTTTCAATACACTAAAGCAACATAAACACAAAGTAGGGTGTCCAATCAAAATCTCATATTTTCACTAATGGGTAAAATACTGTTAAACCAATGGGCCAAACCTCATGCCTATCAAAATCCATTCAAAAGTTATTGGAGTTTTTACCCTTGTAGGATGGCCAAAATTAGGGTGACTAAATCAACAGAGCTTCGTGTCAGCTATAGGCTGGATGCTGTGCAAGAATGAAGGCTCACTTTCAGGTTGAACTCGTAATTTTTCTTCTCAAATCCGCAGGACATAAAACATATAGAGATAAGATAGATATCGATTTTGAGACGTAGTATTTTCAGATTTTAGTATACACCTTTCAATGTGATATTTTCCTGTTATTATTTAAAGATTTCTCATAAAAAAAGCATATCTTTGGGAAATATCAATGGAACACTGAACATACTGTTTTTTATTTTTTTTAAAGTTTAAAAGCCTTTTACATTTAATCTAGCTCGTGTCATGCTACTTTTTCTTTTCGCGACCTGCGGAAATGACTTTGAAGACGACCACCACAACATGTAAAATCCTCAAAAGTTTCTGCAAGAAAGCTGCACTGCTCTGTCAACAGTTTTTATTAACAGTATACTATTGTTAATGAAATGTGAGACAAAGACCCCACTGAACAATTCAGAACATGAATAATAATATTTGTCTTGGTAATATGTATTTTATAACATAAGGAAGTGAAATGTTATCACCAATGCGCGTTTGGCAGACAACCTACACAAATGAAAGCTGCTGTCAAACTTATGTTATACATTACAGTTTGTTATATTACATTATTTAGCAGTTTCTCATTGTTCCTCTCTTGTATCTCAGACATTCAGAGGGAGGAGGAGAAGGTAAAGAGATCCATTAAAGATGCTGCTAAAAAGGGACACCGGGACGTGTGTGTGGTTCTTGCAAAAGAGATGATCCAGTCGAAGCGTGCAGTCAGCAAACTTTATGCTTCCAAAGCCCAAATGAACTCTGTACTACTCAGCATGAAGAACCAGCTTTGTGAGTGTTAAAGCAACTGATGTAGTGCCACCAGATACAATATACACTATATATGCAAAAGTATGTGGACACCCCTTCAAATTAGTGGATTAGGCTATTTCAGCCACACCTGTTGCTGACTGGTGTATAAAATTGAGGACACAGACATGCAATCTCCATAGGAAAACATTGATAGTAGAATGGCCCGTACTGAAGAGCTCAGTGACTTTAGATGTGGCACCGTCATAGGATTCTACCTTTCCAACAAGTCAGTTCGTAAAATTTCTGCCCTGCTAGAGCTGCCCCGGTCAACTGTAAGAGCTGTTATTGTGAAGTGGAAACGTCTAGGAGCAACAAAGGTTCAGCCGCAAAGTGGTAGGCCACACAAGCTCACAGAATGGGACCGCTGAAGCGCATAGGGTGTAAAAATGTATTTGGTTGCAACACTCACTACCGAGTTCCTGCCTCTGGAATCAACGTCGGCCCAATAACTGTTTGTCGGGAGCTTCATGAAATGGGTTTCCATGACCAAGCAGCCACACACTAGCCTAAGATCACCATGCGCAATGCCAAGTGTCGGCTGGAGTAGTGTAAAGCTCGCCACCATTGGACTCCGGAGCAGTGGAAACGTGTTCTCTGGAGTGATAAGCCACGCATCACCATCAGGCAGTCCGACGGATGAATCTGGGTTTGGCAGATGCCAGGAGAATGCTACCTGCCCCAGTGCATAGTGCCAACTAAAGTTTGGTGAAAGAGGAATAATGATCTGGGGCTGTTTTTCATGGTTTGAGCTAGGTTCCTTAGTTCCAGTGAAGGGAAGTCTTAACGCTACAGCATACAATGATATTCTAGACAATTCTGTGCTTCCAACTTTGTGGCAACAGTTTGCGGAAGGCCCTTTCCTGTTTCCGCATGACAATGCCCCCGTGCACAAAGCGAGGTCCATACAGAAGTGGTTTGTCGAGATCGGTGTGGAAGAACTTGACTGGCCTGCACAGAGCCCTGACCTCAACTCCATCGAACACCTTTGGGATGAATTGGAATGCCGACTTCGAGCCAGACATAATCGGCCAACATGAGTGCCCGACCTCACTGAATGGAAGCAAGTCCCTGTAGCAATGTTCCAACATCTAGTGTAAATCCTTCCCAGAAGAGTGGAGGAGGTTATAGCAGCAAAGGGGGGACCAACTCCATATTAATGCTCATGATTTTGTAATGAGATGTTTGCCGAGCTTTTGGCCATGTGTATCTTGGAAATACCCAGGATAAGTTCAGTTGATGATAAATTAATAGAAACACTTTGTAAGCTAGTAGGATCCTAAGTTTTTCCTGGTCAAGCCAAGTGGTCAGGCCAAGTTATGTCCGTAATATGAATATGTACTTTACATGTCATGCTACAGTACAGGTTGTGTGTGACTCTGCTGTCATTTTTTCAGCTGTATTGCGTGTAGCTGGGGCTCTTCAGAAGAGCACAGAGGTCATGAAAGCCATGCAGAGCTTAGTAAAGATCCCAGAGATCCAGGGCACCATGAGGGAGCTGTCTAAGGAGATGATGAAGGTCAGTCGCATATCTGCTGACTCACTGTGGCCACTTTGTGTCTGTTGGGAGCATAAATCTATCACTGCTCATGTCCGTTTCTCTATGTGTGTAGCTGTCTCAGGGACTCAGGGAAGCGGTCCAGTTTTTTTAACCACTGCCAAATAATATATTTTTTAAAGTATTCTTTTTACCCCTTTTTCTCCCCATTTTGTGGTATCCAATTGGTAGTTAGTCTTGTCCCATCGCTGCAACTCCTGTACAGACTCGGGAGAGGCGAAGATCGAGAGCCATGCGTCCTCCGAAACACGACCCTGCCAAGCCTCACTGCTTCTTGACACACTCCTCGCTTAACCCGGAAGCCAGCCGCACCAATGTGTCGGAGGAAACACCGTACAACTGCCGACTGTGTCAGGGTGCATGGGCCCGGCCCGCCACAGGAGTCGCTAGAGCGCGATAGGACAAGGACATCTCTGCCGGCCTAAACCTCCCCGAACCCGGATGACGCTGGGCCAATTGTGTGTCGCCTCATGGGTCTCCCGAACCCAGATCTGTAGCGAAGCCTCAAGCGCTACAGTGCCTTAGACCGCTGCACCACTCGGGAGGCCCCAAAGCTACAAACATAAACTATGTTTGAATATATATTGAAGAAAAACAATGTTTAAATGAGTAAATACTGTTTGAGTATTGATTATTTATGTTGTGAGTGTCCCACAGGCTGGTATCATAGAGGAGATGCTGGAGGATACCTTTGAAAGCATGGAGGATGACGATGAGATGGAGGAGGCAGCAGAGGCGGAAGTTGATAAGATCCTCTTTGAGATCACAGCAGGTAAAGATAGTCCCTCTGGTAATCAAGCTTGTCTCAAAGTTGTTTGGGGCTGTATATTATCGCCTGTCTGGTGAGGATAAAAAAGACTATTATACATGCTGACCCCTGGTGGTTTGTTCCAAATCAGGTGCCCTTGGCAAAGCACCCAGCAAAGTCACAGACGCCCTGCCTGAAATGGAGCCTCCTGCCGCAGCTGCAGCCTCAGAGGATGAGTCGGAGGAGGACATTGAGGAGATGCATTCTAGACTGGCAGCCTTAAGGAGCTAAGATTGACCTCTTGACCTCTTTCTGTCCCCTTAAAGTCCTTTTGCCTGCCTAAGGATGTACAAGGTGAATTTCGGTGTACGGTTTACCTAGTGTTTTCTCAACCACATTTTGTCTCTTTCTTTCACATAGTTATTTTGGATTATCTTTGGGCTGTGAACTTTTCAATGTTTAGGGCTAAATAACACATCAGATCTGTTCTTAATGGAAAGGAGATTTTATGATCTTACATGTTAACTGGGTAAGCACAGAAATCACTCAATGTGTGGTGTGTCTGTACACCCAACATTTAATAAAGATGTATGAATCTCAAGATAGCTAAAAAATAAGAAGGACCCATCTGTATCTTAAGTGCTGAGTGTGGTCTGATTCTTTTGGTCTTGTATTTGGGGAAGTCGAGGCTTCATTCTCCAATTGGGTGGATTAACTAGAGACTTACTCTTAGCCGGTCACTGACATATCTAATCTGTAATGGAAACGTCTTGCTCTACATTGAGAAATGAAATGAGTGACTCATCACATTCAAGTGTTCATGAAACTTGAATCCATCACTACTCTGATCTAGATCCCAATTGAATACAGTATTACATTTTAATATGATATTTCATTCACTTTCAGCATTAGAAACGCTAGAACTAAAAAACAAACTTCTTTCAGTAGTTTGTCTCTGTACAGTACATATGTATCTATATTATGTTGTCTTATATAAAGTTGTTTGGAGGGGTAAAGAATGCATGGAAATTGACTAACATATTTTTTACATTGAGATCCAGCTTCTTTAACTGTATATTGTTGGCCTCAAAGTCCTAATAATTTGTTGTGCTTATTCAGTAAAAAATAAAAATGATTGGTTAGTTTTGTTTCAGACCCTGTGTGTTATGGGATGTTTTTTCTGTGCATACTTCTGTTTTTTCTGTGTGCAGGAAATTATGGAAATGAACATAGTCAATTTTACTGTTGTCTGGCCTCTCCATAATTGAATGTGACCTGAAAGATAAGGACAATAGAGGAGTAATGTGTATCTGTTTTGTAGGTCACTACTTTTATTGCTTATTTTATGGGGAAGAGCAACATCTGTGAAAACATTCAGGTGTGAGATTATTTTCTCTTGGGTGCTTTTCCCTTGGTTTCTAATATGGACAAAGGGATTATTTTTCTACCAGCCACAGCCCTCACTCAGCAGCCTTTGTGTAATGTAACCAAACCCTATCTCTGTCCTCTGACTGTTGATATGTAGGTTACCAGTCAAAAAAAGGACTCTAGCTGTCAATTATGTTTTAGGGAAAACTCCCAAGATTACAAGCATCAACTAATGGCAGATAATTATAATACGTGTTTTATTGTTTCTGAAACTGAGCAGTTACAGGTGTTTGTCATACTCTTACAACATGTTTAATCCAGACTACTTGGCCTGCTCACCTGTTTGTTTTTAGTTCCAGAGTTTCTCTGCAATAGGCTTATTAACCGAGGTGATATTAATTATTACAACCTAACAATCTTCATACTTAATCACCATTTAAAACATTCATTATACACTGAACAAAAATATAAATGCAACTACTTCAAATATTTTACTGAGTTACAGTTCATATAAGGAAATCAGTCAATTGAAAAATTCATTAAGCCCTAATCTATGGATTTAACATGACTAGGAATACAGATATGCATCTGTTGATCACAGATACCTTAAAAAAAAAGGTACCACCATTTGCCTCATGCAGCACGACATCTCCTTCGCATAGAGTTGATCAGGCTGTAGAATGTTGTCCCACTCCTCTTCAATGGCTGTGTGAAGTTGCTGTATATTGGCAGGAACTGGAACGCGCTGTCGTATACAATGATCCAGAGCATCCCAAACATGCTCATTGGGTGGCATGTCTGGTGAGTATGCAGACCATTGAAGAACTGGGACATTTTCAGCTTCCAGGAATTGTGTACAGATCCTTGCATTATCATGCTGAAACAGGTGATGGCAGCGGATGAATGGCATATCATCTCTGTGCATTTAAATTGCCATCGACAGAATTCAATTGTGTTTGTTGTCCGTAGCTTATGCCTGCCAATACCATAACTCCACCGCCACCATGGGGCACTCCGTTCACAACGTTGACATCAGCAAACTGCTCGCCCATACTATGCCATACACGCTGTCTGCCATCTCTCCGGTACAGTTGAAACCGGGATTCACCCATGAAGAGCACACTTCTCCAGCGTGTCAGTGGCCATCGAAGGTGAGTATTTTCCCACTGAAGTCGGTTACGACGCCAAACTGCAGTCAGGTCGAGACCCTGGTGAAGGCAATGAGCACGCAGATGAGCTTCCCTGAATCGTTTTTTGACAGTTTGTGCAGACATTTTTCAGTTGTGCAAACCAACAGTTTAAGCAGCTGTCCAGGTGGCTGGTCTAAAATGATCCCGCAGGTGAAAAGGACTGATGTGGAGGTCCTGGGCTGGCGTGGTTACACATGGTCTGCGGTTGTGAGGCTGTCTGGACATACTGCCAAATTCTCTAAAATGATGTTGGAGGTGGCTTATGTTCAAGAAATTAACATAAAATTCTCTGGCAACAGCTCTGGTGGACATTCCTGACATTCCCGCTGACGCATGCCAATTGCAGGCTCCTTCAAAACTTGAGACATCTGTGGCATTGTGTTGTGTGTGCATTTTAGTGGCCTTTTATTTTCCCAGCACAAGGTGCACCTGTGTAATGATCATGCCGTTTAATCAGCTTCTTGATATGTCACACCTGTCAGGTTGATGGATTATCCTGGCAAAGGAGAAATGCTCACTAACAGGGATGTAAACTAATTGGTGGCACAACATTTTAGAGAAATAAGCTTTTTGTGTGCATATGGAACAGTTCTGGGATCTTTTATTTCAGCTCATGAAACCAACACTTTACATGTTGAGTTGATATTTTTGTTCAGTATACATATAAACAATATTAGGTAGGTAGGCCAATGACATGATAATTTCAGTAGTCACAGCTGTTCACTCTGAATCACGTTCATGTCTGGGTGCGGCACATCGTTTGACGCCTTGGTTGGCGCTCGCTGACGCTGCTGTCAAATGGCAACTGCCAACGCTCAAGAAGGAAACTCCTCCCTGTTGACAGCACGTTCTGTCGCCGCCTCAGCACAATGGTCTCTTGGATAATCTCTAGACTTGTGGTGTAAGTTATTTTTTATCACATTCTCTCTCATTTCTAAAATAGCCCACCTCGAGATAATGCCGTTTACGATAAATCTGTTTTTTTTTCAGTGACACAAGGTGCATGTCAGCAGTGGCCGCTTTATAGCCTATTTAGGACACCTTATTTCTAAGCAGAGACGGTGTCTCGGGGGTTTGAGACGAGACAGACAGAATATTGTGCTCTGTTTATGACTGAAATGTTATTCCTTACTGAAAGAATGGGTTCATTGTCATATATCACATTCAATGGGTCGATGATATGTGCTCTATTATGTATTCACATGCGTTTTATTTCCAGTCCAGATAAAGAATGACGATTGGCCAAATTAAATATGTATATTTTTATTGATATGTCTGCTCATCATATGTAAATAATAAAACAAAAATTATTTAGCCATTGATATGTCATATCAGTAGGCTTAAATGCAAAGTTGACTGAATAAAATGGCCAAAACACAGTGCGGTGGTACTTGATATTATGATACTTGATATTCTTTATTTGGAAAACAAAGGGATGGGTCAACCTTTTCAGGTTACAATGCAAGTGTTGCATATAATTATAGACTTTATTGCAACATGTTCTGATAATTATAGTCATCCGAATATTTAAGCATATTCGACTATGGAAGCAAAATTCTAGGCTCCACTACCCATTCCTATTATTGTAATATGGAGAAATTATTAAACGTTTTCACAACATATGGGCTTTGAGTAGGCCTAAAACAAATATCAAAATAGCACGTCAATTAAATTTAGATTATAATATCATATTACATTGCTGTTTAAAGACGCGAGGGGCTGCAAGTTTCTTCTGGCTGTCTTGGCATTCAAAGCTCTATTGCCTATCCAACCACATATTTTATTTGTTGTTCTGAGGTCTTGAGCAGAAACACTGAATACATTTTTGTTTTGATTGACCTTATGTATTTGGAATTGTTTTCTACAGGATAACCCGTGTATGCATATGTAGGTCACAGGTCAGTAATTTTAGCAGGTCGCACCCCCAGCTGTTGCTGAACTGTTGCTTCAAGGGGTCCTGTTTGAGAGGTATACAGTCGCACATGGGTAGGCCAAGAGTCCTCGTGTCCCTGTTTTAATCTTTCAGATTTTAGATGAGCTCTGATGTCAGTTTAGTTATTTGTTTTTGATTGTTGTTGAAAATATTAGTATCTTCATATCAGTAACATTCAACAATATGGGCGGAATTGGAATTACTTGAGCCCGTGAAATTCGGAGTTTCCGAATGATGATGTGACAATTCAGTTGTGAACTGCTGTCAGTTGCTGTACTTTGGACTGTTTCCACTTTACTGCGCTTTATTTGCTTTTATCCCCATAAATGTGTGTGGCTGTGCTGGACTAACATTTATTGCATAGGCTTATGACATGTTTGATGTTTTCCAGGCTTATATTTGGCACATTATATCCCGCATACTACTCATACAAAGCTGTCAAGTCAAAGGATGTGAAGGAATATGTGAGTATGAGCAGCAGTCTGAAAAATGTGAAAATTAAACCAAACAGTAACGTGCCATATTGAGTCAGTCTGTATAGATTACACATTATGGGCCAGTTTCACAGACCCAGACAACTATTGGACTGAATTACTTAAAGACGCACTATGCAGAAATCGCTCCACCATTTTTTGGTTGCTAAAATTCTAATAGTTCGCCTAATTTCAGTTTGTGACAAAACAAGCAAGTATAATGTAGAGAATCATTGTATTATCTAAATCGCAGTGAAATATATATTTGCATAACAAAAAAAATTGTGTTTTCAGGTGTTTGAAGCAGGCGTGCAAAACCGAAAGTAAAAGATTCAAAAACAAAATTTAAAAACGGGATAAAAACTTGCTTTCAATGAGAGTCACAGATCTACAACTCACATCTCTGTACATTTTTGACATATTGTAGTTTTAAAACAGGATTTATTAGAATTTAGATTAATATTTCTGAACTATTATGTGCAAGACTAACTGAGAGTTATTCTACTTTTAAAGGTAAAATGGATGATGTACTGGATAATATTTGCCCTATTCACAACCATGGAAACCATCACAGATATATTTATCTTTTGGTAAGTAAATTATGTATTATAAAATATATGTTTTGTTTATGTATAGTATTATTTCACTTGTTTTAATATATAGTTATATTATGAAGTCCTAAATATTGTTCTGAAATAGTACACAGTCACATAGCATCGGCCTACAGCAGGATAGTATTATGGCTCAGGCTAAGACCCAGATACAGGAGGTGGATAGTATGAGTCTCAGAGTTTATTATAGTACAAGGGGCAGGCAAAAGGTAAGTCAAGGCAGGCAAAGAGCCATAATCCAAATCAGAGTCAGGCAGGTACAGGACGGCAGGCAGAAAGGTCAGAACTGGGAAGACTAGGAAAAACAAAAACTAGAGCACAGAAAACACGGGAACATGCTGGTGGGACTTGACGAACTGGCAACATACAAACATAAAACGCAGGTATAAATACACAGCGGATAATGGGGGAAGATGGGAGAACCCTGGTGGGGGTTGGAGACAAGGACAAAGACAGGTGAAACACATCAGGGTGTGACAGATAGTCATAAGACTGATGATGCTATTGTAATTGAGTGTAGATTTTATGAATGCTCTAAATGATCGCTGTATTATTCTTCCCTTTACTGTAGGGTTCCTTTCTATTATGAGCTGAAGATTGCCTTTGTGGTATGGTTACTGTCTCCCTACACAAAGGGGTCCAGCGTTCTATACAGGAAGTTTGTTCACCCAACACTTTCTTCAAAAGAAAAGGTGAGGTCTGTGCATTAGTCCAGTTTTCATTGTCCACTTGAAATGTACTATAAGCTGTCTTCTATGTTAAAAATGGTTTATATGCTCGGCTAAACATTTTATTAAAGTACCAGTCAAAAGTTTGGACACACCTACTCATTCCAAGGTTTTTCTTTATTTTCGACATTGTAGAATAATAGTGAAGACATAAAATCTATGAAATAACATATGGAATCATGTAGTAACCAAAAAAGTGTTAAACTCCATCACTCTCCTTCTTGGTCAAATAGCCCTTACACAGCCTGGAGGTCTGTTTGGCCATTGTTCTGTTGAAAAACAAATGAAAGTCCCACTAAGCCCAAACCAGATGGGATGGCATATCGCTGTGGTAGCCATGCTGGTTAAGTGTGCCTTGAATTCTAAATAAATCACTGACAGTGTCACCAGCAAAGCACCATCACACCTCCTCCTCCATGCTTCCCGGTGGGAACCACACATGCAGAGAGCAACCGTTCACCTACTTTGCGTCTCACAAAGACACGGCGGTTGGAACAAAAAATCTAAAATTTGGACTCATCAGACCAAAGGACAGATTTCCACCGGTCTAATGTCGATTGCTCATGATTCTTGGCCCAAGAAAGTCTCTTCTTCTTATTGGTGTCCTTTAGTAGTGGTTTCTTTGCAGCTATTCGACCATGAAGGCCTGATTCACGCAGTATCTGAACAGTTGATGTTGAGATGCGTCTGTTACTTGAACTCTGAAGCATTTATTTGGGCTGCAATTTCTGAGGCTGGTAACTCTAATGAACTTATTCTCTGCAGCAGAGGTAACTCTGGTTCTTCCTTTCCTATGGCGGTCCTCATGAGAGCCAGTTTCATCGTAGCGCTTGATGGTTTTTGCGATTGCACTTGAAGAAACTTTCAAAGTTCTTGAGATTTTCCAGATTGACTGACCTTCATGTCTTAAAGTAATGATGGACTGTCATTTCTCTTTGCTTATTTGAGCTGTTCTTGCCATAATATGGACTTGGTCTTTTACCAAATAGGGCTATCTTCTGTATACCACCCCTACCTTGTCACAACACAACTGATTGGCTCAAACGCATTAAGAAGGAAAGAAATTCCACAAATTAACTTTTAACAAGGCACACCTGTTAATTGAAAAACATTCTAGGTGACTACCTCATGAAGCTGGTTGAGAGAATGCCAAGAGTGTGCAAAGCTGTCATCAAGGCAAAGGGTGGCTACTTTGAAGAATCTCAAATATAAAATATATTTTGATTTGTTTAACACTTTTGGTTACCACATGATTCCATATGTGTTATTTTATAGTTTTGATGTCTTCGCTATTATTCTACAATGTAGAAAATAGTAAAAAAATAAAGAAAAACCCTTGAATGAGTAGGTGTGTCCAAACTTTGACTGGTACTGTACATGCAGTACATCAAACCTAATGAATGTGTTTTTCACATGACCTGCCAAGAAAAAGACAGTTACTGTAATATGTGTGTGTATTTCTGTCTGTCCAGGACATTGATGACTATCTCTGCCAAGCAAAGGACAAAAGCTATGACACTCTGGTGACTTTTGGGAGGAAAGGTTTGAATGTGGCAGCCACAGCTGCAGTACTGGCTGCGACAAAGGTAATACTGACTCTTTGAATTTCTGATTTGTTCTGGGTGCGATGAAGTGATGTTTTTCTCTATTCATATAGATAATTCCTAGTGTTCATGTACACTGCTCAAAAAAATAAAGGGAACACTTAAACAACACAATGTAACTCCAAGTCAATCACACTTCTGTGAAATCAAACTGTCCACTTAGGAAGCAACACTGATTGACAATAAATTTCACATGCTGTTGTGCAAATGGAATAGACAAAAGGTGGAAATTATAGGCAATTAGCAAGACACCCCCAATAAAGGAGTGATTCTGCAGGTGGTGACCACAGACCACTTCTCAGTTCCTATGCTTCCTGGCTGATGTTTTGGTCACTTTGGAATGCTGGCGGTGCTCTCACTCTAGTGGTAGCATGAGACGGAGTCTACAACCCACACAAGTGGCTCAGGTAGTGCAGCTCATCCAGGATGGCACATCAATGCGAGCTGTGGCAAGAAGGTTTTCTGTGTCTGTCAGCGTAGTGTCCAGAGCATGGAGGCGCTACCAGGAGACAGGCCAGTACATCAGGAGATGTGGAGGAGGCCGTAGGAGGGCAACAACCCAGCAGCAGGACCGCTACCTCCGCCTTTGTGCAAGGAGGAGCACTGCCAGAGCCCTGCAAAATGACCTCCAGCAGGCCACAAATGTGCATGTGTCAGCATATGGTCTCACAAGGGCTCTGAGGATCTCATCTCGGTACCTAATGGCAGTCAGGTTACCTCTGGCGAGCACATGGAGGGCTGTGCGGCCCCACAAAGAAATGCCACCCCACACCATGACTGACCCACCGCCAAACCGGTCATGCTGGAGGATGTTGCAGGCAGCAGAACGCTCTCCACGGCTTCTCCAGACTCTGTCACGTCTGTCACATGTGCTCATGTGCTCAGTGTGAACCTGCTTTCATCTGTGAAGAGCACAGGGCGCCAGTGGCGAATTTGCCAATCTTGGTGTTCTCTGGCAAATGCCAAACGTCCTGCACGGTGTTGGGCTGTAAGCACAACCCCCACCTGTGGACGTCGGGCCCTCATACCACCCTCATGGAGTCTGTTTCTGACCGTTTGAGCAGACACATGCACATTTGTGGCCTGCTGGAGGTCATTTTGCAGGGCTCTGGTAGTGCTCCTCCTTGCACAAAGGCGGAGGTAGCGGTCCTGCTGCTGGGTTGTTGCCCTCCTACGGCCTCCTCCACGTCTCCTAATGTACTGGCCTGTCTCCTGGTAGCGCCTCCATGCTCTGGACACTACGCTGACAGACACAGCAAACCTTCTTGCCACAGCTCGCATTGATGTGCCATCCTGGATGAGCTGCACTACCTGAGCCACTTGTGTGGGTTGTAGACTCCGTCTCATGCTACCACTAGAGTGAGAGCACCGCCAGCATTCCAAAGTGACCAAAACATCAGCCAGGAAGCATAGGAACTGAGAAGTGGTCTGTGGTCACCACCTGCAGAATCACTCCTTTATTGGGGGTGTCTTGCTAATTGCCTATAATTTCCACCTTTTGTCTATTTCTTTTGCACAACAGCATGTGAAATTTATTGTCAATCAGTGTTGCTTCCTAAGTGGACAGTTTGATTTCACAGAAGTGTGATTGACTTGGAGTTACATTGTGTTGTTTAAGTGTTCCCTTTATTTTTTTGAGCAGTGTATTTTGTCTCCCACACCAGAGCCAAGGAGTACTGTCAGATAGACTGCGAAGTTTCAGCATGCAGGACTTGTCCGCCTACCAGTCCGACCCAACTGAGATGGACCCTGGATCTGTCCACACCCAGTCTGCAGCTGGACAACAAAGGGCCAGGACGATGATGCGCAGCAAGTCAGAGATTGGCTACACCAAGGGTGAGATTATACTGCCACATACACTTACATAACTAACCAAGATACAGACAGATCGATTGGCCACAACAAGGGCAGGGAAGGGAGTGTTATTACTTTTTCTATAAGACATTTGTATGACCTCTTAGATAACTACCAAGTAATAGCTAAGTAGCAATATGTTAACACTGAAAACGGCACATTGGATTGGCAATTTTTGTACACTAGCATGTGCACTAGAATGGCTAGTAGAGCAAATATGGTATATTTGGCAAATAATGGTTGACCATAGCACTGGTGAAAACAGTGAGCACAGTTTAAAGGTGTTACACATATGATTTCTGTAGAATTTTTGCATTGTAATTTCAGAAATTGTCCATAATATATCTGCAGTAATAGTGACATGATAGTGTTTCTTAGTATTTCTTACTCACCAGGGTTGTGATTGGCTGTGATATTCACCTTTTGATTTCTCCCACCGGAGCTGCATCTGTCAAAATGGGAAAGCTGATCTGACTTTGTGGCTGTGTTATCAAGTGGAAATCACTGCCATTTCCTGGTTGCAAAAATTCTACACTGTTTGCTTAATTTCAGTTTATGAGAGAGAACAAGCACTGAATATTGTAGGGAATCATTGTACCATCTAAATCGCTGTGGAATATATTTTCAATAACAACAAATATATTTTTTTACATGTGTTTGAAGCTAGTGGACCAAAACCGAAAGTAAAAGGCTCATGTGCGAGTCTCCGCCATATTACGTGGAAATGGAATGCAGAGGATAGGGAGATATTTTTTGAATGACTCGAACTTGAGCCTTTTAATATCGGTTTTGGTCTACCAGCTTCAACCAACCAACTGTAGTCTCGAAACTGCAATATTCTCTGCTTTTCTGAAACATGGCTCTCGGACAAGATACCCCCCAAGGCTATCCAACTCAATTGATTCTCCATTCACGTGCGGACAGGACAGTGGAGTCAGGGAAATTGAGAAGGGGAGGGGTTTGCCTCATCAACAACTGGTGTGCTGACTCGAGGGCGGTGGAAGTGTCGACCAATTGTTCACGCGTCTTGGAATACCTGATGGTTAAATTCCGACCCTTTTACCTTCCGAGGGACTTTTCAGCTGTTATCGTGACAGTTGTATACTTTCCACCTCAGGACAAGACTAATAACAAACTGGCACTTAATGAACTATACAAGGCTATAAACAAGCAGGAAAACGTACATCCGGAGGCTGCTTTTCTGGTTGCCGGTGATTTTAACTCTGCGTCATTAAGACACAAGATGCCCAACTTCCATCAACATGTCTCCTTTGCCACTAGGGGCGATAAAGTCCTAGACCAGTTATTCTACCCACAAGCAAGCATACAAAGCCCTCCCTCGTCCGCTATTCGGCAAATCAGATCATGACTCCGTACTCCTGCTTCCTGTTTACAAGCAGAAGCTCAAACTGGAAGTACCCCTGACTTACTCCATTGAGAAATGGTCACCAAAATCAGAGATTATGCTACAGGACTGCTTTGCTAGCACTGATTGGCTGATGTTTTGCAACTCCGCCAATAACATTGACAAGCTAACCACCTCCGTCACCGGCTTCATTAGGAATGCATCAGCGATGTTGTCCCTACAGTTAAGGTTTGCTGCTTCCCATATCAAAAGGCCTGGATTAACACTGAGGTTGGTGCTAAACTAAACGACAGGGCTACCACACATAGGGCTATTGCAGACAACCCGGAGACTATGGCTGAGGACCGGAACAAGTACAAGCAGTCCCGCTATGACCTCTGCAGAGTCATCAAATTAGCAAAAGGTCAATATAGGAATAAGGTGGAATCATATTACATAGGCTGCCTGCCGCATGTGGCAGGGGCTACTGTCCATGATGACCACCATCATTCCTGTTCCCAAAAACTCTAAGTCTTAATGCAACAATGACTACCACCCTGTAACACTCACATCTGTAATCATGAAGTACTTTGAGAGGCTGGTTATGGCACACATCAACTCTATCATCCCAGTCACCCTAGACACACTGCAATTTGCATACCGCCCAAACAAATCCATAGATGATGCAGTGGTAGGCCTGATCACTGGCGGCGATGAGACAGCCTACATGGAGGTCAGTGACCTGGCAGTATGGTGCCATAACAATCTCTCCCTCAATGTCAGTAAGACCAAGGAGCTGATCATGGACTACAGGAAACAAAGGGGTGAGCACGGCCCCATGCACATCGACGGGCTGTAGTGGAGCAGGTCGAGAGCTTCAAGTTCTTCGGTGTCCAAATCACTAAGGAATTTATGCAAATTAAATTAAAAATTAAAAAACTAAATACCTTATTTACATAAGTATTCAGCCCCTTTGCTATGAGACTTGAAATTGAGCTCCGGTGTATGCTGTTTCCATTGATCATCCTTGAGATGTTTCTACAACTTGATTGGAGTCCACCTGTGGTAAATTCAATTGATTGGAAATGATTTGGAAAAGCACACACCTGTCTATATAAGGTCCCACAGTTGACAGTGCATGTCAGAGCAAAAACCAAGCCATGAGGTCGAAGGAATTGTCCGTAGAGCTCCAAGACACGATTGTGTCAAGGCACAGATCTGGGGAAGGGTACCAAAAATGTCTGCAGCATTGAAGGTCCTCAAGAACATAGTGGCAACCATCATTCTTAAATAGAAGATGTTTGGAACCACCAAGACTCTTACTAGAGCTGGTCGCCCGGCCAAACTGAGCAATCGGGGGAGAAGGGCCTTGGTCAGGGAGGTGACCAAGAACCTGATGGTCACTCTGACAGAGCTCTAGAGTTCCTCTGTGGAGATGGGAGAACCTTCCAGAAGGACAACCATCTCTGCAGCACTCCATCAATCAGGCCTTTATGGTGGTGTGGCCAGACGGAAGCCACTCCTCAGTAAAAGGCACATGACAGCCCGCTTGGAGTTTGCCAAAAGGCACCTAAAGACTCTCAGACCTTGAGAAACAAGATTCTCTGGTCTGATGAAATCAAGGTTGAACTCTTTGGCCTGAATGCCAAGCGTCACATCTAGAGGAAACCTGGCACCATCCCTACGGTGAGGCATGTTGGTGGAAGCATCGTGCTGTGGGGATGTTTTTCAGTGGGAGGGATTGGGAGACTAGTCAGGATCAAGGGAATGATGAACAGAGCAAAGTACAGAGATCCTTGATGCAAACCTGCTCAGGACCTCAGACTGGGGTGAAGGTTCACCTTTCAACAGGACAACGGCCCTAAGCACACAGCCAAGATAACGCAGGAGTGGCTTCAGGACAAGTCTCTAAATGTCCTTGAGTGGTCCAGCCAGAGCCCGGACTTGAACCTGATCGAACATCTCTGGAGAGACCTGGAAATAGTTGTGCAGCAACACTCCCCATCTAACCTGACAGAGCTTGAGAGGATCTGCAGAGAAGAATGGAAGAAACTCCCCAAATACAGGTGTGCCAAGCTTGTAGCGTCATACCCAAGAAGACTTGATCCTGTAATCGCTGCCAAAGGTGCTTCAACAAAGTACTGAGTAAAGGGTCTGAATATTTATGTAAATGTTAAATCAGTTTTTTTTTTTTTTTTTTATAAATTAGCAAACATTTCTAAAAACCTATTTTTGCTTTGTCATTATGTGGTATTGTGTGTAGATTAATGAGGGAAAAAATTATTTAATCAATTTTAGAATAAGGCTGTAACATAAGAAAATGTGGAAAAAGTCAAGGGGTCTGAATACTTTCCGAAGGCACTGTAAAATGGTCCACATACACATAGCACCTCTTCCCCCTCAGGAGGTTGAAAAGGTTTGGCATGGGCCCTCTAATCTTAAAAAAGAGAGCATTTTTGAATGGCTGGATCACTGCTTGGTATGGCAATAGCACCGCCCTCGATCGCATGGCTCTACAGAGGGTGGTGTGGACAGCCTGATGGCCCCAGTATATCACTGGGGCCGAGCTCCCTGCCATCCAGGACCTCTGTATCTGGCCGTGTGAAAGGAAGACCCGGAACATTGTTAGACTCCAACCACCCAAGCCATAGACTGTTCTCTCTGCTTCCGCACAGCAAGCCGGTACCGGTGCATTAAGTCTGACACCAACAGGCTCCTGAACAGCTTCTATCCCCAAGCTATAAGACTAAATAGCTAACAAATGGCTACACGGACTATCTGAGTTGACCTATTTTATTCAAAATGTCTCTATGCACACTCACAGGGCCCTACACACTCACACACTCTGACACTCCAACACACACTCACTTCATAATTTGTTCACACACACATAATATGCACATTTATACTGACTCTATACACACATCCACTCACATACAATCGTCATATACGCTGCTTCTACTCTATTTATCATATATCCTGATGCATAGTCACTTTAACCCTATACACATCTACCTCTATCACTCCAGTATTCCTGCATATTGTAAATATGGAACTGACTAACCCTGTATATAATATGCTTACTTTCTCATGTTTTTCTTATTTTTATTTGTCTTTTTGTTTTACCTTGTTATTTTTTGGTATTACATTGTTATTGCTTACTGCATTGTTGGGTTTAGAGCTTGCAAGAAAGGCATTTCACTGTACTTGTGCACGTCACATTAAAACTTAAACTATCATATGGCCTCCTTCCTGTTTAAGCCTGCAGATAATAGTTCTGTAAACTGTCTTTCCTGAGTCTCCCTAACCCCACATCTCCCTTCTGTTTGTGACACTTTCTGACTGCAGGTCAGTTTCCACAGGGCTGCCAGGTAGACTCTTGACCCATCTAGGAATGCTTAACTTTGAGCTTTTATCATTGAATGACCACAGCCTGCTCTCTGGTGGCCAGACTCATTCAGTGTTTCATGTCTCATTATACAGTATGTGTTGTACAGTCCAAAGTTTCTTTGAGATTCACTTTCTTTGGATTGATTAGTCTATTTTCCAAGAGGTTATTGAGTGTCACAAAGGTGAAAAGGAGTGCTTTTGCACCATGACTCTGTTAACATTAATTTTTTTGAAGCAATGATATTGTGGATAACTGTAAGTGGCGGTACTGTGTGGAAGATTAACACATTTTGATTTATTTTGTCAATTTACCACACACTTATTTTACAATAATTACAATGTGATTATTTGATTTCAGAACAACATGATATTACCTGATAAGTGATCAAGCATCCTTTATGCTGAAAGAGCAGGATAACGAAAGAGCAGGATAACGAACGATAAGGATAATGAAAGAGCAGGATAATGAAAGGCTATTTTTGCCTTTTGCATCTGCTTGCATGGCAAATTGAATGATAGGATAGAAATCCAGTGTACTGAACATAATTCTGCAGAGACTAAATTAAGGGCCCTGAAGAGGAGTCCTCGTCCTAATGGCGTAGGTATTCTTGTTTGTCCTGTGAGAGAGGGTATCCCCCTGCCTGTACACATGGTCAGATGATGTCTGCTCCCGTGGTCTGTGTAGAGAACAACAACCCTACTCTGCCCCTTAGTAAACTGAACTCATAACAACCTCACTGTAATGAAATGATCTACATCACTTCAATAATTATAGTACATTTCACTGCTGCCTTCAGCATACATTCTGATATGTGTCTGTAATTTGTTTTACCATGGTCCCTTCTCATGGTGCAGGGCAGGATTTTGACATGACTGAATATGAGGTGTTGAGCCTCGATCAGTGTGACACCAAGGAGCCACTGTCCCATCCTATTACGCCCCCCGAACCCATGACTGAACCCACACCCCCTCTGACCCTCCAGCCCTCTCTACCCTCTCCATCCCCTGCACCCCCAGTAACAGAGCAGACTGAGGACATGATGATAGGAGGGGAAACATCCACAAGCTCCCCACAGCTCAGGTTGATTAAGAGGAAGGTGCCTGAGGTACTCTTTTAAACTGACTGGCCTACTGGTGTGTGGTTCTAACTGCTACTGGTCTGTGGTGACTAACACACTGGGTCACTAATTCTTACTTGGCTGCTTCTAACTGGGTCCTTGTTGTTTGGAACGGTATCATTGCAAAAATTAGGACGGCAGATCTTTTTTTTTGGGGGGGGGGGGGGTATTTGTTGTACTGTTATGATACAAATTTGTTTCTAATGTGTATTTTTAGTTTTAGTGGATTGACAAATGTCTGTAAATTGGTGTTCTTTTGCAGTAATGTTTCACTGCTGATATGACTTTGCTGTGAATTGCAATGTTTATGGAGGTATTGATTTGATTGCATTTATTGATTTCCCAAACTAGAAAACCAGCTGGAACAGGCATCTGAAAACAACATCCCAGGATTGCTTTGTTTTAATATGTCAAATCATATTTTCATAATGTAATGAGTGTTTATCTTGTCCCCGAACTGAATGTAGAGATATACTTAGTGTTTTTGTGCCCACATTGGACAGGCTAGACAAACATTGTCAGACCACAAACCAGGAATAATGTGGTATTTACTGCTTTCAGAACAGTTATGGTCAATAATTTATCTTATTTCTCTCTCTCTCTCTTTCTAGCCTCCTCCTAGAGTCTTAAGGCCTCTCACAAGATTCAGGAGTGCCCAGCTGTCTTCAAACAGAGAAGCCATGTGATATTCTGTGAATGCTCCCAAGACTGCTTTAGCTGCGAGGGTAAATAAGGAAATGTGGCCTAAAGCTAAATGTATAAAGCAGCCTTGTTTTAGAATAAGGAAACCAAAGTGACTTGTGAAAGTCTACACACCCCTTGCACAGTATTCACATTTTGATGCCTTAACATTTTAGAGGACCAAAATGGAACTAGTGTCGGGCATGACCAGTACATGTGATACAGAGTGGCGGGTGGCTGATGACATCTAGAGCAGGTTGGGTCTATATCTGGATACAATCTGGGAAGTCTAATCCTGCAAAAGTGTAGGCGATTAACTACTTGAAACTGTAGTAACCCAGGATTGTAGAATGCAGGTGATATCGGAGATCTCGCTTCCAAACTCTTCCTCCCATGAATGCTTTACATGGTCAAGAGTGGGGCATGCAATATTATGAATAATGTCATACAGCATAGAAATGTGTCCCTTTACTTAGGGATCCAGGTTCAAACATAATCAAGCCAGCTGGTGGAAGGGAGGGACGGGAAAATATTTTTTGTAAAGTTGCGAATCTGCAGGTACCTGAAGAAATGTGTCTGGGGTATACTGTGCTCTCTAACTAGATGTTCAAAGGGGATAAATGCACGGTCATGGAAAAGGTCTGTTACACTCTTCGATCCTTTCTGAAACCATAGCTAGAAGGCTGTGTCTATGAAGTAGGTTGTGAAGAGTGGGTTGGAAATTAAAGGCATGGATGAGATGGCTTGTCTACATCAAAAGTGGATCATAAACTGAGACCATATACTTAGAAAAAAGGGTTCCAAAATGGTTATTTGGCTGTCCCCATAGGATAACCCTTTTTGGTTCCAGGTAGAACCATTTTTGGTTCCATGTAGAACTATTTTGGGTTCCATGTAGAACCCTCTGTGTAAAGGGTTAACTGAAGAACCCTTTTAGGTTCTAGATAGCACCTTTTTTTCTAAGAGTGTATCCAGATCTAACTTTTCATAATAGTGTTGTTTGAGTGGTATTATTTGCTCAATGGTAGGGTGGCACAGACTAAGGAGACCGGGGATGATGTTTGACATGAGTGCTTTTCCATAAAGGACCACACCATTCCTTCCCCATCTAAAAATGCAGAGACCCAAAAGGTTATCTTGTGACTATTGGGAGCCCAGTAGTAACGGAGGAAATTGGGTAGGGCAAGACCCCACTCTCCTTTCTGTCTTTCCAAAAATTAAAGTAGATATGTCTATCCAGTAATTTAAAAAACGATTTTGCTATAAAGATAGGAATAGTTTGAAAAAGATACAGGAATCGTGGCATGATGACCGAGTTGACTGACAGCGAGTGATATGGGGAGTGTCGACCAGCGATAGAGGTCCTGCTTAGCCTTCTCCAAGGCTGGCTTGAAATTTAAATGAATATAGAAATGTTTCCTAATAAAACATAACCTGAGTTAATACTTGGTGGAAGCTCCACAGGCAGCTATTACAGCTGAATGATTTTCAAAACAATTTTACCAACTTTGCACAACTCTTAGGGCAACATATGTCCATTGTTTATCAGAATTGCTCAAGCTCAGTAAATTTGGTTAGGAATCATTGATGGACAGAAACATTCAAACGTCTCTGATTTTCAAGAAAATGTATGTCAGGACTGAGACTAGACCCCTCAGGAACAGTTTCTTGGAACACCATTCTGGTGTGTCTTTGCCATAAACATTTGTGATATTGTGGTATTATGGTGGAAGCATTATGTTATGGGTCTGCTCGTCACCGGCAGGGACTGGAGTTTGTCAGGATCAAAAGAAATATGAAAGGAGCAAAGCCCAGGTAAAAAGTTAGAGGAAAACCTGCCTCAGTCTTCTGAAAACCTAACTCTTGACTAGAGTTGTATTTTTCCATGAGACAATTACACACATTTTAATAACAAAGACACACAAGAATGGCTTTCCAAGAGGTGTTGAGTGTCATGAATAGTCCAATCTCCATCCTGACTTAAATCGGATTAAATATTCAGAGACAATATTGCTGTCCATCAATGATTCCCAAACAAATTTACTGAGCTTGAGCAATTTTTACAAAAACAATGGATATGTTGCCCTAAGAGTTGTGCATAGTTTGTCAAATCTTGTAAAAAAAGAAAATCGAGCTGTAATTGCTGCCAAAGTTGCTTACACAAAGTACATCCTCATTCTGTACTTCTTAGTAATTTAGAAACGTTTGTCATTTTTCATTCACTTGGAAAATGTGGAATACGTTGTGTAGATAGGAAAACAATCACATTTAATCCCTTTTAGATTACATTTTAAGGCAGCAAAATGTGATGACTGTGCAAGGGATGTGTAGACTTTCACTAGCGACTGTAGGACCTCTGGCACATACTGTAGTGTAAAGGAGACAGAGGGTGTGTGCCATCGAGGTAGCACACACACACACGAGTGGATTCCATAGTGCACAGACATTTTGGCTTGATTTGTCGGTCATTGAATACTTTTTGTATGTATGTACTGTGTGTGTGTGTGTGTGTGTGATATTTTTTTTTATATTATGTTTAGAGACAAATGCATGTATGTGTCTCTGGTCATTTGATGTGTCATAAAACAGAATGTATAGTCACTGAATCTTTTTGTGGCTACTTGGTCACTGTATGAGATGGAATCAGTCACCAGGAGAGTAGCAGGGTGAAATACTCTGTAATGAAAGATTTTGGTTTGTAGGGAGATCTTTGAGCTGGCAAATACAATCTGTACTGACAATTTAACAGGACACAGAATATTTAAAATAATTGTCCAGTCAGGTTAGTATATCTCCTCAAATGTGGTATTTATTTATGAGAGAATAGCAATTGTAGGACTTAATAAAAAAATGCTGATTATTATTAATCTACTGGCAATGGAACTAAAAGAGTCAAAGTATGAGTAAGTTGCTCTAAGTTTCACTCTTTACGTTTGCTTATAAAGCCTTAAACCATAAAAACAAAACATTAGGTCTGGTACTACAGTAATATCAGTACTCTGACAAATCATGAGCAATTCTATGTGGCCATAACGATTACTAATGTCATTGACTATGGGCCCTATGCACTATGTTTAGAGTTAGTGCAACAACTGCTCTAGTACCATGAAATGGCAACAACAAAACACCGACATGTAAGAATGAGTTTTGCCTCTTTTGGTTCACTGATCACCATGTTATAGATCATTACCAGAATTATTATTACATGGGATTAGTTACTATTCAAATAAATAAATTGCTCTAAGGAGCAGAAATCGGGACAATCGACTTTTCAAGCTCGTTATGAATTATCTGGCATTGAAGTGTGTCATTCAATTGTTTTGTAAATGTTTGTATTACTCATGTCTTATGGCATCGCCATACATGTTTGTATTTTCAGGTTTAGCACACACAACATACTTTGACGTGTATAGCTATTGTATAACAAAAGATAGCCAGTGGCGAGGGCTATATAGGTGGCCCTTCTCAGAGTCTAAAAACACCGTGCAATACTCTGCTTTCACTGAGCAATTGTCAACTCATGGTTCTTACTTAAAACTCTACTTTTCTCAATGTAGCCACAATTGTTGACCTGTCTTTTCCCAGCCAATGTTCCTGTTGCCTATTTCTGTGAGGGCATAGCAATTCCTATAGGCAGGTTCCTAACCTTCTGTAAATTACATGAATATTGGTGAAGTGTTTTTGCCAAAGGTAGTGAGTGACATACCGTCTATGTCTAAAATGAATGTTTTTGCACTGTAGGTATGTGAATTAACTTGGCTATTACATAATGCTTCACTAAATATTATGCTTGGTGTTTGGGCAGCATACATTTTTGTTCACTGTTTTCAATACAGTAGCTTCAATTAGAAATGGAAGCTTCTCCTCAGGTATGTGTTCAGTTTACACATCAAATTCAAACACTTTCTGGTAGAAACATTTTGGTATAAACTTGTTTGCACATGGAATATCAGTAAGAGGTTCCCTCTAATTGGGACATTCTTTTTTAGGATAAAGGTTATTTATGGACAGAGATTTGACCTGTGGTAGAATTTTAAATCCTTGTTGCGACGTTCGTGTAGTTTCAGTTGGAATGTGATCTCCTTTTCAAATACTAACATAAAAATAAAATAAGAAGTGAATCATTGCAGCTGGTAAAGGAAAGTCATCATTGCATGATGTTTGTTATTTAGTAAATATGAGAATGATTTACTACTGAGCATTGTTTGGATTAGTGTGTAGTTATTTGCTTCATCGAATGCCTTGCTGATAAGTGTCTGAATGTTCTTTTTCTTATTATTTTGAAACGCTTTGTGGCAAGGTCAGGAAAGTTCTTCTCGTGGACAAATACACGTTTCTACAACTTGGAGTCAAATTGTTTGAGGAACATGTCTCATCTCTATGGATTAAAAAGACCACATTCCTCTCTGATGGCCTTGGGGTAAAAAGTAACTTCTGGCAGGCCATAATCACTCACAATGCTCAAACCTTATTGTGAATATCAGAAAAGAAAGATGTAAAAGACAGGAATGATGGTCTAAAATGACTGTATATGAAAATTGCTTTCTTTGTATCACAGTAGGTTGGTGGCACCTTAATTGGGGAGGACAGGCACGTGGTAATGGCTGGAGCGGAATAGGTGGAATGTGTCAAATACATGGTTTGATGCCATTCCATTCGATCTGTTCCAGCCATTATTATGAGCCGTCGTCCCCTCAGCAACTTCCACTGCTCTGTATCATCAGTATTTCTGGGGAGGGGAGGCTGTGTGATGTTATGATTCTGGAGACAGAAGGCCGTGTGGTGTTATGATTCTGGAGACAGAAGGCTGTGTGATGCTATGATTCTGGAGACAGAAGGCCGTGTGGTGTTATGATTCTGGAGACAGAAGGCCGTGTGGTGTTATGATTCTGGAGACAGAAGGCCGTGTGGTGTTATGATTCTGGAGACAGAAGGCCGTGTGGTGCTATGATTCTGGAGACAGAAGGCTGTGTGATGCTATGATTCTGGAGACAGAAGGCTGTGTGATGCTATGATTCTGGAGACAGAAGGCCGTGTGGTGTTATGATTCTGGAGACAGAAGGCCGTGTGGTGTTATGATTCTGGAGACAGAAGGCCGTGTGGTGTTATGATTCTGGAGACAGAAGGCCGTGTGGTGTTATGATTCTGGAGACAGAAGGCCGTGTGGTGTTATGATTCTGGAGACAGAAGGCCGTGTGGTGTTATGATTCTGGAGACAGAAGGCCGTGTGGTGTTATGATTCTGGAGACAGAAGGCCGTGTGGTGTTATGATTCTGGAGACAGAAGGCCGTGTGGTGTTATGATTCTGGAGACAGAAGGCCGTGTGGTGTTATGATTCTGGAGACAGAAGGCCGTGTGGTGTTATGATTCTGGAGACAGAAGGCTGTGTGATGCTATGATTTTGGAGACAGAAGGCCGTGTGATGTTATGATTCTGGAGACAGAAGGCCGTGTGGTGCTATGATTCTGGACAGTCAGAGCTAGCAACAATGACAAGAAGCTGCCATGTGAAGAATAATAGGTGGCTGATTTCAGATTGTTGTATCATGTAATTGATAAAGTGTATTTTTTAGGTGTTTTGACTCATGCCACGTCTATGGCTAAAATTCGCTAGCTAACCAACAACTGTACAGTGCCTTGCAAAAGTATTCATCCCCCTTGGCATTTGTCCTATTTTGTTGCATTACAACCTGTAATTTAACTGGATTTCATGAAATGGACATGAAGTCGTGGCCAAAAGTTTTGAGAATGACACAAATATTAATTTTCACAAAGCCTGCTGCCTCAGTTTGTATGATGGCAATTTGCATATACTCCAAAATGTTATGAAGAGTGATCAGATGAATTGCAATTAATTGCAAAGTCCCTCTTTGCCATGCAAATGAACTGAATCCCCCAAAAATATTTCCACTGCATTTCAGCCCTGCCACAAAAGGACCAGCTGACATGTCAGTGATTCTCTTGTTAACACAGGTGTGAGTGCTGACGAAGACAAGGCTGGAGATCACTCTGTCATGCTGATTGAGTTCGAATAACAGACTGGAAGCTTCAAAAGGAGGGTGGTGCTTGGAATCATTGTTCTTCCTCTGTCAACCATGGTTACCTGCAAGGAAACACGTGTCGTCATCATTGCTTTGCACAAAAAGGGCTTCACAGATAAGGATATTGCTGCCAGTAAGATTGCACCTAAATCAACCATTTATTGAATCATCAAGAACTTCAAGGAGAGCGGTTCAATTGTTGTGAAGAAGGCTTCAGGGCGCCCAAGAAAGTCCAGCAAGCGCCAGGACCGTCTCCTAAAGTTGATTCAGCTGCGGGATCGGGGCACCACCAGTACAGAGCTTGCTCAGGAATGGCAGCAGGCAGGTGTGAGTGCATCTGCATGCACAGTGAGGCAAAGACTTTTGGAGGATGGTCTGGTGTCAAGAAGGGCAGCAAATAAGCCACTTCTCTCCAGGAAAAACATTAGGGACAGACTGATATTCTGCAAAAGGTACAGGGATTGGACTGCTGAGGACAGGGGGTAAAGTCATTTTCTCTGATGAATCCCCTTTCCGATTGTTTGGGGCATCTGGAGAAAAGCTTGTCCGGTGAAGACAAGGTGAGCGCTACCATCAGTCCTGTGTCATGCCAATAGTAAAGCATCCTGAGACCATTCATGTGCGGGGTTGCTTCTCAGCCAAGTGAGTGTGCTCACTCACAATTTTGCCTAAGAACACAGCCATGAATAAAGAATGGTACCAACACATCCTCCGAGAGCAACTTCTCCCAACCATCCAGAAACAGTTTGGTGACGAACAATGCCTTTTCCAGCATGATGGAGCACCTTGGCAAAAGTGATAACTAAGTGGCTCGGGGAACAAAACATCGATATTTTGGGTCCATGGCCAGGAAACTCCCCAGACCTTAATGCCATTGCGAACTTGTGGTCAATCCTCAAGAGGCGGGTGGACAAACAAAAACCCACAAATTCTGAAGAACTCCAAGCATTGATTATGCAAGAATGGGCTGCCATCAGTCAGGATGTAACCCAGAAGTTAATTGACAGCATGCCAGGGCGGATTGCGGAGGTCTTGAAAAAGAAGGGTCAACACTGCAAATATTGACTCTTTGCATCAACTTCATGTAACTGTCAATAAAAACCTTTGACACTTATGAAATGCTTGTAATTATACTACAGTATTCCATAGTAACATCTGACAAATATCTAAAGACACTGAGGCAGCAGACTTTGTGAAAATTAATATGTGTGTCATTCTCAAAACTTTTGGCCACGACTGTACACAAAATAGTCCAAATATGTTTAGTGAAATAAATAATTACTTGTTTCCAAAAATTATACAAAACCCCCCCCCGGAAAAGTGCTGCGTGCATATGTATTCACCCCCTTTGCTATGAAGCCCCTAAATAAGATCTGGTGCAACCAATTACCTTCAGAAGTCATATAATTAGTTTTTTTTAAAGTCCACCTGTGTGCAATCTAAGTGTCACATGATCTGTCCCATGACCTATATGTATATATATATGTATATATATATGTATATATATATTTGTATATGTATGTATATATGTGTGTGTGTGTGTGTGTATATATATATATATATATATATGTATGTGTATATATATATATATATATATATATATATATATATATATATATATATATATATAATCTGTTCTGAAAGGCCTCAGAGTCTGCAACACCACTAAGCAAGCTGTACCACCAAGCAAGCGGCACTATGAAGACCAAGGAGCTCTCCAAACAGGTCAGGGACAAAGTTGTGGAGTTGTACAGATCAGGGTTGGGTTATAAAAAAAAGATCTAACTTTTTTATATCCCACAGAGCACCATTAAATCCATTATTAAAAATGGAAAGAATATGGCACCACAACAAACCTGCCAAGAGAGGGCCGCCCATCCAAACGCACGGACCAGGCAAGGAGGGCATTAATCAGAGAGGCAACAAAGATAACCTGAAGGAGCTGCAAAGCTCCACAGCGGAGATTGGAGTGTCTGTCCATAGGACCACTTTGAGCCATACACTCCACAGAGCTGGGCTTTATGGAAGAGTGGCCAGAAAAAAGGCATCACTTAAAGAAAAAAATAAGCAAACACGTTTGGTGTTCACCAAAAGGCATGTGGGAGACTCCCCAAACATATGGAAGAAGGTACTCTGGTCAAATGACACTAAAATTAAGCTTTTTGGCCATCAAGGAAAACGCTATGTCTGGCACAAACCCAACACCTCATCACCCCGAGAACACCATCTCCACAGTGAAGTATGGTGGTGGCAGCATCATGCTGTGGGGATGTTTTTCCATCGGCAGGGACTGAGAAACTGGTCAGAATTTAAGGAATGATGGCGCTAAATACAGCAAAATTCTTGAGGGAAACCTGTTTCAGTCTTCCAGAGATTTGAGACTGGTGCGGAGGTTCACCTTCTGCAGGACAATGACCCTAAGCATACTGCTAAAGCAACACTTGAGTGGTTTAAGGGGAAACATTTAAATGTCTTGGAATGGTCTAGTCAAAGCCCAGACCTCAATCCAATTGAGAATCTGTGGTATGACTTAAAGATTGCTGTACACCAGCGGAACCCATCCAACTTGAAGGAGCTGGAGCAGTTTTGCCTTGAAGAATGGGCAAAAATCCCAGTGGCTAGATATGCCAAGCTTATAGAGACATGCCCCAAGAGACTTGCAGCTGTAATTGCTGCAAAAGGTGGCTCTACAAAGTATTGACTTTGGGGAGGTGAATAGTTATGCACGCTCAAGTTTTCCGTTTTTTTGTCTTATTTCTTGTTTGTTTCACAAGAAAAAATATTTTGCGTCTTCAAAGTGGTAGGCATGTTGTGTAAATCAAATGATACAAATCCTCCCAAAATCTATTTTAATTCCAGATTGTAAGGCAACAAAATAGGAAAAATGCCAAGGGGGTGAATACTTTCGCAAGGCACTGTACCGATGTATTTGAGAGAAGTGCACATTTATTTTCAAGAATAATTTAGAGGAAATACAGTTTACATGTTGTCAACAATCCTTTGGTTCAAAGCCAACCCCGTCTGTTTTGCCCCAAGAGTTGCGCACACATCAGTTTTGTTGCTGAAGAACCCACTGGGCTGTCAGACTTTTAGGTTGACACATTCATAGTATTTCTTGTAGGGATCATTGACAAACAAGTTCCTCCTCTTCCAGAATTTTGTGATAATTTTTTCCAAGAGCTTGGTCTGTGTTTCGTTACAAAACACATGCTCCATTAAACGCGTCTTTCTGGCAGGCAACTTCTTCCATTTTTTTCTTGTATCCAGCCTGTTGTGAACCAGCAGTGTCAATTCAAAGACAGAGGAGACACTGGGATAAGGTCATTTCCACAACCTTTATGGTTTCAGAAACTAAAGAAAACATTGAATGAGAGACTGTACATTACCTTGCATCTAATCCGTAGGCCACAGTGCAGCCACATGAACCTCTTCACCACTGATTTCACAGACTTCCTCTTTCCCTTCTTCAGGCTGATGTACGTGAGGTTTCTGCTTGGCTGCTGGACCTGGCTGGTAATGAGAGGTGCAAGAACCAAGCCCCACCCAAATTAGTAAAAATACATTTCATAAAACCTTTCCAGTTTCATGCCATTCAAACAAATAAAACCAGTGGATATGCCTGCCAACAATCTTATGAATTGATTTTATTGATTCATCTTTCAAATAAACAATTGAAACAAAAGCTAGGTAAACATGAATAGTAAAGAAAAAAGCTAATTGCACTTAATGAATTGAATCTGCACAATTTAACTTGGTAGGTTGAATCTGATCAAGCTAAGCAGTACTATGTGATTGCAACCCCCACCGTTACAGGATGACCTGTTGGGGTGTCTGGGTGGCTTTAGCAGACAGACAAGCCCATGCAGGGGTAGTAAGTACAGAACTCTGCACGGTTTGATGATGGATTATGGTGGAGAAGCGACATATCTGCTGCCCCCTGGCAAACAGTCAATGACCTCTGCAAGCCTATGAATACAAGAGACGGACATCTCTAAAATTAGGGAAGCCATTTAGCTACTTTTTCACAACAGATAACAGTAGCATATACAGCTGACTGCCAAACTAAAGGAAACACCAACAAAGTATCTTAATAGGATATTGAGCCACCACGAGCCAGAACAGCTCCAATGCACCTTGGCATAGATTCTACAAGTGTCTGAAACGCTACTGAAGGGATGCGTCTCCATTCTTCCAAAATAAATTCCATCAATTGGAGCTCTGTAGATGGTGGTGGAAAACGCCGTCTCAGGCGCCACTCCATAATCTGCCATAAGTATTGCGTCGCGATCTGGTAACTGAGACAGCCATGGCATATGGTTTGGTATTGAGGTATACCAAATGGTATTGAGTAGCTTGGATGAATAAAGTGCCCAGAGGTGCCCAGAGTAAACTGCCTGCTCCTCAGTCCCAGTTGCTAATATATGCATAATATTAGTATATTTGGATAGAAAACACTCTGAAGTTTCTAAAACTGTTTGAATGATGTCTGTGTGTATAACAGAACTCATATGGCAGGCAAAAACCTGAGAAAAAAATCCAACCAGGAGGTGGGAAATCTGAGGTTGGTCGATTTTCAACTCAGCCCCTATTGAAGATAGTGGGATATTGGTCATGTTGCACTTCCTAAGGCTTCCACTAGATGTCAACCGTCTTTAGAAACTTGTTTGAGGCTTCTACTGTGAAGTGGGGCCGAATGAGAGGGGAATGAGTCAGAGGTCTGGCAGAATGCTTTGAGCTCGTGACGCTCGTTCATGTGAGAGCGAGCTCTGTTCCATTTGCATTTCTATAGACAAAGGAATTCTCCAGTTGGAACATTATTGAAGATTTATGTTAAAAACATCCTAAAGATGGATTCTATACATTGTTTGACATGTTTCTACGGACTGTAACGGAACTTTTTGACATTCCGTCTGCTCCTAGTGAACGCGCTTCGTGACTTTGGATTTGTTTACAAAACGCGCTAACAAAAGTAGCTATTTGGGCATAAATGATGGACATTATCGAACAAAACAAACATTTATTGTGGAACTGGGATTCCTGGGAGTGCATTCTGATGAAGATCATCAAAGGTAAGTGAATGTTTATAATGTTATTTCTGACTTCTGTTGACTGCACAATATGGCAGATATCTTTTTGTCTTGATTGGGCTCTGAGCGCCGTACTCAGATTATTGCATGGTTTGCTTTTTCCGTAAAGCTTTTTTTTTTATTTTATTTTTTTTAAAATCTGACACAGCGGTTGCATTAACTTTTATGGCTGCATCCCGCTACCGGGATCGATATGACAACAGCCAGTGAAAGTGCAGGGCGCCAAATTCAAACAACAGAAATCTCATAATTAAAATTCCTCAAACATACATGTGTTTTATATCATTTTAAAGGTAATCTTGTTGTTAATCCCACCAAAGTGTCCGATTTCAAATATGCTTTTCAGCGAAAGCACTACAAATGATTATGTTAGGTCACCACAAAACCACAATATGCACAGCCATTTTTCCAGCGAAATATAGCAGTCACAAAAAGCAGAAATAGAGATACAATTAATCACTAACCTTTGATTATCTTCATCAGATGACACTCATAGGACTTCATGTTACACAATACATGCATGTTTTGTTTGATAAAGTTCATATTTATATAAAAAAAATCTGAGTTTACATTGGCGTGTTACATTCACTAGTTCCAAAAACATCAAGTGATTTTGCATAGCCACATCGTTTCAACAGAAATACTCACCATAAATGTAGATGATAATACAAGTTATACACATGGAATTATAGATATACCTCTCCTTAATGCAACCGCTGTGTCAGATTTCAAAAAATCTTTACGGAAAAAGCAACCCATGCAATAATCTGAGACGGAGCTCAGAAATATAATAAAATTAGCCGCCATTTTGGAGTCAACAGAAACCAGAAAAAACATGATAAATGTTTCCTTACCTTTGATGAACTTCATCAGAATGCAGTCCTAGGAATCCCAGGTCCACAATAAATGCTTGATTTGTTCGATAATGTCCGTTATTTATGTCCAATTAGCTACTTTGGTTAGCGCGTTTGGTAAACAATTCCAAAGTCACTATAACGTGACGAAATGTCCAAAAGTTCCGTAACAGTCAGTAGAAACATGTCAAACGATGTACTGAATCAATCTTTAGAATGTTGTTAACATACATCTTGAATAATGTTCCAAATGGAGAATTAGATTGACTTCAGATGAGCGGTGGAACGGAGGTCCTCCTCATGTGAACGCGCATGGTGAAAGCATGGTCAGCTCTTGGCAGTGGTGACTAATTCCTGTCTCCTTCGGCCCCCCTTCACATTAGAGTCATCAGACAAAGTTCTATTGACTGTTGACATCTAGTGGAAGCCGTAGGAAGTGAAAACTCATCAATATCTCGCTGTAATTTCAATGAGAGCTTGGTTGAAAATCTGCCACCTCAGAAAAAATCCAAACAGGAAGTGGAACTTCTCAGGTTTTTGCCTGCCATATGAGTTCTGTTATACTCACATACATAATTCAAACAGTTTTAGAAACTTCAGAGTGTTTTCTATCCAATACGAGTAATAATATGCATATATTAGCAACTGGGACTGAGGAGCAGGCAGTTTACTATGGGCACCTCTGTGCACCTTTCATCCAAGCTACTCAGTACTGCCCCTGCAGCCATAAGAAGTTAAGGAGAAGTGGATCTAAAATTCCATGTATAACACTTGTATCTTTGATCAACGTTTATTATGAGTATTTCTGGAAATTGATGTGGCTCTCTGCAAAATCACCGGATGTTTTTGGAACTACTGAACATAACGCGCCAATGTATACTGAGATTGTTTGATATAAATATGAACTTTACCGAACAAAACATACATGTATTGTGTAACATGAAGTTCTATGAGTGTCATGTGATGAAGATCATCAAAGGTTAGTGATTCATTTTATCTCTATTTCTGCTTTTTGTGACTCCTCTCTTTGGCTGGAAAAATGGCTGTGTTTTTCTGTGACCTAACAATCGTTTGTGGTGCTTTCGCTGTAAAGCCTTTTTGAAATCGGACACGGTGGTGGGATTAACAACAATATTACCTTTAAAATGGTATAAGATACTTGTATGTTTGAGGAATTTTAATTGTGAGATTTCTGTTTGAATTTGGCGCCCTGCACTTTCACTGGCTGTTGTCATATCGATCCCGTTAAGCCATAATTAACCAACAATGCAGTTTTAAGAAAATACCTTTTATTTTAAATAATTAAAGAGCAGCAATAAAATAACAATAGCGAGGCTATATACAGGAGGTACCAGTGTCGAGGTAATTGAGGTAATATGTAGTCGTGGCCAAAAGTTTTGAGAATGACACAAATATTAATTTCCACAGTTTGCTGCTTCAGTGTCTTTAGATATTTTTGTCAGATGTTACTATGGAATACTGAAGTATAATTACAAGCATTTCATAAGTGTCAAAGGCTTTTATTGACAATTACATGAAGTTGATGCGAAGAGTCAATATTTGCAACGTTGACCCTTCTTTTTCAAGACCTCTGCAATCCACCCTGGCATGCTGTCAATTAACTTATGGGCCACATCCTGACTGATGGCAGCCCGTTCTTGCATAATCAATGCTTGGAGTTTGTCAGAATTTGTGGGGTTTTGTTTGTCCACCCGCCTCTTGAGGATTGACAACAAGTTCGCAATGGCATTAAGGTCTGGGGAGTTTCCTGGCCATGGACCCAAAATATCGATATTTTGTTCCCCAAGTCACTTAGTTATCACTTTTGCCAAGGTGCTCCATCATGCTGGAAAAGGCATTGTTCGTCACCAAACTGTTCCTGGATGGTTGGGAGAAGTTGCTCTCGGAGGATGTGTTGGTACCATTCTTTATTCATGGCTGTGTTCTTAGGAAAAATTGTGAGTGAGCACACTCACTTGGCTGAGAAGCAACCCCGCACATGAATGGTCTCAGGATGCTTTTCTGTTGACATGACACAGGACTGATGGTAGCGCTCACCTCGTCTTCTCCAGACAAGCTTTTTTCCGGATGCCCCAAACAATCGGAAAGGGGATTCATCAGAGAAAATGACTTTACCCCCTGTCCTCAGCAGTCCAATCCCTGTACCCTTTGCAGAATATCAGTCTGTCCCTGATGTTTTTCCTGGAGAGAAGTGGCTTATTTGCTACCCTTCTTGACACCAGACCATCCTCCAAAAGTCTTTGCGTCACTGTGCATGCAGATGCACTCACACCTGCCTGCTGCCATTCCTGAGCAAGCTCTGTACTGGTGGTGCCCCGATCCCGCAGCTGAATCAACTTTAGGAGAGGGTCCTGGCTGAACTTTCTTGGGCGCCCTGAAGCCTTCATCACGACAATTGAACCGCTCTCCTTGAAGTTCTTGATGATCCGGTAAATGGTTTGATTTAAGTGCAATCTTACTGGCAGCAATATCCTTGCCTGTGAAGCCCTTTTTGTGCAAAGCAATGATGTGATGACGGCACGTGTTTCCTTGCAGGTAACCTTGGTTGACAGAGGAAGAACAATGATTCCTAGCACCACCCTCCTTTTGAAGCTTCCAATCTGTTATTTTAACTCAATCAGCATGACAGGGTGATCTCCAGCCTTGTCCTCGTCAACACTCACACCTGTGTTAACGAGAGAATCACTGACATGTCAGTTGGTCCTTTTGTGGCAGGGCTGAAATGCAGTGGAAATATTTTTGGGGGGATTCAGTTCATTTGCATGGCAAAGAGGGACTCTGCAATTAATTGCAATTCATCTGATCACTCTTCATAACATTCTGGAGTATATGCAAATTGCACCGGAGTATATGCAAATTGCATACAACTGAGGCAGCAGACTTTGTGAAAATTAATATTTGTGTCATTCTCAAAACTTTTGGCCACGACTGTACATGTAGAGTTATTAAAGTGATTATGCATAGATAACAGAGAGTAGCAGCAGCGTAGAAGGGGGGGGGGGGGGGGGGGGTGGGGCAATGCAAATAGTTTGGGTAGCCATTTGATTAGATGTTCAGGAGTCTTATGGCTTGGGGGTAGAAGCTGTTTAGAAGCCTCTTGGTCCTAGACTTGGCGCTCCGGTACCGCTTCCTGTGCGGTAGCAGAGAGAACAGTCTATGACTAGGGTGGCTGGAGTCTTTGACAATTTTTAGGGCCTTTCTTTGACACAGCCTGGCATAGAGGTCCTGGATGGCAGGAAACTTGGCCCCGGTGATGTAATGGGCCGTTCGTACTACCCTCTGTAGTGCCTTGCAGTCGGAGGCCGAGCAGTTGCCATACCAGGCAGTGATGCAACCCGCCAGGATGCTCTCAATGGTGCAACCTTTTGAGGATCTGAGGACCCATGGCAAATCTTTTCAGTCTCCTGAAGGGGAAAAGGTTTTGTCGTGCCCCCTTCACGACTGTATTGGTGTGCTTGGACCGTGTTAGTTTGTTGGTGATGTGGACTCCAAGGAACTTGAAGTTCTCAACCTGCTCCACTACAGCCGTGTCGTGATGTGATGATAATTGCTTAATAAACTCAGGAAACCACACCTTTGTGAAAGCACCTGCTTTCAACATACTTTGTATCCCTCATTTATTCAAGTTTTTCTATTATTTTGGCACTAACTTGTATATTCATTATCATTACACTACACGTTAGCAACACATTGACCATAGAAATAGCTAGCAAGCTAGCATGATTATGGGTAGTCTGATTAATCAGGCTGTAATACACAATTCATTGGTATATAGGCCTACACCCTGAAACATCTGTGTGCAAAATCATGTAAATGTTCCATACAAACCAAAATGTTGAATAAAAATACATTTAAACTTACTCGTACCGGTTGTCAAGGCGGTTTTAGCCCCAAGGCCAGCAGATGGTGATATTGAGTTGTTTCATTTTACTATCCAAACGCATTGTATGCAGCTGGCAATACATTCGTATCCCTCATGAACCCTTTTGTACCTAAAAAAAAATATCATTTCGGGCCGCATAGGTTTCGATTTCCTCAACTTTATTTAATGGCTAAAAGGCAACAAAAACATTTGGAAAATGTGTACTTTGGCAGGTTAGGAGAATTATGTTAAGTTTAGAAAAAGGGTTAACTAAAATGCTAAATTTGTCTCCGACGCAACTTGGACATATCTAGCTACAACCAGGTCTGCCCTGAGAACAGTCTTGGTTTCCCATAATGCGCTGTTGTTCTGATCGTTTCAACCTGATTGTCTGAACATGATATGCAACATCCAGGATTAGCATTTAGCCACTAGCATGGTGATGGAAAATGGTGTTTCATAAGGAAAGCACGTATATTTTCCCAGTTTTTCCCCGCCTTCTCGCCATTTAAAAATGTTAAGTATGAAATTGAAGCCTATGCAGCCTGAATGGAGAATGTTTTAGGTACCTACTCGTCCACAAGGGATAAGAATGTATTGCGTTTGGACGGTAAAATGAAAAGACTCAATGTCGCCATCAGCCGGCCTTTGGGCTAGTACTACTTGCTGGAAAGTATTGTTTAGACTTTTGAAAGCCAATAGGTATATGTGACTCGTTTCAGGAAACTAGGCATGTCGGGCGTCACTACTTCACAGGAGAGGCATTTGAATGTAAACAATTATTTTAGCAAAATGCATTTTGGGGCAGAAATGCCTTCCTCGAAAATGTGAACTTCCATGTGGCTTAATAACAAACTTGTATGCCATCTATAAATGCATTTTTATTTATTTTTTATTATGAGCCTAAAATGGTGCCGTCCTGGATGGTCGCCGTTTTGCAAGCTCCGACCCAACTTTGCTGTTTGATCATTTTGTTGTTTATTTTTACTCTGTTTTCATGAAATGTATCCGCTATTATTTCTTACAACCGACAAGAACTCTTGAACAACAGATCGGCAGTTACTTACCCCAATTCTGCTTTCTACTTCGACTCATCTGCCCTGGACTCTCTAATTCCAACCTAAAATTCGGGCTACCCAAAAGTAAACTCCGGCGTTAGAGGCAAGAGAGGGGGGATCCTGGTGAGATTAAAACTTGTTGTTAATCCCACCAAAGTGTCCGATTTCAAATAGGCTTTTCAGCGAAAGCACCACAAACGATTATGTTAGGTCACCACCAACTCACAGAAAAATTCTGCCATTTTTCCAGCCAAAGAGGAGTCACAAAAAGCACAAATAGAGATAAAATTAATCACTAACCTTTGATGATCTTCATCAGATGACACTCATAGGACTTCATGTTACACAATACATATATGTCTTGTTCGATTAAGTTAATATTTATATCCAAAAACCTCAGTTTACATTGGCGCCATGTTCAGAAATGCCTCCAAAATATCCGGAGAAATTGCAGAGAGCCACGTCAAATAACAGAAATACTCATCATAAACTTTAATGAAAGATACATGTTTTATATAGAATTAAAAGATACACTTGTTCTTAATGCAATCGCTGTGTCAGATTTCAAAAAGCTTTACGGCAAAACAAAATATTCAATCTGAAAACAGTGTTCAGCCACAAAAGCAAGCCATACAGTTACCCGCCAAATTGTGCAGTCAACAAAACTCATAAAAAGCATTATAAAATCTTCACTTACCTTTGCTGATCTTCGCCGGAATGCACTCCCAGGACTCCCACTTCCACAATAAATGTTTGTTTTGTTCGGTAATGTCCATCATTTATGTCTAAATAGCTATTTTTGTAGCGTGTTTGGTAAACAAATCCAAAGTCAGGAATGCATTCACTAAAAGCTGACAATGTCCAAAAGTTCCGTAACAGTCAGAAGAAACATGTCAAACGATGTATTGAATCAATCTTTAGAATGTTAACATAAATCTTGAATAACGTTCCAACCGGAGAATTACATTGACTTCAGATGAGCGATGGAACAGAGCTCCCTCTCATGTGAACGCGCATGGTCAAAGAATGGTCAGGTCATGGCAGACCTGACTAATTCCCTTCTCATTCGGCCCCCCTTCACAGTAGAGGCATCAGACAAGGTTCTACAGACTGTTGACATCTAGTGGAAGCGGTAGCAAACTCATCCATATCTCGCTGTGATTTCAATAGGATCTTGGTTGAAAATCGACCAGCCTCAGAATTTCCACGTCCTGTTTGGATTTTATCTCAGGTTTTTGCCTGCCATATGAGTTCTGTTATACTCACAGACATAATTCAAACAGTTGTAGAAACTTCAGAGTGTTTTCTATCCAATACTAATAATAATATGCATATATTAGCAACTATGACTGAGGAGCAGGCCGTTTACTCTGGGCACCTCTGTGCACCTTTCATCCAAGCTACTCAATAATGCCCCTGCAGCCATAAGAAGTTAAGGCAATGGGGGAAAAAAAACTGTCACTTGATAATAAAATAGATCCCCTCCGATCGCGGATTTACTACCGACTGGACTCTCGGAACTGCAATATTCTTTGCTTTTCAGAAACATGGCTCTCAGACAAGATACCCCCCATAGCTATCCAACTAGATGGATTCTCCATTCACCTGGCGGACAGGACAGTGGGGCAAATTGAGGGGGGAGAGTTTCCCTCTTCATCAACTCTAACTGGTGTGCTTATTCCAGCGCGGTAGAAGTGTCGACCCACTGTTCACCTGTCTTGGAATACCTGATGGTCAAATGATGACCCTTCTACTTCCCAAGGGAGTTGTAGGCTGTTATTGTTACTGCTGTATAAATTCCACCTCAGGACAATTAAAATACAAGCTGGCGCTTAACGAACTGTACACAGCTTTAAACAAGCAGGAAACCCCTTTTAAGATTGTATTGGCAGACTACATCCAAAAAGGTGTATTGCCGCCATATATTGGGTTGGGTAAAAACTGATATACAATCCACACTTTATTTTTTTGGGGGGGGGGGGGGTTAAAATCCAAATATCAAATTTAAAACACATTTTTACCTTGGTGCCTAACCGAACCGTACCTACCAGCTCTCTAAATCGGGTAAACAATATTTACCTGAGAATATTTTGTCTCAAATTTCAAGCAGCCGGACAAACCACAGACAACCGGTAGAGTAAGTTTAAATTAATTTTACTCAACATTCTGTGTTGTATATGTAACAGTTTAACTTTACGTCCGTCCCCTCGCCCCGACCCGGGCACAAACCAGGGACCCTCTGCACACATCAACAACAGTCACCCACGAAGCATCGTTACCCATCGCTCCACAAAAGCCGCGGCCCTTGCAGAGCAAGGGGAACCACTACTTCAAGGTCTCAAAGCGAGTGACGTCACCGTTTGAAAGGCTATTAGCGCGCATCACCGCTAACTAGCTAGCCATTTCACATCGGTTACATATACTCAGTGTATAACTACCGCTTAATCAGACTAGAGTATGTATGGGATGGCATTTGATAACCTTAGAATGTGGTAATCATAGCCACGAAAGTCGCCTTGTTAGGCAAGAGATTAGCTATTATGATTGTAAAACAGAGCAATAGTTTACAGAAAACATTGAATTTATCACAGGTAGCTATTTTCTGAATAATGTGACAAAGCATTACATACCAGAGACGTTCCTTGCCATGGTGTCCCCCATCTTTTTTTGTTACGCAATGAACTACTACGGTGTACCACATTAGGAAATCAGTACGCGATCCTGTAAAAAGTTAGTTTTCTTGCTCGCACATCTCATGAAACATCCTTTTGGTGTTTATTGCGTGTTTTACAGATATTTTGTTAATAAACTTGCATCATGGAAATAACTTCAGTATGCATCTTATAGGCTAGTAATTATACAACAGAATTTCACTTGAAAGTAGTGCAAAGTTGTGCTTTATTCCAGTATATACCTTGGAGTGGAGTTGGTGTTTTTCTTTAAAACATACAAATATACTTTTCTTTTAAAGAACAGGTCAAAAACATTACTAATGCTGAATATAGATGTTATGTGATGCATTTCAAACATAAAGATAATACATAGTACCTCACATCATCAATATCATTAATCTGTATAACCAGGAAAGATTATTTCTGTGAAAGAGGGGAACATTTACTTAAAACAATCTTTAAAGCATAACTTTCGATCTACCATAAATGAATGCAGTAACATTTACAAACAAAAACAAAAGTGCTTTTCATATAAAGTCCTGATAAGAGGCTCAACAAGCACTTTTCAAACCTCCTCAACCATCCAGTGTGCCTCTTTAAACCATTGACCTAATTAACCTAAAGAGGAATTAAATTGCTGACATTTTTTCTTCTTTTTAACAAATATATTAGGGTCACTAAAGCACAAAATACAGAAGAAAAACACATCTGCTTGTCAAGAATGACGGCAGCAGGTAGCCTAGTGGTTAGAGCGTTGGACTAGTAACCGAAAGGTTGCAAGATCGAATCCCCGAGCTGACAAGGTAAAAATCTGTTGTTCTGCCCCTGAACAAGGCAGTTAACCCACTGGTCCTAGGCCGTCATTGTAAATAAGAATTTGTTCTTAACTGACTTGCCTAGTTAAATAAATAAAATAATACATCTAGAAGATGTACCGCATGAAAGAGCTGGTGAGTTATCAAAAGTACTCAAATGGACATGGTAAACCATGGCTAGGATTTGGTGTGAGTCTGCTTTCTCTTATGGTCCAAAGCTGAGGTACGTTGATTCTGCTCTGAAAGCCAGACATTTTACCCCAATAATTTGAGGCATCAGATGGGGCTGGGGACATGCTCACCAACCAGCATATACTGGCTCGGCATCACATGGGATCCCATAGTATCGACCTTGCGGCCGCTCTTTGCGTAACAGAGGTTGTCGTACGAGGGAAAGCTCTCCGTCTGTGTCTCGCCTTCGACGCAACACCAGCAGGATGACGAAGAGTAGGGCCACTGGACCAGAGAAAATAAAGAAAACACATCAAAAGACTGTTTGCAACAAGACTACAACGTTCACTTACTACTACTACTACATTATTACTTCAGCATGATTTCTATTTCACTTTGTTTTTGCTACAAGATGTGGCCTCCTGATCAAATGACCTCTAAACAAGATAATTCAATCATATATTTGGATATTTGTACTTAGTAGTGCCCAGAAAATGCATACAATTTGTGCAATTAGAATAAATAAACAAGGTTCAAGTCAGTGAACAACTTTTCTCAAAGGGTCACAAAAAAAAAAAGTTAATATGGGAAGCCAATTATTTTGCTCACTTCATTATGACAGCTTGACAAGGGTTTTCAACATCTAAGTGGTAGCCTAAAGTTCAAACCACTTTCCTTCCACTACACCAATATTTTCAACATGTTTCTTCAGACATACCTCCTCCTCCTATGACAAGTAGAGCAATGGTGACGGGGGCCAGCTCACACTCCTCCCCTGCCTTGCGAAAGAAGGTCTCCATGCAGTAACCTGGAGCAGTGCTGCCTTCAGGACAGAAGGCATCACCGGGGCACAGGATGGGGTTCACATCTGGACTCTGTGGAACAGATGAAGTGAGCCTTGGTCATTCAAGCTGGTCAGGAAATCCCTTAATGATACTTTCAGTATTGGAGGTGTTTACTGGGAGTAAGGGATGTGGTACTGACTGGGCAGTAGTGGTTTTCAGGGCAGAGGTTACAGGTCTCCTGGCCCCAGCGGATCTGGAAGAAGCCGCTGCTGCAGATTTGACACATACTCTGACGGGGAGCCTTGTGCATACCTGTCCAAAACCAAACATCATCTCATCAATACATTCTAATCAGATTCCTCCACTAAAATGTCATCCATTTAAAACTGACTGAATCTCTGCTATTACGGTGTACTATCTTAAATTATACTGAACAAAAATATGAACACAACATGTAAAGTGTTGGTCCCATGTTTCATGAGCTGAAATAAAAGATCCCAGAAATTTTCCATACGCACAAGCTTCTCTCAAATTTTGTGCACAAATTTCTCCTTTGCCAAGATAAATCCATCCACCAGACAGGTGTGGCATATCAAGAAGCTGATTAAACAGCATGATCATTACATACACTACAGTTCAAAAGTTTGGGGTCACTTAGAAATGTCCTTCTTTTTTAAATGTTTTGCCCATTAAAGTAACATAAAATTGATCAACAATACAGTGTAGACATTGTTAATGTTGTAAATGACTATTGTAGCTGGAAACGGCTAATTTGTAATGGAATATCTACATAGGCCCATTATCAGCAACCATCACTCCTGTGTTCCAATGGCATGTTGTGTTAGCTAATCCAAGTTTAGCATTCTAATTGATCATTAGAAAACCCTTTTGCAATTATGTTAGCACAGTTGAAAACTGGTGTTCTGATTAAAGAAGCAATAAAACTGGTCTTCTTTAGACTAGTTGAGTATCTGGAGCATCAGCATTTGTGGGTTCGATTACAGGCTCAAAATGGCCAGAAACAAATAGCTTTCTTCTGAAACTCATCAGTCTATTCTTGTTCTGAGAAATGAAGGCTATTCCATGTGAGAAATTTCCAAGAAACTGAAGATCTAGTACATCGCTGTGTACTACTCCCTTCACAGAACAGCGCAAACTGTCTCTAACCATAATAGAAAGAGTGGGAGGCCCCGGTGCACAACTGAGCCAGAGAACAAGTACATTAGTGTCTAGTTTGAGAAACAGAAGCCTCACAAGTCCTCAACTGGCAGCTTCATTAAATAGTACCCACAAAACACCAATCTCAACGTCAACAGTGAAGAGGCGACTCCGGGATGCTGGCCTTGAGACTGGTGTAATCGAACCCACAAAATGCTGATGCTCCAGCTACTCAACTAGTCTAAAGGCCAGTTTTATTGCTTCTTTAATCAGAACACCAGTTTTCAGCTGTGCTAACATAATTGCAAAATAGTTTTCTAATGATCAATTAGCCTTTTAAAATTATAAACTTGGATTAGCTAACACAACGTGCCATTGGAACACATGAGTGATGGTTGCTGATAATGGGACTCTGTACGCCTATGTAGATATTACTTCTTTTTTCCCCAAAAAAATCAGCCGTTTCCAGCTACAATAGTCATTTACAACATTAACAATGTCTACACTGTATTTCTGATCAATTTGATGTTATTTTAATGGACAAAAAAAAAAGTGCTTTTCTTTCAAAAACAAGGACATTTCTAAGTGACCCTAAACTTTTGAATGGTAGTGTAGGTGCACCTTGTGCTGGGGACAATAAAAGGCCACTAAAAATGTGCCACAGATGTCTCAAGTTGAGGGAGTGTGCAATTGACATGCTGACTGCAGGAATGTCCACCAGAGCTGTTGCCAGAGAATTAAATGTTAATTTCTCTACCATAAGCCACCTCCAACATTGTTTTAGAGAATTGGCAGTACATCAAAGCGGCCTCACAACCACAGACCACGTGTAACCACGCCAGCTCAGGACCTCCACATCATGTTTCTTTGCCTGTGGGATCGTCTGAGACCAGCCACCCGGACAGCTGATGAAACTGTGGGTTTGCACAACCGAAGAATTTCTGCACAAACTGTCAGAAATCGTCTCAGGGAAGCTCATTTACATGCTCGCCGTCTTCACTAGGGTCTTGAACTGACTGCAGTTCGGCATCGTAACCGACTTCAGTGGGAAAATGCTAACATTCGATGGCAACTGGCGTGCTGGAGAAGTGTGCTCTTCATGGATGAATTCTGGTTTCTACTGTACTGGGCAGATGGCAGACAGTGTGTATGGCGTCATGTGGGCGACAGTTTGCTGATGTCAACGTTGTGTGCTCCATGGTGGCGGTGGGGTTATGGTATGGGCAGGCATAAGCTACGGACAACGAACACAATTGCATTTTATCGATGGCAATTTGAATGACGAGATCCTGAGGCCCATTGTCGTGCCATTCATCTGCCGCAGTCACCTAATGCACAGCCCCATGTCGCAAGGATCTGTACACAATTCCTGGAAGCTGAAAATGTCCCAGTTCTTCCTGCATACTCACCAGACATGTCACCCATTGAGCATGTTTGGGATGCTCTGGATCGATGTGTACGACAGCGTGTTCCAGTTCCTGCCAATATCCAGCAACTTCGCACAGCCATTGAAGAGGAGTGGGACAACATTCCACAGGCCACAATCAACAGCCTGATCAACTCTATGCGAAGGAGATGTGTTGCACTGCATGAGGCAAATGGTGGTCACACCAGATACTGACTGGTTTTCTGGTCCAGGCCCCTACTTTTTAATGTATCTTGTTGCATGTTGTATTTATATTTTTGTTCAGTGTAGATCATGCCTTCATTTAGTGTGTTTATAGATGTAATCAATGCAGTGCCAGATAAACCATCTGTGAATAGAGCTACTTCATATACAGTCATAGTCTAATATTTACTTTATAATACATTGAATGGAACATTCTCAGAAAAACATTTTAAACATTCTCTTTAATATTTTAACACACTGCATGCATTATAAATAGCACAATTGATATTGTTGGCTGGCACTGGCAGTTACCTGGACGACATGGTGTGCACTCCTTGGCAGCTGGCTGCAGAGACTCTGTACCAGCAGGACAGATCTGACACAGAGCACAACTGGAGGAGCTGTGGGAGGGACGGCCACAAGGGTGCAATGAATAGGGAAGAACTTATTTACAAAATACTGTTTAATACAGCTGGCTATCACCACCCCATGTCTGATGACTGAACTATGAAATAATTTCTTCAATGCCTACTACTAACCCAATTGTGTGTGTGTGTGTGTGTGTGTGTGTGTGTCCTGTTTTGGGAAGTAATATCAGTTGCATTGCATGAGATGAGAGCATGTGATGTTAGATCTGCAGACAAGCAACAGGGCCAGTTGTGTGGATCCCGCTGCAGTGCAAACCACACTAGTTAAGAAAACACAAATCTAAGGTGACAAAAGGGCCACTTACTTGCAGAACGTTCCCTGTTGACATGGACTGCACGATGTGGCATTTTGTTGTGATGTATAGAAACCTGAAAATAACACATTCCATTTAAAAAACAGATACATCCAATTTAATATTTCTAAAGAGTTGGATTACTTGAATGTGCATGACTGAAGCCCAGCTCTTATACAGTAGAGCTGATTGTTTTCGTCAGTTGTTACAACATTTTTATTCACTCCTTTTTCTCTGCGTAGGCATGGATGAACAAACAAACACACTATAATATAATAATAGTAACAAGTAAGTCATTATTGCGATGATTATACAACAAGAACAGAAACATATTGATATAAATACCTGGAGAACAGCTTCGGCAGGAGTCGGAGCCTGTGTTGTTGCTGTAGGAGCCTGGGGAGCAGGACTGACACATAAGGCTGCCGGTAAAACTGCAAGGTGAGATGGAGAACAGGAAGAGGGTCAATGCAACAGTGGTATACAGAATGTTTGTGAATCAACTATGCCCTCAGTTGACAGAGACGTACTTGGTGTAAAAACCCTGGCTGCAGGGCTGACATCGCTGTTGTCCAGCCAGAGGCTGAAAGAACCCTCTGGAACATGGGAGGCAAGCCCCAGCGAACAGACACAGCCCTGGCTCATGGCAGCAGGAACACAGCAGGGTGTCTGGGGAGACATCAGAAGGCTGTTATTGAACAGGTGGTGCTGTTCACAACACTTACCACCTTCATTTTACATTTGAGCCAAAGAAGCTTTCGCTTTCAGTTAGTCTGTAGAGGTCAGAGAAATTTCAGGAGTCAAATAATACACCAACGCTTACATACCAACAACACAACTCCTGTGTCCACATCCACAAAAAATAGATGTTACATGGGTAAAAACGACATTACAGTGCTGCATCAATTGGCTGTGCTGTGTTTCTACCAAATTTATAGGTTGTGGTGAGAAACAAAACCGAGTAATTATTTGGGTTACTGACAATGCTCTTAACCGCTAGGCTACCTGCTGCCCCTTCACTCCCTTCACTGAAACTAAGCATCTTTCTGCCAGGCCAGGGTAAGTAAGGCTAGCAGGACATCTAGACTCACCATTGTCAGAGTAGGACCCTGGGACACAGGTCTCACAGGTGGAGGTGTTGAGGGCAGAGCAGCCTGGGGATGTGGTGCTGAGGATCATGGGTGTGGTCACGGTCACATTCTCACTGACTGTGGTGGTCTCACTGACTCTGGTGGTCGCCGTCACATTCTCAATGAATGTGGTGTTCATCACAGCAGGAACCATCGTGGGAGCTGTCGTCTGGCTCACCACCACACCTGTTATAACCAGACTTTTAGAGCAAATAGTTCTAGAAACAGGAAAACATTTATATTCCCAGCCTCTCTCTAAGTAGCAATGTGGTAGATAGACAAAGGCATACCCTGGAAATAGAGCAGATCATGACATGGGAAGCTGGATTTTCTGGAAAAATAATGGGTCAATGACTAATTAGTATGGTTCAGAAGAAAAATGGTCATTGGAGATTGGTATTTGATGGCTTTGAAAGGACTGGAGATGAGAAGACGGTATGGGGTGTTGAACATTTAATGCAGAACAGACAGGTACCAACACTGGAACAGCGTCAGCACACGGCTAACAACGACATCCGAACATTAACACAGCAGTGGGGAACGGAGCTGGGGAACTGACAATTATAGGGGAGGTAATAAACAGGTGATTGAGTCCAGGTGAGTCCAATAATCGCTGATGCACGTGTGTGTACTGATGGTGGCAGGAGTGAGTAATGCTGGGGAGCCTGGCACCTTTGAACGCCAGGGGGAGGGGGAGGGGGAGGGGGAGGGGGAGGGGGAGGGGGAGGGGGAGGGGGAGCAGGAGCAGGCGTGACAGGCTTAACACATTTCAGGAGGTCGTGTGACACCTACAGTGCCGTGAAAAAGTATTTGTCTGCTTTCTGGTTTCCTCTATGGCATAATGGGAACCATGTCGTCCAAAAGTTGAATCAAGTTTGCCAAAAAGCACCTGGAAGATCATCAAGACTCTTGGAAGAATGTTCTATGGACAGAGATATCAAAAGTATAACTTTTTGGGTGACATGGGTCCCATTATGCCTGGCAAAAACCAAACACTGCTTTCCACATTAAGAACCTCATACCAACAGTTAAGCATGGTGGTGGTAGCCTGATGGTTTGGGGATGCTTTGCTGCCTCAGGACCTGGATGACTTGCCTTAATAGAAGGAACCATGAAATCTGCTCTGTATCAGAGAATTCTACAGGAGAATGTCAGGCCATCCGTCTGTGAGCTGAAGCTAAAGTGCAGTTGGGTCATGCAGCAAGACAATGACCCAAAAGACACAATCAAGTCTACATGAAAATGGCTAAAAAGCAACACATTTGAAGTTTTGGAATGGCCTAGTCAAAATCCAGACCTAATCCCAATTGTGATGTTGGGCTTGAAACAAGCAATTCATCCTTGAAAACCCACAAATGTTGCTGAGTTACAGCAGTTCTGCATGGAAGTGGGCCAAAATTCATCCATAGCGACGTGAGAGACTGATCAATAACTACAGGAAGTGTTTGGTTGGAGTCATTGCAGCTAAAGGTGGCACAACCAGTTATTGCTTGTAAAGGGGCAATTACTTTTTCACAAATGAGCATTGGGTGTTACATAACTTTGTTTATGAAATAAGTATGTCATTGTTATTTGTTCACTCAGGTTCCCTTTATCTTTTATTATGTTTTGGTTGAAGATCCGATAACATTCAGTATTAAAACATATGCAAATGTAGAGAAAATCAGAAAGGGGGCAAAAACTTTTTCACGGCACTGTAACCTTCCCCTCACTGTAATTAGATTATCTTTCAGTAGGCATTCACAGATTTCAACCCTTACTGTTTGAGGAAAATCCATCAGTAATAGGCCTTTGTGGCATATTCTCCAAATCCCTTTTGTATTTGTGGTCTTATAAATTGTAAAGCACATGTTTTTTTAAGCCTGGTTTCTAATCAAAGAATGGCACAAAGTTCCAACATGAAAGATTTTAGACGTCTACTTCCTCATTCCTTTGATATTTTACAATGATGCTGCCATTCTGAATCACACCCAACTGATCTATTTCACAATGTGGTAGCCAATGTTTCACAATAAGTATTTCAAAGTAAGTCTTCTTTAGGATATGTAGCTATTTGTGGACAGGTCAGACACCATGATATCTTGTCTCATTATCACATGCCGTTAACACAAGGTATCATGGTGTCTGACCTGTCAGTGAGTTGGGGAAACAGAAGCAAACAGAGACCTTATTGTCGCAGTAATCACATTAGCCATGAGCTGAGCTGCTTTGCTAAGAGAAAGACACCCTCTTCAATAATTGCAATTATTCAAAACCAGGTCATATGATTTCCCCTGGTTTAAACTCCAAAATGCTCCGAGTTGGCCAGGGCCTTCTGTGTGTACTGTACATTATATTCTATTGCGTTTAGATTGCCAGAGCATTGGGAACTGCTTGGGTAATTTACAGTTTTGCTGAAGTGCTTGATGAATAAAATATTAAAATGTCTTAACATGACAAGTGGAATGTTAAACTTTTATAGCTGCATTTATGCAACAAAGTTGCAAAGCAGTGTGTAATTTTGCATTCAGTCATTTATGAACGTTTTGAATCATTCAATTAGTTATCACGTTTTGTAAAATATGTCAAATCAAATCAAAATTGTGACATATGGTGTGGCTGTCTTGACAAAGTTTACAAACAAAAAAGGTATCTACAGTGCCATTGGCACAAGTGGGTACCTCAAATAATCCCATGTAAACAAATTGCCTTTAGTCATATCTAGATATCTAAAAACAGAGTGCTGCCTGCTAAAGCTAACGTTAATGTTGATTAGCTAAGACAACAAACCTTACCTAACAGACAGGCGGCAGCAATCGTAGACAAAACTCCCCAACATTCCATACTCCACATATTATCGGCACAAAAAAGTTAATAATTTCATCTCTGACAGTTTAGGGTTCTTTCTTTTTGTGAAGTCCAGTGAGTCGCTGGTTGCTTGTCGCCCTCATCAATGTCATATGACAAGACACAAATCATGTGATTTTACTTACGAGTTTTCGGTAACAACTTAATGCGCAACCGCAGAACACTTATCAGAAAATCAAGCTGGCCTTGATGTCTCCAGCCAAACTGAATGAAATCAATGAACATATACACACACACAATGCTTTAATTAAATTATTTTTTCCTAGGCGCAAACATTACAGTGAAACTACTTCCTGTATTCGACTTTTCCCCACCCCATTCTCTTCAATGTGTGTTGCAAATCTCATTATACTATACAGGGGCCCAATTTATTTAATTTAACTAGGCAAGTCAGTTAAGAACAAATGTATATTTACAATGACGCCTACCGGGGAACAGGCCCAACGCTCTAAACACTAGACTACCTGCCACCCCAATATCTGAACCAATAAATATTTATAAAAAATAATTGTTTTGTTTTTTTAACACACAGAAAGGGCTAAAAACAAATACTTTAATTATTTATTTATAAACAATACATATGAACAAACAAAATAGTTGAGTTTCTTTGAGCTCTCAAGAACGCTTTGGGTCACAACAGTGAAATGTAATCTAGATGGTCTAAACACAGGCATAACACACATTTACAACAACTATTACATGAAAACGTTGTACACAATATACTTTCATAGTGTACAGTGAGGCAATCGTACAATGACGTGTATGATTGGTTACATTCTCCTCCCTCAAATGTGTTGTGGCCAGTAAAAAAAAATCCCATTTGTGCAAATTTAAGATATAAATGACAAGACCATTTAACCATAAATGACAAGACCATTTAACCATAAATAAACAAAGAACCAAACCATCAAGCAATGTGCAAAAAGCTCCAACAATCAGAATATGTTTAAGAGGAACACAGATTAGATGTAAATTTGATGATACTGCTGATGATTCAGTTTCTTCCTGCAGGTTGGGCATGTCTGTGATTTGGCAAGTGAGTCACTTATGCATGTGTTGCAGAACAGGTGACCACACTGGGAGGAGACTAGCGTTCTCCCACCATCAATTATCTGAGGGGTGCGGCAGAAGCTTGTTTACAAGGTGCATACAATTAATGCTTCACACAACAGCCAGTTACACTGATTTCCAGAGGCTTAACATCAAGGGAAAAGTGAAAGTCTGACTTACCTCTCCGAACGTGTCCATACAGATGGGACAACTGATTGTTGTTGGGGTTGATCTGTGAACAACAGAATCCATGCATTTTAACCACACCTTTAGAGTGGGGCTACAGTCACAATTGTACAGGTTATAGTAAGGTAAGCAGGGTGGTCTGATCGGTCTCACCTGGCTGTGCTACTGGGCTCAGGGGCAGTGGAGAGGGGGGCTGTCGCTGGACTGTCAGGAACAACAACAGCTGCCTCTTCTTCATCACTGCTCAGCACGTAACTTTCCCAGTCACGTCTTCGCTTTGGACCTTGTTTTGGACCCACAAAAGGCATTCAACACTAGCCTCAACTCAACATATAAATCACATTTCTAAATGATGATGATATTCAGAGAAAAACTCACCTTCATCTACAACCTGCAATGGACGTCAAAGGCCAGGGAAATTGAGTCAATATGAAACAGCAAAAGAGAATATTAAAATTCACACATACACCATGTGAAAAGTGACAATTAAATGCGATTGGCTACTTGCAGATTTGCACTCACCACTAGAGTCATTGTTGTTCGTGAGGTCCACAAAAGATGATGTAAAAACCTGATAGGTCAAATCAACCATTTCCTCTTCCGCAACCAAGGGATCACCTGTCAAAGGGTTAGAGACAATCACACCTGCATACATAGACAAAAAAGCCTACTGGTATACGCCACTGTATTTATCTGAACAGTGACGCCTAAACTTTTAATTTGGCTCTATACGCCAGCATTGTGAATTTGAGATCAAATGTTTCATATGAGGCGATAGTACAATGCCACCTTTTAGTTGAGGGTATTTTCATACATATCTGTTTACCGTTTAGAAATGAAAGCACTGTTGGATATATTTGCAGTTTATTTTGGGTGTGTTTCGGATTATGTTGTGCTCAATAGGAATTGAATGGTGAATAATGTATTGTGTCATTTTGGAGTAAATTGTATTGTAAATAATACAATACGTTTCTAAACACTTCTACATTAATGTGGATGCTACCATGATTACGGATAATCATGAATAATGAGTAATCACGGTAGCATCTACATTAAAGTAGGAGTGTTCAGAAACATCTTCTATTCTTATTTACAATAAAAGTGACTCAAACTATTCCCCATTCAGTTCCAATTGGGCAAAGCATAATCTGAAACAGAACCAAAACAAACTGCAAATGCATCCAAAGAGTTTGTAGTCACAAGCTTGACAGTCATTGAGTGCAAGGAATATGGGTTCAAATACTTAACTTTTGACTACTTCAATACACTATAAGTGAATTTGCCCAAATACATATGACTTCCTCAAATGGAGGGACTAGATACATAGTGCTTTCATTTCTAAAAGCAGTAAATCAAATGTATGAAAATTGTGCCAACAGAAATTGTTTGAATTTGTAATGCACTAATTGAATAATTCAATTCAGAAATTGAACTTGTATTTTATGATTTGAAACAGAAATGAATTAATTTAGCATTTAATTTTCAAATTGAATATTTATATATTAAGTTCCAATATGGTAGATATTGCATTCACTGTCTTCCAAGTTAACAAACTATCATTTAAGTTAATCAAAGTCTAATACATTCAACTTCTCAGATGCATTCAGTTCTATAAATTCAGATTCAAAACCAGAGACAACATCCTGGTACTATGCCAGCCAGGAAAGATAGAGGAGAACAGATCAAACTCTCTCTGTGGTAAACAGAAGCTTCTGGCGGTTTCTGAAGCCAATGTGGCATATTGCATTCATTTTCTTTCTATGAATTTGGCTCTAGTGTTTTTACTGTTTTGGCAATAAGCTATTATGACCACATTCCTGAAAGTGAAGACTCTGGAACATGGACATGCCTTCTGTCTCCCCTCTATGATGATCACAGGCCGTGCAGGACACGTTAGAAGGGAGCGTTAGCAGGGAGCGTCACAAAAAAAAAAAATTGGCGTCTAAGAAAATAGACTGAACAAAAATAGAAACGCAACATGCAACAATTAAGGATTTTACTGAGTTACAGTTAATTTAAGGAAATCAGTCAATTGAAAATAATGAATTAGGCCCTAATCTAAATCGATTTCACATGACTGGGCAGGGGCGCAGCCGTGGGTGGGCCTGGGAGGGCATAGGCCCACCCACTGGGGATCCAAGCCCAGCCAATCAGAATGAGTTATTCCCCCAAAAAAGGGCTTTATTACAGACAGAAATACTCCTCAGTCTTATCAGCTGTCCGGGTGGCCTGTCTCAGATGATCCCGCAGGTGAAGAAGCCGGGTGTGGAGGTCCTAGACTGGCGTGGTTACACGTGGTCTGCGGTTGGACATACTGCCAAATTCTCTAAAACGAAGGCTTATGGTAAAGAAATTAACATTAAATTCTCTGGCAACAGCTCTGGTGGACATTCCTGCAGTCAGCATGCAAATTGTGTGCACCCTCAAAATAAGAGATCTGTGGCATTGTGTTTTGTGACAACTGCGCATTTAAGTGTGGCCTTTTATTGTCCTCAGCACAAGGTGCACCTGTGTAATGATCATGCTGTTTAAATCACCTTTTTGATTTGCCACACATTTCAGGTGGATGGATTATCTTGGCAAAGGATCAATGCTCACTAACAGGGACGTAAACAAATTTGTTAACAAAATTTGAGCCAACTTTTGTGCGTATGGGACATTTCTGGGATCTTTTATTTCAGCTCATGAAACATGGGACCAACACTTAACCTGTTGCATTTATATTTTTGTTCAGTATAGTTGAAAAGCCCGGTCACAGCCCTTCTTAGGATAACCTTTCCACTCCCTATTTAAATCTTGTGGCTGACTGGGTTCGAACCAGGTCTCTTGCATGTCACAAGACTGTTAGCCCACTTAGCTAAAGCCTATAGGGATAAGTTCAGGAAGTTTATGTAAAGGACGACAAGCTGCTTGCTTATAGAGTACTGCTTTCCCCCTCATTCAGCTCATAGAGAATTTCATTCAGGATCTGCCTTGGAAACACGTGACCGCCATCCTAAAGATTTCCAACCTGGGCATTTCTCAATAAAAAAAGTATGATCACATTTATAGTAAAATAAATGCCACAGTAGCAGTTTAAGTATTTCCGCTGTTGTGTTTCAAAGCTGGTAAATTAATTGCAAAGTCAAAGAACTACGCAAACCGCTAGGGAAGAGAAGACAATGCTTTTACAAGTCAGACAATCTCACAGGCACAAACATGACTTGAGTCGCACAACGACGGTAACCTCCTGCCCTTACAAGGGGCAGATGAACATTTGTCTTAACTAAAATATCACAGATGAAAGACTCAGGTCACAAAAAATGTAATTATTCAATATACCATAGTAGTACATTTACTGTTTTAGAAACATTACAAAGAATGCTCAGACTTCAGTTTGTGTAATTTTGAAATATTTTGGCTGGTAAATCTGAGTGGCTGGTGGACCAAAAATGTATTGTATGCCCCGGACTCTAACCCACCACACTATTGAAAAAGGCCTTGTTCAATTGTGCAAGGGACAACACTTCAAGCTGATGGTTGAGTTTCACAGATCCCCATCTGCGACATTCAGCCCCCAACAACTTCAGTGGTTGAGCTGAGCGCAACTGTAGATCCAAGTCCAGTGGCACCACTGTAAAGGACAGACTCGAACTCAGGATTTATGCCTCGAAAACACACGTGACCGCCCTCCTGAAGCATTCCAGCCTATCACACTATTAAAAATGTATTTCTTCAATTATATAAGGGGCAACACTTGTCTAAAAAGCGAGTATCACAGATCCCCATCTGCTACACCAATACAAATCTTCACGATCCAGCAAGGTTACTCATCAAAAGAGCATGGTTTGGTGATCCATGCTTATGTGATGAGCAACCTGAAGGCATAGTTTCAAGTCTTTTGCAAAGTTAGTAATTATAAAAGGGTAACATGTGGCTGACTGGGTTAATATAGAACGCAGTTTGGGTCTTTGCGTGTCAATAATGATACGTCAAATAACACGTTGACGAGTCAAATAAGCTTGTTAACTAATCATGACTTGAAAATGACTGCACGTCACAATTTAATTTAACACGTTCATATATATTTTTTAATGTAGTTACACATTGATAACACCATCACTCGTATTTCATGTCACAACGATTCATTGATAAGTATGCTATGACGCTGGTAAAGTTTTGTCCCGCGCACCTGCCCTTCCCCAAGCTCTGTCTGGACAGTGCTGGTCATAAAAAAGCTAGCTAGCTGATGTATGCAAACAATGTTCTTCCCCAAAAACATAGCAAAACGACAATCTGTTTCAGTAGCTATAGTTAGCTAGCTATCTAGCTAGGTGTCATCTAAAATACAGCTAATTTATAAAGAAAGTTATTTGATTAATGGTGGTCGGACCCATCTGTGTGAAGCTATCAAAAGTAAATGTAATTGCAAAAATATACTAAAGTATCAAAATTAAAAATTATTTCATTCATCATATTTAGCAAACCAGACGGCACTATTTTCTTTTATTTTACTTTTTTATTTACGGAAAGCCAGGGGCACACTCCAACATGATTTACAAACGAAGCACTTGTGTCTAGTGAGTCTGCCAGATAGAAGGCAGTAGGGATGGCCAGGGATGTTCTCTTGTGTGTGAATTGGACCATTTTCCTGTCCTGCTAAGCATTCAAAATGTAACGAGTACTTTTTGGTGTCAGGGAAAATGTATGGAGTAAAAAGTACATTATTTTCTTTAGGAATGTAGTGAAGTAAAAGTAAAAGTTGTCAAAAATATAAATAGTAAAGTACAGACACGCAAAAAAACTATTTAAGTAGTACTTTAAATTATTTTTACTTAAATACTTTACACCACTGCTGATAACTGAGGAGGACATTGGGGGAAAAGCACGTGGGTACCGAGTAGACTGATACTCCATTTCATTGATCCCCAATCCTTAGGTTAAATTGTACAGTGCAAAATTAATGTCAATACACACAATAGGCTGACTGGGGAGGTGATATCACACAGTCACAATCCCACGATAACAGCTACAATGCTAATATTTGCGTAAACTCTTCAGTTGTGTTCTGTGGGTGTCACCGAGTAGACTGATACCCCATTTCATTGCTCCACATTATCTAGTCTAAATATGGCATGATTCCACCAATTGTAACCTTCGCGTCACTTTCAAATAGGTACTTTTATTTTGAAAGCGAACCGCAAATTCCACTATTGTGGCTAATCCTTATTGTGGCTAGCTTCACAAAACATAACCCGGTCCGGTCAAGTCTACAGATGAAGCTAGCTGGCTGCTTATAACGTTAGCTTTGGGCAACAGGGTTAAGTAGCTGGCTAGTTATTTTCATGAACTGAAGTTCAATTTCAATAGGCGAACAACAAGTGGCTACCTAGCTAATACTTACAAGGATTCCTAACAAGTCTACACTTGTATTCGGCGCATGTGAGAAATAATATTTGATTTGAAATCATTGCTAAGAATAGTGAAAATTACTGCAGTTTCTACTGGTCATTGTTTTTAGGCTGGTTGCATTGGTGCTAGCTAGCTACCAAGCTAAAGTTAGCTAGCTACCCAGAAGTTTCTAGTAACATCTGTATCACAGATATTAGCTTTTTTTTGTGCCTGATCTTATTTCAAATGCTCACACAGACATTTGCCCATTCGGTCGAACAAAATGCCTTATTACCAACGCGGTATTGTAAACATATCGTTCGTGGCCGGTGTATGCTTGTTTGCAGACTTTTTTTGTACAGCTTTGACAGTGCTACTGATCGTAGTTGTGGCGCTTGGCTTTCACGTGCAAATTCAGCACACACAACATTCTATAATATAAAAGTGTTATTTGATGTGTCAAATTAAACGCATCAGTGTTATTTGACGTGTATCTTTTTTGACACGCAAAGACCCAAACGGCGTTACATAGGTTAAGCCTGTGTTAGCCTGCTAAGCTAAAGCCTAGGCATGGGTTCTGTGACTTGGATGGGTCTCTTCAACGAGAAGGTCAAAGGGTGGGGGAAATGTGACCGATGTGGCTCTTTTAATGAGTAGCCTTGCTGGAGACAAGACTTGTTAGCTTCCTGAGCTCCTCTCGATGGGTTTTAGCTAGGTGGGCTAGCACAGTCATGACATGCAGGAGACTTGGCTCAAACCCTCGATCCTAACTAGTCTCCCAGTCCCTGGCGCTGAAAAACATCCACAGTATGTTGCTGCCACCACCATGCTTCACCGTAGGGATGGTGCCAGGTTTCCTCCAGATGTGACTCTTGGCATTCAGGCCAAAGTGTTCAATCTTGGTTTCATCAGACCAGAGAATCTTGTTTCTCATGGTCAGAGTCCTTCAGGTGCCTTTAAGCAAACTCCAAGCGGGCTGTCATGTGCCTTTTACTGAGGAGTGGCTTCTGTCTTGCCACTCTACCATAAAGGCCTGATTAGTGGAGTGCTGCAGAGATAGTTGACCTTCTGGAAGGTTCTCCATGTCTACAGAGGAACTCCGGAGCACTGTAAGAGTAACACTCGGGTTCTTGGTAACCTGCCTGACCAAGACCCTTCTCCCAGATTGCTCAGTTTGGCTGGGCGGCCAGCTCTAGGAAGAGTCTTGATGGTTCCAAACTTCTTCCATTTCAGAATGATGGAAGCCACTGGTTTCTTGGGGACCTTCAATGCTGCAGACATTTTTTTGGTACCCTTCCACAGATCTGTGCCTCGACACAATCCTGTCTCGGCGCTCTACAGACAATTCCTTCGACTTCATGGCTTGGTTTTTTCTCTGACATGCACTGTCAACTGTGGGACCTTTATATAGACAGGTGTTTGCCTTTCCAGGTGGACTCCAATCAAGTTGTAGAAATCTCAAGGATGATCAATGGAAACAAGATGCACCTGAACTCAATTTCGAGTATCCCAGCAAAGGGTCTGAAAACTTATGTAAATAAGCTATTTATTTTTACATTTGAATAAATTTGCTAAATTTTCTAAAAACCTGTTTTCGCTCTGTCATTATGGGGTATTGTGTGTAGATTGATGAGGAAATGGTTTTATTTAATCCATTTTAGAATAAGGCTGTAATGTAACAAAATGTGAAAAAAGTCAAGGTCTAAATACTTTCGAATGCATCTAAGTTGAATACATGAAACTTTGAGTAACATAAATGACAGTTTGTAAACTTGATACATACAATGAATGCAATATCTACCATATTGAAACCGAATATATACAAATTGAATTTGAAAACGGAATTCAATATTCATTACATTTCAAATCATGAAATAGAAGTTTAATTTATTAATTCAATTGAGCATAAATGAAAAATTATGGAATTCAAAATTCAATATCCTAACACAAACTCAAAATTATGGAATTCAAATACAAATCTCTGTTGGCACTAAATTCACCCCATAGAAAATACCCTCAAATATAAAAGATGACATTATGTACTGTCACCTCATATGAAACATTTGATCTCAAAATCCAAAATGCTTGAATATATACAGTACCAGTCAAAAGTCTGGACACACCTACTCATTCAAGGCTTCTTTATTTTTTACTATTTTCTACATTGTAGAATAATAGTGAATACATCAAAACTATGAAATAACACATGGAATAGAATAATGTGGCAGATTCTTCAAAGTAGCCACCCTTTGCCTTGATGACAGCTTTGCACACTCTTGCATTCTCTCAATCAGCTTCATGAGGTAGTCACCTGGAATGCATTTCAATTAACAGGTGTGGCTTGTTAAGTTAATTTCTGGAATTTCTTTCCTTCTTAATGCGTTTGAGCCAATCACTTGTGTTGTGACAAGGTAGGGGTGGTATACAGAAGACAGCCCTATTTGGTAAAAGAACAAGTCCATATTATGGCAAGAGCAGCTCAAATAAGCAAAGAGAAACGACAGTCCATCATTACTTTAAGACATGAAGGTCAGTAAATCCAGAAAATGTCAAGAACTTTGAATGTTTCTTCAAGTGCAGTTGCAAAAACCATCAAGCACTATGATGAAACTGGCTCTCATGAGGACCGCCACAGGAAAGGAAGACCCTGAGTTACCTCTGCTGCAGAGGATAAGTTCATTAGAGTTACCAGCCTCAGAAATTGCAGCCCAAATAAATGCTTCAGAGTTCAAGTAACAGACACATCTAAACATTAACTGTTCAGAGGAGAATGTGTGAAATCAGGCCTTCATGGTCGAATTGCTGCAAAGAAACCACTACTAAAAGGACACCACTAAGAAGAGACTTGCTTGGGCCAAGAAACATGAGCAATGGACATTAGACCAGTGGAAAACTTCAGATTTTTGGTTCCAACCGCCGTGTCCTTGTGAGACGCAGAGTAGGTGAACGGATGATCTCTGCATGTGCAGTTCCCACCGGGAAGCATGGAGGTGGTGGTGTGGGGGTGCTTTGCTGGTGACACTGTCAGTGATTTACTTAGAATTCAAGGCACACTTAACCCACATGGCTACCATAGCATTCTGCAGCGATACACCATCCCATCTAGTTTGTGCTTAGTGGGACTATCATTTGTTTTTCAACAGAACAATAGCCCAAAACACACCTCCGGGCTCTGTAAGGGCTATTTGACCAATAAGGAGAGTGATGGTGCTGCATCAGATGACCTGGCCTCCACAATCACCTGACGTCAACCCAATTGAGATGGTCTGGGATGAGTTGGACCGCAGTGAAGGAAAAGCAGCCAACAAGTGCTCAGCATATGTGGGAACTCCTTCAAGACGGTTTCAAAAGCATTCCCCATGAAGCTGGTTGAGAGAACGCCAAGAGTGTGCAAAGCTGCCATCAAGGCAAAGGGTGGCTACTTTGAAGAATCTCAAATATATTTTTTGCTTACTACATGATTCCATTCCATGTTATTTCATAGTTTTGATGTCTTCACTATTATTCTACAATGTAGAAAATAGTAAAAAAATAAAGAAAAACCCTGGAATGAGTAGTTGTGTCCAAACTTTTAACTGGTACTGTATTTTTTTCCAATAGATTCAGTGTCCAAATACTTATGGAGAGGAGTGTATATGGGCCTTTACTCACTGCTCTCCAGCACCTCTATGGTCTCAAGGCGTGAAGTGTTGCTGCTGTCTGCTGTGCCTTCATTTGTATTGTTGGAGCATCTGGTATCAGGGATCTCAATTCTATCTTGCTCAGCCTGGATGCATATGGGTAGGGTACAGTCAAGCAACAGAAGAGTGTAAACACACATCAGTAGACAACGGGAGAGGAAAGAGGTGTTTGTCTGAGTAATAGGGAAGGAGTACAGACTTACCTCATTCATGTTGTCGCGAAAGTATTGTCACTGCAAAATAAATAAATTACACACACTGAGGATGTAACATTATAGACAGCCTATACTTCCTGCAACAACAATAGCAGATAATGGAACTTCAACTTACAAGTTACATAACTAAAGTAGCTAACACCACAGGTAACTGCCAAAATAAAACAAACACCAACATAACGTGCGTTGGGCCACCACCAGCCAGAACAGCCTCAATGCACCTTGGCATATCTACAAGTGTCTGGAACTCTATTGGAGAGATGCGACATTATTCTTCTATGAGAAATTCCATCATTTGGTGTGCTGTTGATGGTGGTGTAAAAAGTCTCAGGTGCCGCTCCAGAATCTCCCATAGGTGTTCAAATCGGTTGAGATCTGGTGACTGAAATGGCCATGGCATACGGTTTACATCGTTTTCATGCACATCAAATCATTCAGTGATGGGGGCATTGTCATGCATGGTAGCCAAAAATTGCGAAAATAATGGCTTGCCCAGCATTTTACATCCAATCACATATACTCACTCACACACACACACCACATACATATTTAACGTTATACTCCGCACCGACATTGCTCTGGCAAATATTTCTGTATTTCTTATTTCCATTATTTTACTTGTAGATTTGTGTATGGTTAGATATTACTGCATGTGTTTTGCTACAGCCGCAATAACATCTGCTAAATATGTGTAACGTTATGCGACCAATAAAACGAGGGGACGGTTTAAAGTTATACTGTTACACATGGTGGGATGTTAATTGCTTAATTAAATCAGAAATCAATATACTTTGGTATCCCTCATTTACTCGGTGTTTCCATTATTTTGGCAGTTAACGTTACCTGTATCTTCCATCAACGTAGTTAGTAACAATTGATTAGTAAGTTAACTAGCAAGCTCGCTAGTTAACTTACTAATCAATTGTTGTTACTTACTACCTTTTGCTAGGTAGCTAACGGACGTGTTTATATTTTTCCCTCGCTGGCCAAGTAAAAGAAAAACAGGCAAACCGTTAGCTAACGTTAACTAGGTAATTTGATTCGTTTAAAAAGCAGCCATGTATGAAATAGTATTTTAACATTCGTACATAAAAAGAAAGATACCAAGCAAATGTATATGTTGTTTGGTTACCTTTCTGACAGATACTTTCAGGTTCAAACCTGGATGAACTGCAGTAGTGTCGCTGCTGTGCATATGTGAGTAGCTCGCTGTCAGCAGTGACTTTCATAGCATGTTAGGATAATTAACGTAACGTTAGCAGGTTGAAATAATTAGAGTACACTAAAATGCAAAAATTCTCCCAAACGCGACTCGAATGGCTATGTAAATTTTGCGTCGACATTAGCGGGATCCCTAGACATGACCGCGTTCAAGAGCATCAAAACCGGGAATGATGTATCATGGGTAATTTGTGACTGACTGATCTACAAATAACATTGAGAGTGATTTGTAGATCAGTCAGTCTCTCTCTACTCGCTGCTATTTCGAATGCGCCCATTTTCACCCATGCATGGGTATTCTTGAACATACAAGTTACATTCCAATGTAACAAAATAAAATCAAAGTAAGGAAATAAAACACATAGTTCAAAGATTTGGGTTCACTTTAAATTATACAGTGGCATAAGAGCACAACAAAATATTTTTTGTTTTCAACTTTACATGCTGACATCCTCTTGATAAGAGTAGCAGTAGTAGCCTTAACAAAAGTAAATACAAAATGCATGTTGTACTTGTTATATGAAATTAGGGCTTCTCAAAGACTTGGAACAAACATGCAATATGGTCCTTATGCTAGGAGAATGACATTCAGAGGTTGATGTCTAGGCCTTGAGTATTTTTCTTCTGGGAGAGAGTGTTAGGAGCTTCCTGCTGGACCTGACGCTCCAATCTTTGCTCCAAATCTGCCCAGTGTTGTTCCTCCAGTTTTTGCTGCTCACACACACACACACATGATTGGGATGAGAGCGTGATAAGCTGGTTATTGAACATCTTCTAGCAAATCCAAAACACAGCTTGGAATATTTCTATTTCTGTTTATGCTTACCTTCCTGTGATTCCAGCTCTTGAGGGCATGAGTGGCAGATTGCTCACTAATCTTAGCTTTGGTTTTCTCGCGCTGCTTCAGCCTCTGGTGCTCCTGCTGCCTCTCGTCCAGCCTTCTCTGCAAAGCCACCACCCTCTCGTCCTCGGCTACTCTCTGCTGCAGCTCCCGCCTTGCTCTCTTCTCCTCCTGCCTGCCTCACACCATATGCACATTAGGATACTGTACATCTCAGACATGCCTTCTGTGTGCAAGCCAGGCATGCGAGTGTCTTAGTTGCTCTGACCTGCGTGCAGCAGCCTGTCCCAGGGCTGTCCTGTGGAGGGCGATGGTGTCCAGCTGCTCCAGCAAAAGCTGCTCCCTGCTCTTCTTGTCCTCCAGAATGTGCCCCCTCCTGTCCTGATGCTCTCTCTGCTCTGCATCCCTCAGCATGGCCAGACGCTCCCGCAGCTCAGCCAGGGACATCTCCCCAAGCAGGTCATGTCCCGCTGTCTTTGACAGGGAGAGGTCAGAATAGAGTATATTGTTCATCATAAAAGTCAACCTTCTCCTGACAGAACCCAGCAAAATATACTTATACTCTATTATGTTGGCAAGATCCATTCCCCTGCTCACCTCTGTTTCATCCACAAACTTGTGCCTGATGAGGGGGACAGACTCAATGGCCCGGATCTGACAGATAATCTCAAACTTCCTGCTCAGCTCTGCCTGCGCTTCCTCCAGGGCCTGACGAAGGAGTTCCCCACTCTGCTCCGACACTTCCTTTACTGGAATGCAAACGTACACAAAAGCACACAGAAATGAGACCCCAATTCGCCAAGCACCGTCTGCTGCACCACAACACCAAAGCAGGTGTAATTGAGAAAGGGTACATTTCTCATCCCTAGTTAAATAAAGGTAAAATAAAATAAATAAAAATGTGGGAACAGGGGGTGATGTAATGCTATAGTTTAGTCACCTATTCGCTGTTTGAACTCCTGCAACTTCACTTTAGCTGCTTTAGAGTTTTTGTGTCCATCTGCCACCTGTTGCACCAGGTCTCTCATCTCTTTCTCCTCCTGCAACCGCTTGTTTGCGTATCTTTGCATCAGCTTGGCAGTCTGCCAACAATCATAAACAGGACAGGCTCCATCAAAGAGACTCACAAAGACAGGAACACTTAATATAGCCAATTACCCTTTCTCAACGATTCAATGATTCCAAAACTGAATAACACTATGAACACATTAATAATTAATTCTAATAACACACACCTCTTCCTTCTTTAGCAGTGCAGTCTTCTGGTTGCGCTCCATGATGCGAGTGCGGGGGAGAGCAGCCTCCTCGTAGCGGATACGACCCTCCAGACGGCGACGCTCCACCTGGGCCAGCTCTTCCTGGAGATCACACTCCCGCATCTCCTTCTGCCACTGCAGGAACGAGGAGGGCTCGCCCGCCCCCTCCACAAGTTGTTCCATCCTGTGTTACCGTAACACACCCAGCACACATTATTAAACCTCTCCACTCTAGCTGCCGTCATAAGTGTCACACTAGCGCAGCTAGTTTTCTATGTCAAATATGTCAACTATACAGTCGGCATAGTGATTAATTCCTGAAGTATAGTGGCACAACTGATATAGGAGGCACAGATGCAGGGATTATATTGTGTCGTACCTGCGTAGTTCCTCCTCCACCTGACGGTTATACAGAGCCCCCTCCCGCAGGATGGCCGTGGTGTTGAGCCTGATGGGCAGGTTGTTAGGCTGGTGGAAATATAGAAATACACATGGGTATAGACACACGCACATAGACAAGTGTGTCTGTCAGTTACTGTATATGATTTCTGTATCATGTGAGAGCTACCCTATGGGTGGCTGGGGTTCCAGAGGTGTGGAGTGAATCAAACTTGAGTTGGGAGTCATGGCTTCGTACAATCTGGGACATGACACTCTGTAAATCACAGTACAGTATGATTCAGCTGGATGGAAACAGGATACCCATATAGAAGAAAAAAAACCTTGAAGCAAGAAAATGTATTTTAAAATCTCTTACGTGGAACATTCACCTACCTTGGTGCGCTCAGACTTTTGTGGGTTTGCACACTTGAACTGTTGAGTGTTGGCCTCATACAGAACTTTCTGTGGGTGGAAAAGAAAACCGGGGTTTATTGCATGTAGGAGTGCAGGAGAAAACTAGGTGTTAAAATAAGATACCAGACACAACATACCTCTGCCTTCTGACGGTTCCTCTGTTTTACCACCTCCATGACCTGCTTCTCTTTTGGAACTCTGTAGGTGCTGGTTGGTACCTATGAAACAATAAGCAGCGGTCACTATGAAGGTTATAAAAATAGAATAGCCTATCTACTATGATATTGTGTCAATAAGGTTCTGACTTTGGACCTGAGATTTCAATGTTTCCAAATAAAAAAAAGCACTATTGTACAGTGGTAGCGCACATAAAAAAATACTGTAGTATACTATGGCATAAATACTATAGTATTCACTGTAGTGTTTTGCAGGCTTTACTGTAGTATTCACTGTAGTGTTTTTGTGGTAGAGTGAATACTGTAGTATTTACTGTAGTATACTACAGTATTTACCGTTAACTATAGTATAAATACTGCAGTAAAAGAAAACTGTAGTATATACTATAGTAATTAATGTAGTCTTTTTGCAGATTGTAGTATACTGTAGTATTTACTGTAGCGTTTTTGCAGACTTTAATATACTGTAGTATTTACTGTAGTGTTTTTGCAGACATTACTGTAGTACTGTAGTATTTTAGGGGTTTTGTTTTATTATCTTTAATATAGAAGTGGGGGCTTTTACCTTGAGGAAACCTACTGGAGAAATACTAAAAGAGCAAATTTTCCAGAATCTGTAGGTAGGACTGGGATCTGAACAGATAGTTCAGCTCTTCTGGGGCGGCAGGTAGCCTAGTGGTTGGGCGTTGGGCCAGTAACTGAAAGGTAGCTATGATCGAATCCCCGAGCTGACATGTTAAAAATCTGTCGATCTACCCCTGAACAAGGCAGTTAACCCACTGTTCCTAGGCCGCCATTGTAAATAAGAATTTGTTCTTAACTGACTTGCTTAGTTAAATAAATGTAAAATAAATTATATTTCCTGTATTGAACACAATATATATCACCAGTATCACTACTTACACACCATCATCTGCTCATCATCATCTGCTCATCTATCACTCCAGTGTTAATCTGCTAAATTGTAATTACTTTGCTACTATGGCCTATTTATTGCCTTACCTCCTCATGCCATTTACACACACCGTATATAGACTTTCTTTTTTTCCTATTGTGTTATTGACTGTACGCTTGTTTATTCTATGTGTAACTGTGTTGTTGTTTCTGTCGCACTGCTTTGCTTTATCTTGGCCAGGTCGCAGTTGTAAAAGAGAACTTGTTCTCAACTAGCTTATCTGGTTAAATAAAGGTGAAATATATATATTTTTTTTTAAATACGGTCTATACTTGGCATGTAGGTTTATCGCTTATGGGTGGCACAAATTGGGATATGGGGGAAGGGAATGGGCAGGGTATATGCAAACTAAATACTGTAGTATTTACTACAGTACACCTGTTCTGCCAGTCACATTCTGTTTAAGGTCCCCAAAGCACACACATCCCTGGGTTGCTCGACTTTTCAGTTCGCTGCAGCTAGCGACCGGAACGAGCTGCAACAAACACTCAAACTGGACAGTTTTATCTCAATCTCTTCATTCAAAGACTCAATCATGGACACTGTTACTGACAGTTGTGGCTGCTTTGCGTGATGTATTGTTGTCTCTACCTTCTTGACCTTTGTGCTGTTGACTGTGCCAAAAAAAATGTGTACCATGTTTTGTGCTGCTGCCATGTTGTGCTGCTGCCATGTTGTTGCTACCATGTTGTTGTCATGTTGTGTTGCTACCATGCTGTGTTGTCATGTGTTGCTGCCATGCTATGTTGTTATCTTAGGTCTCTCTTTATGTAGTGTTGTGTTGTCTTTCTTGTCGTGATGTGTGTTTTGTCCTATATTTTATTTGAATTAATTTTTAATCCTAGCCCCCGTCCCCGCAGGAGGCCTTTTGCCTTTTGGTAGGCCATCATTGTAAATAAGTATTTGTTCTAAACTGACATGCCTAGTTAAATAAAGGTTAAATAAAAATAAAAATAAATAGTTTAATAAAGTGTAGTGCTTTTGCAGACTGCAGTGTTTTTGTGGACATTACTGTAGTATTTACTACAGTTTTCTTTCTCTGGATAATACTGTGTTCTATAGAATGCTGTAGTATATTGTAGTAAGTACTACACATGATCAAGGTATACTAGTGTGTAGTATAGTATTCTACGTTATACATATATTTATAGTAAATACTGTAGTATTCTATAGTAAACTGTAGTATTCTATCGTAAACTGTAGTATTTTTTCATGTAGGAGCCTCTGGTAAAACTGAAACTTGAAACTGACCAGCTGGTGTTTCTCCTGCAGGGGGATGGGCTCAAGTGCAGGGAGAGGGCGAGCTTTGGATTTGGTAAGTGAAAATTCGTGGGGCTCAGTGTTTTTCTTGGTGGCTTTTTTAAACTGACTCCCTCTAGACATTCTGGATGCAAGCTGAGCCATCAGAATCTCAATCTCAGGGCGCCACCTAGTGGGTGAAAACTGTAGCTATTAGAAAAAGAGACGGCAAAGAGCAAGACAGCAACAACACATCATAAAGACAACAAAACAATACAGAATAAGTGGTGATTCAATGTATTTAGGTATAACATAAATGTCTTTACAGTGCTGCACCTTAGTAGCGGGGCAATCCAGTTCCTCTCCACATAGGCAGCATCATAGATCTGACTCCACTCCCCCTGGATCCAGGTACTGAGGTTTGTGATGTTGAAGAAGAAACTCAGGAACTGCCAAACCATAATTTATACTGTCATTCACAGTCCAAGTACGGTTTCATTACATTAAACGTCCAATGCAGCCGTTTTTATCTCAATATCAAATCATTTCTGGGTAACAATTAAGTACCTTACTGTATTGTTTTAAATTAAAAATGGTCAAAAAGAAACAAAAATAGCTTCTTAGCAATTTCTCAAGCTCAAATTTTGCTAGGCTCGTCGGGAGTGGTCTGAGTAGGGTTGGGAAAACGGAAAACTAGCTGTTATCGGTAGAGAGGTTTGGAACTCTCTTTCTTATTGTTCTATTAGCTAATTTACTGCCTGGTGATGTCACCACGATGTCGCCACAACTTTATCCCACCAAAACAGACTGATATTTCTGCCGGTGTTTTCAAACAGCTCTTACACTAAAAGGGTATTATCATCATTTTCACAATATTATTCCAACCTTATAGTGTGGAAATATATACAAAAATCACGTTTTTGACTGCACTGGGCCTTTAATAGGCTAACATTTTTGACACTCAAACCTCATGACCCCAAAACTACCACACAGATAACCTCCTCTATATGAGGGTGAGTGACTGGATTGGCAGAGAAAGTTGATTTCTTTCATGAGCCATAACATTAACATTAACCCAAAAAATTGCATTGTTGTTGCATCCTAAATTCCTAAGTGCCATTAGATCACAGAAAATGTACGTTTCTCACTTTGTGCATCTTTTTTATGTCCAAAGAGTTGACAACCTTGCTGAAGCACTCCAGTCCAAGGTCATCAATGAGGAACATGCTGAAGTAACATATTACTGTGGAACACAAATATAGCAAACATAGAAGAGACAAATGGCCAGATCATGTTTTTGAAAACAAAGCCCCCCGCCCACCCCTCCAGCATTACAATTGAATCACTATTCATTCATAAATTTAAAACAACAAAATCAACATTATCTAGAATTCTGAAGTTATTCAAAATAATGTATGCTTGAAATGATGTGATGAACTTACTGGCTAACTGGTTACGATCAGCCTTCAGTAAGTATTTCCCACTCTGAGCATAAAAGACGTTGATGACAACATCCAATAACTTTTTTTGCTCAATGCATCCAGAAATTATATCCAGTATAAACTTCTTATCCAAGGCATCCAGGTTCTGGTGGTAAGAAAGACAAACTGTTATCTGAAATGTTTGTAATACCGAAGCGGTAGTACGGTATGGATATACAGTATATGGCTCTGGTCTGACCATTAATTGGATCAATGATCTCCTTTCCCTATCTTTAAAATCATGCTTTTGTCACACCCTGATCTGTTTCACCTGTCTTTGTGATTGTCTCCACCCCCCTCCAGGTGTCGCCCATCTTCCCCATTATCCCCTGTGTATTTATACCTGTGTTCTCTGTTTGTCTGTTGCCAGTTTGTTTTGTTAAGTCAAGCCTACCAGTGGTTTTCCCTCTGTTCATGTCCTCTAGTTTTCCCGGTTTTACCTTTTCTGCCTGCCCTGAGCCTGCCTGCTGTCCGGTACCTTTGCCCCACCTATCTGGATTATTGACCCCTGCCTTTCCTTGACCTGTCTTTTGCCTGCCCCTGTTGGATTATTAAACTGTTGTTAGTTTGACGTTGTCTGCATCTGGGTCTTACCTTGAAACGTGATAGTACGAACTGGCCATGACTGACCCAGCAGACCCGGGCCAGCTACGCAACACCATCTCCTCCCAAGGAGCCACTATCATTAGACACGAGGAATTACTTCGTGGCCTTATGGAGGGGTCCAAACGATGGCTGAACGCCATGAGCGGGCGTTGGACATTTTTCTGGAGCAATTCCGCGGGTTGTCTGGGAGGCAGCCTACCACGGTGATAATCACACAGCCCCTCAGTAAAACAGCTGCTAGCAGCGCCGTCACTCTGCCTTCTCGGGAGCCCCGCTTACCTCCCCTGGAACATTTCAATGGAGAGCCGAGCACCTGTCGGGCATTTCTAGCTCAGTGTGCCCTCGTCTTCGAGCTTCAGCCCTCCTCCTTCCCCTCGGATCGCTCCAAGATAGCCTACCTCATCGCGCTGATGTTCGGGAGGGCTTTCACCTGGGCTACTGATGTATGGGAACAACAGCTGGCCGTATGTGTTAGTTTGAAGGGGTTCGTAGGAGAGGTGACAGTATTTGATGCCCTGCTCTCTGGGAGAGAAGCTTGAGGAAGCTAATCCAGCTTCGGCAGAGCTCCCGCAGTGTGGCAGACTATGCAGTGGATTTCCGCACGTTGGCAGCGGAGAGTGCTTGGAACCAGGAAGCGCTGTTCGATATGTTCCTGCACGGCATCTCAGAGGAGATCAAGGACGGGCTTGCTGCTCGGGAGTTACCTACGGATCTTGATTCCCTCATCGCGTTGACCAGCTGCATTGATGAACAACGGAGGGAGAGGAAATTCGACTTCGCTCGCACATCCAGGGATTCCACCTGGCCCGCCAGCGAGTACACTGGCGGGCCATATGGAGAACTTTTCTGCTTCCCTTGCTCGCACCCCTTTTCATGCCATTCTGCTGTGGGGAAACCAGTCTAAATCTCTCCGGGTCCTCAGCCCCTCTCCATTCCCATGGATGATAGAGCGCTAGATGGCCACTCTATAGGCCGGGTCACTCATACCACTCCCATCAACCTACGGGTGTCAGGGAATCACAGCGAGACTATTCAATTTCTGCTCATCAAGTCTCCTCAGATTCCCGTGGTTTTGGGATGCTCCGGCCACACAATCCCCTCAACAACTTGTCTACGGGTGCCATCATGGGCTGGAGTCTGTTCTGCTACGCCCATTGTCTGAAGTCAGCGCAACCTGCCCCAGGACGTCTTCCTGGGGGCACGGAAGTTGCCCTGGACCTCTCCGCCATCCCCGCGGAGTACCTTGCTGAACAGGGAGGTGTTCAGCAAGGCCAGGGCCACTTCGCTTCAGCCGCACCGACCCTATGACTGTGGGATTGACCTTGTCCCAGGGGCAGTGTGGTGCTAGGGAGGTCTGTCGGGACCGGAGACCAAGGCTATGGAGACCTACATTGGGGACTCCCTAGCTGCAGGATTTATCTGTCCCCCTCCCGGCAGCGCAGGGTTCTTCTTCGTGGAGAAAAAGAACAAGACCCTTTGCTTTGACTACCGGGGACTCAATGACATTATTGTGAAGAACCGTTACCCGTTACCACTAATTTCCTCAGCCTTCGAGCCGCTCCAGGGGGCCACTGTGTTTTCCAAGCTGGATCTATGGAACGCCTACCACCTGGTGCAGATACGAGACTGAGACGAGTGGAAGACCGCCTTCAACACGGCCAGCTGCCACTACGAGTATCTGGTCATGTCTTTTGGCCTCACCAACACCCCTGCTGTGTTCCAGGCTCTGGTAAATGATGTTCTCCGTGACATTTTGAACCGGTTCGTCTTCGTCGACATTGATGACCTCCTCGTCTTCTCCCGCTCCCCCCAAGAACACATGCTCCATGTCCGGCAGGTTCTTCAACGCCTTCTGGAGAATCAACTGTTTGTAAAGGCCGAGAATTGCGAGTTCCATCGCTCCACCATCCCCTTTCTGGGTTACATCATCTCTGCTGGGAGTGTCCAGATGGATACCGGGAAGGTGAGAGCGGTGGTGGATTGGCCTCAGCCTACGTCTAGGGTGCAGCTGTAACGGTTCCTGGGTTTGTCAACTTTTATCGCCGCTTTAGCCGGAGTTACAGCACCTTGGCTTCCCCCCCTGTCTGCACTCACCTCGACCAAGGTTCCGTTTACGTGGTCCTCTGCCGCTGAATGGGCTTTCCGGGACCTCAAAAACCACTTCACCAGTGCTCCTATCTTGGTTCATCCTGACCCTTCCCGACAGTTTGTGGTGGAGGCAAATGCTTCGGATGTTGGAGTGGGGGCTGTCCTGTCCCAACGTTCTGCAATGGACCTTAAGCTGCATCCCTGCGCCTTCTTCTCCCACTGCCTCAACGGCACGGAGAGGAACTACTATGTGGGGAATCGTGAGCTTCTCGCAGTGAAGATGGCGTTGGAGGAATGGAGGCACTGGCTGGAAGGGGCGGAACATCTGTCAATGTGTGGACCGGCCACAAAAAACCTGGGGTATCTCCGCACTGCCAAGCACCTCAACTCCAGGCAAGCGAGATGGGCTGTTTACCCGGTTCAACTTTTCCCTCTATCGGCCGGGGTCCAAGAACGTCAAGCCGGATGCCCTGTCTCGCCACTATAGCCCCACGGTAACCACCCCGGAGCCCGAGACCATCTTTCCCACCTCGTGCCTGGTGAAGGCACTCAGCTGGGGTATAGCGAAACAGGTCCGGGAGGCGCAGCGGTCCCAGTCAAACCCTGGGGGGGGGCAGATAACCAGATGTTTGTGCCTGACGATGTCCGCTCCGCGGTCCTGGAGTGGGCCCATTCCTCCAGGCTTGCCTGCCACCCCGGCTCCCGTCGGACCCTGGCCTTTGTGCGACAACGCTTTTGGTGGCCTACTATGGTTCCGGGTGTCGCCGCATTTGTCTCTGCCTGCACGGTCTGTGCTCAGAACAAGACTCCTCGGCAAGCTCCGGCTGGTCTTATGCAACCATTGCCTGTCCCTCACCGTTCCTGGTCCCACATATCCCTGAATTTCGTCACAGGTCTCCCCTGTCTGAGGGCAACACTGCCATACTCACTGTGGTCGACCGCTTTTCCAAAGCCGCCCACTTCATTCCTCTCCCCAAACTACCCTCAGCCCAGGAGAGGGCCCAGCTCATGGTGCAGCACATCTTCTGGATCAATGGACTGCCCGTGGACATGGTATCTGACTGGGGGCCTCAGTTCTCGTTCTGGAAGGCGTTCTGCACCCTCATTGGGTCATCGGCCAGCCTGTCCTCTGGGTTCCAGTCCAATGGCCAGTTGGAGCGAGCCAACCAGGACCGAAGAGACTACTCTGCGCTGCCTGGTCGCCACCCCACCACCTGGAGCCAGCAGCTTGTGTGGGTGGAATACGCCCGCAACACCCTTCCCTGCTCTTCCCCGAGCAGGAAGAAGAGATCGGCATACCTTCTGCCCAGATGTTTGTCCACTACTGTTGTCGTACCTGGAGGAGAGCCCGGTCGGCCCTCCTCAAGACCACCTCCAGGTATTGACGACAAGTGGATCGCCATTGGACCCCGGCTTCCCGGTATCGTCTCGGGCAGAAGGTATGGTTATCCACCCAGGATCATCCCCTCCGGGTGGAATCCCGCACCCCCCCCCCCCTTGGTTTATCGGCCCGTTTCCCATCTTTAAAATGATTAGCCCCTCTGCTGTTCGTCTTCTGTTGCCCCGTACCCTTCACATACACCCCACCTTTCATGTGTCCAGAGTTAAACCCATGTCTCACAGCCCTTTGTCTCCTGTTTCCAGGCCCACCCCTCTCCCCTGTCTCATCGACGGCCAACTGGCATACACAGTGAGGCGTCTCCAGAAGGTTTGACCTCAGGGCAGGGATTTCCAGTACCTGGTTGACTGGGAGAGTTATGGCCTGGAGGAGAGGTGCTGGGTCCCCACCAGGGACATCCTGGACCCAGGCCTCATCGCAGATTTCCAATGCCGACACCCCGGTCAACCAGGTATGCCCCCAGGTAGGAGAGGGGGGTTACTGTCACACCCTGATCTGTTTCACCTGTCTTTGGTATTGTCTCCACCCCCTCCAGGTGTCGCCCATCTTCCCCATTAACCCCTGTGTATTTATACCTGTGTTCTGTCTGTTGCCAGTTCGTTTTGTTTCGTCAAGCCTACCAGCGGTTTTCCCTCTGTTCCTGTCTCATGATTGTTCCTGTTTGACCTTTTCTGCCTGCCGTCCTGTACCTTAGCCCCACGTATCTGGATTACTGACTCCTGCCTGCCGTCCAATACCTTTGCCCCACCTATCTGGATTATTGTCCTTGACCTGTCTTTTGCCTGTCCCTGTTGGCTTATTAAACTGTTAACTTGACGTTGTCTGCATCTGGGTCTTACCATAACGTGATAACTTTATGCCTTATAATAGGGCATGAAATTAATTAATCCATCACAACCATACATACACACTACTCCATTTAGGTACAGTTACCTCGATGGCCTTTGAAACATCCTCTGTAAATTCCTCCACACACTGTTTGTCTGCGTTGAACTTGTCCAGGAGCAGAGTGGCTTCCTTGATAAGTGTTGCATAGCCTTGTGCCATCTTCTGCTTCACCTGAGCATAAGCAAAGTAGGGACAGAATGGCATTGGGGAAATTAAAATCGTCTCAATGAATGAATGTGGTGGGTGGCTGGATTGAGGTAGCTACCTGACCACAATGACAGACGACAGACACATAGATGATAATCTACTGGTTATTAATAAACGTATCAGTGATGCTGGAGGCATTTTCTGACACGCAAAATGTGTCCATGCTTGGACCCTTACCATGGATGTCGCAAAGCTATATTGAAAGAACTCAACGCATTCCTTGCAGGACTAAAATGTTGGCGAATAGTTGCTTCATAATCGAAGGTCTTTAGCAATGTGTTTTTGTAGCTTCAAAACAGTTCCGATGTTTGGTCGTTGCCAAGTAACACAAAACAGCGGTCAACAACATGATTATTTTCACATTGTGACAAACACCATTATGACATCAATTAAAGGTTCATTTTTGTGATGTGTTCCAACTACTTAATGAAAATAATGTACCAAGATTTTAGAAAAAATATCTATTTTCGCTTGACAGAATCAACAATGATTATGACGTACACCATAGTGACGTAGTGCAAGCCAAAATGCCGCGTTCAAGACATCAAGACAACTCGGAAAGTCGGCCCTTCCGAGTAAAAAGTTGCTATGTTTTTTATGTTAGGGATTCCTATTGGTTGATTCTGATAGCTTCCAAGTAACTAAGACATCTATGTGGGCTTATCAGTGCCAGTTCGAAACTACAATGCTTAAATAGGAATGTGAAAATAATAAATGCATTTATATTTTTATATCAGTGGCCATTATTCATGGAACAATAAAATTGCTATGTTAAAATGAATCGAACATGGCTAATTGGAAATGGAAATTCTAAATGTAAATGGTTAACAGAAAATGGTAATTACAATGTCAAGTCTAAAATCTATGTACAGAGAGCCCGACATGGCTAGGATGTACTACTACATGGGGATGTGGCGTTACTCTCCTGTTTCACGCTTCCAAGAAGCAATTTGCATACACTTTGAAAATGTAAATTGAAAAGAAAAGAAAAAGCTTAATTACATTTACGATTTTCTGTTTACCATTTGTCTTTTTCTGTTTACCATTTTCAATTAACCATTTTCTAGTTTCATTTTAATTTAGCAATTTAATTGTGGCATTAATCATGCACACTGACATATAATAACGCATTTATAATTTTTACAATCCTATTTATTATGTAACCATTGCATTTTCGAACAGGCAATGATCTCCCGCCATAGACATCTTTCTACAATGAGTTTCAGAGTCGGACATTTTTGAGTTCCCAGTTGTCTTGAACGCAGCATTTCCCTGGGAAGGTGGGTGGCGATGTTGTCAACGTGACTGTCATCAAGCAGAGGGAGAGAACAGCTATGGAAGCCATCCGTGGATGATTGCTTTATCCTGTTGGACTTGAAAAGTGGCAGTGAGGCACTAGCCAATCGTAGATTTTGTAGACATAGAAACGCAACGTAAATGTTCAGGAAATTAGTTAGACACTTGAACTCTTTAAATTACAATTTCGGATATCATATTGGATTCAACATTTCCCACGTAGCTAGCTTGCTAGTCTCAGTAGTCTGTCTCGCACAGGTAGAATAACGTTAACGGTCGGTGACAAAGGAGGGGTAAGGTGGCGAGGTAACGATGAATCGGTTTCGAAAGTGGCTCTACAAGCCTAAGGTAAGTTAGTGATTTTATTATCCTGCTACTGCCAGTAATCGATGTTATTAGCATATATATTGTAGAAAATAGCTTGCTATTTTCCCACAGTACAATAATGATGTTGATGCAATGCATGCATGTATCTTGTCTTTGGCTAGCTGTATGTAGCTAGCTAGCCTACATGCTAGTGCTGTCTCTGCTAGTGTTATCTTATCGTCTATAAAGTTGTTTCTTTCAGTCTGGCATTTAGATAACTGAAGCTGTGCATTACGAAAGGCTGCTTCTCGAAGCAAATTGTCATCAACTGCATTGCCGAGATTGCTCAATACAGAAATAAATAACTTTCATTGCAATCTCGAACTGTACCCTACAGCTTTTGTTAACTAACTAGTTATAACAAACGGTCATATGACTCGGACTCAGAATTAATTTTGTTGTTGTAGTTAAACAAATATATATCTGATACAGTAGCAATTCAGCCCACTGAGAGAATGCATCTGACAAAATAAATAAATCAGGCTAGATACCAATTCTTGGTATAGGGTAAATCTATTTGCATTCAATCACTTTTTGACAGCACCCCCTTTGAGTTAAACGAAACATTCCATACACATTTGCTTAGAAAGAGACATTTTGGACCTGAATGCCAAAACATTCAAGAGATAAAGATGTTCAAAGTTGACCTATTTTGCATACCCCACCATACCTAGTCTGATTAATTAGGCTGTAATGCACAATTTTGAAACAAAGCACTGCAAAAACTTGGAAAGTTTCCTCACAAGCCATAATGTTGAAAAAAGTGACATAGAGTAAGTTTATATCGGTTGTCTGTGTGGTTGGTCCTTCAGTGGGTCGACATTTGAGACAGAATATCCACAGGAAAGTATTGTTTACCTGACTTTTTAGAGAGCCTGTAAGTATAAGGTTTGGCTTGCCACCTAGGTAAATGTAGTTTTATATGGGGTATTCAGTTCTTTCATCAATAGCTATTGAACTAAGCATGCCATGCCAGTGGAAATTGTATAATCTGAATCAGCGGAGGATGGAGAACAATCCACACATTTCTTTATTTTATTGTAATTTGCTAAATATTTAAGTTGAATAAAAAATAATTATTCAATTCACACAATAAAGGTGCCGGTTATACTCCATCCTCTGATTCAGAATATACTATGTTCATTATCATGGCATGATTGGTTCAATAGTTATTGACGAGAGCACTAACTTTACTTTGGTGCCAAACCTACCAGCTCTCTAAAAAGGCTGGTAAACAATACTTTCCTGTGGCTATTTTGTCTCAAAAGGACAAACACTACAGGTAGAGTAAGTTTAAATGTAATTTTATTCAACATTCTGGATTGTAAGGAACATAAAAAAATTTTTTTAAAAAGGCTTTAGTTTCAGGCTGTATATAGCAATTACTTGTGTATTACAGCCTGATTAATCAGACTACACCATACCATGAGACATCCATGTCTTCATCACTGGAAAAGATAAATGGTTGAGAATGATTTTTATTAAAAATATAATTTTACCTTAAACGTCAATTCTAAAAGCGTGTAAATTCTCATATGTTGTAGCTCAGACCTTATTTTAGATCTTAGGTTTTTGTGTTGTGCCCGCCATCAGTTGAGACACAACATGCTCTTGAATACAGGGTGGGTGCCATGTTTTGGCTAATAAATGTAATAAAAGGGGAATAAAATTGACATTTCAACTTTCAAAGGGTACCACAAAGATGGTTGGAGGTCCACACATCAGAGAATGTTAACTTGAATGGGAATATCTGTTGTTTTTAAATTGTATTGTCAATCTTCCATAGGAAACCTATTGAAATCATAGAAATATAGATAATAGAATAGACATGAACATTTAAGTTGACATTCGACAGTGGGTAGTACCGGCAGCCATCTTTGTGGTAATAATTAGAAGTTAAAATTTCAATTACATTTAAATGTCAATGGTGTACCAACTATGGTGTACTGGGGTGGCAGGTAGCCTAGTGGTTCGAGTGTTGGACTAGTAACCGGAAGGTTGCAAGATTGAATCCCGGAGCTGACAAGGTAAAAATCTGTCGTTTTGCCCCTGAACAAGGCAGTTAACTCACTGTTCCTCGGTAGGCTCTTATTGTAAATAAGAATTTGTTATTAACTGACTTGCCTAGTTAAATAAAGGTTCAATATATATATATATATTTTAAAGAATTCTAAGAACTACCTCTTACACGCAAGAGGGGCAATCTGGTGAGATGTCTCAGAGAACCAGGGTTACATATTGTAAGCCAAAGTTATCTTTCAGTCGACTCGGTTGGACATCTCACTATGGGACACTTGCAAAACGCCCCGATTTTCCAATCTGTTGTGGTACACGGTAATGTACCTGATCCATCATACTCAAGCCCCGACAACTGTACGCCTTGGCGATAGCCTCCACTACCCAATGGAAGAGGCGTTGTTTGGACAAAGCCCTACCCCGAGCAAGGTTGGTAAAGCAAGCAAACAAACAGTTGGTCACAACTCTGGAATGGCCTGGTCCTGTCCATGTAAACTCAGCAAAAAAAGAAACGCCCCTTTTTCAGGACCCTGTCATTCAAAGACAATTCATAAAAATCCTAATAACTTCACAGATCTTCATTGTAAAGGGTTTTAACACTGTTTCCCATGCTTGTTCAATGAACCATGAACAATTGATGAACATGCACCAGTGGAACAGTTGTTAAGACACTAACAGCTTACAGACGGTAGGCAATTAAGGTAATAGTTATGAAAACTTAGGACACTAAAGAGACCTTTCTACTGACTCTCAAAAACACCAAAAGAAAGATGCCCAGGGTTCCTGCTCATCTGCATGAACGTGCCTTAGGCATGCTGCAAGGAGGCATGAGTACTGCAGATGTGGCCAGGGCAATAAATTGCAATGTCTGTACTGTGAGACGCCTAAGACAGCGCTACAGGGACACAGGACGGACAGCTGATCGTCCTCGCATTGGCAGACACACTTGTAACAACACCTGCACAGGATCAGTATATCCGAACATCACACCTGCGGGACAGGTACAGGATGGCAACAGCAACTGCCCAAGTTACACCAGGAACGCACAATCCCTCCATCAGTGCTCAGACTGTCCGCAATAGGCTGAGAGAGACTGGACTGAGGGCTTGTAGGCCTGTTGTAAGGCAGGTCCTCACCAGACATCATCGGCAACAATGTCGCCTATGGGCACAAACCCACCGTCGCTGAACCAGACAGGACTGGCAAAAAGTGCTCTTCACTGACGAGTCGCGGTTTTGTCTCACCAGAGGTGATGGTCGGATTCTCGTTTATCGTCGAAGGAATGAGCGTTACACCGAGGCCTGTACTCTGGAGCGGGATCGATTTGGAGGTGGAGGGTCAGTCATGGTCTGGGGCGGTGTGTCACAGCATCATCGGACTGAGCTTATTGTCATTGCAGGCAATCTCAACGCTGCGTTACAGAGAAGACATCCTCCTCCCTCATGTGGTACCCTTCCTGCAGGCTCATCCTGACATGACCCTTCAGCATGACAATGCCACCAGCTATACTGCTCGTTCTGTGTGTGATTTCCTGCAAGACAGGAATGTCAGTGTTCTGCCATGGCCAGCGAAGAGCCCGGATCTCAATCCCATTGAGCACATATGGGACCTGTTGGATCGGAGGGTGAGTGCTAGGGCCATTCCCCCCAGGAATGTCTGGGAACTTGCAGGTGCCTTGGTGGAAGAGTGGGGTAACATCTCACAGCAAGAACTGGCAAATCTGGTGCAGTCCATGAGGAGGAGATGCACTGCAGCACTTAATGCAGCTGGTGGCCACACCAGATACTGACTGTTACTTTTGATTTTGACCCCCCCATTTATTCAGGGACACATTATTCAAATTCTGTTAGTCACATGTCTGTGGAACTTGTTCAGTTTATGTCTCAGTTGTTGAATCTTGTTATGTTCATACAAATATTTTCACATGTTAAGTTTGCTGAAAATAAACGCAGTTGACAGTGAGAGGACATGGGAATGATCTTAGCAATGAACGTGGCTTTAGGACGTATCATAACCTTGGAGTAGTCAGGGGCAAACTGATTGCATGAAGGATGAACCGAGAGCGCATGAAGGACACTAACGAGCTTGGCTGTAGCCAAGGTGAGCAATGGGGCCGCCTTATAAGACAGTCTTAAGATCCACTGTCTCTCGGGGTTCAAAGTGATCGCCTGTAAGTGCATCCAGAACCAGTCCCAAGTCCCATGATGGGGCAAGTGGCTTGGAGATGGCGCACTCCCTTCATAAAACGACAAACCAGGGGGTGAGCCTCGATTGTCGTCTCACCTAGTAGGAAATGGCAGGCTGAGATCGCCCCCAAGTAGATCTTAACGGTGGAAAAGGCCTTGCCCTGTCGAGAAATTCCCGTAGGAAGGCGAGAACGGCAGGGATGGAACCCTGAAAAGAGACCAACTCGCGTCTCTCAAACCACCTCTCGAATGCCCACTACTTCAGGTCGTAAAGACCTCTTGTAGAAGGGGCTCTGGCACTCTAAATTGTGGCAACCACGTTCGAAGGCAAGCCCACCGAGTCCAAGTTGGATCTCTCACAGAGATCCATCAGTTCGGGATGAGGGGGGAATATTTCGCCCCTGTGCTTGGGATAGCAGATCTCTGCACTGTGGCAGGCGCCATGGTTGCGCGCACAGGAGAGGTACAATCTCCGCCAGCCATGGCTTCCCAGGCCAATACAGGGCTATCAGGATGAGGGATAGACCATTCGTTCTCACTCTGTCCAGAGTAGGGGAGATCTGGCCCACCTGGAGGGAAGGCGTACAGAAGCATGTCTGGCCACTTGTAGGCCAGCGCGTCTACGCCTAGAGGAGCATTGTGATCTTTCATCGCAAAGAACAAGCGACAGTGCTCGTTGTCCAGCGATGCATACAAATCGACGGCAGCCCTGCAGTAATGCCCCCACACCTCCTCGGCGACTCGGTATAAAGTCGCCATTCCCCTGGTAGGTGGTTCCCTCGCGACAGTAATTCCACACCTGAGTTTAGTCTGCCTGGCACATGGTTTGTTGTGAGAGATAACAGATGTTCCCTGCTCCATAGCAATATCTCTCTCGCCAGAGAGTGACATTGACGGGAGTGTGTTCCTCCTTGGCGGTTGATATATGCCACCGTAGACGTATTGTCCAACCTGACCAGGACATGTTGGCCCTGTAGGAATGGACGGAAGTGCCTGAGGGCTAGTAACACAGTGTGGACCTCAAGAACGTTGATATGGGCTGTATTCATAGTCTGACCATACGCAGTTCACCGTATGCCCTTCGTGGACTGCCCTCCATCCCTGTAGTGATGCATCCGTTGTCACTACTTTGCGCGTGAAGACTCCCAGTAGGGCAACCCCGCATCAAAGTGTCTATCGGTTTTGAAGTGCTGATAGACACTTTGCAGAGAGAAGCGCGCGCCTGTGCCGGTGGCAGGACGGGTCCAAGCGGAAGTCTCTCATGAGGAGGAGACCAAGCGGAACTCGAATCAAATCAAACTTTATCACATGCGCTAAATACAACATGTGTAGACCTTACCGTGAAGTGGTTACTTACAAGCCCTTAACCAACAATGCAGTTCAAGAAAGAGTTAACCTCTCTAGGGAATATGGGACGGTAGCGTCTCACCTCGTCAACAGCCAGTGAAACTGCAGGGCGCCAAATTCAAAACAACAGAAATCCCATAATTAAAATTCCTCAAACATACATGTATTTTACACCATTTTAAAGATACACTTGTTGTAAATCCAGCCACAGTGTCCGATTTCAAAAAGGCTTTACGACAAAAGCAAACCAAACGATTATGTTAGGTCAGAGCCAAGTCACAGAAAAACACAGCCATTTTTCCAGCCAAAGAGAGGAGTCATAAAAAGCAGAAATATAGATAAATTAATCACTAACCTTTGATGATCTTCATCAGATGACACTCATAGGACTTCATGTTACACAATACATGTATGTTTTGTTCGGTAAAGTTCATATTTATATCCAAAAATCTGAGTTTACATTGGCGCGTTATGTTCAGTAGTTCCAAAACATCCGGTGATTTTGCAGAGACACATCAATTTACAGAAATACTCATAATAAACATTGCTAAAAGATACAACTGTTATGCATGGAATTTTAGATCCACTTCTCCTTAATGCAACCGCTGTGTCAGATTTCAAAAAAACTTTACGGAAAAAGCAAACCATGCAATAATCTGAGTACGGCGCTCAGACGACAAATCAACCCAAAGAGATATTCGCCATGTTGTGCAGTCAACAGAAGTCAGAAATAACATTATAAACATTCACTTACCTTTGATGATCTTCATCAGAATGCACTCCCAGGAATCCCAGTTCCACAATAAATGTTTGTTTTGTTCGATAATGTCCATCATTTATGTCCAAATTCCTCCTTGTTGTTCGCGCGTTCAGTACACAATCTAAACTCACGACGCGCGTGCAAGTCCAGCGGAAAGTACGGACGAAAAGTCCAAAAAGTTCCGTTACAGTCGGTCGAAACATGTCAAACGATGTATAGAATCAATCTTTAGGATGTTTTTAACATAAATCTTCAATAATGTTCCAACCGGAGAATTCCTTTGTCTTCAGAAATGCGATGGAACGCAGCTAACTCTCACATGAACGCGCATGGTCAGTGCATGGTCAGCCCGTGGCACTCTGGGAGAGACCGTACTCAATCTCCTCTCATTCGCCCCCACTTCACAGTAGAAGCACCAACCAAGGTTCTAAAGATTGTTGACATCTAGTGGAAACCTTAGGAAGTGCAACATGACCCCATTTCCACTGTATCTTGGATAAGCAAAGAGTTGAAAACCTACAAACCTCAGATGTCCAACTTCCTGGTTGGATTTTTTCTCAGGTTTTTGCCTGCCATATGAGTTCTGTTATACTCACAGACATCATTCAAACAGTTTTAGAAACGTCAGAGTATTTTCTATCCAAATATACTAATAATATGCCTATCCTAGAATCTGGGCCTGAGTAGCAGGCAGTTTACTCTGGGCACGCTTTTCATCCGGACGTGAAAATACTGCCCCCCACCCCAAAGAAGTTAAGAAAATATTTACCAAATAAACTAAAGTCAAAAATAATAAAAAGTAACATAATAAAATAACAATAATGAGGCTATATACAGGGGGTACCAATACCGAGTCAATGTGCTGGGGTACAGGTTAGTCGAGGTCATTTGTACATGTAGGTAGGGGTGAAGTGACGATGCATAGATAATAAACAGCGAGTAGCAGCAGTGTAAAAAACAAATGGGGGAGGGGACAATGTAAATAATCCGGTGGCCATTTTGTTAATTATTCAGCAGTCTTATGGCTTGGTGGTAGAAGCTGTTAACTTTGTCAATAGGGGGGCGCTATTTTCACTTTGTAAAAAATCGTTCCCAAATTAAACTGCCTCGTACTCAATTCTTGCTCGTACAATATGCATATTATTATTACTATTGGATAGAAAACACTCTCTAGTTTCTAAAACCGTTTGAATTATATCTGTGAGTAAAACAGAACTAATTTTGCAGCAAAATTCCTGTCAGGAAGTGAAAAATCTGAAATCGAGTGTCTGTTGCAGGGCCATCCTATTAATTTGCCTGAAATCTATGGATCTACATGCACTGCATACGCCTTCCACTAGATGTCACGAGGCAGTGAGAGGTGGAATGGGGTGTCTAGCTTGATCTGAGGCCGAACAAGAGCTTTTGGAATGACGTGACCAGATTTTTCATTGTCTTGGAAGGCGCGAGAAGGGACCCCCAGATTGCGTTCTGAAAAGCTTTCGGTATAGACGATAGATATCTCCGGCTCTGATTTTATTTGATATATGTGTTAAAAACATCATAAAGTAGTTAGTTATTTTAAACCGAGTTATATCAGTTTATATCAGTTTATTGCGTTTTTCGGCATTTTCTTTTCTTTGCGTTATGTGAAGTTGGGCACGTTTGTGCCACATGGCTAGCTTTGGTTGCTAATTTGACAGGAGAAGACGACATTCTACAACCAAACAACGATTATTCTGGACAAAGGACAACTTGTACAACATTCTGATGGAAGCTCATCAAAAGTAGGAACCATTTATGATGTTATTTCGTATTTCTGTTGAAAATGTTTAGTAATATTTTCCGCCCTGATTTTGGGCGCTGTCTCGCTATAACGTAAGCTGTATGTCGTACTAAAGTTATTTTTAAAAATCTAACACAGCGGTTGCATTAAGAACTAGTGTATCTTTCATTTGCTGTCCAACATGTATTTTTTAGTAAAGTTTATGATAAGTTATTTGGTCAGATTAGGTGAGTGTCAGAAATATATCCGGACATTCTGGGAAAAGTTGCTACGTTTTCACAATGTATAACCACGGATTTCAGCTCTAAATATGCAAATTTTTGAACAAACCATATATGTATTGTGTAATATGATGTTATAGGACTGTCATCTGATGAAGTTTGTGAAGGTTAGTGAATAAATGTATATCTTTTGCTGTTTTTTTCGCTATCGCTACCTTTGCGTTGAATGAATGCGGTTGTGTGGTTGGCTATTGTAGTAAGCTAATATAATGCTATATTGTGTTTTCGCTGTAAAACACTTAAAAAATCTGAAATATTGGCTGGATTCACAAGATGTTTGTCTTTCATTTGCTGTACACCATGTATTTTTCATAAATGTTTTATGATGAGTATTTAGGTATTTCACGTTGGTCTCTGTAGTTATTCTAGCTGCTTTGGTGAGATTTGTGATGGTGGCTGCAATGTAAAACTATGATTTATACCTGAAATATGCACATTTTTCTAACAAAACATATGCTATACAATAAATCTGTTATAAGACTGTCATCTGATGAAGTTGTTTCTTGGTTAGTGACTAATTATATCTTTATTTGGTCGAATTTGTGATAGCTACCTATGCGGTAAAAAAATGGTGAAAATATGTGGTTGAGTCTTTTGCTATCGTGGTTAGCTAATAGAAATACATATTGTGTTTTCGCTGTAAAACATTTTAAAAATCGGAAATGATGGCTGGATTCACAAGATGTTTATCTTTTATTTGGTGTCTTGGACTTGTGATTTCATGAAAATTATATTATATGATATCCCTGTCGCGTTAGGCTAGGCTATGCTAGTCAGCTTTTTTGATGGGGGGATCCCGGATCCGGGTTTGTGACTCGTGAGAAGTTTTAAGGAGCCTTTAGTCTTAGACTTGGTGTGCCGGTACCGCTTGCCGTGCGGTAGCGGAGAAAACAGTCTATGACTTGGGTGAGTGGAGTCTTTGACAATTTTTTGGGCTTTCCTCTGACACGGCCTAGAATATAGGTCCTGGATTACAGGAAGCTTGGCTCCAGTGATGTACTAGGCCGTACGCACAACCCTCTGTAGCGCCTTACGGTCAGATGCCGAGCAGTTACCATACCAGGCCGGTCAGGATGCTCTCGATGGTGCAGCTGTAGAACTTTTTGAGGATCTGGGGACCCATGCCAAATCTTTTCAGTCTCTTGAGGGAAAGGTGTTGTCGTGCCCTCCTCATGACTGTCTTGGTGTGTTTGGACCATAATAGTTTTTTGGTGATGTGGACACCAAGGAACTTAACTCTCAACCCGCTCCACTACAGCCCTGTCGATGTTAATGGGGGCCTGTTCGGCACGCATTTTCCTGTAGTCTACGATCAGCTCCTTTGTCTTGCTCACATTGAGGGAGAGGTTGTTGTCCTGGCACCACACTGCCAGGTCTCACAATCATGGAGGCCATGAGCCCAAGAAGCCTCAGACACATCCAGTACGTGACTGATGTTGCAGGGTAAAACACTTGAGAGGCAGTGACGCTCTCTCCATGATGAGGGCTGCTCGACAGGCTACAGTCCAGAGACAATTCCAACAATATTTTCTGCTGTGTCGGTATGAGCAAGCGGGACAAGGACGCTCTCGAGAGGTTGATTGTTTTGCACGTGAACATTTTGCACCATGAGCCTCGGCCCGTGGGCCTGGATGTGAATGGAACTCTTTATTTGAGAACTGATCTTGGGGAACAGTGGTGTTGACCCGCCCCAACGAGGGCTTATGGTTCTTGAGGAGGGGGGCTCCTGTGCTACACCTCTGCTGTGTGTAAACAAGCTTGTGTGACCTGACGCAGGACTCCCGAGGAGACTCTGGTCGTCGAGGCCAGAGGAGCTCTACCGGCTCCTTGAAGCCCCGTGCTTTGTGCTAGGTGTGCTGCTTCTTCCCCTTCCCTCCAGATGGAGCTGAGGGGGTCTCCTCTGCTCATTACTTGGAGTGATGCCTCTGCCCTGAGACACTGCATTGCTGGTGAGCGGACTCTCTGTCCCTGGGTCTGAGCTACCGGAGAAGGCTGCTAAGTCTTCTTAGGGATCCTCCAGTTCTGGGAGGGAGGCCTCATGGGAACGTCCTGGGTGAACATGTGCTTCTGGGGCTTGTTTCCGTGGTAACAGGGAGCCCAGCGCCTCAGTCTCCTTTTTCTGAGTCTCAAACCTGGCCTGTATCTTCAATATGGCTGGACCAAACAGTCTGGTGGGACCGATCTGTCCATTCATGATCTTTCCCATCTCCCTCTGACACCCTTGCGTTGTTCAGCCAGAGGGTTCGAGTCGTATGGTTGGCAAGGCGACTTAGCACCACCATCCTTAGCACCATCCTGGTCGATGGTGCCACCGTTCGCCAGGGAGTCGCTCAGGTCCTTAGCCTGCACCACCATGTAGACGGAGAGGAGGGCAGCTGCATTCACAGAGTGCTCCACCTGAGATGCAAATCGGTAGATCCTCTCCTACACGGACACGGTGAAGCGTTTCATTATGTTGAGCGAGCTTGGGGGTAGAGGAAGAGGAGCTCAAAGCCTTCGGGTGGCGGTGCTCAGACAGGCTGAGCCAATCCCGACGACTCCATGCTGTGCATATCCAAGTGGGGGTAGCGAGTCACAGGAGTAGGTGACTTGAGTGGCTCTGCCCAGGAAGACTCCAACAATGCCAGACAGTCTGGGAAGGCTGCTACACTCTGTCGGACAGATGTAGAATTACTCTGAAATTCCATCCATCCTAATCTTTTTGGAAGGTGGGGAACTTCAGGGGCATAATCCATTTCCTTATCAGAGAGAGCGCTGCCTGATGCGACGAGAGACATGCCATTGTCCTCACTAGGGCTGTTGCGGTGACCGTATTACCGCCACACCAGCGGTCACGAGTCATGAAGGCAGTCAAATTCCACATGACCGTTTAGTCGCGGTAATTAGGCTTCTCCAAGCTCTAATGCTGCTGCTGGTTATTAGTAGCCTACCAAACTTGCTTAACTGCCTGGTACTCAGCACTCTATTGTCCCTCTATTCACTCTGATGCAAATGTATTCAATGCAAATGTATTAGAAAATCTAATCAAACACTTCATGAGCTCATGTTGCACAACATTGCTATAGGCTATGCAGTTGCGGGATAAATTGCATACTAATGGCCGCTATAAAAAGAGGAGGATCCCATGAACTTTCTATAGGCTAGGCCTACTATATTTATTTATCTGCTTTCCTAATATTAAGCACATTGCTTATATTTACAACCGAAGTATAGCCTACCTGGCTGGCATGAAAATAAACCATTGTCCTCCATTTGCTATTTAAGTTCAAAGATGACATGCATTTTTTTCCCGCTGCCCCTGTTTAGATATAGATGCATGATAATGGTCCATTTCTAAATCACAACAAATGTCACATATATTATTTAGTATATGTAAAGACAAGATTAAATCAGGAATAGGCTAATCTTGTGACCCATCAGACTATCACTTGTGAATGATGCCCAGCATAAGAAACAATGCCTTTTTTTGCAACTTGTTCGAATCACCTCATGTAGCCTAGCCCATAGGCCTGTATGTTTTAATAAGGTTTGTAAGGTAAAGTGGCCAAATAACTTCTTAAAATTAAGCACATTTATCCGCTTTACAAGGGGTGTGGAGTAGAGGTCGACCGATTAATCGGAATGGCCGATTAATTAGGGCCGATTTCAAGTTTTCATAACAATCGGAAATCTGTATTTTTATTTTATTTATTTTTTACACCTTTATTTAAAATGTATTTAACTAGGCAAGTCAGTTAAGAACACATTCTTATTTTCAATGACGGCCTAGGAACGGTGGACCTCACAGTTAACTAGTCCAACGCAATAACGACCTGCCTCTCTCTCGTTGCACTCCACAAGGAGACTGCCTGTTACGCGAATGCAGTAAGCCAAGGTAAGTTGCTAGCTAGCATTAAACTTATCTTATAAAAACAATCAATCAATCATAATCACTAGTTAACTACACATGGTTGATGATATTACTAGATATTATCTAGCGTGTCCTGCGTTGCATATAATCTGACTGAGCATACAAGCATACAAGTATCTAAGTATCTAACTGAGCGGTGGTAGGCAGAAGCAGGCGCGTAAACATTCATTCAAACAGCACTTTCATGCGTTTTGCCAGCAGCTCTTCGTTGTGCGTCAAGCAATGCGCTGTTTATGACTTCAAGCCTATCAACTCCCGAAATGAGGCTGGTGTAACCGAATTGAAATGGCTGGCTAGTTAGCGCACGCTAATAGCGTTTCAAACGTCACTCGCTCTGAGCCTGTGGTTGTTTCCCTTGCTCTGCATGGGTAACGCTGTTTCGAGGGTGGCTGTTGTCGTTGTGTTCCTGGTTCGAGCCCAGGGAGGAGCGAGGAGAGGGACGGAAGCTATACTGTTACACTGGCAATACTAAAGTGCCTATAAGAACATCCAATAGTCAAAGGTTAATGAAATACAAATTGTCTAGAGGGAAATAGTCCTGTAATTCCTATAATAACTACAACCTAAAACTTCTTACCTGGGAATATTGAAGACTCATGTTAAAAGGAACCACCAGCTTTCATATGTTCTCATGTTCTGAGCAAGGAACTCAAACGTTAGCTTTCTTACATAGCACATATTGCACTTTTACTTTCTTCTCCAACACTTTGTTTTTGCATTATTTAAACCAAATTGAACATGTTTCATTATTTATTTGAGGCTAAATTTATTTTATTGATATATTATATTATGTTAAAATAAGTGTTCATTCAGTGTTGTTGTAATTGTCATTATTACAAATAAATAAATAAAAAATCGTCCGATTTAATCGGTATCGGCTTTTTTGGTCCTCAAATAATCGGTATCGGTATCGGCGTTGAAAAATCATAATCGGTCGACCTCTAGTGTGGAGCCTAACTGGCATATATAAGCAGCTCGTGAGTTTCACATTTGGGGAAGATCATTTTCATCATAAAAATGCACCTTTATAATAAAAGCAATACATGCATAATCCCATTTGTGGTCACTTTTGATAATGGTGTTTTCCGCTAATGGAACATTCACGCTTATAGCCTACTGCCATGTGTGCATTGCTGCACTTATAATGTGAAGAAATAGCCTAATAGTTTATCAACATATTAAGCTAAACATTCTGATCTGTTGCGTCAGCCATATTGCGTAAAAAAGGTTTTTTGCTGCTAGTGGTTGGTTGTATTCATTTGGGATCTATCGCATCCCACAACTGTCCCAGACTGTTTGGAATATTTATTTCTCGCACAGAATAGAATAGGTTGACTTTTGTACTATGGGGGATAGTAGATTGTCATAGGCTAGTGCTTTTGCTGTTCATTAGGCCTACTCATCTTGTTGGCTGACGAAAAGTAAATTTGGACAGTTCATCCAATATCTTCAATATACACCTCGGAAGGATGAGCACAGTTGCATCCCCATTGTGTCTGTCTTAACTTGTAGCCTGTGAGAAAGACCCGTGACGGCGAGCCGTGTGAGTGAGAGATGCTTCGGATTGCGCAGCACACTCAGGGAGAAGGGCACAACGCAGCACCCTGGGCCACAAAAGGCATGTCTTTTTTTTAGGGTGCATTACGGTCACAAAGGGGATGAGGGAGTGAAATTATAGGCATTATCAAGTGCTTGTCAAGTTGTGAATGTGTGACTGATAAAAATCCAAACATATAGCCTAGCATTTTTAGAACTCAAGTTACATTAACAACTCTAAATTAAGCATATAGGAGTACCTATTTCTTTGTTAACCGCTCAACACAGAATAGCTGCACTCTCTCAAATCATTGAGAAAATATTTATATTTTATTCAGCAATGTTCAATTGTATTCTTCATACTATAAAATAATATAAAATAATGCCACGGAATTATAAGCAAATCTTGTCTGCTAAATTAACTAGTGTAGCCCACAGCCATTTGGCATAGCCACATCAGGACCTAATGTAACGGATGTGAAATGGCTAGCTAGTTAGCGGGTACGCGCTAGTAGCGTTTCAATCAGTTACGTCACTTGCTCTGAAACCTAGATGTAGTGTGCCCCTTGCTCTGCAAGGGCCGTGGCCTTTGTGGAGCGATGGGTAACGATGCTTCGTGGGCGACCGTTGTTGATGTGTGCAGAGGGTCCCTGGTTCGCGCCCGTGTCGGGGCGAGGGGACGGTTTAAAAGTTATACTGTTACACTAACATAAGGACAACTCAAAGTATGCTATTCTTTTCTTCTGAAATAGACTACATTTTCTTCATATCATGCTTCTTTAGACCAGTTTAAAATGAATAATGGATTTGTTGTGAAGGTGTATGCTATATTACATGGATTTATTAGACTTTTTAAAATGTAGATGTTCCAAAGGTCAGCATCAGTATAATGTATATATAATTTGATATACAGAAGAATATACTTAACTGTCTTATGATTTATATTATCTTGTTTGATATTGTACATTTAATTGTAGGCTATTTCTGCAAGCCATGAGATGCTAAATGTGTTCATGTTAATTAACGGTCAATTACCGTGAGACCAAGTTATTTGCTTGACAATCGCCAACTGACGAAATTTTGTGACTGCCACTGCCCTAGTCCTCAATTCCGGATTTGTTGGAATTAAGGTCTGCCCCCTTTGAAAGTTGGGGGTTCTCCGAATCAGCCCGAAGCGCAGACTGAGGGGATGCCTGAGTAGCTTCTCCCTCTGGTACTTCGTGGTCAATGGAGTCATCCTCAAGCAAGGACGGGGCCTGGCCAATACCTTCCCATGTACTTCGCTCTACGTCTAAGGACACCAGAGCCCAGCTGAGCGCAATGCACACAACTAGCGGGGTCGACAAGAGCCTGCATAGCGTGTTCAACGCCGAGGCAAGTAGTACAGAGCGGATGGGAATTAGTCCCGGACATGTAATGCATGCAATTGCCAGGGCAAGCTTTGCTAGGCTTGTGCTGCTTTTTCTCCCTCTTCTCTGACAACTTGGCCAGTAAGCCTGTCGACATCTCGTTTCGACCAGATGGACGAAAGCAAATGGAATTACCGGGAGGCTAGCTAGCCACTCCATGCACTGCTACTACGACGCAAAGTTGGGAGAGACACGGGGTAACGTGAGCTTAAGCCAGGTAAGCAGAAACCGAAAGCTTTATTTACCAGGGTGTTGGGAAATAAATACAGTCTTTATACTTTCAGTGTAATGAAAGTAGAGCCAAAAGTAATGCTAGCTAATTAGCTGGCCATCTTCACCGGAGTGATGATAGCCAGCTAGCCGAGCCATCACGTGAGATACCAAGTCCCAACTCGGTGTGTAAACCAAGTAACTTGAGGTAGAAGGAACTGCAGGGTTATCTTTCACAGGGGAATGTAAAAGAGATGGTGCTTCAATGGTGGGGTAACACACTGAAGAAACCGCACCGTTCGTGCTAGCCAAACAAACTGAAAGAGTGTTTAGCCCAGAGGTTGCTAGCTAAAACATCAGTGTTGCGGTTAGCCCACTAACTAGCCAAGACACTCAAGTTCAGCTAGCTAACTCCGAACGGTGGGAACCGACGGAGAGAGCAATTGTGTGTAGGCCAGGCAACAGGTGTACGTAGCTAGCCGACGACAAAAAGCTCTGCTGAGGTAACTTCACTCGTTGAAGTGAAGCTGAAGTTAACAGAATTCCCGAAATAGAAAATAAGCCACACAAAGCTCCGTGGTAGGGTGGTAACCCACACTGAAAGGAACAGTTAAGTTGAGAGCGAGTTTTCTGAAGAAAGCCTCTTAACTGGCTACTAACCAGATAGTGAGCAAATAGACTTGTGAAGAGGCAAGGAATGAGGAAACCAGAGCAGTGCAGGGTATTATATAGACACACAGGGCGTACACCCACAAAGCTCTGATTGGCCCATTAGGCGTGATTGAGTAAGGCTTCAACCAATGACCCGCAAAAGAGGGCGTGTCCCATAGTGAGATGTCAAACTGAGTCGACTGAAAGAGAACAGTCCTTGCCGCATGGGTTATGTTGCAAGGTTGTTCCCCTCTTTCCTACAGAGTAAATTTGAATTTGAGCCTTCAGCAACTATCTCCACATAATAGATGGGGACATTTCTTAATGTCCTATTATGCTCCTGCAGCTCAGAGAACACTGTTAGACTGTTAACTCCCTCTTGATTGTCCTCCAATTCAGTGATTTTGTCAAGATGTTAGGGAAAGTATTTTTGCAACCAGAATAACATAAACACAGTCATTGACAGCTAACATAATTGCTTCTCAGTACTTTTGCCAGGAGGAGTATTCTGCATTGCCTTTTCTGAGTATGCAGAGGGAAAGAATGTTGTGATATTTCTTTTACCGGACACTAAGTCTGTAGCATTCCGCTCTGACAGTGTTGTTCAACACCACATAGCTTTGTCATTTACAAATCAACTTTAAGTTGTTTATTTTTTAACTATGTTCTCCTCGAGATAGAAAAGCTAAGGCTATTGATATTTTCAGAGTTGCGCTACTTCCTAGATAAGTCACATAGGGAGTTGTTTTTATTTCTCTCTCCTGCAAAACAATAGCCTTTCAGTGCTTTAAAGTACTCTGGTATGAAAGTGCAAACTACCTGAAAATAAGACCCACTGCTGTCCCCCCCAGAACACTGTACCCTTGGACTGTTGGAGGAAAGGCTCTGGCTATAGGGCAAACGTAGGATTAGATGATTTACCCACATTACAATGTTGTAAGATGAGATGGCTGTCATTCCTTCTTGCTCTGTTAAACTGGTCTTGCTGGTTTGGTCTGAATCGTCTCTTTCTGTAAAAGGTTGTTTAGAAACTGGGCCTGTTCTGTTTTACATTATTTGGCAGATGTTTGTTTGCTGTACAAGTACAGCTTCAAGTGCTCTACTATTATCCACTTATGGGAGAAATGCATTGAATCATGAACTAATATACTAATAATAGATGGCTGTTTTATCCTCAATACCAAAAATGAAATACGGAAAGTAAGAATAAAGTGAGCGGAAAGTAGACGATGGGGTCAGTGTTCATGGAGACGTGGTTGACTGCACATGGCAGCAGACAGGGACAAAGACGAGACCTGGCTAAGGTCAAATCAAATTTGATTTGTCACATGCTTCATAAAACAACGGGTGAAATGCTTACTTACGGGCCCTTCTCAAACATGCAGAGGAAAAAAAGACGAGGTCAAAAGGAATATAACACGAGGAATAAATCCACAATTAGTAACTATAACTTGGCTATAAACACAGGGTACCAGTACCATGTCGATGTGCAGGGGTACGAGGTAATTGAGTACATATAAGTAGGGATGAAATGACTAGACAACAGGATAGATAATAAACAATAACAGAGTATATGATGAGTCAAAAAGTTAGAGCAAAAAGGGTCAATGCACATAGTCTGGGTAGCTATTTGGTTAACTATTTAGCAGTCTTATGGCAGTGGAAGATTTCCACTGAGCCAACATGGTCTCTCACCTCCTCATTCATAAGAAAGAGGAAGAGAGATGTCAGCAGGCTAAACCTGCACATTTGCCTCCCCTTTCCTAGCGTTATTCTATCAGGCATTCATTGACCTTCAGCCACACACCACCTCATTTGTCAGTGTGACAGACCCAAAACCAGCGATGAGCCAGCCGGGCACGCTCAGCTCGCCTCCATCTGCCTGTATAGTCCGAGCAGATGGGAACAGAGCTGGGATGCTTTTCAATCCTCGCTTGCCAGTTGCCACTCTACCCTCTAGCCAAGCATATTAGTACCCGCATTTATTTAAAAAACACATCCCTCCCCCATCCATTCACACAGTTACAGGATAATATATACTGCATTTGAGACAGAAATGTCATGGATTGCAGCTTAAAGGAAAAATCCTCCCAAAACCACTCATTCCTTTAATTTACAGTGTTAAATGACACAATATTTTTTGTGAACAAATGTTTCATTTTGGTGTTATAATAGGGTTGGTAGCAACATGGAAAATAATTGTGGAAATCTGTTGCAGCTCAAGTCAACTACAAAATCCACAATGTAATGTTCCCATTATGGGCAGGCTGGCTGGCTAGCTAGGTAGCTAGCTAGCAAACGTAGCTACACACAATAACACCAAAGACAATATCAGCAAGTAAAGTAGCTAGTTAGCTGTAAAATCGCCTAAACAAACTTCACTATCAATTTCGGAGTCTACAATCTCACCATTGTGAGTGGACCAAGTACTTTGAGGTTGATCTAAAGCGGAAAGGTGGAATAAACAAGTCAGGAGCAGGTTTTCTTAATTGAACAAAGTTCTCTATTGAGGTATTTTTTTTCTTCTCAAACACTCCAACACAATCAAGGATGATCTCCTAAGGAAAACACAAATCTTATTCTTTACAAGAACAAGGAACACAAGGTGAGTATCTTTAAACTAAAGTATAACATAAATCACGGGTGTGTCACCACCTTAACGATTCGTTCGTGGAGCGCTCCCTTCGGATCCATGGTGGCCATTCCCAAGAGGTAGTTTGTCCTCTTCTTCTCCCTTCCGAAGGGAGCTCTCCACGAACGGATTGTTAAGGCGGTGACACACCCGCGATTCTGGGACAAGGAGCGCTCTCCTTCAAGCAGTGAATGGGAGTCTATTGGGCGATACCTCAAATACCCAACATTAGCACGAATTTCGTAAACAATAAGTACATCATTACAAATATTTTCCGAGATGTGAGATAATTAACTTGTTATCTGTAATATCGTATAGCTTTGGAATCGTGACATTACGTACAGTACCAGTCAAAGGTTTGGACACACCTACTCATTCAAAGGTTTTTCTTTATTTTTACTATTTTCTACATTGTAGAATAGTAGTGAAGACATCAAAACTATGACATAACACATATGGAATCATGTAGTAACCAAAAAAGTGTTAAACAAATCTAAATATATTTTAGATTCTTCAAAGTAGCCACTCTTTGCCTTGATGACAGCTTTGCACACTCTTGGCATTCTCTCAACCAGCTTCATGAGGAATGCTTTTCCAACAGTCTTGAAGGAGTTCCCACATACGCTGAGTACTTGTTGACTGCTTTTCCCTTACTTTGTGGTCCAACTCATCCCAAACCATCTCAATTGGGTTGTGGTCGGGTGATCTGATGCAGCACTCAATCACTCTCCTTCTTGGTCAAATAGCCCTTACACGGCCTGGAGGTGTATTTTGGGTCATTGTCCTGTTGAAAAACAAAAGATAGTCTCACTAAGCACAAACCAGATGGGATGGCGTATCGCTGCAGAATTCTGTAGTCGCCATGCTGGTTAATTGCGCCTTGAATTCTAAATAAATCACAGACAGTGTCACCAGCAAAGCACCATTACACCTCCTCCTCCATGCTTCACGGTGGGAACCACACATGCGGAGATCATCCGTTCACCTACTCTGCATCTCACAAAGACACGGCGGGTGGAACCAAAAATCTCAAATTTGGACTGTGAAGACAGATTTCCGCCGGTCTAATGTCTATTGCAAGTCTCTTCTTCTTATTGGTGTCCCTTTAGTAGTGGTTTCTTTTCAGCAATTCAACCATGAAGGCCTGATTCACGTAGTCTCCTCTGAACAGTTGATGTTGAGATGTCTGTTACTTGAACTCTGTGATGCATTTATTTGGGCTGCAATCTGAGGTGCAGTTAACTCTAATGAACTTATCCTCTGCAGCAGAGGTACCTCTGGGTCTTCCTTTCCTGTGGCGGTCCTCATGAGAGCCAGTTTCATCATAGCGCTTGATGGTTTTTGCAACTGCACTTGAAGAAACTTTCAAAGTTCTTGACATTTTCCGCATTGACTGACCTTTATGTCTTAAAGTAATGATGGACTGCCATTTCTCTTTGCTTATTTGAGCTGTTCTTGCCATAATAAGGACTTGGTTTTTACCAAATAGGGCTCTCTTCTGTATACCAACCCTGCCTTGTCACAACACAACTGATCGGTTCAAACACATTAAGGAAAGAAATTCCACAAATTAACAAGGCACACCTGTTAATTGAAATGCATTCCAGGGGCCTTTCTCATGAAGCTGGCTGAGAGAATGCCAAGAGTGTGCAAAGCTGTCATCAAGGCAAAGGGTGGCTACTTTGAAGAATCTCAAATATAAAATGTATTTTGATTTGTTGATAACTTTTTGGGTTACTACATTTTCCATATGTATGTTATTTCATAGTTTTGATGTCTTCACTATTATTCTACAATGTAGAAAATAGTTAAAAATAAAGAAAAACCTTTGAAAGAGTAGGTGTATCCAGACTTTTGACTGGAGAGTGAGAGAGTTTTACGAATCAATACTTGGAGTCAAAATATCGATATAATATCATCCAAAATAATATTATGATATGTACCTGTATTGATATTTTACCCCATCACCACTATCTGGTGGTTAGGCTGTGTAGTGGGCAACTTGCACCTTCTCATGAAGGTGTAACAAACACGAGTGCTTATGGGAAGGAGGTGCCACAGACGCTTTGGATAACATTATTTACTGAATATCTCTTAAAATAAAAGTTATTATTGTTGTTTGATTTGTTCACTGTGTGTTTGAAATGTAAGTCTTGTCTGTTTTGAAAGATGAATACTACTCCATATAGCCTAATTTTGCCTAAATTCTTAAGAACCTAACCAAAGTCATGTCCTTTTCGTTATTCAGCATCCCTTAGCTGTCAGGGAAATATTGCTGTAAAATACAGAAAAAGCTAAAGAAACCAAAGTAATTAGCGGCTTGTCTGGTCCAGAGTGGGTTCTGTACAATTGGCACCAAGAGGGAGTGAGAGGGAGCAGCAAATTGCTGAGCCGCGGCCAACATGCCTGAATATTTAGCCTGGTTTCTCCAGCTCTTTATGCTGCCCTACCAAGCAAAAAGGCAGTAACTGCTCATTTGGTCGAAAAGGATTTAATGTAATTTTTTCTACATTAAATACATGCTTAATCATGTGGACAAGTATCCTGCCTCTATTGTATTGTGTTTTGGAGAAAATGGGGGTCATGTTAGCAGTAACTGCATAAAGTTACTGTGAAACCAAGGTAAATAAAAGCATTTTTTCTCAGTTCCACGCTATGAGCAGTTACTGCCTTTTTGCTTGGTAGGGCAGTATGGATGTCTCCATTCTGCTTACCTAACAGCCGTGACATAATTGATTTGGTGTCAGCTGCCTGGATTTAGAGAGCTGACCCATGGTGCACATCTAGACAGGCCAGCCGATTGAAGGCCTTTTTGAAATTAATTGCAGAATTGGTATACCGTCTGCTGTGTCCTAGGTGTGGGGGGAAATGATTGAATGCAAGGAGCTGTGGAGAGGTTGGGATTGAACGCCACCAGGGAGACGCCTCTAGTGAGGGCAGATAATGAGAGTTTCATGGATTTCTTTTGACATTACGACATGTTGATAACAATCTGTGGTCCCTCGATTAGATTGGGACAGGTTCTTTGATTCCACTTTATAGACGCAGTACCATGCACTTGAGGTGTCCTTTGCATTGAGTGTATGAGTCTGTGTTTGCAGCAGCAGGCAATGAAATGCACAATAACACTCCTTCTCTCGCCACCATCTCTCCAGCGGGAAAAAAGGGAGGGAGTGAGCCAGGGAGGGAGAACAGTAGGCCTATATTTTGGGGATTTGTTCTTTCTTGGCATTGGTTACGGTTGGCAGGAGATAAAATAAAAGGATGCGCCTCTCACAGCTTTCACACACTGGTATTTCTTCCTTTTTGTTTCTCCTGACTATTCAGTCTCACACCATGGGAGTTTTTGAGAACAAAGTCTCTGAGAAGGGCAGATTGAACAGCCAATGCTGTACAAACATTAGTCTAGTCCTACTGTTCATTGTGATTGAAATTTGCAGCAAAGATAAATATTTGTTTCATATTATTTGTTGAGATTTGCTGTAAAAAATATGTTGAGTCGTGGCTTTTGGTAATTCATGTTTTGCAAGTTGATATAGCCTAAATTTAAAGATGGAACACGTGCTCAGAATCTTCAACTAGTTCACCGTTGGATTGAGACGTCAATTGGGTGATTTTCCACTCTGTAAATGTGCCCACAGTTGAGTATGGCATGTGGTTTGTGTATAAATATCTTCTCTGCAGATGGCGGGCACCATGGCAGAAAGGACCAAGATCTCCTCCATGGAAACTGGACAGTGTGTATGTGGATGAAGAAAACCTGCAAGATGTGTTTGTGTGTGCGGTCCCTGCAGTCAGTCTTCATCCACGACTGTCATAATGTCTCTTTTCTCGAGCCTATATGGTCAAACTCTATGGTCAAACTCTTTGTCCATACATGACAATGGGCTGTTTCTGTGTGGACAGACTGAGCTAAGGCTTACTGAGTTGAGTTATGTTCCACAACAGTAGAAAGGGTAATAGTTCAGAGTTTATTTTATGGAGGTCTGACCAGAGCCCAAGGAGCTGACTCATTAGAATAGTACATTATTTATTTCAGCTCTCTGTCGAAGTAAATTGACTAGAAGTATTTTCTATTTTGTCCTGATTTATTATATATCTTTTTTGATATAATAGCTTGTTACAGAATGAAGACAAACACAATGCCATGATGTATCTAAGAAGAAACTACATTCTGTCTCTCCTGGCCTTTCACTTCCGCCTCCCTGTCACCCCATCGGCCTAATTTATGCTGTTGTTTTGGGAATTTGAAATCCCCCCTCCATCTGTAGCCACCACAGCAGTCAGCCTGTACTGGATTGTATAACGGGATTAGTGCTTGCATAAAAACATCCTGGTGGTCACGGGTCCTAAGGAAGTGTGTGGGGTGGGAGGGTCCCCACATGCAACGCTGCCATCCAAGGGTCTGAGGACCCGCTTGCAGCAGCACTAATCCTCTTAGCCCCCCCTCTGTGCTGCGGCTGCCCCATCCTGCCCTGCCAACTCTTGTGCCAGGCACGTGTTCCATACTCCATCAGCTCCATCTCTCAGATCAAACATCAGATGATGACAGTGGCCGTTAAGACCCACACAATCAGATGATGCCAGTGGCCGTTTAGACCCACACAATCAGATGATGACAGTGGCCGTTAAGACCCACACAATCAGATGATGACAGTGGCCGTTAAGACCCACACAATCAGATGATGACAGTGGCCGTTAAGACCCACACAATCAGATGATGACAGTGGCAGTTAAGACCCACACAATCAGATGATGCCAGTGGCCGTTTAGACCCACACAATCAGATGATGACAGTGGCCGTTAAGACCCACACAATCAGATGATGACAGTGGCCGTTAAGACCCACACAATCAGATGATGACAGTGGCCGTTAAGACCCACACAATCAGATGATGACAGTGGCCGTTAAGACCCACACAATCAGATGATGACAGTGGCCGTTAAGACCCACACAATCAGATGATGACAGTGGCCGTTAAGACCCACACAATCAGATGATGACAGTGGCCGTTAAGACCCACACAATCAGATGATGACAGTGGCCGTTAAGACCCACACAATCAGATGATGACAGTGGCCGTTAAGACCCACACAATCAGATGATGACAGTGGCCGTTAAGACCCACACAATCAGATGATGACAGCCTCAACCAGATCCAAATGGGAAGCTGATCATGACTATGATAGTCTTCAAAGTCGAGACATAACTGACATAATTGACCAAGGACCTAAAAGTTGTCTTTGCAGGGTAGCAGAGAGGTTTAATGCTGACCAATGGGCCTGACTAGGACCTTCGCTGTGTACAGCTGCTCTGCTCATTTGCCAGTAGCTGGCAGAAACAGAATGGGCTGTTGCGGACAGTGTGAGTGAGACAGGTTCTCCTCCACAACAGTTGCTTGTGCTGTGTGTGAGTGAGGTAGCCTATGTTTGGCAGGCAGCCAGGAGGCAGGTGAGTGATTCTGGAAAATGAAGGGCAGAGGAAGGCTTGTTATGAACGCCCTGACGTAGAGTCTATCTATGATGTGCAGGTACTGATGATGATGTAGGTTCATGGAGCAGTATTAGCCACCCCCACCATTTAAATGGAAATGAAGTCCGGAGTCGGCACCACCACAGGGACACTGGAGGAGACTGCTGCTTGAGACAACACAGAGGTTTAACAAGATTATGCAGGCATGCGAGACGACGCACCTCGAATGACAACATCCCACTTTGTTCAATTACACTGATATCATCAAAGCTAAACCACCCAATTGGAAACAGTCACTAAGTCTGTTTTAAGTGTAGCCTAAGCCTAATATTGGTGCAGGTGTAGAGAATAGCCTTGAATATGTATCACTAATCCATCCATGGTTAGGTTATGAGTGGTTAATCATCTGTAATGACAGGTTTTTGACCACAGAGAATGAACAGGTTTGAGTCATATGAAAGAGAGGATCAAGGACATCTGACAGCAGTAGTAATTACAGGCCCTTGTCCTGCCACAGGGGATGGTCGGTCACTGAATCTGCTGAATCATTTTCTCAATCAAGGTAGTGGTTGGTTGTCCTCAAGCAAGGGGACATGAGTTGCAGTTTTTACAGTAGATTCCCAAACCCTCGCAACCTCTCCTTAAGAGACTGATTTTAATCACAACAAGAAAATGTGGTTTAAAGTTGATTGGTTACAGACACTGTTATAGAAAATGGATTGTAGCCTGTCAAGTTGTTGGGAAATTTGTGTTCTGACTAGTCCTGCTCCCTTCAATCACACCAACTATTGTTATCCACTACATTTTGTTTCACTGAATCATAGCTACAGTTTAGTCATTCTTTTACCACTGACAGTTTGCCTTATCTCTTTTGACATCCTTACTTTTGTTTTGCATTTAGTTGTCACTCAGTTATAACAAGGTTTCAAATCTGTCACTGTGACTAATCATAAATCATCTGTTATCCTGGACTATGGGAAGAAAGGGTTGCTCTCATTTTATCACTGGAATGACCTAACATTTCATACGTGCCCTATTTATTCACCAACTGGACTATAGGTTTGGCTGAGCTGAAAATTGTGACATGTTGCGTTGTCACATTGACATATGTTTTACTAACAGATTAGTTGTCATGCAGGTGCCAGAATTGACAGGGACACTTAAGACATACCTGTCATTCCGATGAGATGAAGTGGAAAAGAATGTTGACAGGCTTTATGCTTGGGAGAAGTTTTAGACTCACTTGTAGAATTTTCAGGCACTGTAATGTGTAACTGTATTTCATGTCACTGTAGGCCTAAGTATCATACCAAATCCCTTCATGTGGTAAGTGACTGTTTCCGTATGACTGATCAGGGAGGTTGGATGAGAAATACCCTTCTAGTTTCTACCCTCATCAGAAAGATGGGTCAAAATGTCCAGCATATCACCCTCTATAGACTTCGGCCCATGACGCAACCGCTGTTGGAATGTTCCCTCTTGAGTGTGGAATGCCGCAGGAGGAGGCCATAGAGCTACTGCTATCTCAATGGCTTTTTGTCTTCCTCTGAGTCTTGTGGACCTCGCCTGTGTCCTACCGTAACTCCCAGAGGAATGCCATCCCTCTCTCTATGGGCTGTGTTGTGGCCCTAAAGGTCAACCCCTGGCCTGGTACGGCTTCCTATCCAGCCGCTTGTATGGCCTACATGTCATCCTGCAGACAATCATTTGACTAACATGCAAATGAATGTAGCCCGGTAGGCGATATCTAGATCTGTTTAAAGCTTCAGCCAACTCCTATGATGTTTGTTGTCATGCCATATGTGTTTGCATGACAACAGAATATGACAGAGGAAAGGCTAAAGGGAATCTGCCTCTGTCTATGAATTCTACTCCAGGGCTGCATTCAGTGCAGATAAAAAGGTGTACACTGTGCTAAGTTTAATTAAACGGAAACGGTGCTGTCCTGAATGACCAGTTGAAAAACTGGGAGGGGTTGGGTTGTGCACCGCTGCCCTTTTTTAAAAACGTCACTCATTGCTTCAAGCCACACCCCGCCCATACCCTCCAAACGTTCCTCAAAGTCTTGTAGAAAAAAGCAGGAAGGGAAGCGCTGCAATGGTACGCAATAGTAGGTTTTTGTAGACAGAAGGTGCTCTTTGGTAAAAGGGGTAAATTGGTCATCAAAAAGAAACGCGGACCAAGGCACTCTTCATATAATTAATTAAAATGCCTTTTTGTATGGCATGTTCAAGGGAAACAAAGATGGAAAACTCTGATGCATTTCAACTGCATGGACTTTGTCAGGGAGTACAAAGTCTGTTCATTAACATTTTGGGGAAACGTGCCGTTCAGTACAAACCGTCACACAATGTAGGAAACGTTTAATCGAACTGAACGCACCCCAGTTGTTTGAGCACAAACCTTCTGTTGTTTCTGTCTTTGAATTTGTCACCCATGATGCACCATCTTCTCAGCTACCCTCCTGGCTCAGCGGTAGTGGTTTACAGCAGCAGGCACTTATTAACCTGTGTTCTCTTATCTGTGCTCACTGACCCACACTGAAGATGGGATGGTCAGTGGTGTGAAGACTAATTGTGTGTTTATGCTTTCACTGTCTCTTCTCTGAGAGCTACTTATTTCTTAGAAAACCATATAGGCCCTCTGTTTCCTCAGCTGTTTGTCTATCTGCTCTAATGCTTTTTGTTTAGGACCATACACAAACACACACTATCAGCCTCTGCCTTTTCTCCTCTCTATCAACCTCTGTCTGGAGCACTCTCACAATCTGCCAGTTCCTCTCTTTCTATATCAAGAATTGTAATACCAATGTCTATCAAAGTACAGCCATTCCTCTCCCCTTCAGTAATGTGTATATTGGATGTCATGTTAGTTCAGTGATTTTTGGCCTGTTGCGATGTATTGTACGCTTGGGCGGTATACCGTATATACCAGGGTTCCCCAACTGGCGGCCCACGGGTGGTTTTATTTGATCTCCCCCCAGGAAATCAGCTCCTGTAATGATGGGACGGTGAGTCGGAAGCAGGTGCAGGTGAAACGTTTTAATAAAACAACAAAATCAAGAACACAACACTAACATAAGGCAGTACGCTGATAAACAAGAACAATACCAACTGGTGAGTGAAAAGGGGAGAGTGACATATAAAGGGGAGGAAATTATGAAGGTAATGGAGTCCAGGTGTGAATCATAATGATTCACAGGTGCACGTAATGATGAGTGCCAGGTGTACGTAATGATGAATCCCAGGACCGGTGGTTAGTATTCTGGCGACATCGTACGCCAGAGGGGAGGAGCAGGAGCAGATGTGACAGCTCCAAGCTATTTTAATGTAAGAAATCTATTCCAATTTTTTTCACGCATAATAGAGAGACGTGGTCATATACAAATGTAAGCAAGGTTTGAAATGATTATGTTTTAGTCAAACATTATATCTGTTTGGGCTTCTCGCGGCCAATTTGCAATCTACAAATTATTTGTAATTATGTTCCGACCATCAGCTCAAGAAAAAATATTCTATTTAAGTTTAATACATTTGAATATTTCAGGCTACTTTTTAAGTAAATACCTACAGTCAACTTGTGCAATACGTTAGGTGAAATGAAGAACGCAATGTTCTTTATCTCCTATCACATTATGTAGCTTACGGTAGTCCCCAGTCACGTGGTGTTTGTTTACAAGCACAAAACGACGAGAGAACGAAGCCTTGAGTCACTCACTGTTGTGCAGTATTTTATTTATTTTATTTAACTTTTATTTAACTAGGCAAGTCATTTAAGAACAAATTCTTATTTACAATGACGGCCTACCAAAAGGCAAAATACCTCCTAGGGGGACGGGGGCTGGGATTTAAAACATTTAATTAAATAAAAAAATAACATAAATATAGGACAAAACACAAATCACGACAAGAGAGACAACACAACACTACATATAGAGAGACCTAAGACAACAACACAGCATGGTAGCAACACAACATGACAACAACATGGTAGCAACACAACATGGTAGCATGCGCCAGGTGATCTAATTACAGTATGGAATTCATAACTAAATGTTTGCCAGCTAGATATCTTACAACTATTAAGTTAACTGTCTAAAAGGAGCTAAATGCTTTGCAGTTGTGCATTTGGTCTGCTAATTTAGTAGCTAGTTAGCTATCTAGTTAAGTGGTTAGCTTCTTCCAAAATCAAGCATTCGCTTGGTAACAGAATCGCCTTCTGGATCAAGAGCCTTGCTGTTTAATATTAGTTTTGTGCTTGCAGCAAAATGTGAGTAGCATTTTTTGTTACTTGTGTACTTGTATTGTTTAGGTCAGAAACAGGACAAAATGTTCGCAATGCGCTCATTAGCATTTAGTTAGCATTCTCTATAAGGATTCCTTATTCCTTCCTCCCTTAGTACTTGTTAGCATTTTGTTATCATTCTGGTAAGTGACATTTTTGGGGCTTCTCCCACAGCCCGCCAGTGAGCTTCCTCTCACTACCATATTTGGTAGTGAGTGTCACGTTCCTGACCTGTTTTCTGTTGTTTTGTATGTGTTTAGTTGGTCAGGACGTGAGCTGGGTGGGAATTCTATGTTGTGTGTCTAGTTTGTCTGTTTCTATGTCCAGCCTAATATGGTTCTCAATCAGAGGCAGATGGTAATCGTTGTCCCTGATTGAGAATCATATATAGGAGGCTTGTTTTGTGTTGGGATTTTGTGGGTGTTTGTTTCCTGTCTCTGTGATTGTCTGCACCAGATAGGTCTGTGTCGGTTTTTGCACATTTGTTATTTTGTATGTTGTTTGTAGTGTTTCACTTGTTCTTTTATTAAACATGTTGAACACTAGCCGCGCTGCACTTTGGTCCTCTCCTTCACCTATGGAAGAAAGCCGTTACAGAAACACCCACTAAACCCGGACCAAGCAGCGTGGCAACGGGCAGCAGCAACAGCAGCAGCGGTACAAGGAGGAATGGACATGGGAGGAGATTCTGGACGGAGAAGGACCCTGGGCAGAGCCAGAGGAGTGTCGCCGTCCCAAAGCGGAGCTGGAGGCATCAAAAGCGGAGAGGCGGCATTATGAGGCGCTTGCAAGGCAGAGTGGCTGGAAACCCGAGAGGCTCACCCAAAAATTTCTTGGGGGGGGGCTAAAGGGGAGTGTGGCGAAGCCGGGTTGGATACCTGAGCCAACTCCCCGGGCTTACCGTGGAGTGAGAGGGCGCCGTACTGGTCAGACACCGTGTTATGCGGTAAAGCGCACGGTGTCCCCAGTACGCGTGCTTAGCCCAGTGCGGGCTATTCCACCTTGCCGCACTGGGAGGGCTAGGTTGGGCATCGAGCCGGATGTCATGAAGCCGGCCCAACGTATCTGGCCTCCAGTACGTCTCCTCGGGCCGGCGTACATGGCACCAGCCTTACAGGTGGTGTCCCCGGTTCGCCTGCATAGCCCAGTGCGGGTTATTCCACCTCGCCGCACTGGCAGGGCTACGGGGACCATTCAACCTGGTAGGGTTGGAGAGGCTCGGTGCTCAAGAGCGCGTGTCCTCCTTCACGGTCCGGTATATCCGGCGCCACCTTCCCGCCCCAGCCCAGTACCACCAGTGCCTACACCACGCACCAGGCTTCCAGTGCATCTCCAGAGCCCTGTTCCTCCTCCCCGCACTCGCCCTGAGGTGCGTGCCCTCAGCCCGGTACCTCCAGTTCCGGCACCACGCATCAGGCCTATAGTGCGTCTCAGCCGGCCAGAGTCTGCCGTCTGCCCAGCGGTGCCTGAACTGCCCGTCTGCCCAACGCCGCTTGCACTGCTCGTCTGCCCAGCGCCGTCTGAGCCATCCGTCTGCCCAGCGCCGTCTGAGCCATCCGTCTGCCCAGCGCCGTCTGAGCCATCCGTCTGCCCAGCGCCGTCTGAGCCATCCGTCTGCCCAGCGCCGTCTGAGCCATCCGTCTGCCCAGCGCCATCTGAGCCATCCGTCTGCCCAGCGCCGTCTGAGCCATCTGTCTGCCCAGCGCCATCTGAGTCATCCGTCTGCCACGAGCCATTAGAGCCGCCCGTCTGTCCCGAGCCATTAGAGCCGTCCGTCAGTCAGGAGCCGCTAGAGCCTTCCGTCAGTCAGGAGCTGCCAGAGCCGCCAGCCAGTCAGGAGCTGCCAGAGACGCCAGCCAGTCAGGAGCTGCCAGAGACGCCAGCCAGTCAGGAGCTGCCAGAGACGCCAGCCAGTCAGGAGCTGCCAGAGACGCCAGCCAGTCAGGAGCTGCCAGAGACGCCAGCCAGTCAGGAGCTGCCAGAGACGCCAGCCAGTCAGGAGCTGCCAGAGCTGCCCTACAGTCATGAGCTGCCCTACAGTCATGAGCTGCCCTACAGTCATGAGCTGCCCTCCAGTCATGAGCTGCCCTCCAGTCATGAGCTGCCCTCCAGTCATGAGCTGCCCTCCAGTCATGAGCTGCCCTCCAGTCATGAGCTGCCCTCCAGTCATGAGCTGCCCTCCAGTCCGGAGCGGTCATTCAGTCTGGAGCTGCCACTCAGTCCGGAGCTGCCACTCAGTCCGGAGCTGCCACTCAGTTCGGAGCTGCCCCTCTGTCCTGAGCTGCCCCTCTGTCCTGAGCTGCCTCTCTGTCCTGAGCTGCCTCTCTGTCCTGAGCTACCTCTCTGTCCTGAGCTACCTCTCTGTCCTGAGCTACCTCTCTGTCCTGAGCTACCTCTCTGTCCTGAGCTACCTCTCTGTCCTGAGCTACCTCCTAAATCATGTGGGGGCCTTGGGGAGGATTCTTAGGCCAAGGTCGTGGGCGAGGGTCGCCACTCAAAGGACGCTAAGGAGGGGGACAAAGACAGTGGTGGAGTGGTGTCCTCGTCCTGCGCCGGAGCCGCCACCGCGGACAGATGCCCACCCAGACCCTCCCCTTGAGTTTTAGGGGTGCGCCCGGAGTTCGCACCTTGAGGGGGGGGTTCTGTCACGTTCCTGACCTGTTTTCTGTTGTTTTGTATGTGTTTAGTTGGTCAGGACGTGAGCTGGGTGGGAATTCTATGTTGTGTGTCTAGTTTGTCTGTTTCTATGTCCAGCCTAATATGGTTCTCAATCAGAGGCAGATGGTAATCGTTGTCCCTGATTGAGAATCATATATAGGAGGCTTGTTTTGTGTTGGGATTTTGTGGGTGTTTGTTTCCTGTCTCTGTGATTGTCTGCACCAGATAGGTCTGTGTCGGTTTTTGCACATTTGTTATTTTGTATGTTGTTTGTAGTGTTTCACTTGTTCTTTTATTAAACATGTTGAACACTAGCCGCGCTGCACTTTGGTCCTCTCCTTCACCTATGGAAGAAAGCCGTTACAGTGAGTGGAAACGCCAACCGGATGCTTCACATTAGAGGTCGACGATTATGATTTTTCAACGCTGATACCGATTATTGGAGGACCAAAAAAAGCCGATACCGATTAATCGGCCGATTTAAAAAAAAAAAATAATAATAATAATAATAATAATAATAATAAATAAAAATATAACTTTTCTTTTTACATTTGTAATAATGACAATTACAACAATACTGAATGAACACTTATTTTAACTTAATATAATATATCAATAAAATCAATTTAGCCTCAAATAAATAATGAAACATGTTCAATTTGGTTTAAATAATGCAAAAACAAAGTGTTGGAGAAGAAAGTAAAAGTGTATGTGCCATGTAAAAAAGCTAACGTTTAAGTTCCTTGCTCAGAACATGAGAACATATGAAAGCTGGTGGTTCCTTTTAACATGAGTCTTCAATATTCCCAGGTAAGAAGTTTTAGGTTGTAGTTATTATAGGAATTATAGGACTATTTCTCTCTATACCATTTGTATTTCATATACCTTTGACTATTGGATGTTCTTATAGGCACTTTAGTATTGCCAGTGTAACAGTATAGCTTCTGTCCCTCTTCTCGCCCCTCCCTGGGCTCGAACCAGGAACACATCGACAACAGCCACCCTCGAAGCATCTTACCCATCGCTCCACAAAAGCCGCGGCCCTTGCAGAGGGGAACAACTACTCCAAGTCTCAGAGCGAGTGACGTCACCGATTGAAACGCTATTAGCGCGCACCCCGCTAACTAGCTAGCCATTTCACATCGGTTACACCAGCCTAATCTCGGGAGTTGATAGGCTTGAAGTCATAAACAGCTCAATGCTTGAAGCATTGCGAAGAGCTGCTGGCAAAACGCACGAAAGTGCTGTTTGAATGAATGCTTACGAGCCTGCTGCTGCCTACCATCGCTCAGTCAGACTGCTCTATCATATCAAATCATAGACCTAATTATAACATAATAACACACAGAAATACGAGCCTTTGGTCATTAATATGGTAGAATCCGGAAACTATCATTTCGAAAACAAAACGTTTATTCTTTCAGTGAAATACGGAACCGTTCCGTATTTTATCTAACGGGTGGCATCCATAAGTCTAAATATTACTGTTATATTGCACAACCTTTAATGTTATGTCATAATTACGTAAAATTCTGGCAAATTAGTTCGCAACGAGCCAGGCGGCCGAAACTGTTGCATATACCCTGACTCTGCGTGCAATGAACGCAAGAGAAGTGACACAATTTCACCTGGTTAATATTGCCTGCTAACCTAGATTTCTTTTAGCTAAATATGCAGGTTTAAAAATATATACTTCTGTGTATTGATTTTAAGAAAGGCATTGATGTTTATGGTTAGGTACAGTCGTGCAACGATTGTGCTTTTTTCGCAAATGCGCTTTTGTTTAATCATCCCCCGTTTGGCGAAGTTGGCTGTCTTTGTTAGGAAGAAATAGTCTTCACACAGTTCGCAACGAGCTAGGCGGCCCAAACTGCTGCATATAACCTGACTCTGTTGCAAGAGAAGTGACACAATTACCCTAGTTAAAATAAATTCATGTTAGCAGGCAATATTAACTAAATATGCAGGTTTAAAAATATATACTTGTGTATTGATTTTAAGAAAGGCATTGATGTTTATGGTTAGGTACACGTTGGAGCAACGACAGTCCTTTTTCGCGAATGCGCACCGCACCGATTATATTCAACGCAGGACACGCTAGATAAACTAGTAATATCATCAACCATGTGTAGTTAACTTATGATTGATTGATTGATTGTTTTTTATAAGATAAGTTTAATGCTAGCTAGCAACTTACCTTGGCTTCTTACTGCATTCGCGTAACAGGCGGGCTCCTCGTGGAGTGCAATGTAAGGCAGGTCGTTAGAGCGTTGGACTAGTTAACTGTAAGGTTGCGAGATTGAATCCCCGAGCTGACAAGTTAAAAATCTGTCGTTTTGCCCCTGAACAAGGCAGTTAACCCACTGTTCCTAGGCCGTCATTGAAAATAAGAATGTGTTCTTAACTGACTTGCCTAGTTAAATAAAGGTGTAAAAAAATATATAAAATAATCGGCCAAATTGGTGTCCAAAAATACCGATTTCCGATTGTTATGAAAACTTGAAATGGGCCCTAATTAATCGGCATTTCCGATTAATCGGTCGACCTCTACTTCACATTTATACATCCAGTGAAATAACTGTCTCATTGTCCCAACTGTGGTACTAGTTTCCCAAAACAGTGGTTTGAGCCAGTCACGTGTTTGTTTACAAAAAACACAATGAGCAAAATGGGAGTTTTGTAAAGTGTCACTCCTGCAGCGCATCTTAAGTGAGGTGATCAAGTTACACTTGTATGAAATTCACTTCTGTTTGCCAGCTATATCTTATAACTATTAAGTGAACTATCGAAGATGTGCCGAATAAATGATCTCCAGCTGGGTTTTGCTAACTTGCTAATGTTAGCTAAGTGGCTGACGTTAGCTTACAAGATCAAGCTTCTTGGTAACAGCAACAGAGACAATCCCCTCCTGGATTAAGATCCCTGCTGCTTAATATTTATTTTGTGCATGCTTTATTTTGTGCATGCAAACTGTGTTTTGAGATGCTTTATGAGCTGGGTTGTCTGCCCAACCCCTCTGAGTTAGTAGTAAATGTTCGCATGCACTCGTTTACATCTACTATGAGAATTTCTTAGTACTTGTTAGCATTTTGTTAGCATTCTCATAAGTGACGTTTTTGGGGCTTTTTTTTATGTTTGAAAAATAACAAATAGCACCCCTTGTGTGCACCACCAGTAATACCGTGTATCCCGGGATGGGACAGTATGGAAATCTGGATAACGCCCAACCCTAACGTATTGTGTCGAGAGGCAGGCCATTGATCCTTTCCCATTAGTAGGACTAGCTATTTCTTGTACTTTGTGAATCTTTCTAATCTATCCTTGTTCTCTCACTGCCTTTCTCCCCATCTTAGCAGCTGGGCGCTGCAGCCTCTATTCTCATCCGTTATTTATATAAAGAGCTAGAAGATGTTCTTGACCTTGTTGAGAAAGAACACTCGATAAGTGTGAAACATTTATTTGCCTTCCATTGCAGAGCTCAGTTTCCTGCTTACCATTTTACAATGACATGATCTGTACTGTATAATAAGTGCGTGGGTGCTTACGTGTGTGCATGGGTACATGTGCGTGCATGTGTGTGTGTGTTTTGTCAGTACCTCAATACCACCTTTTGGAGCGAGGTAAAGGAACAGTACATCATATTCAGCCTGGTCCCAGACAGCCCACAAGGAGAGCCTCACGCTATTAGGGATCAGATGGACTAGGGAAAACAGCTTATGAGGCTCCAGAAAACATCATACTGTATGTGGGTGATTTCTTCTATAAGGAACATTTGGAAAAATATCAACAGTATTCCTTTGTCTGTGTTGTCAGGTTCCCTTAGCGAGGAGGAGCTACAGTACTATTTATTTTGGTCTGCTGGTGATGCCGCATCAATCCTTTTATGTTTTCCTTACCGTTAACATTTTAATGTTCCCCACCTTTCCCGCAGATAGTTCCCCACCTGCTTCCCCCTCTTTGTCCCTATGCTTCAGCACACCTCTCTCGGAGTGGCGTGGCTGTGCATGTGCTCTGCTCAGCAGTGGAATGATCTGCCGTGCTGTGCTCTTCCCCACAAAACTGCACACAGTGTGAGAGAATGACACAAATCCTTTACCAGGGCCAAGCTCTCTAATTACGCCTGCTCTTCTGGGGAGAGAACAGACAATATTAACCATCTGTTAACATCCTACCCTCTTAGAACCCAGCCTGTTTTCATCCATTTCACCGTCTTTGTGCTCATACATGTTCACTCGTCCGTAATCCTGTTTTTATGGTATTATGTTTGGCTGTCGTCAATTAAGTGGAAACCAACAGATCTATCATTGTAACTGGGATATAGAGTAGAGTAGAGGAGATGAAGTGCTTTATTTAAAATCAAATCAAATTTTATTGGTCGAATACACATTTAGCAGATGTTATTGTGGGTGTAGCGAAATGCTTGTGTTCCTAGCCCCATCAGTGCAGTAATAGCTAACAATACACACAAATCTAAAAAGTAAAATAATGAAATATTAGGACGAGCAATGTCAGAGTCCGGAGTGTGTGTGTATATATATATATATATATATATATATATATATATATATATATATATATATATACATATATGCAGTGCCTTCGGAAAGTATTCAGACCCCTTAACTTTTCCCACATTTTGTTAGGTTACAGCCTTCTGTTTTTTCCTCATTAATCTACACACAATACCCCATAATGACAAAGCAAAAACAGGTTTAGAAATGTTTGCTTTTTTTTTTTTTTTTTTAACTGATATCACTCACATAAGTATTCAGACCGAATCTTCGTGGGTATGACGCTACAAGCTTGACACACCTGTATTTGTGGAGTTTCTCCCATTCTCTGCAGATCCTCTCAAGCTCTGTCAGGTTAGATGGGGAGTGTTGCGGCACAGCTATTTTCAGGTCTCTCCAGAGATGTTCGATCGGGTTCAAGTCCGGGTTCTGGCTGGGCCACTCAAGGACATTCAGAGACTTGTCCCGATGCCACTCCTGCGTTGTCTTTGCTGTGTGCTTAGGGTCGTTGTCCTGTTAGAAGGTGAACATTCGCCCCAGTCTGAGGTCCTGAGTGCTCTGGAGCAGGTTTTCATCAAGGATTTCTCTGTACTTTGCTCCGTTCATCTTTGCCTTGAGCCTGACTAGTCTCCCAGTTCCTGCTCCCAGTCCCTGCTGCTGCCACCACCATGCTTCAACATAGGGATGGCGCCAGGTTTCCTCCATACGTGACGCTTGGCATTCAGGCCAAAGAGTTCAATCTTGGTTTCATCAGACCAGAGAATCTTGTTTCTCATGATCTGAGAGTCTTCAGGTGCCTTTTGGCAAACACCAAGCGGGCTGTCATGTGCCTTTTACTGAGGAGTTGCTTCTGTCTGGCCACTATACCATAAAGGCCTGATTGGTGGAGTGCTGCAGAGATGGTTGTCCTTCTGGAAGGTTCTTACATCTCCACAGAGAAACTCTAGAGCTCTGTCAGAGTGACCATCAGGTTCTTGGTCACCTCCCTGACCAAGGCCCTTCTCCCCCGACTGCTCAGTTTGGCCAGGCGGCAAGCTCTAGGAAGAGTTTTGGTGGTTCCAAACTTCAATTTAAGAATGATGGAGGACACTGTGTTCTTGGGGACCTTCAATGCTGCAGAATAGTTTTCGTACCCTTCCCCAGATCTGTGCCTCGACACAATCCTGTCTCGGAGCTCTACGGACAATTCCTTCGACCTCATGGCTTGGTTTTTGCTCTGACATGCACTGTCAACTGTTGGACCTTATATAGACAGGTGTGTGCCTTTCCAAATCATGTCCAATCAATTGGATTTACCACAGGTGGAATCAAGTTGTAGAAACATCTCAAGGATGATCAATGGAAACAGAATGCACCTGAGCTCAATTTCGAGTCAAGTAACAAAGGATCTGAAATGCATGAAATATATGCCAAGAGTGTGCGAAGCTGTCATCAAGGCGAAGGGTGGCTACTTTGAAGAATCTGAAATGTAAAATATATTTTGATTTGTTTAACACCAATCTCAACGTCAACAGTGAAGAGGCGACTCCGGGATGCTGGCCTTCTAGGCAGAGTTGCAAAGAAAAAGCCATATCTCAGACGGGCCAATAAAAATAAAAGATAGGCAAAAGAACACAGACACTGAACAGAGGAACTCTGCCTAGAAGGCCACCATCCCTGAGTTGCCTTTTCACTGTTGACGTTGAGACTGGTGTTTTGCGAGTACTATTTAATGAAGCTGCCAGTTGAGTACTTGTGAGGCGTCTGTTTCTCAAACTAGACACTCTAATGTACTTGTCCTCTTGCTCAGTTGTGCACCGGGGCCTCCCACTCCTCTTTCTATTCTGGTTAGGCCAGTTTGCGCTGTTCTTGGAAGGGAGTAGTACACAGCGTTGTACGAGATCTAAAGTTTCTTCGCAATTTCTCACATGGAATAGCCTTCATTTCGCAGAACAATAATAGGCTGACGAGTTTCAGAGGAAAGTTCTTTGTTTCTGGCCATTTTGAGCCTGTAATAAACCCACAAATGCTGATGCCCGAGCTACTCAACTAGTCTAAAGAAGACCAGTTTTATTGCTTCTTTAAGCAGAACAGTTTTCAGCTGTGCTAACATAATTGCAAAAGGGTTTTCTAATGATCAATTAGCCTTTTAAAATGATAAACTTGGATTAGCTAACACAACGTGCCATTGGAACACAGGAGTGATGGTTGCTGATAATGGGCCTGTGTACGCCTATGTAGATATTCCATTAAAAATCAGCCGTTTACAGCTTACAATAGTCATTTACAACATTAACAATGTCTACACTGTATTTCTGATCAATTTGATGTTATTATAATGGACAAAAAATGTGCTTTTCTTTCAAAAACAAGGACATTTCTAAGTGACCCCAAACTTTTGAACGGTAGTGTGTGTGTATATATATATATATATATATTTTTTTGTTTTGTTTTGTTTTTTGTGTGTGTTATTTTTAAATTGTTTTCTATGTATGCTTGTGGAACAGGTTCCCTTTTATTTTGTCGAGGCCATAAGCTGTCATGCTGGCTATGTTAGTTGATTTAACCTGTTTGGGATAGGGGGCAGTATTTTCACGTTCGGATGAAAAGCGTGCCCAGAGTAAACTGCCTGCTACTCAGAGCCAGAAGCTAATATATGCATATTATTAGTAGATTTGGTTAGAAAACACTCTGAAGTTTCTAAAACTGTTTGAATGATGTCTGTGAGAATAACAGAACTCATATGGCAGGCGAAAACCTGAGAAAAATCCAACCAGAAAGTGGGAAATCTGAGGTTTGTAGTTTTTCAAGTCATTGCCTTTCGAATATACAGTGTAAATGGGGTCATATTGCACTTCCTACGGCTTCCACTAGATGTCAACAGTCTTTAGAACCTTGTTTCAGGCTTCTACTATGAAGGGGGAGCGAATAAGAGCTGTTTGACTAAGGGGTCTGGCAGAATGCCTTGAGCTAAGTCACGCGCGCAGCCGTGAGAGCGAGTTGCGTTCCTTTTCATTTCTAAAGACAAAGGAATTGTCCGGTTGAAACATTATTGAAGATTTATGATAAAAACATCCTAAAGATTGATTCTATACATCGTTTGACATGTTTCTACGAACTGTAGTATAACTTTTTTGACTTTTCATCTGGACTTTCGTCTGGACTTGTCCGCGCCTTGTGAATTTCGATTGGTGAACTAAACGCGCTAACAAAAAGGAGGTATTTGGACATAAAGATGAACTTTATCGAACAAAACAAACATTTATTGTGTAACTGGGATTCCTGGGAGTGCATTCTGATGAAGATCATCAAAGGTAAATGAATATTTATAACGCTATTTCTGACTTTTACTGACTCCACAACATGGCGGGTATCTGTATGGCTTGTTTTTGCACAACAATTCTGAACATAATGCGCCAATGTAAACTGAGATTTTTGGATATAAATATGAACTTTATCGAACAAAACATACATGTATTGTGTAACATGAAGTCCTATGAGTGCCATCTGATGAAGATCATCAAAGGTTAGTGATTAATTTTATCTCTATTTCTGCTTTTTGTGACTCCTCTCTTTGGCTGGAAAATGGCTGTATGTTTTTCTGTGACTAGGCGCTGACCTAACATAATCGTATGGTGTGCTTTCGCTGTAAAGCCTTTTTGAAATCGGACACGATGGCTAGATTAATAAGAAGTTAAGCTTTAAATTGGTGTATTGCACTTGATGAAAGTTAAATATTTCTTTAAAAAAATAACAGTGCCAACAGTTATTATATTTTTGGCACTGTTGGTAAACTGTGCTTTCAATCATTTTTTTCTTGTGTTTATATATATATATGTTTTTCTCTTTTATAATATAATGGCCACAATGCTCCATTTGGTAAGAGTTTAGCCTAGCTGCTGGAACCACTATGTTTCCTGGAGAGTATTTAGGAGCTTATAAACTCAGCAAAAAAGAAACGTCCTCTCAAGTTTTCAGCAAACTTCACTTGTAAATATTTGAATGAACATAACAAGATTCAACAACTGAGACATAAACTGAACAAGTTCCACAGACATGTGACTAACATAAATAGAATAGTATGTCCCTGAACAAAGGGGGGGGGGGGGGCAAAATCAAAAGTAACAGTCAGTATCTGGTGTGGCCACCAGCTGCATTAAGTACTGCAGTGCACCTCCTCCTCATGGACTGCACCAGATTTGGCAGTTCTTGCTCTGAGATGTTACCCCACTCTTCCACCAAGGCAAGATCTCAGACATTTCTGGGGGGAATGGCCCTAGCCCTCACCCTCCGATCCAACAGGTCCCAGACGTGCTCAATGGGATTGAGATCCGGGCTCTTCTCTGGCCATGGCAGAACATTGACATTCCGGTCTTGCAGGAAATCACACACTGAACGAGCAGTATGGCTGGTGGCAATGTCATGCTGGAGGGTCATGTCAGGATGAGCCTGCAGGAAAGGTACCACACGAGGGAGGAGGATGTCTTCCCTGTAACGCACAGTGTTGAGACAACAAGCCTGCAATGACAACAAGCTCAGTCCGATGATGCTGTGACACACCGCCCCAGACCATGACGGACCCTCCACCTCCAAATCGATCCCGCTCCAGAGTACAGGCCCCGGTGTAACGCTCATTCCTTCGACGATAAACGCGAATCCGACCATCACCCCCGATGAGACAAAACTGCGACTTGTCAGTGAAGAGCACTTTTTGCCAGTCCTGTCTGATCCAGCTATGGTGGGTTTGTGTCCATAGGCGATGTTGTTGCCGGTGATGTCTGGTGAAGACCTGCCTTACAACAGGCCTACAAACCCTCAGTCCAGCCTCTCTCAGCGTATTGCGGACAGTCTGAGCACTGATGGAGGGATTGTGCGTTCCTGGTGTAAGTCAGGCTGTTGTTGTTGTCATCCTGTACCTGTCCCGCAGTTGTGATGTTCAGATGTACCAATCCTGTGCAGGTGTTGTTACACGTGGTCTGCCACTGCGAGGACGATCAGCTGTCCGTCCTGTCTCCCCGTAGCGCTGTCTTAGGCGTCTCACGGTACGGACATTGCAATTTATTGCCCTGGCCACATCTGCAGTCCTCATGCCTCCTTGCAGCATGCCTAAGGCACGTTCACGCAGATGAGCAGGGACCCTGGGCATCTTTCTTTTGGTGTTTTTCGTAACTGTGACCTTAATTGCCTACTGTCTGTTAGCTGTTAAGCTGTTAACGACCGTTCCACAGGTGCATGTTCATTAATTGTTTATGGTTCATTGAACAAGCATAGGAAACCGTGTTTAAACCCTTTACAATGAAGATCTGTGAAGTTATTTGGATTTTTACGAATTATCTTTGAAAGACAGGGTCCTGAAAAAGTGGTGTTTCTTTTTTTGCTGAGTTTATATTAGGGTGGATGCGTGCGTCTTGTTTGGTAAGATGCTTCAGCGGGTGGGAGGAAGTTCAACAGTTTTATGTTTTCTCGTATGTCAGGTTCAGTCTTCCACTTACATTTAAAAGGCTTCACTCATTTCCTCTTTTTCCAAAGGATGACTCAACCTCATTTAATAGGGTAGTCTGCTGGGAGTATACTTATTTTTTCTAGTTTGAACTGTAACTGTTTGAACCAGCCAGTCAAACATAGTAGAGTACTTCATCTTCAACATCTGGGGACACAGATTGCTTTTTTACAAGAGACCCATCTGAGAGTTTTACATCACTTTAGATTGCGAAAAGGCTGGGTAGACAAACTTTATCACTCCACTTTTCAAAATAAATCGAGGGGAGCTGCAATTCTGATACACAAATCAGTGTATCATCATTCCAATGTTATTTCAGATGCCAATGGCAGATATATTTAATACACCATTGATCCTTGCCAATGTCTCTGCACCAAATTGGGATGACAAAAAAAATGTGCCTTTGTCTTCACTTCCAGATATGACCTCACACTTATTGATCTTGGGTGGCTGGCTTAATCCTACTTTGGATCATTCCTCCAACAAAATTAGCACACCTTCTAAGTTTGCTAAGGTTATCCAAACTTTTCTTTAAGAATTTTCCATTACAGACCCCTGACTTTTTTTCAATCCAACTAATAGGGAATATTCATTTTTCTCCCTTGTCCATCACACTTATACCGGCATTGCCTACTTCTTCTTGGACAACAGACTTCTTTCCTCTGTACGCTCATGCTCATACAATTCCATTGTCATATCTGATCACGCCCCTCTGACTTTAGAGCTATCAATTGGTGGTGGGACTGAGCCTCGTGTACCTTTGCGTTTTAATACATGATTGCTGTCTGATGAAAGTTTGGTCAACTTTCTGACTACTCAGGTTTATATTTTTATAGCTACTAATGACACCCCTGACGTTTTAGCATCTGTTCTGTGGGAAACTTAAGACCTACATTAGAGGTCAAATAATTTCATACACTAGTTTTGAAAGACAAAATAAGAAAAAGAGACTCTGAACTGAAAACTCGTATTTTACAGTTAGACAGTACTTACGCTACCTCACCATCCCCAAATGTGTACAGGGATTGACTCTCTTTACAAGCTGAATTCAATACCTTGTCAACAGGCCAAATTGAGGAACTGCTGCTTAAGTTGTGACATAGTCATTGTGAGTATGCTGAAAAGGCAAGTAAATTGCTTTCTCATCAACTTCGCCAGTCTTCCTCTGCTCAACAAATGTCTCAAATTCAAACACCTACAGGTGCAACAATGGATCCCCAGCTAATAAATAACCAGTTTAAGGACTTATATGCCTCTTTATACACTTCAGAACAGTCTGCTGACCCCTCTGCTCTTGATTAAAAAAAATGTAATACTATAACTGTTCCAACAATTGATTCAGTTTTCAAGCTTCAATTAGAGGAACCTATCACCATGGAAGAGATTTCAGAGGCGACACGTGCAATGTAAGGTGGTAAATGTCCTGAGCCAGATGGGTACCCAATAGACTTTTATAAGAAGTTACTATACACTTGCATCTGTCAGAACGAATAACACCCCCTCAGACTATTTCCCTCTCTCCAGAGGCACTAGACAGGGGTGTCCAATGTCTCCCTTGCTTTTTTCCATCACATTCGAGCCCCTCGCAATTGCATTTAGATCCAACCCACATAAAACAGGAGTGTTCAGAGGCGACATCAAACAAAGGGTCTCACTTTATGCTGATGACTTGCTTCTCTATATCTCAAACCCCGATGTATCCTTACCCATTGTGCTATCTGTTCTTAATGCATTTGGCCTAGTCTCTGGTTACAAGGTAAATCTGAATAAGAGCGAGCTTTTACTTTTAAATGCGGCAGCTTGTAACTACCCATTACACACATTGCCTTTCAGAGTAGTTCTCAACAAATATACATACTTGGGGGTACATGTCACGAACAAATCTGATAATCTTTTTAAGGCAAATTTTACTCCTCTCCTTACTCTGGTGGAGAAAGATTTTGAACGATGGTCACTACTCCCCCTATCATTAGCTGGTCTAATAAATTCGGTTAAAATCCTTCCTAAATTCTCCTACCTCTTTCAATGCATACCTATTTTTATTCCAAAATATTTTTTCTGCCAACTAGATGGGATAATCTTACACTTCATCTGTAATAATAAAGATCCAAGGATCCGCTAGGTGTTCCTGCAAAGGCCTAACTAAACCCTTAGGGGGCATGGCCCTACCTAATTTCCAGTTCTATTATTGGGCTGCCAACGTCCGTGTAATTCAGTACTGGATCTGTGCAGATACCCCACATATCATTCCAGCATGGTTGAAGATATAATCTTCCTCATGTATGCCATCCTCACTGGCTGCTTTGGCACATTCCCCTATTCATTCTACTACTTCAAGTTATACCAAAAACATTTTAGTAAAAACCACTTTCAAGATCTGGAACCAGTTTAGACATCACTTTGGTTTGCAAACCTATTCATTAAGGGCCCCTCTACTCAGAAATCACGTTCTCCATCCATCGCTAGTAGATGAAGCCTTCTCCATGTGGTTCAGCCTTGGCATCAAATCATTCAATGATTTGTATATTGACGGCACGTTTGCATCGTTCCAACCAATCTCAGCTAAATTCCACCTTCCACCTGAATAATAATTTCTTTAGATATCTACAAGTGAGCACCTTTGTCCGTGACATGACCACTCAATTCCCCACTCTTTCTGTGGGCCCTCCCACTGATGCATTTTTCACACCATCCCCAACAGTAAAAGGCATTATTTCTTATAGCTATGATGAAATTTACTCTCTTCACAATCCTTCATTCGCAGCTATTAAAACCTTTATGGCAACAGGACCTAGGTGATGAGTTTGCTGATGACACATGGGAAGATATTCTGTACCGTGTCCACTCCTCTTCTATTTGTGCCAATGCAAAATGTTACACTGCACTCACTAAATGCATGCTTTCTAAGATCTATCCTGATGTCCACCCTGTTTGCGACAGGTGTTGGCAAGCTGCTGCTTCATTAATACATGTTTTGGTCCTGCTCTGGTCCTAGCTTTTGTGAGTTTGTTGGCAAGAAGGTTGATTTTACTTATATGGAATATGCCCTCTCATTTTGTGTGGATTAAAGATGTCTTACACTTTAGTAAAATGGAGAAGATAAAATTTTCCCTACGGAATTCTTCTGACAAATTCTACTGAATGTGGCAACCTTTCTTTACCTTTAGACACTGCAATTTCCCTCTACTCTACAGTAAACTGCCTACCTAAGATTTATTTAATTGATCTACCTTTGTGAGTGTTTAATATTAGCCTGTATTATTATTATTATTATTTTTCTATTCATTTTGAAGACTAGTCATGTTGTTTGTTTTGTGCACTTTGTTGTTTCTAATGTATGTTTGTTATGAAAGTATTACTTAAGTATTTATATTTTCTTATGGTCGTATACATTCTTACCTCATTCAAAAAATGTTCCCATGGTATATCAAATGTATAAAACCACATGTGCAATGTACTGTATTTCAAACATTGTTTACTGTAACTGTGAAAGAAAATACCAATAAAAGAGTAAAACATTATTTTTTTTAAAAGGTGGAGGTGATATGATCCTTAACTAGCCTCTGAAAGTACTTCATGATGACAGAAGTGAGTGCTATGAAGCAATGCCCATGTGCAACGCTCTATTGCCTTAGATACATCAATATTCAGCTGATCTCCTACTATTTAAAACCTCTACGTCTGCTCTCTACATGTGAAGTCCTTTATTTAACCTTTCCTCTCCATCTCTGCAGAGGACGGACCCTCAGCTCTTGGCCCAGTTCTACTATGCTGATGAGGAGCTCAACCAAGTGGCCACAGAACTGGACAGCCTAGATGGCAGGAAAGACCCTCAGAGGTGTACTCTGCTGGTCAACCAGTTCAGATCCTGTCAGGTAAGAATCTTAAGGGACTGACACTGGTTGATTTGAATACCCTCTGATTAGGGCCACAATTCTATAGCAAGTCTTTTATAGTTTAGTTTCGCTATGTTTCTAATTTCTTTGACTTCAAACTCCATCAATTAATACAAATAAATAATCCACCATGCCAAGCAAAGTGAGTGAGAGTCCAAGTATTGAAGTTTGACTTTTACCTCAAATGTTTAAATCTACTACTACCGCAAAATGGCTGATATTGGTTGGCTAATATGGTAGCGGTTATATGATTGGACGGGCCCTTAAATCAAGCCAGCTCACAGTGACAAGGTGAGATAAGGAGTCCCTCGGGGTGGAAGCAGTTGATTCTCATGTCACATTTTGTTGTTGTTTTGATAGCCTTTATCAGGTTGTGAGTAGGTTGTGTTGCTGTTATCTAGGTCAGGACTGAAGGCTTGGAAGAGTGACTTCTTTGGAAGGCTTTTATCTAGAGATAGGCTATCATGACACACCTGGTTTGATGTTTTCAGGCAGTATGGGGTCAGAGTGAAGGGTTGAATGTCAGGTTGTTGTTGTATGACTTGATATGTCAATGTTATGTAGATCCACTATAGGATATTAACCTGCTTGACAGGAGCTTAAGCTTATCTGCCTCACAAACGTACTGTATTTGTCTCTGTCTGAGACCTGTCACATGACCGATGGTAGGCCATTGTGTCGATTTGGAGTCGGGGGACTTTGACATTTATATACCATTCATCCTCCATATATGTGGTGAGGGTTAGGTGAGGCGTGTGGGGTCGGGACTGTGTGAGTTGAAGGCTGCCATGCTGCTGCCTGCTGGTGTGATCCCCAGCACTGAGAGATCGTTAGCAGGCCCACCACCATAAATGAGTCTAGTGCACCCAGGGCCCTGAGGGGGGGAAGCTCCTAATAAGGTCACTGCTTGATCCCCAACTGCTTTCCCCCTCTCCTATTTTTCTGTCTCTCCATCGCTCCCACCCACCTCCTCGCTCACTTTCTCCATTCCATGCTCTCATTGTCCGACCTCTCTTCGTCTTTCGCTCGCTTCATTGTCACCTTAAAGATGCACTATGCAGAAATCGCTAGCAATCGCTCGCAATAGTTCGCCTAATTTCAGTTTATGTGACAAAACAAGCAAGTATAGTGTAGAGAATCATTGTACCATCTAAACTGCTGTGACATATATTTTCCATAACCAAAAATGTTGTATTTTTAACTGTTTTGAAGCTGGTGTACAAAACTGAAAGTAAAATGTGCAAAAACTCAACTTTAAAAACGGGAAGCATAGAAATAGCACACATAGAACAGATACTGCTTCTTAGACTTAGTTTCAATGAGAATGACAGATCTATAACACACACTTCTATTTGGTCGGGTCACCCAAATAGTTACATATTGCAGCTTTAAATTGACCACTCCCTGCTGTGGTCTGTATGTTAGCTTTGCATTGTGATGTGCTTCGTAAACTGAAAGAAAGGCTTTTAGCTGACTGACTGCAGGACATGTTCAGCAACTGAGAATTATAATTCCTGGTTTGGCTCTTTCCATATCTCCCCCTAAAGGAAAATAGCAATGCTTCAGGGAAGCTGCGCTGCCTCTTGTTCTCTCAGTCAGTGTTTTGCTTACACACTCAGTTATGGGAAACATGACTTTCACTTTTCAAGTTGCAGTGTAATATATTTGGTATACTTTTAAATCCCATGATTAGAACATTATTTTGGTGTAGGCTATCTTGTGAAGACAAAACATAATGTTACCAGCATGCTTTCATAATACCCTGTATACCTGAGACCCCCAGAATGGAAGGCAAGTGGTCTGAGCAAAGCAAAACCTAGAGGGTAGGAGTGTAAAGAGTGCAAGCTCTCTATTCTGCAGCTACTGTAGGTATCATCCCAATGTCATGTTCTGTGATGAGGGCTGATAGTGGTCAAGATTAGCACTAGCTGTAGTGTACCACACATGGCCAGAGGAACACAGGGCTGGTGGGGGGGGACTGGGAACAGGCCAAGACATACGTAGTGCACTGCACTGCAATAAAGGAGTCGGTGGTTAAGCTTTTTAATCTTTCTCCTTGAGGGCAGCAGAGACTCACTGATGTTCCTGACCAGATTACAGCAGCACACAGAGAGAGAGAAAGAGAGAGAGAGGGAGTCTAGGCGTGAAAGGCTCATTGTAACTCATTGTTATAACTGTTGTACATGCCAGCGCCACACAAGCTGTTGATTAGCTCTCGCTGTGTGTGCCAGTGTGTGTGCACCGCTGCAATTATGGGATTTAGTTTAGTGTTTTTTATTGAGGGGGAATTAAGATGTGACTGAGGGCTATAATGGGACTGTTCTGGGCATGGGCCTGTAATTGTTTTCGGCCTGTTCCCTGTTTAAAGGGATTCTCCGGCACAGTTGGATACCTTTTTAGCCAGTAGTTTTGAAAGTAGCCCCGAAAATGGTCCCTGAAAATGGCAAGTTGGGGCGGCAGGGTAGCCTAGTGGTTAGAGCGTTGGACTAGTAATCGAAAGGTTGCAAGTTCAAATCCCCGAGCTGACAAGGTACAAATCTGTCGTTCTGCCCCTGAACAGGCAGTTAACCCACTGTTCCTAGGCCGTCATTGAAAATAAGAATTTGTTCTTAACTGACTTGCCTAGTTAAATAAAGGTAAAATAAAAATAAATAAATAAAAAAAGTGGTCCCTGAAAATGGCATACTACGTCACGTACAGTATGTGCACCACGTCATTGCTCTCTTTCTCGCTCTGCTGTGGGTGCATCTTGTGCATATTGCTAGCTGTCACTCATATGGCGAGGGGCTGAAGCTAATTGGTTGAACTGAATTGCTAGGTTGCTGGCCCACGTGCGGGAAAATGTAGGGAAAATGGCGCAGCACAGATTTCATAAAAACAGCTTTCAAACTAGGAATTTCGTAGCAAATTGAGGTAAGAGTAATTCTGCTCATAGATTATGCATATTAACTACACATTGACACATCCAGCCCAAAGTGGGAAGTTTAAAAAATAATTACTAGTCGCCAAAGGTCCGGAACATGTCTTCAAGACACTACATGTAGAGGGTGATATTTAGTTAGTGGTTTTACAGGGGTAGTTTGTAACATTTATTAGAAAATGTGTGTTTTTTTGCTCTGTTTCCAGTCATTAACCCAACAGAAAAAAATATATTGACTGCCCTTTTTCATTCAGTACGTTTATTCACAAATGTATTCAATCTCTTTTCCTGTCACTCTCCATGTGTCTGCAGGACAATGTGTTGAACATTATCAACCAGATCATGGATGAATGTATCCCTGATGACCGAGCCAACAGAGACTTCTGTGTCAAGTTCCCAGAGGAGATTCGCCATGACAACCTTGCAGGACAGCTGTGGTTTGGGGCTGAGGTACTGTACTGTACTGTATGCCCTCCAGTATCATCTCACATCACAATAACTATAGGCACTCTTAAAGAAGTCATGCCCGTTTACTGTCATTTTTCCTATCTGTTCTCACTATGTAAAGGTGTATCGTTATATAGCCTAACTCATTATTCCTTGTGTTAATCAGTTGCACATAGACAACAAGTCTTAATGAGACTAACCTAGATAAATAACTTTAGGTTACGACCGTAACCCCGGTTCTCTGATAGTATGAGTGAGGTATTTCACTTATGGGATACTCCTCCAGCCTATTCGTTTGAAGCCTTTATTACACTACGCCAGCCATGATTGGCTGGATATCGAGACGTGTGCGTCGGGGAAGGGTGTCCCTATTACCCTATAAAAAGTTCAGCGCAGTGTCTCTGAGTCATTCAAAAATATGCACCACCTCTTCCTCGCTCATGCAAGGAGGGGGTGGTCTGGTGAAATACCTCACTCATAATATCAGAGAACCGGGGTTGCGGTCGTAACTTAAAGTTCTCTTTCAAGTATTCGTTTCGGTAGTTCACTTATGTGATGTAAGGGGCAGCAGGTAGCCTAGTGGTTAGAGCGTTGGGCCAGTAACTGAAAGGTTGCTGGATCGAATCCCCGAGCTGACAAGGTAAAAATCTGTCATTTTGTCTCTGAACAAGGCAGTTAACCCACTGTTCCCCGGTAGGCCGTCATTGTAAATAACAATTTGTTCTTAACTGACTTGCCTAGTTAAATAAAGGTTAAATAAAAATATTTAAAAATATATATATACTGACTCACGTATTGCCAGACAAGCTTATCCTGACAACCGACTGCCCTGTGCAATATATCACACACATGGGCTTTGCCCCTCAGAAGATCCTACACGTAAAACAGTATGCGCCAGGGTCGGTGCAGTGACATCAAGCCTATAAAATTTTGCAAATGAATGAGGCGAAGCCCAACTCGCTGCTGAGCAAATATCTTGCATAGATACGCCTTTAAATAAAGCCCAGGACGTAGCCATTCCTCTAGTGGAATGAGCCCGTAGGCCAGCAGGAGACTGAAGACCCTTACTTGTGTTGGCAAAAGCGATAGCCCCACTGTCCAGTGGGAGAGGCATTGTTTAGTGAGCGCTTTACCTGTGTGAGGTTTCGCCCATGAAACAAACAATTTAAATCCCTTAGTCCTGTTAATGTAGATGCGCATACTGGGCACAACATATGCAACCGTTGATGTACCGGAGAGGAAAACAGTGAGAGATAAAAAGCTACCAGCTCAAGGGGAAGACACATTTCAAAGATGGGTTAATAATCTTAGGGGTAAAGGTGGGGTTAGGCCGCAATGATATTGCGGGTGCTATTGTTACCGGGTGCAAATTGTGCACATGACGAGTGCACTGAGAATGTGTGAATGTCACTTACATGCTTGGCGGAGGCCAATGCTATTAATTGCGCGGTCTTAAATGAAATCATCTTCAGTTCCACCTAATCCAGGGGCTCAAAAGGCTGTTGGCATAGAGCATCCAAAACAATTGATAAATCCCATGACGGGGCAAGCTGTTTGGACACCGGATGCAAACGATGGGCACCCTTCATAAAACGGGTGACAAGGGGGTGTTACCCCACTGTCGTGCTCCCAAAACCCACATGACAAACCGAAATAGCTGCTAGATATACCTTAATAGTGGAAAAAGCATTTCCTTTTTCTAATATTTCCTGTAGAAATGACAGGATTACAGGGGCAGAGCACTGGAATGGCACTGTCTGATTTAGTGCACCATTCATCAAACACGCGCCATTTACAATTACAAAGGGACCTGGTGGATGAGGCTCCATGTCACGTCCTGACCTTAGAGATCCTTTTTATGTCTCTATTTGGTTTGGTCAGGGTGTGATTTGTGGTGGGTATTCTATGTTCTATTATTTGTATTTTTATGTTTTGGCCGGGTAGGGTTCTCAATGAGGGACAGCTGTCTATCGTTGTCTCTGATTGAGAACCATACTTAGGTATCCCTTTTTCCCACCTGTCTTTGTGGGAAGTTTACTTTGTTTATGGCACATAGCCTTTAGCTTCACGGTTTGTTTTGTAGTGTTTATTGTTTTGTTCGGCGTCTTTTCAAATAAAATAAAATGTACGCTTACCGCGCTGCACCGTGGTCCTCTTCCTTCAACAGCCGTGGCACTCTAGCACTCTAAATAGTCAAAATTACATTTTGGGGAAGCCCGACAGTGTTCAAGTTGAACCGTTCACGGGCCAGGCCCAGAGTGCCAACCATTCCGGGTGAGGATGGGAAATCTCCCCTCGCGCCTGGCATAGTAGGTCCCGACTCAGGGGGAGGGGCCACGGATGGCCGCATAGTAGAGTGATCTCTGCTAGCCAGTGTTTCTCTGGCCAATGTGGCGCTATTAGTATGCGAGATAGACCCTTCTTCTGCTCCCTGGCTAGGGTGGGGGAAATCAGGGCCTGTGGGGGAATGTATACAGGAGGACGCGTGGGCACTCATGCGCCAATGCGTCCACTCCCATCGGTGCATCCCGATCCCTCGGGGGAAAAGAACATTGGACACTGAGTATTCTCCATTGATGCATAAAGATCCACTGCTGGAATGCCGAAGTGCATCCAAACCTGATTGGCTACCTCTGGGTGGAGCTTCCACTCTCCGTATAGAGGGTTCCCCCTGGAAAGTAAATCTGGCCCCAGATTCAGTACTCCTGGTACATGAGTAGCTCTCAGTGACTGGGGATGCACACTGCTCCACATAATCAGTGTGTGTAAGTGAGGGAATCGCAGTTCCCCTTATTTATGTAAGCCACGACAGTGGTATTGTCTGTTCTGACTAGAACATGACGACCCACCAGAAATGGGAGGAACAACTTTAATGCTGGGGACACTGTAAGGAGCTCCAAGCAGTTTATGTCTGGTGTTTCCAGAAGTGTAGTGCTACCATGCAGTCTATGGAGATCTGTACATGTGATGTTTGTGACATATTGGGCTCAGACCTAGAGAAGAGACCCAGCATTGAAACCCTCTCATATTCTTAATGGGATGACTACTAAAGCCGATGCCATCAAACCTAGCAGCCTCAGGCATGTTTTGAAAGAGACTAGGTTCCCTCTGAGAAACAGTGCTAGGCAAAATTGGAATGTTCTTATACGTTTCACTGAAAGGCGAGCTTTGAATGATACCGAATCTAGGATTAAACCTATGAAAGAGATTGCGTGGGAATCAAAACGCTCTTTACTGTGTTTATTCTGAAACCTAGCGATGCCAGGTGTTCCAATAGTAGCTGACTGTGTTCTAAGACCTCTTGTCTCGATTGTGTGCACAACAGACAATTATCTATCTACAGTTGAAGTCGGAAGTTTACATACATTTAGAATGGAGTCATTAAAACTCGTTTTTCAACCACTCCATAAATTTCTTGTTAACAAACTATAGTTTTGGCAAGTCGGTTAGGACATCTACTTTGTGCATGACACAAGTAATTTTTCCAACAATTGTTTACAGACAGATTATTTCACTTATAATTCACTGTATCACAATTCCAGTGGGTCAGAAGTTTACATACACTAAGTTGATTGTGCCTTTAAACAGCTTGGAAAATTCCAGATTGTCATGGCTTTAGAAGCTTCTGATTGACTCAGGAAGGAGACGCCTTCTGTCTCCTAGAGATGAACGTACTTTGGTGCGAAAAGTGCAAATCAAACCCAGAACAACAGCAAAGGAGCTTGTGAAGATGCTGGAGGAAACAGGTACAAAAGTATCTATATCCACAGTAAAACAAGTCCTATATCGACATAACCTGAAAGGCCGCTCAGCAAGGAAGAAGCCACTACTCCAAAACCGCCATAAAAAGCCAGACTACGGTTTGCAACGGCACATGGGGACAAAGATCGTACTTTTTGGAGAAATGTCCTCTGGTCTGATGAAACAAAAATTGAACTGTTTGGCCATAATGACCATCGTTATGTTTGGAGGGAAGCACGGGGGTGGCGGCATCATGTTGTGGGGGTGCTTTGCTGCAGGAGGGACTGGTGCACTTCACATAATAGATGCCATCATGAAAAAGGAAAATTATGTGGATATATTGAAGCAACATCTCAAGACATCAGTCAGGAAGTTAAAGCTTGGTCGCAAACAGGTCTTCCAAATGGACAATGACCCCAATCATACTTCCAAAGTTGACTTAAGGACAACAAAGTCAAGATGGCTTAAGGACAACAAAGTCAAGGTATTGGAGTGGCCATCACAAAGCCCTGACCTCAATCCTAAAGAAAATTTGTGGGCAGAACTGAAAAAGCTTGTGCGAACAAGGAGGCCTACAAAACTGACTCAGTTACACTAGCTCTGTCAGGAGGAATGGGCCAAAATTCACCCAACTTATTGTGGGAAGCTACCCGAAACGTTTGACCCAAGTTAAACAATTTAAAGGCAATGCTACCAAATACTAATTGAGTGTATGTAAACTTCTGACCCACTGGGAATGTGATGAAAGAAATAAAAGCTGAAATAAATCATTCTCTCTACTATTATTCTGACATTTCACATTCTTAAAATAAAGTGGTGATCCTAACTGACCTAAGACAGGGAATTTTTACTTGGATTAAATGTCAGGAATTGTGACACTGAGTTTAAATGTATTTGGCTAAGGTGTATGTAAACTTCCGACTTCAACTTTACATCATCAGCCAAATGCCCCTCTCTCTGAGTGGGGCTATGGCTGCCTCGGTACACTTCGTAAAGACATGAGGTGACAGTGAGAGTCCGAAAGGGAGTCCCAGAAAAGCGAATCTGAGAAATTTCTTGTGAGGAGGGTATATTGAGATGTGAAAGTAAGCGTCCTTCAGGTCGACGAATACGAACCAATCGCCTGGTCACACAGAACGTAGCAGAGCAGTGTGTTTCAACATTCTGAACGTGTACTTTCTCATGTGCCTGTTCAGAACACGTAGATCTAGGATCGGGCGTATGCCGCCCCCCTTTTTTGAACCTGGAAATATCTTGAGTAAAAACCGCAGTGGCTTTGCTCGGGAGGAACAATTCTCATTGCCCTTTTCCCTATTAGCGATGTGATTTCCTCCCGGAGTACACACGATGATTCCTGAGAACACACGCTGATTCCTGAGTGTATATGATTCCATTGAATTGAGGCGGGGTGACAGCGAATTCTAGTCTGTATCCCCTGTCTATCGTGCCCTGTACCCAGTTTGACACTGCGCATGCCAACCAGTTCTCTCTCCGCTCCACGAGAGGGCTGACCGGGCTTCCCCCCATAGATGGTGCAGCACTGCGTATGTCCGGCTGGTTCGTAGCGGGAGAGCGCTTATGTTGCCTATCACCACAGAAGGAGTGGTAGCTCCCTCTGGTGGCGTTATAGGGAGGCATCCTGTTTGTTTTTGATTTTGTGAAAAACAACATGTCTGACTGCGCCCTTGGCCTGTAGCCTAGTTGCGCGAGTGTTCCATTTTTTTTATGTGAACTGACATTGAGGAGTGTTTGTTAGACAAGAGGGGGGCCTTGTAGGAGCATCCACCTGAACATCGTCTCTTCTCCTCTTAGGGCTGTACTCTGTGATCACCGACTTGGACCCGGTACGCCTGAAAGAACACTGAGGTGCCTGGGAACTTGCACCCTGGAACAAACTCAGGATTGTGGAGGAGATAAAACTGCGCTTGGGGGAGGCCGTTCTCGCCTCTCTGGCGATGGGGACATCGCTAGGCTAGACACCGTGGATAGACCTGGTCGCGAAAGCGGTGAGGGCTCTCAGCACCGCCTCCATGCTCTCGGCATACCAGGCTGAGCTACAGGAGGAGCTAGCGGTCACACTGGACCCGGTTCTGTGGGATGAGATCTGTATTGCCACAGACCTCAACCTGCGTCTACTTAAAGCCGCTGTCCAGGCGTCAGGAAGAGTGATGGGGCTGGGTTAAATTCAAATATAGTAATTGATAAAAAAAACGTATTTATCGAAGAAATGTTTAAAAAAGGTATAATTTTTGTGAATGATATCATAAATAGGACTGGTGGAGTTATGTCACACATGCAGCTAACACAGACATATGGAAATGTCTGCTCTACCCAAAATTACAACCAATTAATTGCAGCATTACCACAAAAATGGAAGAGGCAAGTAGAAGGGGAAAAAAGTAAGGAACTTGTATGTCGGCCCTGTATTAAAGAACATAAATGGTTAAAGAAAAGTGTGATAAATAAAAACATATACCAATTTCATTTAAGGACCAAAAAACTGACAGCTGTGCCATATAAATTGCAAAATAGTTGGGAAGAGATTTTCGATGTACCCATTCCATGGCACATGGTTTATGAATTGATACGCAAAACAACGCCGGATTCAAAACTTCGAATTTTTCAATTTAAATTACTGTACAAAATTCTTGCAACTAATAGAATGTTATATATATGGGGTATACAATCTTCCCAGCTCTGCAGATTCTGTTGTGAGGAGGCAGAGTCATTAGATCATTTATTTTGGTATTGTCCATATGTAGCTCGTTTTTGGTCACAGGTCCAGGAATGGCTGAAGAATTGCAACATTTGCCTAGAACTAACGCTACAGATAGCAATACTGGGGGATTTGAAAAGCCATAGTCAATCAATCAATAATATAATAATTATTTTAGCAAAAATGTTTATTTTTAATTTACAATCTGTAGAAGCTATGAGAATAGGAAGGTTCAAATCTTTTGTGAAGCATCACAGCACAGTTGAAAAATATATGGCAAATAAAAATCCGAAATGGATGATGTTGGAAGATAGATGGGAAGGGTTGAGTGGAACTGAAGGGTGGGACTAATAACAAGATAAACAATGTAGGGCATACGGGATCTGTGAAATGTGTATAGGTGCGGAGCTTTTGTGAAATAGCACAGTTACAAGTGGAAATAAAATTGGATGGACAACAGAAATAGAGGAAGGACTAAGAACAAACAAGAGAGAACTATTATAAAGTAGTCTGTGTCTGTAAAATAGGTATAAGATGTATAAATTGAAGGTAAAAGCAGAAGTGTTTATTAGTTTACTCCAATTGGGGGAGCGGTGGTAGGGTTGCGGGGAATAATAATAGTGATGGGGCTCATGATATCCCAGGAGAGGGCTTGATGGCTCAATCTATCCACGGTCTACAGACACCGAGTGGTGTCTGTAGACCTTCTCTGTCACAGTGGACTGGAAGCGCTCATACTTGGTTGGTAAGGTGGGGCCAGTCGAGGTCACGGAGGACTTCTGGCTGGGGTGTAGATGGGAAGCCACCAGGGGTTTGATGGGGGGCATGTGGGCCAGCCCAATCCCCGCCATGTCAACATAGTCCAACACCGACCCACATTGGACAGGGTTCTTGGAGGAGAAAGGTGTACTCCAGGTACGGGTAACCTCCTCCAGGCATTCTGGGAAGACTAGTAGTAATTGCCTGGCTGCCAGTTTGGCTTTGGGTAGCCTCTTACCCTCTTAGCGAGACATGGTTTTCTCTGCTACTGCATTGGGCCAGGGAATCACCAGTTTATTCGCAGCGCGTTTGCACACATCCGCCTGGCGAGCGAGTTGTAAGACCACGTCTGTGTACAGTTTAGCTAGTTCTGGAAAATGGTAAGCTTTCTGATGAAAAGCGAGAGGAGGTGTTTGAATGACTCAGAGACGCTGCGTTGGACCTTTTATAGGGTAGGAGGGACACCCTCCCCGACGCACACGTCTCGACGTTCAGCCAATCATGACTGGCGTAGTGTAATAAAGGCTTCAGACGAATACGCTGGATCCCATAAGTGAAATACAGAAACAAATACTTGAAAGAGAACTGTTAAATAACACAAGTCATTCCCTTCTCTCTCCATCTCTGTGTGTAGTGTCTGGCTGCAGGCTCCATCATCATGAACAGGGAGATAGAGAGCATGGCCATGAGGCCTCTAGCCAAGGACCTGACCCATAGCCTGGAGGAAGTCCGAAACATCACGAGAGACCAGGCCCTCAGAGACCTCAACTTATACACCGACCGCATGAGGGACGCACTACGCCACTTCGACAGCCTCTTTGCTGAGTTTGAGCTCAGGTAGCTATAGGACATCAACATCTTTAGCTTTTGGACATCATCAACAACAACATATTTGACTGTATTTACGTATTTTTTTTACACAATTCCTTCGATCTCCTCTTCTGTCAGCTATGTGTCAGCCATGGTGCCTGTGAAGTCTCCCAAAGAATACTATGTTCAGCAGGAGGTGATTGTGCTCTTCTGTGAGACTGTGGATAGGTGAGTTGTATGGGGAGGAACAGAGGAATAGAGACGAGTGATGTCACAGGAGATACAGGGTTTAGTACATTTTTTAAATGGTTGGCCAATATTATTTCACATCCTCTCATCTTTGTTGTTTTTGTTTCAGGGCGCTCAAGCTGGGCTATCTCAGCCAAGACATGATCGATGACTATGAACCCGCTCTGATGTTTACAATCCCCAGACTAGCCATTGTGTGGTAAGTGTTTTCTCCTGTCTCCATCTTCCTCTTCTTCCTAGAACTCTCTGATACTAATAACATTTTATAATCCCCCTGTCTCTCCCTCAGTGGTCTAGTGGTGTACGGTGAAGGTCCACTCAACTTGGATAGGAAACCAGAGGACATGTCTGAGCTCCTCCGGCCTTTTCGCACTTTACTGAAGAAGATCAGGTACCGTTAAGAGGATACACATATAGATTGTCCTCTGTATTTAATCATAGAAAATAGCTCTGTCATTCACAACAATCTTTTGAACATCAGTCTCAAGAACCTGGGCAAACAATCTAAAGGTCATGGGCCACTACCATCCTCATTGAGTGATCATTTTAGGTTGGTAAGTATGTTGTTAAGGTTGTGTTATTCCCATAGGGATCTGCTGCAGACCCTGTCAGAGGAGGAGTTGTTGACGCTGGAGCGGAGCCTTTGTATCTCTCAGGACGGGGAGTTCCCCTTGGTCCCCGAGTGCCCCCCCACACCCACCCCAACCCCCACTATCGCCCCAGACCTCCCTTCATCCAGCAGCCCCACCAGCGACACTGGTGAGGAGGGGAGCGAGGAGGAGAGAATGCAGCAACAGGAGGTGCTGTCTCTGTGCACCTCCCACATCCAGGAGGAGGAGGACAGGGAGTGGGAGGAGGTGAAGCGGGCAAAGGAGCAGGGTTCTCTGTGTGAGGAGGTGGAGGAGGCAGACCTGGCCTGCTCCATGCAATATGATGAGGAGGAGATCGAACAGCTCAACATGATGGTGTACCGTGTGGGGGATGAGATGTCCACGCTGCTGTCCCCTCCCAGCCAGGGCCAGTCCCCGGCCCACCACCCCAACAGAGGGGGCTCCAGCGGGGGCTCCAGCACCGAGGCCTCCCCCCTCCGGTTCCTGGTGGGCCGGGGAAGGACAGGTCTCTACCATGAGGAGGAGGACAGAGTCTTCTTCATGGAGGACCTGGACGCAGGAGGGGACATTGTAACCAGCAGCCGTTTGACCTCGCCTTCCAAAGCCCCTCAGCCCTCCTTGCCTCAGCCCCGCAGACCTGGCCCCCTGACAGACTCAACCAGGAATGGCTGGTCCACTGATGCTCAGTCAGATCCGTCCCAGCAGCCCCAAAACCTGCCCCCACAGTGCCCAAACACCAAGCGACCAGCCCCCACCCCCGGCCTGGAGCCCTTGCCCTACACTAACGGCTGGGAGGTGGGCCTGGAGGGAGGCGAGACTGCTGAAGTCATTGCACACCGTATGGGAGGGATGAAGCTCTCGGCCACGGTCATCTTCAACCCCGGCTCCCCCAGCCTGACTGAGCTGGCTGTGGACAAGCTGCTCCTGCCCCGCCCCCCCTCCTCCTCAGCTACAGAGCCCTGCGGCCCCCTGGTGGCCACCCACTGCCTGCTCAACTCCTGTGTCTGCTGCGGCAGCTGTGAAGACGGCCATGATGACGCCCTCACCATGGACAACACAGGGCTGGGGATGGACCTGGGGTTGGACAAACACTGCAAGCCCCATCCGCCACACAGCTCTGTCATCCAGTCCTCTGCCTGTCGCCTGGCCTCCTCAGGACACAACTTACATAGGAAGGGGGACTCTCCCCCCCAGCTGACGCCCCCCTCCTCCCGCTGCTCCTTAGAGCCTCCTCCAGGGGAGGAGGAAGGGGACCAGCGCTGTGACAAGTGCCTGGTGGTGGTGGCCCCGGGATCTCAGCAGGGCCTGGGCCAGGACAGCAGCCCCAATGGAGTAAGGGGAGCCCCAGAGCCCTGTGTCCACCAGTGGAGGACAGTGAGGAGGCCTCAGGCCAGCGGGGGAAGGGACAGGACGGGAACCAGAGAGACAGACGGGGAGTCCAAGGAAGAGAGCAGGAAGAACACTAGGTATGAGCATATGTACTAGAGGTGTGTGTTTGGGTGATGTATTATCAGCGCTCCCCTTCACAGCAGGTAGGCCTCAACAACAGTCATTTACATATCAGTGGAAAGCAAACTTCCTCCACGTCTCTCTGGCTAATTGAACCCAGATCTTGTCATCCACTTGTTGTTTTATGTTCTAGTTGTAATTGCACTTGGCTTTATGTTACTTTTGTGCCTATCATAATGTTCACAGATCCCGTTTTATGTTGCCCATATGTTATCGGTTTATTATTTTATTTAATGATTTATTCCCAGTTTTTTTCAGGACTCTCCTCTCAGCTCAGTCTCCAGTAGTGACTGTGAGAGTGTGTCTGTCACCACATGTAGTCTGTCCAGCAGTGCTTACACAGCCAGGTAACCACTGGCCGTGTGTGTGTTTCTGTTTTGTACATCCCCATGTTACAGCTTATGTTATTACTATAACCCTTGCTCATCTCTATTTCACTCACTTTGAGATTGAAATCAACCAAAACCCCTATAGTACGATGCATATTCAAGTACAGTACACAATATGCTGGTGAACAGTCTCTCTGTGTTTATAAGAATGACAATATGACAGTACCTCCTCTCTCCCTCCATCCTCCCTCTCCCTTCACTGGATCTCTCTCTCCCGTTCTCACTCTCTCTCTTGCACGTGCGCTTCCCCTCTCTCCTCCAGCCCTGTCAGCAGTCTAACCACGAGCTCAGGGACGTCAGAGGATCTGGACCACCATGAGATCCAGCTGGCCCTGCAGGCTGCTAAGATGGCCGCCAGGAACAAGATTCGCTCGCGCTTCCACAGCAGCAGTGACCTCATCCACCGCCTCTTCGTCTGCATATCGGGTATGACACACTCTCTCGCTCTCTCTCTGAGGGTATGACTATCTGTCCAAGGATATTACTCTCCAAGGGTATAGCTGTGGTTTGATGGGGTAAATCAGTCTGTTTCTCATGTTTTTCTTTCTTTTTACTCTGAAAGACAATGAAATCATGCTTTTGTTGCTTAACCAGTATGCACTCCTCTTCACTCCTCTTCACTCCACCCCATAGTGCTTCTCTATTTATGACAAATGTTTTGCTGCTTGTCTTACAAGAAGCTAAAATGACTATGTAGGCTGATGACTACATATCAGCACCCACAGCCAGTGAGCTCACTGAGACTCTTAGCAAGGAGTTACAGTCAGTGTCAGAATGGGTAATGACCAAATAACTGGTCTTAAATACATCTAAAACCTTCCTCTTAGACCTCAACCTCAACTGGAGTTTGACATAAAGGGTGTGAACATTGAACAAGTTGAAGAAGTTGAAGTCCTAGGAGTAACATTGGATAGTCAGTTATCATGGTCAAGTCATATTGACAAAGTTGCTGTGATGATGGGGAGAGGTAGGTCTGTTATAAAAATATGTTCTGTGTTTTTGACACACAGATCAACTAATTGTTCAGGCTCTGATCTTGTCCCATCTTGATTACTGTACGGTAATATGGTCAGGTGCAGCAAAGAAAGACCTTGTAAAACTGCAGCGGGCTCAAAACAAAGCAGCACGCCTTGCCCTTAACTGCACACAAAGAACAAACTTCAACAACATGCATGATCGTTTTTCATGGTTGAGGAGAAATTGACTAGGAAACGTGTGTGTTGGATTTTTTTTTTTCACCTTTATTTAACTAGGTAGGCTAGTTGAGAACAAGTTCTCATTTACAACTGCGACCTGGCCAAGATAAAGCAAAGCAGTGTGACACAGACAACAACACAGAGTTACACATGGAGTAAACAATAAACAAGCCAATAACACAATAAACAAGTCAATGACACAGTAGAAAAAAGAAAGTCTATATACAGTGTGTGCAAAAGGCATGAGGAGGTAGGCAATAAATAGGACATAGGAGCGAATAATTACGATTTAGCAGATTAACACTGGAGTGATAAATGAGCAAATGATGATGTGCAGGTAGAGATACTGGTGTGCAAAAGAGCAGAAAAGTAAACAAAATAAAAACAGTATGGGGATGAGGTAGGTAGATTGGGTGGGCTATTTACAGATGGACTATGTACAGCTGCAGCGATCGGCTCAGATAGTTGATGTTTAAAGTTGGTGAGGGAAATAAAAGTCTCCAACTTCAGCGATTTTTGCAATTCGTTCCAGTCACTGGCAGCAGAGAACTGGAAGGAAAGGCGGCCAAATGAGGTGTTGGCTTTGGGGATGATCAGTGAGATATACCTGCTGGAACGTGTGCTACGGGTGGGTGTTGTTATTGTGAACTGAGATAAGGCGGAGCTTTACCTAGCATAGACTTATAGATGACCTGGAGCCAGTGGGTCTGCGACGAATATGTAGCGAGGGCCAGACGACTAGAGCATACAGGTCGCAGTGGTGGGTGGTATAAGGTGATTTGGTAACAAAACGGATGGCACTGTGATAGACTACATCCAGTTTGCTGAGTAGAGTATTGGAAGCTATTTTGTAGATGACATCGCCGAAGTCGAGGATCGGTAGGATAGTCAGTTTTACTAGGGTAAGTTTGGCGGCGTGAGTGAAGGAGGCTTTGTTGCGAAATAGAAAGCCAATTCTAGATTTGATTTTGGATTGGAGATGTTTAATATGAGTCTGGAAGGAGAGTTTAGTCTAGCCAGACACCTAGGTATTTATAGTTGTCCACATATTCTAGGTCGGAACCGTCCAGGGTGGTTATGCTAGTCGGGCGGGCGGGTGCGGGCAGCGAACGGTTGAAAAGCATGCATTTGGTTTTACTAGCGTTTAAGAGCAGTTGGAGGCCACGGAAGGAGTGTTGTTTGGCATTGAAGCTCGTTTGGAGGTTAGTTAGCACAGTGTCCAAGGAAGGGCCAGAAGTATACAGAATGGTGTCGTCTGCGTAGAGGTGGATCAGGGAATCTCCCGCAGCAAGAGCGACATCATTGATATATACAGAGAAAAGAGTCGGCCCGAGAATGTAACCCTGTGGTACCCCCATAGAGACTGCCAGAGGTCCGGACAACATGCCCTCCGATTTGACACACTGAACTCTGTCTGCAAAGTAGTTGGTGAACCAGGCGAGGCAGTCATTAGAAAAACCAAGGCTGTTGAGTCTGCCGATAAGAATACGGTGATTGACAGAGTCGAAAGCCTTGGCCAGGTCGATGAAGACGGCTGCACACAGTACTGTCTTTTATCGATGGCGGTTATGATATCGTTTAGTACCTTGAGCGTGGCTGAGGTGCACCCGTGACCGGCTCGGAAGCCGGATTGCACAGCGGAGAAGGTACGGTGGGATTCGAAATGGTCAGTGATCTGTTTATTAACTTGGCTTTCGAAGACTTTAGATAGGCAGGGCAGGATGGATATAGGTCTGTAACAGTTTGGGTCTAGGGTGCAGCTTTCAAATCTTTAGGGATCGCGGACGATACGAAAGAGAGGTTGAACAGGCTGGTACTAGGGGTTGCAACAATGGCGGCAGAGAGTTTTAGAAAGAGAGGGTCCAGATTGTCTAGCCCAGCTGATTTGTACGGGTCCAGGTTTTGCAGCTCTTTCAGAACATCTGCTGTCTGGATTTGGGTGAAGGAGAAGCTGGGGAGGCTTGTGCGAGTAGCTGCGGGGGAGGCGGAGCTGTTGGCCGGGGTTGGAGTAGCCAGGAGGAAGGCATGGCCAGCCGTTGAGAAATGCTTATTGAAATTTTAGATTATCATGGATTTATCAGTGGTGACCGTGTTACCTAGCCTCAGTGCAGTGGGCAGCTGGGAGGAGGTGCTCTTGTTCTCCATGGACTTTACAGTGTCCCAAAACTTTTTGGGGTTAGAGCTACAGGATGCGCATTTCTGCTTGAAAAAGCTAGCCTTTGCTTTCCTGACTGACTGTGTATTGGTTCCTGACTTCCCTGAACAGTTGCATATCGTGGGGACTATTCGATGCTAGTGCAGTCCGCCACAGGATGTTTTTGTGCTGGTCAAGGGCAGTCAGGTCTGGAGTGAACCAAGGGCTATATCTGTTCTTAGTTCTGCATTTTTTGAACGGGGCATGCTTATCTAAGATGGTGAGGAAATTATTTTATATAGAATGACCAGGCATCCTCGACTAACGGGATGAGGTCGATATCCTTCCAGGATACCCGGGCCAGGTCGATTAGAAAGGCCTGCTCGCAGAAGTGTTTTAAGGAGCGTTTGACAGTGATGAGGGGTCGTTTGACAGCGGACCCATAGCGGATACAGGCAATGAGGTAGTGATCGCTGAGATCCTGATTGAAAACAGCGGAGGTGTATTTGGAGGGCAAGTTGGTCAGGATAATGTCTATGAGGGCCCATGTTTACGGATTTAGGGTTGTACCTGGTGGGTTCCTTGATAATTTGTGTTAGATTGAGGGCATCTAGCTTAGATTGTAGGACTGCCGGGGTGTTAAGCATATCCCAGTTTAGGTCACCTAACAGAACGAACTCTGAAGCTAGATGGGGGGCGATCAATTCACAAATGTTGTCCAGGGCACAGCTGGGAGCGGAGGGGGGTCGATAGCAGGCGGCAACAGTGAAAGACTTATTTCTGGAGAGGTTAATTTTTAAAATTAGAAGTTCAAACTGTTTGGGTATAGACCTGGAAAGTATGACAGAAATGCCTAAACACTTGTATAATCTATTTGCATACACTTCAAACAGACATCCATACTCCACCAGACACACCACTATGGGTTTCTTCACGGTACCCAAACCGAAAACAGATTGAATGCCTGACTCAGTTATGTATAGAGGCATGCCATCTTGGAATGCTCTGCCACCAGAGGTTGCTCAGGCAAAAATAAAGATAAAAAACATCTTGTATCACATCCTCTCCTCTCTCTATAGATCTAATTTAACTGTATATATGAATAGTGTGTAAATAGTATTTTTTTTGTCCCTTGGTGTCTTTCCAATATATAGTACTTTGTAATGAATTTGTGCGTTTTATGTGGACCACGGGAAGAGTAGCTGCTGCATGTGCAGTAGCTAATAGGGATCCTAATAAGCTAAACTCCAAAGGTTTTACACTGTGTTCCACAATACATTAGCCTACTGGGCTTTGCTCTTATCACATGTACCACATTTGCACCACAGTTTTTTTTGCATCTCACTGGTTCCTCTTGACCCCCAGGTGTTGCTGACCAACTGCAGACAAACTACGCGGCTGACCTTCGAAGCATTCTGAAGACACTGTTTGAAGTCATGGCTACCTCTGAACAGGGGGACAATGACAAGCAGAAAGGTGGGACTCTTTATATTGACTTGCAGTAATGCCAAGGATCTTAGTGTACTTCTCCCAGTATGTTATTCTGTAATGTACTGTATACTGACAGAATGACCATGGTTATGACACAGCTGTGCTCTGTGTGGTTCAGCAGGTCCAGGGCTGCGCAGCGCCATGCTGGAGGACTGTGCTCTCTGTCAGGAGACCATCTCTTCCTCTGAGCTGGCAGCCAAGGCCCGGGAGGAACAGTTCGAAGGTCAGCACCTCCCCTTTCTCCTCAAAAATCACATACACACATATGCATGCATGCACAGTGACGCATGAATAAACAAGCACCACTATTAATGTGCCTATGCTTTTCCCCTGTAGATCCCCCAGACTGGGTTCCTGATGAGGAATGTGACTCCTGCATCACCTGTAAGGCCCCCTTCACCGTCATCCGCAGAAAGCACCACTGTAGGAGCTGTGGCAAGGTAACACAAAACACCTGCACAGATCTCTTTAAGTATTGTACTACGTAAAATAAATGGTAAACAATCAAATATACCTTGTTTGTTTTACGTCTCATTTCAGATCTTCTGCTCTCGCTGCTCCTCCCACTCAGCCCCGTTACCGCGGTACGGCCAGGTGAAGTCCGTTAGGGTGTGTACACACTGCTACATGTTCCACGTCACACCATTCTACAGCGACAAGACTGGCATCTGACCCCTGCTGTACCAACAGACTCCCCCGCCTCCCTGCCCCCTGCCTCTACAGAAGCATATCCAGGGGATATGAGGCTATATTCAAAGTAAATCCCCAACTGCACAGAGCGACCTTAACGATCAACTTCATCACACTGTACGGCAAGGCAAGGCTTTGAAATAGGAGGACATGGATGAGAGCGCAGAGAGATGAAATAAGGTCTTATGTGAAGGCACATAAACTATGATTATACCCTTTCTGTTATTTTTGAGATGCTACTGCTGCCTGAAAGGGACCTACGGCACCTGATGCTTTGCTGTCCTCCTTCTCTGACTCACTGATGCCTGTCTGTGGAGGCAGAGGAAGAAGAAAGAAAACAACCGACTGGAAATAGGGTTTTGTACTGGCATGTTGCAAGGCTACTCTGGACAGGTCCAGTGCTTTAGGAACAGCTTCTGGGGCTGTTTGAAGCTGAAAAGAGAGAGAAAGCCTTTGGAACATTTTTGTTCTATTGCTTGTGTATACAAAAGGCCTTCTGACATCCTGTCCTATGCTTTAGTGGGCTTCCCACACTTGTGCCAGAGCTCTCTCAGGGCTCCGATGTTCATTTAAAGAATGTAAGTCATAATAAACATGTAAATTAAGGATAATTATGTTGATAGTGATGATAATCTCCGCACCACTGATCTTGTTTGTTTGGCCAAAATGGCTCTAAAGGTTTTAATTTTAGTTTGTCATGTAATTCCTGATGCTGTAATGCTGAGGAGGGGAAAGCAATCCACGGAAATGTGTGGAGTTTTCAGCAATGCTTTAAACGGCAATGAATGTGTTATATCGTTTAAAGACATGGAATTTTGATTTTAGCTACAGTGTCTCAAAGAACACTTAAGTTGTCTGGCCTTTTAATAACAATGTGGGCAGTGGCCATTGCTCTTTCAGTCATAACATATCATGTTTTTAATGATTTATCTTGTTCCCTACTCACCCCAACCTTAACCTGTGTAACTCCTCGACCTCTGAGATTGATGTGGTCACATAAGTCACTCTCTCAGGCATTGGATGCCCTCTAGTGGAGAGAGACTGTAACCTCCTACCACACATCATCAGCAACAAGATTATCTGTGATTGTTAGAATCATGGAGTGCATATCACATACTAGTTAGAGGTTCATGAGGCTTGTCTCCCATCAGTTGGTTAAGGCAGCAATGTTGTTTTTTTCCCTTCTGTGTATATTGTTGCAAAGCACATTTATCTTAAGTAGTATTTTAACTCCCAGTGGTGGCATTGATCAAATCAAATCAAAGTTTATTTGTCACGTGCGCCGAATACAACAGGTGTAGACCTTACAGTGAAATGCTTACTTACAAGCTCTAACCAATAGTGCAAAAAAGGTGTTAGGTGAACAATGGTCAAGTAGCACTGATAGCACACTTATCTAGACAGGTGTCACTAGAACAGAGAGACAACTCTCCTACTACACCAAGAAGGTCATTGGTGTACATTCTCATTATCTTGGTTACATACCAGCTGCTGTTGCAGAAACATATGTGATCTGTAGTGAAATCAGTTAGAATATGTTACAAATATAGTCTCATACCATTAAGTTGTTAAAAATGTTTTGTTACATCCTAACCTGGTTATATACATCGTCTCCATACCTCTGTGCACAATGTAGTACTGTTCCCAGTTGATAACCACTTCCTCTACTGTTACATCATCATATTCCTGCTCCCTCCTCTAGTCATCTCTGATGCAGAGGGAACGCTTCGCCATCTGGGTTACAATGGAGAATGAGTTGGAGTTGATGTGGATAGAGGAATGGCCAATCTGACATAACTGTCTCAAACAACCATGGCTTTTTACACTTCAAGGCCGCACCAGTTATATCAAATCTGCGCTGTCTTATAAGCTAATTCTCAGGCTTCATCTTGTCTAGACCACTCACTACTTCTACAAGTTTTATTTTTACTGAGGAAATTATAGAAACTTTTAAGAGATTGTCATTTTAATTTTTATAAAGAACAGAAGGAAATTATGTAAATGTATAAATCTATTACTCATTTTTCTGTATAAAGGAATGATGCAGTAATTCAATGACTGGACATCCTATTACGTCAGAGCTTGTTCTTATTTTGTAAAGGCTAGCTACATTTCAATAGTAAGAGCTATGTGGAACATTGGGAAAATGAAATAATATGATTTAAATGTCATGAAAATTAAATGACTTCCTCTTTGAATAAGTGTTTATCGTCATTTCTGTCTTGTACTACTATACATGTCATTGTTATTCTCTCAGGCAGGTGTGACATTTGTCAACTCGTCATTGATACATCCGGTCTTGGCACTTGAGTGTAGACACCTTCAAGCACAACATGATCCAAAAGGATTTCATGTCATTGGAACATGCCTCTTGTGAAGTTCTGATGGCAGATACATCCCAGTCCCACTGGGTGGCAGCACCTATTCATTTGATCCCTCATTGGCTGATATCTGACTGATAGTATGCAGTTGTTTAGTATTTATTAGGATCCTTATTACTTCCTGGGGTCGAAACAAGGTTTCTTCAGTATGTTATCCATACATTAACACAACTCACCCCTAACAATTAAAATGTTTCCTTTTCATAATTCATTTGAATAAGTTGATGTTATGGGCGTTGCTGAAAGTCTACTCTGTTCTGTTCTTCTGGCGTTAGGATAAAGTTGCCTCAATGCTGATCTGAGGTCAGTGTTGTATTTTTCTTCCTAATGGTCAAGGTCAGGAATTAGGGAGGGAAACCTTATCCTAGATCTGTTACAGGGGTGACGTTTACCCCAACCCCTGATTGTCAGCCACTGCAATTGTTTTAAATTACTGTGGATTATTTTGACAACTTTAAATTGAGGCATATACAATTACATATTTGACTCGTGTAAGGGCTATTGGATCGTGATAATGAGAAATAAAGAGTTAATTTTGATAGTTACCCAGTCCTTATATGTGATTGGTCCAAAATTGAGAGCTGGGATTAGACAGCTCTCTGCACTGCTAAATCTCGTAGTCGATGAAGTAGAGTCTACTGTAAATACAGATTGGATACAGACTTAAAACGATCTAACTTTTCCAGTTTGTCGAGAAGTTAATTCAGCATTTTAATGGATACCCATGTGTGATAAATGTACGCATTTGATTGTATGCTTTGTCTGATTTACAGTTTTTCCATATAGCCGATCTATGCTGAATGGATATACAGTCATGCAGCGATCATTAATTATAGTGGTGGTAAGAAAGCGTCGATGAAATCGGCCACTGTCAATAAATAAATGGAGACTGCGAGGACTTCTATGAGAATGGGTAACAAGTGTTCTATAAAGAGGCTGATACGAGGTTGACTTCATTCACTGGAAACTTCAGGTATGTCATTCATAAAAAACATTGTTGTGCAAAATATACAGGGCATATGACCTTTTTCACACGATTAAATGGTTGGCAATAGTTCATAGAAATATTATTTATTTAATTTACTATAAAAGACATGATTGGCTGTTATCTATTGGTTGCTTACCTATATAGTTATATGGATATAATTACTATTCAATTCATTTGCCATGATGTGTAATTTTTAGATATGGTAAAATGTTATATACAGTAATTAATGAATGCAAATGGTGACAATTATACAATATAATACAGTTGTGTTTCAGATAAGAAATATTCATTTTTACTTGTAGTATTTTTTTAAACATAAGGGGCAGTCTGTGAGGGCAGCATAACTTTAATGAGTGTGCGCCATATTGACCACAGATACAGAGCCTTCAGAAAGTATTCATACCCCTTGACTTATTCCACATTTTGTTTCTCCAGCCTGAGTTCAAAATGGGTTAAATAGATTTTTCTCTCTCACCCATCTACACACAATACCCCATAATGGCAAAGTGACCATTTTTTTGTTGTTGACATTTTAGCTAATTTATTGAAAATGAAATACAGAGCTATCTCATTTACATAAGTATTCACACCCTTAAGTCAATACATGTTAAAATCACCTTTGGCAGCAATTACAGCGGTTAGTTTTTCTGGGCAAATCTCTAAGAGCTTTGCACACCTGGATTGTACAATAATGTGCACATTATTCTTTAAAAAATTATTCAAGCTCTGTCAAGTTCGTTGTTAATCATTGCTAGACAGCCATTTAAGTCTTGCCATAGATTTTCAACATTCAATGTCGTCTTGGTAAGCAACTCCAGTGTCTATTTGGCCTTGTATGTTAAGTTATTGCCCTGCTGAAAGGGGAATTTGTCTCCCAATGTCTGTTTGGAAAGCAGACTGAACCAGGTTTTCCTCTAGGGTTTTGCCTGTGCTTAGCACTATTCCGTTTCGTTTTATCCTTAAACAAAAGTCCCTAGTCCATGCCGATGACAAGCATACCAATAACATGATTCAGCCACCACCATGCTTGATAATATGAAGAGTGGTACTCAGTGATGTGTTGTGTTGGATTTGCCACAAACATAATGCTTTGTATTCAGGGCATAAAGTACATTTCTTTGACACATTTTTTTGCAGTTTTACTTTAGTACTTTATTGCAAACAAGATGAATGTTTTGGAATATTTTTTATTCTGTACATGTAACGCTTGCCGTCTGGAGAAGGAGAGGAGGACCAAGGTGCAGCGTGGTAAGTGGTCATATTTTTTAATAAAATACGAAAACACTTGACAAACAACAAAAACGACAAACGAACAGTCCTGAAAGGTGAAACAAAACACTAAACAGGAAACAACCACCCACAAACAAAAGTGGGAAAACAGGCTACCTAAATATGGCTCCCAATCAGAGACAACGATAGACAGCTGCCTCTGATTGGGAACCATACCAGACCAAACACACAGAAACAGAAAACCTAGACCTACAACATAGAATACCCAGACATTACCCCCCCCCCCCCCCCCCCCCCCAAAGGTGCGGACTCCTGAACCTGAACCAATAGGGGAGGGTCTGGGTGGGCATTTCACCGCGGTGGCGGCTCTGGTGCGGGACGTAGACCCCGCTCCACCTTAGTCTTGGCCCACTTAGGTGGCGCCTCTGGTGCGGGGACCCTTACCGCCGACCCCGGACCGGGGACCCTCGCAGCGGGCCCCGGACAGGAGGGAGACTCTGGCTGCTCCGTACAGGAGGGAGACTCTGGCTGCTCCGGACAGGAGGGAGACTCTGGCTGCTCCGGACAGGAGGGAGACTCTGGCTGCTCCGGACAGGAGGGAGACTCTGGCTGCTCCTGACTGAAGCCCGTCGCTGGAGGCTCCGGACTAGAGGGCGTCGCTGGAGGCTCCGGACTAGAGGGCGTCGCTGGAGGCTCCGGACTAGAGGGCGTCGCTGGAGGCTCCGGACTAGAGGACGTGCCATGGATCCTCACCGAAGGCTTCGTGCCATGGATCCTCACAGGAGGCTTCGTGTCATGGATCCTCACAGGAGGCTTCGTGCCATGGATCATCACTGGAGGCTTCGTGCCATGGATCATCACTGGAGGCTTCGTGCCATGGATCATCACTGGAGGCTTCGTGCCATGGATCATCACTGGAGGCTTCGTGCCATGGATCATCACTGGAGGCTTCGTGCCATGGATCATCACTGGAGGCTTCGTGCCATGGATTATCACTGGAGGCTTCGTGCCATGGATTATCACTGGAGGCTTCTTGCCATAGATTATCACTGGAGGCCTGGCTCTGGGAGAAGGCACAGGACTCACCAGGCTAGGAAGACATGCAGGAGGGTTAGAGTTTAGCACAGGCACATGACTCACCAGGCTGGGGAGACATGCAGGAGGCCTTGTCCTTGGCCGAGGCACCGGATATACTGGGCCGTGGAGGCACACTGGAGGTCTCGAGCAAAGAGCCTGCACAGCCCGTCCTGGCTGTATGGTGACTTTGGCCCTGCACGTGCGGGGCGCAGGCACAGGACGCACTGGGCTGTGCAGACGTACTGGAGACACAGTGTGCAGAGCTGGCGCAGGATAACCTGGGCCGAGGAGACGCACTAGAGGCCTGGAGAGCAGGGCTGGCACATTCCTTCCTGGCTCGATGCCCACTCTCGCCCGGCAGATGCGAGGAGCTGCGATGTAACGTACCGGGCTATGAACACGTACTGGAGACACCGTGCGCTCCACCGCATAGCACGGTGCCTGACCAGTACGACGCTCGCCACGGTAAGCACGGGGAGTTAGCTCAGGTCTCCTACCTGACTCCGCCAATCTCCCCGTGTGCCTCCCCCCAAAGAATTTCTGGGGCTGCCTCTCGGTTTTCCTTGCCAACCGTGTTCCCTCATACCGCCGGTTCCTTTCTCCTGCTGCCTCCGCTCTTCTGGCTGCCTCCACCTGTTCCCATGGAAGGCGATCCCTTCCAGCCAGAATCTCCTCCCATGTGTAAGATCCCTTGCCGTCCAGAATGTCCTCCCATGTCCATTCCTCCTTTTTACCACGCTGCTTGGTCCGTTGTTGGTGGGTGGTTCTGTAACGCTTGCCGTCTGGAGAAGGAGAGGAGGACCAAGGTGCAGCATGGTAAGTGGTCATATTTTTTAATAAAATACGAAAACACTTGACAAACAACAAAAACGACAAACGAACAGTCCTGAAAGGTGAAACAAAACACCTAACAGGAAACAACCACCCACAAACAAAAGTGGGAAAACAGGCGACCTAAATATGGCTCCCAATCAGAGACAACGATAGACATCTGCCTCTGATTGGGAACCACACCAGGCCAAACACACAGAAACAGAAAACCTAGACCTACAACATAGAATACCCAGACATAGAATACCCACCCACATCACACCCTGACCAAACTAAAAATAGAAACATACAAAGCAATCTACGGTCAGGGCGTGACAGTACATGTTTCCTTTTCAGTCTGTCATTTAGGTTAGTATTGTGGAGTAACTTCAATGTTGTTGATCCATCCTCAGATATCCCCTATTTATTTATTTTATTTATTTTATTTCACCTTTATTTAACCAGGTAAGCTAGTTGAGGACAAGTTCTCATTTACAACTGCGACCTGGCCAAGATAAAGCAAAGCAGTGTGACACAGACAACAACACAGAGTTACACATGGAGTAAACAATAAACAAGCCAATAACACAGTAGAAAAAAGAAAGTCTATATACAGTGTTATATATACAGTCTATCACATCTGTTAAAATTTGTAATTGTTTTAAAGTTACCATTGGCCTCATGGTGAAATCCATGAGCCACGGCAGCAGCTACTCTTCCTGTGGTCCAGCAAAATTAGTTATACAATTTTTTTAATATTACAATACATTTCACAACAGATTTCGGGCCATTACGCTACTATCACATATCTACAACACAAAGTACATGTGTATGTGTGTGTCTCTTCACAGTCCCCGATGTTCCATTTTTATCTGTTTTTTTAATCTGATTTTACTGCTTGCATGAGTTACTTGATGTGGAATTAGAGTTCCATGTAGTCATGGCTCTATATAGTACTGTGCGCCTCCCATAGTCTGTTCTGGACTTGGGGACTGTGAAGAGACCTCTGGTGGCATGTCTTGTGACGTATACAAGGCGGTCTGAGCTGTGTGCTAGTAGTTTAAACAGACACCTTGGTGCTTTCAACGTGTCAACACCTCTCACAAATACAAATAGCGATGAAGTCCATCTCTCCTTTACTTTGAACCTGGAGAGATTGACATGCATATTATTGATGTTAGGTGTCCGTGTACATTTAAGGGCCAGCCGTTCTGCTCTGTTCTGGGCCAATTGAAAAAGTAAGGGACCTAGACAGTTGCCCTGGGGCATGCCTGACTCTATCTGGATTATTTTGGAGAGGCTTCCATTAAAGAACACCCACCGTGTTCTGTTAGACAGGTAACTCTCGATCCACAATATAGCAGGGGATGTAAAGCAGGGTCTTGTGTGTAGGCTAGATACACAAAATCTCAATTTAATCCATTTTAAATTCAGGCTGTAACACAGCAAAATGTAGGAAAAGTCAAGGGGTGTGAATACTTTCTCAAGGCATTGTATATATTGAATATAGATAAATATACTAACACAAAGGGTACATATGTTATTGTGTCAATCAATCACATGATTTAAAAAATGTGCATAGCTGCACTATGCGTTTTCATTTATAAGAGAAGTCCCCATGCATTACAGTTCCATTATGGCAAAAAACAACAGCCATGACACATAACTGTGTCGGACTGGTTGGAGCATATATATTGTCCATATCGTCTAACAAGGCAAACTGCTTTCCCTGGGGATGGATGTGAGTTCTGCTGTGTGCACTAATACAATCTGGAAGGCCTGAGTGTTTTTATATTTTTTGACTGTATGTCTTTTAGATTTGGGGAACATGAAGTTGTCTTCAGTCAGAATGGGAGTCGTCAAGGTCACGTTGCTCATCTTTTTGGCCATTCTGTTGTCTGACTGTGCAAGGGGTGAGTAACATCTTTGGGATATTTATTTAATTTTTCTTAACTTTACTACCTTTCTTTCTGCCTTTCTTTTCTTTCTGCCTTTCTTTCTTTCTTTCTTTCTTTCTTTCTTTCTTTCTTTCTTTCTTTCTTTCTTTCTTTCTTGCCTACACAGTAGGGTCCAATCGTTTTAGTGAAATATTAGTAGATAAATTGGTTAGTCTAAGTTAGTTTGACTGCTGTGGCTTTTTGTTTAGACGGAGAAAAGCTCAGTTGGCTCTAACTTCTTTACACTAAGAAGTAAGAGAGGGAAAAAGTAGAACAAAAACTCTAAACAGAACCCAAAATCAACAGTGGGGAAGTAGCGAGAAAACCAACCCAACTCCCCCCTTCAGTGTGGGATCTCTTCAGTCATGGCCATACAGTATGTGTGTGTGACTGTGTGTGCATGCACCACAGCTAAACCAAACATACACATCCATCAGCTTCCCAGGGTGAAAGAACACAAATCAGTCCAGCTCTCCCAGGGTTGCCCCAGGGATCGGACTGTCTCAGCATCATGTCTGTGTTTGTGTGTCTGTGTGTCTGTTTGTGTCTGTGTGTCTGTTTGTGTGTGATTCCTGCAATCAGGGAGGAATAAGCCGGAAATCCGGAACCCTCCAACCAGGATTTCGGGAAAACCAGGAAAGTTATTGAAAGTTCCCGGATTTTTGCAACCCTAACCATGACAGTGTAGTGTGCTATTGTTCAGACAACTGTCTGCATTGATTGAAATTGTTAGACAAATGCAGAATGCATTGTATAATTATGTGTACGGTTTCCACAGTTTCACCTGTCATCAACGGCTGACAATGTCCAGAACAGTTCAGTAGAGTTTGAAAGTCAAAGAAAATAAATCACCTTTTCAATTAGAGCGCTTTGAAGCGTTCACATAGACTTTTAGTGTGTTCTCCAGCCTCTTGAAGTGGTAAACCAGACATCCTGTTCTATGCCTCTCTCCTTATTCTCAAACTCAGTATGGCAGCAAATGGAAGTAGAACCTGCATGTGGCTATCAGGGCAATGCAATACAGGGCAGGTGCGGGCCACTGCTGGTTTCGAGGGGGGCAGATTACATCTGGGATTACAGACAATGCCTTATTCACAGCAGGACAGACGAGCCTTCGCGATGCGGCTAAAGTGAAAGTGAACAAGACGTGGAGGCGAAATAAGATTAGACAGGCAATTATGTCTGTTTACAGATTTACAGATGTCAGAGAAAGGATCAAATCAATGGGGGATGGTAGTAGGTAGTAGGTCCCAGTAGGTCCCAGATGGTAGTATGGTATTAGGTCCCAGGCGCAACGGTTTGTTTCAAGAACTGAAACGTTGCTGGGTTTTTCATGCTCAACAGTTTGCCGTGTGTATCAAGAATGGTCCACCACCCAAAGGACATCCAGCCAACTTGACACAACTGTGGGAAGCATTGGAGTCAACATGTGCCAGCATCCCTGTAGAACCCTTTCGATACCTTGTAGAGTCCATGCTCGACAAATTGAGGCTGCCTGAGGGAAAAGGGGAGGGGAGCGCAACTAAATATTAGGAAGGTGTTCCTAGTGTTTGGTATAATCCGTGTATATTTTAGTTAATTACATGAAATAATTTAGTCAATTTAATGAAATAATCTATTGGATTTATATAGGATTATTTTAATTGTCAAGCATACTGCACTGCAGGGGGAAATTAAGTCTCCAGAAGTTGATTGGAAAGTGGACTGGACAATCCCTTTGAGAGAATGATGTGACCACAAGCTCCCAGTTATGACACAATGTGATCCAAGTGTAATAACTTCACTGTTTGATATCCTATGAAATAAATGGTTTTGATTGGAGACATGGTTTTGTAGACAGAGAGTGTCCTGGCTGTAAAACGGTTTGAGCGGTTTGATTAGGTATTATATAAGCATTTAAACCTTTGCTAAATCCAACTTAAAGGACACAGAATGATAATGAGCTTGCTGCTGTCAGTCACCTCACCATACAATATCTGATTATTTATCCCACTACGCCAGGCAAACCTAAGACACCCCCCAACCCCTCCCCTTGTGTTCCCCCGAGCAGCTGTAGGAGGTGCTCAGTGATGCGTCCCAGCAGAGCTTCTAATGTGGTGACAGGACTGGGGACCCATGTGGTATAGTAACTGTGGAATGCAGCAGCCGGGACATATGGACCTGCTGTGTGTTCTGCAGGCCTGCTCGGTGACAATGAGAGAATACAAGGTGTCCCTAGTACTTACCAGCATTCCCTCTCTCTCTCTGTCTCTCTCTCTCTCTCTCTCTCTGTCTCTGTCTCTGTCTCTGTCTCTGTCTCTGTCTCTCTCTCTCTCTCTCTCTCTGTCTCTCTCTCTCTCTCTCTCTCACACACACACACACACACACACACACACACACACACACACACACACACACACACACACACACACACACACACACACACACACACACACACACACACACACACACACACACACACACACACACACAGGAATTATCACATGGCTCTTATCGGAAACAGAATTGCAGTGGCATCTATACAAATTGTGTACTTTGTTTGTAGGCGAAGCCAGTGATTTTTGATGCAGAAGAGTATACTGTATCAACATGTCACAAGTAGCATATTAGCTTGACATGAGAGTTTTTAACATCAGACAAATGTTTACTCATCTATACCTCCTGAGCCATCTGAATAAATTTAGAGCATACAAACTGCTCTGCAACTCTTTTGGAAAATATACATTTTATAGGAGAGTTACATCATGGTTTTATAACAAGAAAGTACTATTGGATAAATTGTATGCCAAGGGCCTTTAAAATCACAAGGCCATTTGGCTCTCAGTCAGTTTTCCATTTCCTTTAAACATAATGAGGCTAGTTTCCCAGTAACCAAATACCCCAAAGTCCTCTTATTTTTTGTAAATATGGCCCAAGTAGTAAGAAGGTAATGACACAGTGGTGTTCTGGCACATGAGCCCAGCTGGAGAAACAGAGGGAGAGTGGACCAAGGAGAGAGTGAGAGAGAGAGAGTGAGAGAAAGAGAGAGAGAGAGTGAGAGAGAGAGAGAGAGAGAGAGAGAGAGAGAGAGAGAGAGAGAGAGAGAGAGAGAGAGAGAGAGAGAGAGAGAGAGAGAGAGAAGAGAGAGGGGGGGTCTAAACAGTACTGTAAAATCTTTGCCATGTGTTTGAGTAGTCCCCTCTGAAAACACTTGATTTATAAATGACAAATAAAATCAGTGTCATCAGATTCGCCCATGAAACACCAGAACTTCAATAGAGCGGATTCAGCATAAACCCACCAACACCCACAGACCCACCCGACTCAGTGCTGTCCGACCGATTGACATGCCACCTCTGAACTCTGCGGGGTTCCCCATGCCAATTTATGACCAAACAACAACCACTGCTCGCTCGCCATCCCCCTTACACATGTCTCCCTTCTCTCTCTCCAGACCCTCTCTCTGCATTTCCTCCCATTTATTACCAGTGTAAAGCCAGAGGAAGTGAACTAAGTTAATGTGCTGTCATTAAAACAAGGCTGACCTTTACTCCCACCCTCCCTCACTCAGCTCCCCAATAGCCCCTATTTACTGAGTCTGGGACTGGGTCTATTTGCAGAGAACAATGGGCGGATTATTACATGCAGTGGTCCCCCCAGTCGGACATAGCAGCACTAATTAATTTTAAACACTCTTCATCCCTGTAGACTAAGTTTATTTGCAGTCTATTAGAGTGTACTGAAAACCAGGGACTCATTTTACTGAGGGGCTGCGATTTAGAGGTGCGTGAGAAGGAGAGGGAGCTACGCTCAGGGTTTCGTGTATAAGTGTGTCTGTATACGTACTGTATATAAATATTTTTTTACCATTTTCAATGTCGGACATAAAATACTGTAAAAACACCAGGATATCAGTTCCTAGTGATTTTAATTAAAAAGATCTGCTCCCAAGTATTTCCATGCATAATAAAGAGACACGTGATCGTATACAAATGTAACCAAGGTTTGAAATTATTATGTTTCAGTCAAACATTATATCTGTTTGAGCTTCTTGCGGTCAATTTGCAGTCTACAAATGATTTGTAATTATGTTCCGGTCCCCCGACCATCCGCTCAACAAAATATTGTCTCGCAGCTGAATCTAGTTGATGTAGTAGTAACTATTAGTGGTGGAACTTTTGGAGAGGGAATAAGTGTTGCTGTAGCTGGTAACCAGTGGTGGAAAAAGTACCCAATTGTCATACTTGAGTAAAAGTAAAGATACCTTAATATAAAATGACTCAAGTAAAAGTAAAAGTACGAATAATAAAAAATCCTTATATTAAGCGAATCAGACAGCACAATTTTCTAGTTTTTTAAATTTACGGATAGCCATGGGCACACTCCAACACTCAGACACCATTTAGAAATGTAGCATTTGGTGTTTAGTGAGTCCGCCAGATCAGAGGCAGTAGGGATGACCAGGGATGTTCTCTTGATAAGTGTGTGAATTGGACCATTTTCTGTCCTGCTAAGCATTCAAAATGTAACGGGTACTTTTGGGTGTAAGGGAAAATGTATGGAGTAAAAAGTACATGACTTTCTTTAGGAATGTAGTGAAGTAAAAGTAAAAGTTGTCAAAAATATAAATAGCAAAGTACATATACCAAAAAAAACTACTTAAGTATCACAGGCTGTATCAGGCTGTATCACATCCGGGAGTGATTGGGAGTCCCATAGGGCGGCGCACAATTGGCCCAGCGTCGTCCAGGTTTGGCCGGGGTAGGCCGTCATTGTAAATAAGAATTTGGTCTTAACTGACTTGCTTAGTTAAATAAAGGTTATATTAAAACAATTAAAAGTAGTACTTTAAAGTATTTTTACTTAATTAAGTACTTTACACCACTGCTGGTAACTCATACTTCTAGGGTTTCTAAATTGACTTCTGCTCCTTGGGTATCTCATTATCATAACTTCCCACAGAGCAATTGCTGTGTGCTTAATAAAACACACATATACTGTATATATATATATATATATATGTATTTTTTTTGTTAAATTTTTTGTTCAGAAAACTTGGGGGGCCAAATAAAACCACCCGCAGGCCTCCAGTTGGTGAACCCTGTACTACATCATACCACTACTACTACCACTGCAACTACTGCGTCTACAATTAACAAATACAGCTGCATCTATCATTACCACCACCACACACTGCTGCCCCTGGCAAATCTATGGAAGGGAGAGGAAGTCTAGGAATGGACCTGGAAGAGGAAGGTGTCAGACTTCACCCCACAGAGAGGAGAGAATGGAAAGAGCTGTCAGTGGTGATGAGGGAAATTGTGATAAGCAGCCATAATGGAGGTCAATTGTGTTTACTTTAGTGGACCATAATCTTGACAGAGTTAAAAAATGAAATTTCTAACATGCGCCGAATACAACCAACAATGCAGTTTTAAGAAAAATAAGAGTTAAGAAAATATTTATTAAATAAACTAAAGTTTTAAAAAAAGTTACAATAAAATAACAATAACGAGGCTATATACAGGGGGTACCGGTACCGAGTCAATGTGCAGGGGTACAGGTTAGTCAAGGTAATTGAGGTAATATACATGTCGGTAGGGGTAAAGTGACTATGCATAGATAATAAACAGTGAGTAGCAGCAGCATAAAAAAAGGGGGGGTCAATGCAAATAGTTTGGGTAGCCATTTGATTAGCTGTTCAGCAGTCTTATGGCTTGGGGGTAGAAGCTGTTAAGAAGCCTTTTGGACCTAGACTTGGCTCTCCGGTATCACTTGCCGTGCGGTAGCAGAGAAAACAGTCTATGACTAGGGTGGCTGGGGTCTTTGGCAATTTTTAGGGCCTTCCTCTAACACTGCCTGCTATAGAGGTCCTGGATGGCAGGTAGCTTGGCCCTAGTGATGTACAGGGCCATAAGCAGTACACTCTTTAGCGCCTTGCGGTCGGAGGCTGAGCTGTTGCCATACCAGGCAGTGATCCAACCAGTCAGGATGCCCTCGATGGTGCAGCTGTAGACATTTTTGAGGATCTGAGGACCCATACCAAATCTTTTCAATCTCCTGCGGAGGAATAGGCATTGTTGTGCCCTCTTCACGACTGTCTTGGTGTGTTTGGACCATGATAATTGGTTGGTGATGTGGACAACAAGGAACTTGAAGCTTTCATCCTACTCCACTACAGCCCAGTCGATGAGAATGGGGGTATGCTTGGCCACACAGTCGTGGATGAACAGGGAATACAGGAGGGGAATAAGCACGCACCCCTGAGGGGCCCCCATGTTGAGGATCAGTGTGGCAGATGTGTTGTTGTCAACCCTTACCACCTATGAGTGGCCCGTCAGGAAGTCCAGGATCCAGTTGCAGAGGGAGGTGTTTAGTCCCAGGGTCCATAGCTTGGTGATAAGCTTTGAGGCCACTATTGTGTTGAATGCTGAGCTGTAGCCAATGAACATCATTCTCACGTAGGTGTTCCTTTTGTCCAGGTGGGAAAGGGCAGTGTGGAGTGCAGTAGAGATTGCGTCATCTGTGGATCTGTTGGGGCTGTATGCGAATTGGAGTGGGTCTCAAATCAAATCCAATTTTATTGGTCACATACACATGATTAGCAGATGTTATTGCGGTAATAGTAATATCTAACAAATTACACAACATATACCCAATACACACAAATCTAAGTAGGAATGAAGACTATATACATATATGGACGAGTGATGTCAGAGTGGAATGGACTAAGATACAGTAGAATAGTATAGAATACAGTATATACATATGAGATGAGTAATGCAAGATATGTAAACATTATTAAGTGACTAAGATACCGTAGAAGTATAGAAAACAGTATATACATATGAGATGAGTAATGCCAGATATGTAAACATTATTAAAGTGACTAGTGTTCCATTACTTAAAGTCTATGCCTATAGGCATTAGCTTATAATGTGCTAGTGATGGCTGTTTAACAGTCTGATGGCCTTGAGATAGAAGCTGTTTTTCAGTCTTTCGGTCCCAGCTTTGATGCACCTGTATTGACCTCGCCTTTTGGATGACAGCGGGGTGAACAGGCAGTGGCTTGGGTGGTTGATGTCCTTGATGATCTTTTTGGACTTCCTGTGACATCGGGTGCTGTAGGTGGCCTGGAGGGTGGGTAGTTTGCCACCGGTAATGCGTTGGGCAGACCGCACCATCCTCTGCAGAGCCTTGCGGTTGCGGGTGGTGCAGTTGCCATACCAGGCGGTGATACAGCTCGACAGGATGCTTTCAATTGTGCATCTGTAAAAGTTGGTGAGGGTTTTAGGTGACAAGCCACATTTCTTCAGCCTCCTGAGGTTGAAGAGGCTTAGTTGCGCCTTCTTCATCACACCATCTGTGTGGGTGGTCCATTTCAGTTAGTCAGTGATGTGTATGCCAAGAACTTGAAGCTTTCCACCTTCTCCACTGAACCCTCTGCTGTTTCCTGAAGTCCACGCTCATCTCCTGTCACGCCATGATCTGTTTCATCTGTTCCTGTGATTGTCACCACCCCCTCCAGGTGTCACTTATTTTCCCTAGTGTATTTATCCCTGTGTTTCCTGTCTCTCTGTGCCAGTTCGTCTTGTATGTTCAGCCAAGTCAACCAGCGTGTTTTTCCCGTACTCCTTTTCTATTCTCGTTTTATAGTCCTCCCGGTTCTAACCCCTGCCTGACTCTGGACTTCTTTCCCGCCTGCCTGATCATCCTGCCTGCTCTGACCTTGATTCTGCCTGCCCTTCGGTACCTATTGGACTCTGATCTGGTTTTGACCTTTTTGCCTGTCCACGGCCATTCTCTTGCCTACCCCTTTGGATGAATAAATATTGTAAGACTCCAACCATCTGCCTCCTGTGTCTGCATCTGGGTCTTGCCTTGTGCCTTGATAATCTCCAATGTTTTGTTGACGTTGAGTGAGAGGTTGTTTTCCAGACACCACACTCCCAGAGCCCTCACCTCCTCTCTGTTGGGTGTCTCGTCATCATTGGTAATCAAGCCCACTACTGTTGTGTTGTCTGCAAACTTGATGATTAAGTTGGAGGCGTGCTTGGCCACGCAGTCATGAGTGAACAGGGAGTACAGGAGGGGGATGAGCACGCACCCTTGTGGGTCCCCAGTGTTGAGGATCAGCAGAGTGGAAGTCCTGACCTTCACCACCTGGGGGCGGTCCGTCAGGAAGTCCAGGACCCAGTTGCACAGGGCGGGGTTCAGACCCAGGGCCTAGCTTAATGATGAGCTTGGAGGGTATTATGGTGTTAAAAGCTGAGCTATAGTCAATAAACAGCATTCATACATAGGTTTTCCTCTTGTCCAGATGCGATAGGGCAGTGTGCAGAGTGATGGCGATTTGCATCGTCTGTGGATCTATTGGGGCGGTAAGCAAATTGAAGTGGGTGGCAGGTAAGGTAGAGGTGATATGATCCTTGGCTAGTCTCTCAAAGCACTTCATGATGACAGAGGTGAGTGCTACGGGGCGATCGTAATTAAGTTCAGTTACCTTTGAATTCTTGGGTACAGGAACAATGGTGGCCATCTTGAAGCATGTGGGGACAGCAGACTGGGATAGGGAGAGATTGAATATGCCCGTAACACACCAGCCAGCTGATCTACGCATGCTCTGAGGACACGGCTAGGGATAATGTCTGGGCCGGCAGCCTTGCGAGGGTTAACACGTCTAGGGTCTAGGGTTTCTGGGATGATGGTGTTGATGTGAGACATGAACAGCCTTTCAAAGCACTTCATGGCTACAGATGTGAGTGCTACGAGTCGGTAGTCATTGAGGCAGGTTACCTTGGTGTTCTTGGGCACAGGGACTATGGTGGTCTGCTTGAAACATTTAGGTATTAAAGACTTGGTCAGGGACAGGTTGAAAATGTCAGTGAAGACACTTGCCAGTTGGTCAGTACATGCTCTGAGTACACGTCCTGGTAATCCGTCTGGCTCTGCGGCCTTGTGAATGTTGACCTGTTTAAAGGTCTTACTTAATGGGCGCTCTAATTAGCATTCTGATGGAATCTCAATTATTGACTTATTGTCTGCTCCCATTCACTGTTGTTATTCTCAGCTGTATGGAAATTGGTAGAATAAAGAGTGAATAGGATTGTTTATAATCTGCCTGTCATATGAATGTTTGTCTGTGTAGGCCTACATCGTGACTTCAGGCCACACACTCTATCCCTGCTGGTGAATAGAGTGATAGACAGACAAATAGGATTCATGGTGCCCTACTTAACCCATACTGATCTCACAGAGTAGTTTACAATGGGCCAGAGAGCTGGTCTGATTGACATGTCATCATTCAAACGGTATTCACCTGCATGTGTTTTTTGGTTTGATTGTTTGAGATTAACAAAACACAGTTTCATTCGATTCAATATTGGAATTGAGGGATATCTTATTAAATCCTTCACCCACTGGTCTCCAAGTTATAGAATGTCATAGTATCACTATAACAAACAATAAGAGTTCCAAGCTCCAGCTGCATATGTCCCTGTAGATCTGGAGGGCATGGCTGCTGTGTTACACCCTTGGACAGAAAGACGGGCCGTAGCCATTGGGAGGGAGGGAGCCCGGAGGTGGGTGTTAGGGGACGCCCTGTTAGACCCTTACAAGTGACCTTACAATAACATTTCAGCTACGCAGTGGGAAGTGTTTATCTTGCGCAACCTCTCCTTTCTCAGCCTCTTTGCCGCCCTCCCCTCCTCCCCTGCTCTCTCCTCTCCTCTCTATTTTCTATTTTCTTTCAAGGAGTGGAGAGCCCCCCACACCTCTGTTTTACAGCTGTTCTCTCAGTCACTCAACAAACGAAACGTTGAGAATCTGATGCCTCTCACCCCTCAACAGGAGAGTCTCATTTTCCTGTAGATGTTAGCGTGTGGATTTATGCTGGGGCCTGGAGTTTCTATGCAGCTGTGCACAAGGCAGATGTCAGAGCTCTTCCTCTCTCTGCCCCTTTGCTTTCTCCCTCTTTTAGGCACGTATAGACTTCTCATTTTGCTCAATGGTAGGATAAGGGGACGTTTTAAACATTATATTGCTCATCTTGTAATCTTGTATGCTGATCTTAGTTATCAGAATTCCAAATCACTGGGATATCTCTTGAAAATGTTCTGAAAATGAATGGCATCTCACAAGTTTATATTTATACTCCATCACAACAGAACAATACGGTGCATGGAGCAAAACCCACTACAAGCAGTTACTGATTAAAAATCCTCCCTAGGTCCTCTCCTAAAATCGTCCCTAGGTTCTCTCTTAAAATCCTCCCTAGGTCCTCTCATCTTCTCTCAGAGGTATTCACTGGAAATCACCCGCAGTACTGACTCCTTCCCCCCCTCCAACCTCTCCCCTGCCTCCCCTTCCACGCATTTTGTTCTGCACTTAAAAGGTTGATTGAAATGTTATGGTGGCAACAGCGATGCCTTGCTGGGTTGGAAGAAAGCAGAGCCAAGGGATGGCTGGGATAACAAGGGCTGAATGAGGCCTCCACAGCTTCCACCATACCCCCCTGCTCTGATCAACATCCCTCTCTGCCCCAATCGCAGTTGGCCTCTGATGGGCATCAATGAGACCCAGCATGGCTTTTTGCCTTTTCACTCAGAAAAATTACTTTGGGAATTCTTTATAGAATTCGCAAGTTCTATTCTGTATTCTGTCTCTGTCGAATGGAATAGGCATTGTGTTGGATAGCCTTTGTTAATTGGGGAATGTTGTCGTAGTATGTCAGAAATTGAGTTCTGATGGGGGAGACTGTTGGAGTGGAATTTGCGACAATGCCAAATATCACCCTACTGTAATTGTTGAAATTCTTTATTTTTAATATCGATCATCACTCTCAGGAACCAAAAGTACCGATGTAGGTTCTTAATTTGACCAGTATTGTTGAAGCAAAATAATCTTGCAGCAACAGAATTTTAACATTTAGTCCATAATGTTGGTTGATCGGTGGTTAGGCTATTAGCTAGCCAAAATTAGACTACATGAAATGTGCAATACTGTTGATATAACCATGTGTTGGTGCGAGTTCTCAATGAATTTATGTCTATCTCGAAGCTCATCTCAGCAATAAAAGAGTGATCAAATTAAGATCCTATATCTGTAAGGAACCCTTTTTGTTGTGAACTTTATATAACTGTAAGGGACCCACTTAACGATGAATGGTTTACGATGAATGGAAAAATATGTCCGGCTTTGACATGAAGAATAGAGGAGACTGGGGACAGGAGAGGAAAATGTTTCAGAAGCTGAGAGTATGATCTGTCATATTTTATAGTTGCGCTACTGCTGTCCCAGCCTGGAATTCTGCACCCTGCAGTGAAACTGATTTGATTTCCTCGTGCACAGGGATGTGATTTTATGCTCTGGCTACAGCTTTGGTCCAGGATACACTTGGGGTGGGGGAGGGGGACTGGCTTACACATGGATATTTTTTGTGAGGATTCCTTCCAGGCTTGGTATTTGGTATTTTATTAGGATCCCCATTAACTGTTGCGAAAGCAGCAGTTACTCTTCCTATGGTCCACACAAAACATAAAACATGACATAATACAGAACATTAATAGACAAGAACAGCTTAAGGACAGAAGTATATTTATTAAAAAATATATATATTTCACCTTTATTTAACCAGGTAGGCCAGTTGAGAACAAGTTCTCATTTACAACTGCGACCTGTCCAAGATAGAGCAAAGCAGTGCGACACAAACAACACAGAGTTACACATAGGATAAACAAACATACAGTCAATAACACAATAAAACGTCTATATACAGTGTGTGCAAATGTAGTAAGATTAGGGAGGTAAGGCAATAAATAGACCATAGTGGCGAAATAATGACAATTTAGCAGTGATAGATGTGCAGAAGATAAATGTGCAAGTAGAGATACTGGGGTGCAAAGGAGCAAAACATAAATCCAATATGGGGATGAGGTAGTTGGGTGGGCTATTTACAGATGTTGTAACGCTCGTCGGAAGAAGTGGACCAAGGTGCAGCGTGGTACGTGTTCATGATTCTTTATTAAATCCGACCTCCAAACAAAACAACAAAAGAACAACGAACGTCACGTTCCGTAGGCTACGCAGAGCTAACAAAAACAACATCCCACAACCTAAGGTGGCAAAACAGGCTGCCTAAGTATGATTCCCAATCAGGGACAACGATAGACAGCTGTCCCTGATTGAGAACCATACCCGGCCAAAACATAGAAACACAAAGCCTAGAAATAAAGAAAATAGAAGCCCACTCAAATCACACCCTGACCAAACCAAATAGAAACATAAAAAGGCTCTCTAAGGTCAGGGCGTGACAGATGGGCTATGTATAAGTGCAATGATCGGTAAGCTGCTCTGACAGTTGATACTTAAAGTTAGTGAGGGAGATATAAGTCTCCAGCTTCAGGGATTTTTGCAATTCGTTCCAGTCATTGGCAGCAGAGAACTGGAAGGAAAGGCGGCCAAAAGAGGAGTTGGCTTTGGGGGTGACCAGTGAAATATACCTGCTGGAGCGCGTGCTACGGGTGGGTGCTGCTATGGTGACCAGTGAGCTGAAATAAGACGGGGCTTTACCAAGCAAAGACTTATAGATCACCTGGAGCCAGTGGGTTTGGCGACGAATATGAAGCGAGGGCCAGCCAACAAGAGGATACAGGACGCAATGGTGGGGGCTTTGGTGACAAAACGGATGGCACTGTGATAGATTGCATCCAATTTGCTGAGTAGAGTGTTGGAGGTTATTTTGTAAATGACATCGCCGAAGTCGAAGATCGGCAGGATAGTCAGTTTTACGAGGGTATGTTTGGCAGCATGATTGAAGGATGCTTTGTTGCGAAATAGGAAGCCGATTCTAGATTTCATTTTGGATTGGAGATGCTTAATGTGAGTCTGGAAGGAGAGTTTACAGTCTAACCAGACACCTAGGTATTTTGTAGTTGTCCACATATTCTAAGTCAGAACCGTCCAGAGTAGTGATGCTAGACGGGCGGGAGGGTGCGGGCAGCGATCGGTTGAAGAGCATTCATTTAGTTTTGCTTGCATTTATGAGCAGTTGGAGGCCACGGAAGGAGTGTTGTATGGCATTGAAGCTTGTCTGGAGGTTTGTTAACACAGTGTCCAAAGAAGGGCCAGAAGTATACAGAATGGTGTCGTCTGCGAATCACCAGCAGCAAGAGCGACATCATTGATGTATACAGTGAAGAGAGTCTGCCCGAGAATTTAACCCTGTGGTACCCCCATAGAGACTGCCAGAGGTCCGGACAACAGGCCCTCCGATTTGACACACTGAACTCTATCTGAGAAGTAGTTGGTGAACCAGGCGAGGCAGTCATTTGAGAAACCAAGGCTGTTGAGTCTGCCGATAAGAATGTGGTGATTGACAGAGTCGAAAGCCTTGGCCAGGTCAATGAATACGGCTGCACAGTATTGTCTTTTATCGATGGCGGTTATGATATCGTTTAAGACCTTGAGGTGCACCCATGGCTGAGGTGCACCCATGACCAGCTCTGAAACCAGATTGCATAGTGGAGAAGGTACGGTGGGATTCGAAATGGTCGGGGATCTGTTTGTTAACTTGGCTTTCGAAGACTTTAGAAAGGCAGGGTAGGATAGATATAGTTCTGTATCAGTTTGGGTCTAGAGTGTCACCCCCTTTGAAGAGGGGGATGACCGCAGCAGCTTTCCAATCTTTTGGGATCTCAGACGATACGAAAGAGTGGTTGAACAGGCTAGTAATAGGGGTTGCAACAATTGCGGTAGATACTTTCAGAAAGAGAGGGTCCAGATTGTCTAGCCCAGCTGATTTTGCAGCTCTTTCAGAACATCAGCTGTCTGGATTTGGGTGAAGGAGAAATGGGGGAGGCTTGGGCAAGTTGCTGTGGGGGGTGCAGAGCTGTTGACCGGGGTAGGGGTAGCCAGGTGGAAAGCATGAAATTCTCGATTATCGTAGATTTATCGATGGTGACAGTGTTTCCGAGCCTCAGTGGAGTGGGCAGCTGGGAGGAGGTGCTCTTATTCTCCATGGACTTTACAGTGTCCCAGAACTTTTTGGAGTTCGTGCTACAGGATGCCAATTTCTGTTTGAAAAGCTAGCCTTTGCTTTTCTTTTTTTTCTTCTTTTAAAAAAAAAAATGTACCCCCTTTTCTCCCCAATTTTCGTGGTATCCAATCGCTAGTAATTACTATCTTGTCTCATCGCTACAACTCCCGTACGGGCTCGGGAGAGACGAAGGTCGAAAGTCATGCGTCCTCCGAAGCACAACCCAACCAAGCCGCACTGCTTCTTAACACAGCGCGCCTCCAACCCGGAAGCCAGCCGCACCAATGTGTCGGAGGAAACACTGTGCACCCGCCCCCCTTGGTTAGCGCGCACTGCGCCCGGCCCGCCACAGGAGTCGCTGGAGCGCGATGAGACAAGGATATCCCTACCGGCCAAACCCTCCCTAACCCGGACGACGCTAGGCCAATTGTGCGTCGCCCCACGGACCCCCCGGTCGCGGCCGGCTGCGACAGAGCCTGGGCGCGAACCCAGAGACTCTGGTGGCACAGCTAGCGCTGCGATGCAGTGCCCTAGACCACTGCGCCACCCGGGAGGCCCTAGCCTTTGCTTTTCTAACTGCCTGTGTATACTGGTTCCTAACTTCCCTGAAAAGTTGCATATCGCGGGGGCTATTCGATGCTAATGCAGTACACTACAGGGTGTTTTTGTGCTGGTCAAGGAAAGTCTAGAGTGAACCAAGGGCTATATCTGTTCTTAGTTCTATATTTTTTGAATGGGGAATGCTTATTTAAGATGGTGAAGAATGCACTTTTAAAGAATAACCAGGCATCCTCTACTGACGAAATGAGGTCAATATCCATGAATTGTCAGTACATGAATTGCAAATGTCAATATCCATGAACTGTCACTATATGAATTGCAAATTGGCCATTAGCTGAATTTGCTGTGATTGTGTGTGATTTCCGTGTCCGTCTAAGTTACGTAATAATTTTTTTGTGTATCATGTTCACTTTGCAAATGTATTTCTGCAGGTGCTTTGGTAAAGGGACTGTGTGACTCCATGTGTGAGGTTGGTGAATGAAGGAGACAGAGACAGATCAAATAAAGAAAGAGATACTGGCAGACAGAGATGGATAGAGTGGAGTGACCTTTGTGGGGAAGACCTGTAAGATGAACCGGTAAAGCGGTGAACAAATTGTCACTGTGGAAGGGCGGGTACCTCCTGGTAATGACAGGCACAACAGCTCCACAATGACAGATTGATTTCAGACAATATTCGTGGATTGTCAAGAGGCCCCATGGCTGTCAGTAGGAGCTTTTCCAACTCCCCCATCCCGTCTGCCTGTCTGTTTCTCTCGTCTTCACTCTCTCTCTCTGTCTCATCTGAGTCTCCCCCCTTTCTTCCTCCCCCCCTCCTAATTTACTCCCTTTCCTGTCTGAATTCTCCCTTTCTACCCAGACATTGCTGTTACATCCCATTCTGTCATTGGCTCTCTCTGTGTAAAGGCCTGGTTGACAAAGGCGCTGGTGTAAAACGCTTCATTGTGTCATGTGGAGGGGACGGTGATCCTCAGAACGTACAGTAACAGTGGTGTAGGGTTCCTTGCAGGGGGCAGCTAATGGAGGGGCACACACACAGAGCCAGTGTACAGTATGGGTCACCACACACAGATCTTCTATGGGCCCCCTCTGACCTCAGATACAGACACACACTGCTGGTACTGCTGATGAAATCAACCTTGTTTACTAGACAAGCCTAGTAGTTAGACAGGCCTAATGGTTAGACAGGCCTAGTGGTTAGACAGGCCTAGTAGTTAGACAGCCCTAATGGTTAGACAGGCCTAGTTGTTAGAAAGCCCTAATTGTTAGACAAGCCTAATGGTTAGACAAGCCTAATGGTTAGATAGGCCGATTGGTTAGACAGGCCTAGTGGTTAGACAGGCCTAGTGCTTAGACAGGCCTAGTGCTTAGACAGGCCTAGCGCTTAGACAGGCCTAGTGGTTAGACAGGCCTAGCGCTTAGACAGGCCTAGTGCTTAGACAGGCCTAGCGCTTAGACAGGCCTAGCGCTTAGACAGGCCTAGTGCTTAGACAGGCCTAGCGGTTAGACAGGCCTAGCGCTTAGACAGGCCTAATGCTTAGACAGGCCTAGTGGTTAGACAGGCCTAGTGGTTAGACAGGCCTAGCGCTTAGACAGGCCTAGTGCTTAGACAGGCCTAGCGCTTAGACAGGCCTAGTGCTTCGACAGGCCTAGCGCTTCGACAGGCCTAGCGCTTAGACAGGCCTAGCGCTTAGACAGGCCTAGCGGTTAGACAGGCCTAGCGCTTAGACAGGCCTAGCGCTTAGACAGGCCTAGCGCTTAGACAGGCCTAGCGCTTAGACAGGCCTAGCGCTTAGACAGGCCTAGCGGTTAGACAGGCCTAGCGCTTAGACAGGCCTAGTGCTTAGACAGGCCTAGTGCTTAGAAAGGCCTAATGGTTAGACAGGCCTAGTGCTTAGACAGGCCTAGTGGTTAGACAGGCCTAGTGCTTAGACAGGCCTAGCGCTTAGACAGGCCTAGTGCTTAGACAGGCCTAGTGCTTAGACAGGCCTAGTGGTTAGACTAGCCTAGTGCTTAGAAAGGCCTAATGGTTAGACAGGCCTAGTGCTTAGACAGGCCTAGTGGTTAGACAGGCCTAGTGCTTAGACAGGCCTAGCGCTTAGACAGGCCTAGTGCTTAGACAGGCCTAGTGCTTAGACAGGCCTAGTGGTTAGACTAGCCTAGTGCTTAGAAAGGCCTAATGGTTAGACAGGCCTAGTGCTTAGATAGGCCTAGTGCTTAGACAGGCCTAGTGGTTAGTGGTCAGTGAACTTTTGGTGTTATAGTAGTTAGGGAAGGACCAGTTGTACAGATCTATATCTCCATATGGCTTTCAGGGACCGTTAACGTGTTGATAAAGTAGGAAGACTATGACCTAACCAACAGACCCAATCAGTTGACTGCAGATTAAATAGTGTTGGCCATGCTTGAGACCCATGTTGGAATGCAGGGGAGGCAAAGGAGAGGAGAAAAGAGGAGGAAGGGGGTGCAGGGATTGGCAGAGTACACAGACAGAGACAACCTCTATATTGACTGTCAGGGCCCATGAAGCACCAGAGAATTCAAACCCCTGCAGCTAGAGAAGGGAAGAGAGCAGGTAGGAAAACTACCTGCCAGGGTTGTCAGACTGATTTCTGAGGAGGAAGGAGTATTAGTTCAAACCTAATTAGGGGTTTATTTCATTGTTGTTTTTTTTGTTGCTTTTTGCCGCTTTTTTGATATCCAATTGGTAGTTACTGTCACGTTCCTGACCTGTTTTTCCTTTTTTCTTGTATTTATTTAGTTGGTCAGGGCGTGAGTTGGGGTGGGTTGTCGATGTGTTATTTTCTGTGTTCGGCCGGGTATGATTCTCAATCAGAGACAGCTGTCAATCGTTGTCCCTGATTGAGAATCATACTTAGGCAGCCTGTGATTCACGTGTGTTTTGTGGGTGTTTGTATCTCGTGTCTGTATTCGTGCCACACGGGACTGTTTGTCGGTTCGTTTCTCTTTTGTCATTTTGTTTCATTAGTGTTCCGGTTATTTTTGTTAATAAATAATCATGGACACAAACCACTCCGCATATTGGTCTGATCCTTCTCGCCTCTCCTCCTCGTCCGAGGAAGAGGATTACGACGACCGTTACAGAAACACCCACCACCAAAGGACCAAGCGGAGTGGAGAAGGGCGGCAACAGCAGTGGAAGAAAACACAGGACTCGTGGACTTGGGAGGAGATCCTGGACGGCAAAGGACCCTGGGCTCAGCCAGGGGAATATCGCCGTCCCAAGGCGGAGTTGGAGGCAGCGAAGGCAGAGAGGCGCTGGTATGAGGAGGCAACGCGGCGACACGGTTGGGAGCCCGAGAGTCAGACCCAAAAATTTCTTGGGGGGGGGCACACGAGGAGTGTGGCAAAGCCGGGTAGGATACCTGAGCCAACTCACCGTGCTTACCGTGGGGTGAGAGGGCGTCGTACTGGTTAGACACCGTGTTATGCGGTAAAGCGCACGGTGTCCCCAGTACGCGTGCTTAGCCCAGTGCGGGCTATTCCACCTCGCCGCACTGGTAGGGCTAGGTTGGGCATCGAGCCGGGTGCCATGAAGCCGGCCCAACGTATCTGGCCTCCAGTACGTCTCCTCGGGCCGGCATACATGGCACCAGCCTTACAGATGGTGTCCCCGGTTCGCCAGCATAGCCCAGTGCGGGCTATTCCACCTCGCCGCACTGGCAGGGCTACGGGGACCATTCAACCTGGTAGGGTTGGGGAGGCTCGGTGCTCAAGAGCGCGTGTCCTCCTTCACGGTCCGGTATACCCGGTGCCACCTCCACGTACCAGTCCACCGGTGGCAGCCCCCCGCACCAGGCTGTCTCTCCGGGTTCTCTCTCCAGCTGCTCCCACCTTCCCAGCGCTGTCTGAACTGCCTGCCTTCCCAGCGCTGTCTGAACTGCCTGCCTTCCCAGCGCTGTCTGAACTGCCTGCCTTCCCAGCGCTGTCTGAACTGTCTGCCTGCCCAGCGCTGTCCGTCTGTACTGAGCCTTCAGAGCCGTCCAGCCAGGACCAGCCAGAGCCGTCCAGCCAGGACCAGCCAGAGCCGTCCAGCCAGGACCAGCCAGAGCCGTCCAGCCAGGACCAGCCAGAGCCGTCCAGCCAGGACCAGCCAGAGCCGTCCAGCCAGGACCAACCAGAGCCGTCCAGCCAGGACCAGCCAGAGCCAGCCAGTCAGGAGCTGCCAGAGCCAGCCAGTCAGGAGCTGCCAGAGCCAGCCAGTCAGGAGCTGCCTGAGCCAGCCAGTCAGGAGCTGCCTGAGCCAGCCAGTCAGGAGCTGCCAGAGCCAGCCAGTCAGGAGCTGCCTGAGCCAGCCAGTCAGGAGCTGCCAGAGCCAGCCAGTCAGGAGCTGCCAGAGCCGTCCAGCCAGGACCAGCCAGAGCCGTCCAGCCAGGAGCTGCCAGAGCCAGCCAGACAGGAGCTGCCAGAGCCAGCCAGTCAGGAGCTGCCAGAGCCAGCCAGTCAGGAGCTGCCAGAGCCAGCCAGTCAGGGTCCGCCAGAGCGAGCCAGTCAGGATCCGCCAGAGCCAGCCAGCCAGGATCCGCCAGAGCCAGCCAGCCAGGATCCGCCAGAGCCAGCCAGCCAGGATCCGCCAGAGCCAGCCAGCCAGGATTCGCCCCTCAGTCCGGTGCTGCCCCTCAGTCCGGTGCTGCCCCTCAGTCCGGTGCTGCCCTTTGGTAGAGTGGGATTGACATGGAGGGTGGCCATTGGGAGGAGGCCACGGAAGCGGGGTTTGACTATGGTGGGGTGGGGACCACGACCAGCGCCAGAGCCGCCACCGTGGACAGACGCCCACCCAGACCCTCCCCTAGACTTTATGCTGGTGCGCCCGGAGTTCGCACCTTAAGGGGGGGGTTATGTCACGTTCCTGACCTGTTTTTCCTTTTTTCTTGTATTTATTTAGTTGGTCAGGGCGTGAGTTGGGGTGGGTTGTCGATGTGTTATTTTCTGTGTTCGGCCGGGTATGATTCTCAATCAGAGACAGCTGTCAATCGTTGTCCCTGATTGAGAATCATACTTAGGCAGCCTGGGATTCACGTGTGTTTTGTGGGTGTTTGTATCTCGTGTCAGTATTCGTGCCACACAGGACTGTTTGTCGGTTCGTTTCTCTTTTGTCATTTTGTTTCATTAGTGTTCCGGTTATTTTTGTTAATAAATAATCATGGACACAAACCACTCCGCATATTGGTCTGATCCTTCTCGCCTCTCCTCCTCGTCCGAGGAGGAGGATTACGACGACCGTTACAGTTACAGTCTTGTCCCATCACTGCAACTCCTGTACGGACTCGGGAGAGGCGAAGGTCGAGTGTCATGCGTCTTCTGAAACACGACCCTGCCAAGCCGCACTGGTTCTTGACACACTGCTCGCTTAACCCGGAAGCCAGCTGCACCAATGTGTCAGAGGAAACACCGTACAACTGGCGACTGTGTCAGGGTGCATGCGTCTGGCCCGCCACAGGAGTCACTAGAGAGCAATGGGACAAGGAAATCCCGGCCGGCCAAACCCTCCCCTAACCCAGACAAAGCTGGGCCAATTGTGCACCGCCTCATAAGTCTCCCTGTAGTGACGCCTCAAGCACTGCGATGCAGTGCCTTAGACCGCTGCGCCACTCGGGAGGCCCGAATGGGTTTAATCTTTAACCCACTGTGGTTTGTGAGGTAGACAGATTGACGTACAGATGAATAACTCTATCTATGTGTCTATATTGGTGTGTGTGTGTGGGGGAGGCCACAATAATTCGACATGTTTCGCTCCTCTCCAATCATCTGATAAGGATAGCAATAAACAGGTGCACATATGCCCTCTACTGTCCCCCTACCCACACGCACAGAGAGAGAGAAAATCGTTTTTCTGTTTTATTGTGTCATGTGCCAGAGGCTGAGCCCAGACCAGACCAGGGTGCAGGGAGCAGGGTGTGAGATTGTTGACATTCTTGGTTACTGCCGCCTGGGCCCTCCTAATCCCCTTCACTCCCTCCAACTCTCCTCTACGCATCCCTACGAGCTGTGTGTTAAAGGACACCTCACTGCTATCTTAGCCTCGGCTCTCTAAATCAACCTCTCTCTTACTTTAACCCTCACCCTACTCCTCTCTTTCTAACTTCTCTTCCATTCTCTCTCTCCATCTTTAACTCCCCCTCTGTGATCCTCTCTCTCACTTCCCTCCAATCTCTTCCTAACTTTACCCCTCTCTTGCCCTTCTCCCCCTCCCTCCCTCTCTCTCTCCCTCCTTCCCTCTCCTCTGATAAGTACCCCTAAGCACACTCTCTGCTCCTGTGTGTGCACCATGCCGTGGTCTAATGGAGTGAGATAAAGCTGCGTGGTGTAGTGAATGGCACTCACTGTGCTCTCCCTGCGACAAACCAGACCTTTACTCATACTCAGATGAGCAGTAAAGCAATGCTTCATAAACAAATGTGCTCTCTGTTATAGTATTGATATTCAGTACAACATATATGGCTATGTCCAAAGGGGTTAACATTTCCATTTGTTCCGGCACTCAATGCATGCTTTTTCAAATGAACCTGTTAAAAGCTATATAGCACCAGTAATTGTTATTGATACATGGTTCTCATGCACAGCTACAGTCACTCAGACAGGATGGCAGAGTATAGCGGATATGTGATAATGTCCTTGGTCCAGTGGTCCTGTGGTGATTGCAGCATGGACCCCAGCATACATACACACACTTCTCCCCTCAGCAGCAGCTGCGGCTGGTAGAAGGCCTTCAAGCCTAATGAAATATAGCAGCTCAGAGTTCAAAGGCTCCACAGTGGGGCCTGTTAGAAGTATTCCGTGTGATGGAGATGTTTCCAGAAGCTTTATGACGCTGGACTCATTTCTGCCTTTCTTCCTGTTTGCTTGATGGAGCCTGCAGGAGCCCGTTATTCTGCATGGGGCCATAGGAGGGGAAGTGGAGGCAGAACTTCATCACTGTCAGACCCAGCTTCCTCTCAGCTTTGAAGTGGCAGCAGTTGTATTTAAATTCATTAACATTGATAACATAGATTGGCAGGAGCATCTCATTATTTTTCCACCCATCTCATTCACTGCCTCCCTCTCTCTCTCTCTCTCTCTCTCTCTCCCTCTCCCTCCCTCTCTCTCTTTCTCTACATAGTCTCATGTCACCTAATAGCTCTTACTATCCTGCCATTCCCATCACTGTACCTGTGGCTATTCAGCCCACATCAGATGGTGCCGAAGAAAGCCTTATTGCCCCCCCGGTGTAGTCTTACCCTTCTCTTATCTATTGATTGGAAAGGCGAAAGGGTAAAATAAAAGGTATTGATTACCAGACGAGGTGAAATTGGTGGGCAGGGCGTCTGGGGTTGATAAGAAAAGACAGCATTCTTTACCCACTGCGGTCAGAGAACCCTCTCTCTCCCTCTGTCTCTCCCTCTCTCTCTCTGCCCTCCCCTTTCACCCTATCGCTGCCCCCCCCCCCCCCCCCTCTTTCTCTCTGTTACCTGGCATCTATTCTTGAGTCGCCAGGGTGTCCCTTTCTCTGAATGATTTTTATCTGTGCTTGTGAAATGTATAGCCCAGCCTGGCGCAGCAGTGGTCTCAGAACAGAAGCTCTGGCCTTTCACACACTCCCCACGCCATGATGACTGCCTCACCTTTCCCCTATACTCAACCTCTAAAGTCTCAAGTAAAGCCACTGGTCCTGGGTTCGGTTTCTTGCTTTCATTTATTTATTTATTTTCATATCCACCTTCCTTTCTCCTCCTCCTGTTTTGGCTGGCTTGGATAGATTAAATATGTGTAACATGCTATCCCACTGTTTTTTTGTAATATAAAAGTTTCCCTGAGGTTTTAAGAGATTTATAGTAAGATGATGTTTCCCTTGAACCACAGCTTCCACTGAACACTGATACCGCTGGGCAGTTAGTGAAGACTGATGCCTGCCCCTGTCTGGAGACTGGTATGCTTCACTAAGGAAACAGACAAGCAGTAGTGAGGAGGAGAAATGCCTCTCGCTCACTGATCCAGAACAAGAGTGGTTTAATACTTTCAAATGGTTAAAGTTAGGATTGGTGAGAGTAAAGCTGATTTTGGATTAGTGTTTCTGAACAATGTCTTGCTAGAGTCAAAATATTGAATCTCATCAATGTTGAATCTCTGTCAATGGCTCATGGTGTTTGAGAGAAAATTGTTTTGTTTATGCAAAATCAAATAACATTCAGCTCAGACACCCATACATACCCCACACGACATGCCATCTGGGATCTCTTCAAAGTTCCCAGGTCCAAAATAAATTCAAGGAAACTCACAGTATTACACAGAGCCGTGATCACATGGAACTCCCTTCCAACTACTCAAGCAAACAGCAAAATTACCTTTAAAAAACGGATTAAACAACATCTCATGGAACGAGGGGACAAAAACACACACACACATAATTGTTTTGTTGTATTGTTTGTATATTGTTATATTTTACATTTGTGTGACTCTCCTTGTCTATCAGTGAATCAGTGTTTTGTTACTTGTCGTGTTTTTTGGGGACCCCAGGAAGAGTAGCTGCTGCTTCTGAAAAAGCTAATGGGGATCAAATAAACCGATAAATGGAGAGGAAATACTTTTATGAGTTAGTGTGGTACACAGACCTAAGTCAGTTGGGTTTACTGTATTGCATCACCCAGTATGTCTCACTGCGGTTTCTTGAGACCCATCTGTTCTCTATTCTAATGTCTGTCAGCAGAACAGCCAATCCATTATTGACCTGTTGGCGTTGACTAGAAAGACCAAAGCACTCGTATAGAAATCCACAGGTGTTTTGAAGAAGAAAACAGAAAGGATGGAAGAGCTGCCAGCACATCTGAACATCACCTAAGACTTTCAGTCTAGTATAGTCTGCTTGTGTGTGTTCCTCTCTCTTTCTTTTTTATTTTCTTATTCCTTTTTCTCTCTCTAGATGTGTCCTCATGTTGAATCAACAGTTTCTTAACCCCTCAAAACGGTTCATGAAACCAGAGCTATATTTAGCCTGAATCACAAGAATGAATGCCTCCTGTTGAATGTACCACTTTCTCTTAAAATAATCTATCACCAAATTGAGCAAAGAAAAACGGAGCTAATTCTATGTCGCCGGGCCTCCTTCTCCTCTTCCTGCGTTATGAAAGATTCCGTTCACACACAGAGCTCTGCTAAAGTAAGGTCCTTCACCATTGCAGCAACACGGGAAAGCCCATGCATGCGGTCATGTGTATCGCTTTCCGTTTACAGGGATGCTAATAAGGCAAACCATTTGTGTAAACACTGAAGTGCTGACCAGTTTGATATAAATCATCCAGAGATCCATTTGTCATCCCACTGTTTAGTAGCAGAGTTCCTCCACTGACATGAAAGGACTTCCTCAGGGTAGATCGAAGTAAATTATGTGTCATAGAACATGTAAAAGAACAAACTGAATCTAAGTGTGTAAGAGAGTTACAAACTGATATCACTGTAATGGACCTATTGAGTATTAACTTCATAGTGAGGGCCTCTCTAAGCATGTTATCTGATGCTTCATTTCAGTTACAAGGTTAAGAGAACCTCTCCTTGAGACGGAGGAGGAGTATTTCCTGTTGAGGAGAGGATGGTGGTCAGGCATACAGCACAAATACTCATTATGTTATTCAGACGGTGGCCTTGACTTTCAGCACTTCTTCATGTTGTTTTTTTCAAAGCACATCAAAAGGCTTTTTAAGGGGAGAGACGGAGGGAGGAAATAATTTGTTGCACATTCCACGCTCCTGGCGTGGCGGCCAAGCCAAAAACTGAAGAGCTTGGTTTTATGTTGTTGCAAAGAAGTGTTCTGGAGTGCTCTAACAACACTAAAGAAATACTTTGCTTTGTGCTTCCTCTTGCATACAATGCCCTTTTTGAAAATACAATTTCTCAAAAGATCATTTGTATTTTAACTCATGTTATAGAAGAAAGAGAATGTAGGGTTAGAAAAACTTGACCCTTAAGGCTTTGTTCTGTTAATGTTGAAGTAGTGCATTTTAACAGTTTGATACAGACCTCAGAAATTAGTTAGTTGTTCTATTTAATATGTGGTACAATATAGCTTCTCTGTTGTAATTGCACATTGAGAAGCAGTTGATTGCGTTAGATTAACACCCATTAGCTCTATGAGTTAGTGAAGCTGTGGGACTCAGGCAGGGCAGTGGGTATTTCCACCATGTGTTGTGACCTCTCTCTCTGTGGTTGTGAGTAGATAGTCTGCTGAGGAGGACTGAACACTGAGCCCCTCTGTTCTGCTCTTCTGTTAGCAGAGGAGTGAGATATGGGCCGGCTGACAAGTCCCCTCACGTCCTCCTTGTAGACCTAAACAGTGGCACTTACAATTTCCTGTGCATGCTTCAGAACAAGAAGATCAGAGAGGATGGCAGAGCCTGTGCACTCCTTGTGTGTGTATCTGGGAGAATGTCTGTGTGTTAGATATTGATTTTAAGGACAGAAGTATATTTATTTAAAAATATATATATTTCACCTTTATTTAACCAGGTAGGCCAGTTGAGAACAAGTTCTCATTTACAACTACGATCTGGCCAAGATAAAGCAAAGCAGTGCGACAAAAACAACAACACAGAGTTACACATGGGAATAATCTATATACAGTGTGTGCAAATGTAGTAAGATTAGGGAGGTAAGGCAATAAATAGGCCATAGTGGCGAAATAATTACAATTTAGCATTAACACTGGAGTGATAGATGTGCAGATGATGATTTGCAAGTAGAGATACTGGGGTGCAAAAGAGCAAAAAAAATAACAATATGGGGATGCGGTAGTTGGGTGGGCTATTTACAGATGGGCTGTGTACAGGTGCGGTGATCGGTAAGCTGCTCTGACAGCTGATGCTTAAAGTTAGTTAGGAAGATTTAACACAGCATAGGGTTCACCTTCTCTCATGGAGCGGTCAGAGTGCAGTGGAAGGTTACAGTACACTCACCGTTTGTCTGTCCACTTTATGCACCACCTAGCTAGTATCTAAGTCAAATCAAATTCATTTATATAGCCCTTCTTACATCAGCTGATATATCAAAGTGCTGTACAGAAACCCAGCCTAAAACCCCAAACAGCAAGCAATGCAGGTGTAGAAGCATGGTGGCTAGGAAAAACTCCCTAGAAAGGCCAAAACCAAGGAAGAAACCTAGAGAGGAACCAGGCTATGAGGGGTGGCCAGTCCTCTTCTGATCATTGAGAGTATCTCTACCGCTCCTGCTGTCTCTAGAGAGTTGAAAACAGCAGGTCTGGGACAGGTAGCACGTCCGGCGAACAGGTCAGGGTTCCATAGCCGCAGGCAGAACAGTTGAAACTGGAGCAGCAGCACGGCCAGGTGGACTGGGGACAGCAAGGAGTCATCATGCCAAGTAGTCCTGAGGCATGGTCCTAGGGCTCAGGTCCTCCGAGAGAGAGAAAGAAAGAAAGAGAGAATTAGAGAGAGTATACTTAAATTAACACAGGACACCGGATAAGACAGGAGAAATACTCCAGATATAACAGACTGACCCTAGCCCCCCGACACATAAACTACTGCAGCATAAATACTGGAGGCTGAGACAGGAGGGGTCAGGAGACACTGTGGCCCCATCCGATGATACCTCCGGACAGGGCCAAACAGGCAGGATATAACACCACCCACTTTGCCAAAGCACAGCCCCCACACCACTAGAGGGATATAAGTGTGATGATACCACTCACAAGTTATGGTCCACATGCTTTGATCTCCCACACGCTACACACAGGCAGAGCCTTCAACTCTCTCTGTCTACAATGGATGACAAGGCTAGTCCAATTATTACAATCTGGTTTCATCTCAGGGTAATCAGATGAAGGAAGGAGGTAATGAATGAGCCCCCACATCTTCCCTAAAAGCATCCAAGAGATGTTGCTTCATTCAATTCAGCCCAATTCAGATATAAATTGTTTTCAATTAATTTCAAATGAAATATGACTGAGTGTAATATGTCGTTTATGGATGTACAGTACCAGTCAAAAGTTTGGACACACCTACTCGTTCAAGGGTTTTTCTTTTTTTTATGGAATCATGGAGTAACCAAAAAAGTGTTAAACAAATCCAAATACATTTTAGATTTTAGATTCTTCAAAGTAGTCACCCTTTGCCTTGATGACAGCTTGGCACACTCTTGTCATTCTCTCAACCAGCCTGGAATGCTTTCCCAACAGTTTTGAAGGAGTTCCCACATATGCTGAGCACTTGTTGGCTGCTTTTCTTTCACTCTTCAGTCCAACTCATCCTTAACCATCTCAATTGGGTTGAGGTCGGGTGATTGTGGAGGCCAGGTCATCTGATGCAGCACTCCATCAGTCTCCTTGGTCAAATAGCCCTTACACAGCCAGGAGGTGTGTTTTGTGTCATTGTCCTGTTGAAAAACAAATGATAGTCCCACTAAGTGCAAACCAGATGGGATGGTGTATCGCTGCAGAATGCTGTGGTAGCCATGCTGGTTAAATGTGCCTTGAATTCTAAATAAATCACTGACTGTGTCACCAGCAAAGCACGCCTACACCATCACACCTCCTCCTCCATGCTTCACTGGGGGAACCACACATGCGTAGATCATCCGTTCACCTACTCTGCCTCTCACAAAGACACGGCAGTTGGAACCAAAAATCGCAAATTTGGACTCATCAGACCAAGGGACAGATTTCCACCGGTCTAATGTCCATTGCTTGTGTTTCATGGCCCAAGCAAGTCTCTTCTTCTTATTGGTGTCCTCCAGTAGTGGTTTCTTGGCAGCAATTCGACCATAAAGGCCTGATTCACGCCGTCTCCTCTGAACAGTTGATGTTGAGATGTGTCTGTTTCTTGAACTCTGTGAAGCATTTATTTTGGCTGCAATCTGAGGTGCAGTTAACTCTAATGAACTTACCGTCTGCAACAGAGGTAACTCTGGATCTTCCTTTCCTGTGGCGGTCCTCATGAGAGCCAGTTTCATCATAGCGCTTGATGGTTTTTGTGACTGCACTTGAAGAAACTTTCAAAGTTCTTGAAATTTTCTGTATTGACTGACCTTCATGTCTTAAAGTAAAGTACTGTATATCAATCTAGTCTTTGTATTTAATGTTTAAATAAAATGTAGGCCAAAAGTTAAACTCATCGATTGTTTGTGTGTTGCTCCAGGACCTCCGCGGGTGGCTGAGAGGGTGGCCCATAGACAGTCAGTGCACCTGGGGAGTTCCATCAAGCTGCCATGCCCTGTTGAAGGAGACCCGCCACCCCTCATCATGTGGACCAAAGACGGCCGCAACATCCACAGCGGCTGGACCCGCTTCCGCATCCTCCGCCTGGGCCTGAAGATCAAGGAAGTGGAGGTTGAGGATGCTGGAACATACATCTGCAAAGCCACCAACGGCTTTGGCAGCGTCAGTATCAACTATACCCTCATTGTCATTGGTAAGTACAAAGGTGTCTTGCGGTTAGGGCTGTTGCGGTGACTGCCACACCGGCAGTCATGAGTCAAGGTAGTCAAATTCCATGTGACCGTTTAGTCACGGTAATTAGGTTTCTCTAAGCTCTGATGTTGCTGCTGGCCATTATTAGGCTACCAAACTTGCTAACTGCCTGGTACTCAGCACTCTATTGTCCCTCTAATCACTCTGACATTAATGCAAATGTGTTGGAAAATCTAATCAAACACTTAATGAGAGCCCATGAGCTCATGTTGCGGAACATTTCAATAGGCTATGGAATTGGGTGAGACAAGGCTAGGCCTACTATATTTATTTCTCAACTTTCCTAATATTAAGCACATTGCTTATATTTACAACGGGAGTAGAGCCTGCCTGGCTGGCATGAAAATTAACCGCGGGTAAAAGCATTCTCCATTCGCTATTTAAGTGCATAGATGACATGTATTTTTTCTGATGCCCCTGTTTCGATACAGGTGCATGATAATGGTTCATTCTAAATCAAAACAAATTCCACACATATATTATTTAGTATATGTAAAGAACAGATTAAATCAAGAATATTCTGATGGGTGACAATATTATTTTATCACTTGTGAATTATATATTGTCCCTTGTGAATGATGCCCAGCATAAGAAACAATGCCTTTTTTTGCGACTTTTTCAAATCATAGTAGCACACCTGATGTCGCCTAGCCCACAGGCCTATATGTTTAAATAAGATTTATATCACAACTAAAGTGGCCAAATAACTTTTTAAAATTCAGCACATTAATCCACTTTACAAGGGGTGTAGAGCCTAACTGGTATACATAAGCAGCACGTGAGTTTCAAGTTTGAGGAAGATAATTTTCACCTAAAAATGCACCTTTATAATAAAAGCATTACATGCATAATTGCGTTTGCAGTCACTTTTGATAATGGTATTTTCCGCTAATGGAACATTTGCACTTATAGCCTACTACCATGTGTGCATTGCTGCGCTTATAATGTTAAGAAATAGTCTAATAGTTTATCAACATTTTAAGCTAAACGTTCTGATCTGTTGCGTCAGCCATATTGCGTAAAAACTTTTTTTGATGCTAGTGGTTGTATTAATTTGAGATCTATCGCATCCCACAACTGTCCCAGACTATGTTTGCGATATTTATTTCTCGCACAGAATAAAATAGGTCAACTTTTGTACTATGGGGGATAGTAGATTGACATAGGCTAGTGCTTTTGCTGTTCGTTAGGTGTACTCATCTTGTTGGCTGACGAAAAGTAAATATGGACAGTTCTTCCAATATCTTCAATATGCATATCGGAATTGGATAAGGACTGGCACAGTTGCATCCCCGATGTGTCTGTCTTCACTTGTAGCCTGTGAGAAAGACCCGATCACGTGATGAAGCACGCAGCACTCAGGGAGAAGGGCACAATGGCCACTGGTCGCAAAAGGCATGGATTTTTTTAGGGTGCATTACGGTCACAAGGGAATGCCGCCATGAAATTCTAGAGATTATCAAGTGCTTGTCAAATTGTGAATGAGTGACTGATGTAGTGTGTACAGCCTACGCAAAAAACAAAGCAGAGCTCATGCCTTTCAAGCAACTTTTTTCAAATCATCATTAGAGTCGCATGATGCAGCCTTACAATGTATTAAAAATGAGTTACATTAACAACTCTAAATTAAGCATATAGGAATACCTATATCTTTGTTAACCTCTCAACACAGAATAGCCGCATGTGCGCACTCCCTCAAATCGTTTTGAGAAAATATTTGTTAAATTGTATTCTTCATAATATAAAATAATGTCACGGAATTCGAAGAAAATCTTGTCTGCTAAATTAACTAGTGTAGCCCACAGCCATTTATCATAGCCAGATCAGGACCTAACATAATGTAACGGCAGTCTATTTCTTCCTCCTCCTCGGACGAGGAGAGGCGAGAAGGATCGGAGGACCAATGTGCAGAGTGGTAAGTTTCCATGATTTTAATATCCACGAAAACAAGACACAATACAAAATAACAAACGAACTAACCGTAACAGTCCCGTGTGGCACAAACACTGACACAGGAAACAAACACCCACAAACCAAACGTGAAACCCAGGCTGCCTAAGTATGATTCTCAATCAGGGACAACGATTGACAGCTGCCTCTGATTGAGAATCATACCAGGCCGAACACAAAACCCCAACATAGGAAAACACACATAGACAACCCACCCCAACTCACGCCCTGACCATACTAAATAAATACAAAACAAGGAAAATAAGGTCAGGAACGTGACACATAAGGACAACTCAGAGTATGCTATTCTGTTCTTCTGAAATAGACTACATTTTCTTCATATCATGCTTCTTTAGACCTGTCTAAAATAAATAATGGATTTGTTGTGAAGGTGTAGGCTATATTACATGGATTTATTAGACTTTTTAAAATGTAGATGATCCAAAGGTCAGCATCAGTAGCTTGTAGGCTATGTGTGGAAGCCAGCAGATGCTAAATGTGTTTATCACTGTCAATTACCATGAGACCGACAGTTATTTGCTTGACAATCACCGGCTGACGAAATGTAGTTTGCCAAGTAATACCATTCATAGTGAAATCACTTTTAATATGACGCTACCCAGAAACCATGCATATGACTCAGACCGTGCCATCATCTTTCGAAGGAAATGTTTCAAAGTCAGTCAATTAACGTTTCCTTCAGGTCAAGATCTTGTCGATTTACAGATGTTAAAAGACAACGCCATGCACCATGGAGTCATGGCTTTGAAATAAGGGGATTTAGGAAGGGGGATTGTAGTTGATACCTTCCTCTTCTATATCTGTTATATCATTCACCACTTAAGCCCAAAGTCAACAGAGAGAATGGGATATTGTTTCATACTACATCATCATCTGTGACTCAAGCGGATCTTAACTTCTTCCCTCTCCCCAGGCTAAGCTGTGGTTTGTCAAAGCAGGGGCTCCTTAACTTGGAATTGTCCAACAAGAAACATATTCCCCTTAACATTAACCTATTAAGCCTCATAAAGCTTATAAGAGGACATGATGGTCTCATGTGCAAGAGACATACTTGTAACTCTCAGTTAAGTCAAGCAACTGTACAGTACAGTTTACTCTGTGCTAGAGTAGAGCGTGATGAATGAGAGGACTGGAGTGTGATAGCACTGTTTAGTTTAAGATGCCTAATTAGGTCCAGAACCTCCTGCAGGGGAGGGGGGTGGATGACAGGGGCCGACTGGAGGAGCTGCTTCCTGGTCTTGTGATCAAATCAAATTGTATTAGTCGCGTACACAGATTTTCAGATGTTATCGCTGGTGCTTTGAACAGTGTAATAATACCAAGCAAAAGAACTAAGAAAAAACACAATAATCACAAAAAATTAAAAAATTAAGAAATGAAGAAATATCAGAATGAGCAATGTCAGAGAACGGAATATAAATATATATACATATAATGGTGTGTAAAGACAGTATATGAATATAAAAGGTGTTTACAGCAGTAGTTATATACTGTAGGATGAGCCATCGCTAGAATGCGTAAAACAGTATTTAAACATTATTAAAGTGACCAGTGTTCCATTACTCTATAGGGCAGTACCGAGTGGTAGCTGGCTACAACAGTGACTAAGGTGATGGCTTTTCAAACTGGCCTTGTTTTGGGGTAGAACCCTAATCACATAGATCAGACCAGGACAACAGAAAGTAAAGAGAATGGTGTCCGTTGTGTAGTGTAGTATCATAGGGTCGAGATGCGGATCTGGGGAAGTGTTATTCTAACATAGTTATTTTGGCTCACGATAAAGATGAAGTTGACTGAGAGGTCAGAGAGAGGGTAGATCTGTTGATTGTCTCCCGAGAAGCGCAGCGGTCTAAGGCATTACTACAGACCTGGGTTCGATCCTAGGCTGTGTCACAGCCAGCCATGATTGGGAGACCCATGAGGCGGCTCAATTGGCCCAGCGTCGTCCAGGTTAGGGGAGTGTTTGGCCGGCCGGGATTAACTTGTCCCATCGCGTTCTAGCGACTCCTTGTGGCGGGCCCGGGCGCCTGCAAGCTGACTTCGGTTGCCAGCTGGACGGTGTTTCCTCCGACACATTGGTGTGGCTGGCTTCCGGGTTAAGCGAGCAGTGTGTCAAGAAGCAGTGTGGCTTGGCAGGATCGTGTTTCGGAGGACGCATGGCTCTCAACCTTCACCTCTCCCGAGTCATTTGGAGAGTTGCAGCAATGAGATAAGACTGTAACTACCAATTGGATATGACAAAATTGGGGAGAAAAAGGGGTAAAAGTACACCTTCCCCCCAAAAAATGTTTTATCTGTTGACTGTTCCTGGACAATAAAAATAGATTTATAGACACATACCAAGAGGAGGAATGTCAAAATTCACACTAGAGCTGTATTTCATGAAAGTCATGGTTTCATGATTGTGTATGACTGTACTGTACTTACATTATTTTACTGTACATGTAAAATAAGAGCACTACTTTTGGCAGACATTTATCGAATGTGCAAAGTTTCAGGTTGCCCACATGATTTACAGTGGTTCATGCTAAATTCAAAACAATCCATATGATTGCAGAGTACAGCACCATTTGTATAAATCAAGTCAATGTATCCAAATGATAGATAGCATCTCTCCCTCTCACCTTACCAGGGTTGGGTAGGATACTTTCTAAATGTAATCCATTACAGTTACTAGTTAGCCTACTTATCCAAAATTGTAATCAGTCATTACCCAAACTCAGTAACGTAATCTGGTTACTTTCCGTTACTTTTGGATTACTTTTCCCTGAAGAGGCATTCGAAGAAAACAAGAAGGATCCATCAAACGCATTTGGTGTGTTATCATAGTTGTTTCTGATTTGTGGTCAGACTCGCTCAGGTAGAACAAACAAACTTATTTTCAATGCTGAATTAAATGTCATTGAGAAAACAGAAAGGTGTCATAGTGTATTTTTTTGCAAACATCCTTTCTGAATTTAAAAGTAATCCAAGAAGTAATCCTCTAGTTTTTAAAAAGTATCTGTAACCCGATTACAATATTTTTTGCTGGTATTGTAACTGATTACAGTTAAAGGTTTTTGTAATCAGATTACTCTCCAACCCTGCTGCTTACATACTGTAGTAGTGTTTGCAACTCAAAACTGATTTATTTAGCTTGGCGTCTGCAGTTTGATGAAATGAAAAGTATTTAGGCTTTCAGTAGTGCTGAAACAGGGGGAGGTTTATAAGATAAGTTCAACATGCCTGCTTGTATTATTATCTACTCCCATACAGGACAGAGATGTCTCTTACCTTTAAAAGTTCAAAGGCATTTTTTTTTCTTGAGGGATACTGTTTTCTCATGTGTATTTTATTAAACTGAACACCATTATTTTCACCCTCTCTGATCTCCACCACAAACTGTTTGGCTTCGCTCTTAAGCCTGGTGGAGTTGGTTCTGTTTTTCTTTCCCACTGTTTGTGGTGAATGCGTGACAACCCAACACTAGTCTCTCAGCAGTCATTCCACATCTCTGTTTTGTAAGACCACAGAGACCTCTCCCTCGCTCTACTCTCTCTCTCTCCTTGTCGTTCTCTAATCCATCATTCCAGCCAGGGACTGGCACACATCACCAGTTTGTTTGTTTTTATAATAGTCCTATCAGGCGTGCAGTGCAGTCAGAGGCTTTTTTGGCTACAGAGATTAGGGGAGCCTCATTTTAAAACATTTACAGGACGGAAGTCATACATTGGGAGAACTGACAGCCTAAAAACGGTAGAATGGTCCATAATTATTGTGAGCGGAACATTTCCAATCAATGGTGAAATGTTTGTACCTCTTGATGTACCTAGTTGTTAGACATTTTAATAGTTTTTTGTATATAGTTCAATGCCTGGTGGGGAAGGCTGGTAGACTTCTCAGAGATTATTTATTTGAAGTGTTGTAAATGGGAGGTGTAATACTGGCTAGCTTCCAGCGTAGCTCTGCAAACAGCATCCATCATTTGAGTGGATTATTTTTACTGGAGCTCAGAAAGAGTGCTGTTCAATATCCTGGCTGGCTTTGAAGCTCAAGGCCCGTAGTGCACAACTCACTTTTTAATCAGGACAGAAAGAAAGAAGGGCAGGGAGGAGAAGGAGAGGGCGAGTAGGGGAGAAACAATGGGATAGGGGTATAAGAAAGAAATGGAAGATGTGGAAGGAAGAAAGAGAGAAAAGAGTGAGAGAAAGAAAAGGGGGTGGTCCTGGTGATATAAGGGTGTTTCTCCATCCAGCCGCGGCTGTAGAAGCAATCCTTCTCCCAATCGGCCAGTGGGCAGCCTGTCCTCCCCTGAGCTATCCCAAGAATCTGGTCAGCCAGTGCAACATGGCGCCTCCTCAATCCCCCCAGCTGGCTGTTTGTGCCCTGTTTGGGGTGGTCTCCTGACAACTGACTCCCACCCGACCCTCCTAAACTCCCCCCCACCCTCACCCCTCCTGCTGGTGGACTGGAATAGATAGGGACATGACTGCCACACTGACAGACAGACAGATACACGATCTACACTGATCCGTTTTTTATATTGTAACACAGTGTTGACACAGCACAGACCATGTAAACAGATAGAGGATCATGGTAGCCTTCATTTCTACATGGATACTTTAAATCTCTATAGTACAGTGGTAGTGATAGTAGAAGTGCTGTAGTGGAAGTGATAGTACAGACTTTGTTGACTGTCCAGATACACTGTATTATGTGTGGCTGATAACATATGGTGGTTGTTTGATGATGTAGTGATGATGTAAGGCCACTACTCATTACTTTCTCTGGACATTAGAATGTCCCTAACTACATCTGAAACTCATTGTGACACACAGAATGATGGGGCATTTTCCTGAGATTCAGTTGAAGCTCAAGGCCAGGGGAGTGAGAGTGACCTACTACCTTTGGCTGGATTTGTGAATGAAGAGGAGAGAAAGAAGGGAGGGCACCAGACCCAGTGGTACAGTAGGCTAGAGAGACAGTTTCAATGGATTCTTTGGTTGTTGTTAGCCGCTTACTTTGCCTGTCTTCCCAACATTATGTCTGTAACTAAATGTGTCTGGGTGCGTGGGTGTTTGCCTTTCCCTTCCATCTCTAAATGTACAAATGTGCTGTGTTTATTTAGAAGTTATATTCCATTCTGGTAATGCAATTGGAATACAAAGTAGTCTACATGTTTTATTGCTTGAAAGTTGTGTCCTGCAGAATCCGAGTGGATTGCTGTTCTTAGTTACTCTTTGATGAGGGAGGATAGGGCCCCTCTCAAGGAGAGAGAGAGGACACAAAAAGGATTGACAGGGAGGCCTGCAAGTCCTCTCCTTTTACTGGTAATTGTATTTTTCAGTATTCCAACAATAACAACTATGTAGCAGCACTGAGATGTCCTGTCTTCCCCCAGTCTGCAGGTCTAGTGAGCCAACATTGTGTAAAGACAATAGCAGCCTAGGATAGTAGTTTAGGCCCAGACTCATAAAGGGTACCATTGTTCCTAAGGACCTCCAGAAAATAGAGAGGAAAGAGATTCAGGAACAAAAAAAATGTGAAAAGAAAATCCGGGCAGCGTGGGACCATGTTCTGTTTGGATTGGGAAGTTCAGGAACTGGAAGGAATGTGGAGAGTCCAAGTGAGCAGCAGAAAAATATATCTTCCAATGGAGGCTGTTTTTTAAAGGGAATGGGTTATTATAGTTGGCCAGTTTAAGCCCTTCAAATAGTCATGACATCATGACTGGGCCTGGTGCTGGAGGTGGCAGACAATGGAAGTTTTGTGCCCAGAGAACCATAGACAGCTTTGGGGGGGTTGGGGAAAGTCGGAGGGTGCCTGGAGTGGGGGGTTAGAAGCCACATCTGGTCCCTTTACCTGCCCCATTCAAACGCAGAGTGTGCGCCAAACTGGATTTGGACGAATTTTACTGGAGGCTACACTGGATTCAGGCTCTGTACAAGATGTATGGCAGTGTTTCCCAAACTTGGGGTCGCCTGATTTGAAAATGAGGTCGTGAGAGAAACTCTGGAAAAAAGAAAAAAAAACTTGTGCTTGGTTCGTAGAAGCGGGGTTACATCAGTAACCTCCGGTAGCTGCTAGATGTGGTTATAATAAACAGAGCGGTGTCTGTTTTCTTCCTACAAATGTTGCTCTATCTTTTGAACTGTTTAAGCTACAAAATATTATGACCCCATCACTTAGGAACACGTATCCCACTGGGCACAGACTTCAGTTCAACGTTTACTTTTGATTTACATTTGGTTGAGTTGTCAACTAACGTGAATTCAAAGTGAAATCAACAGAAAAATTCACCATGTCATTGGATTTAGGTTAAAAGTTGTGTGAAAAAAAGACGAAATCCCCTTACGTTGATGACTTTTTGCTAATCCAATTAGTTTTCCATGTTGATTCAATGCCATCACATTGATTTTGGGGGTTGAAATTACTTGGAAACAACGTTGATTCATAATTTTTTCCCCCAGTAGCAGGTGTCTTCTGTTTCCCTCTACAATGCTCACAAGCCGTGCAGGACTCAGTAGACCAGGCACTAAATCAGACTGTGGGGAAAAGAATATCAAAATGTTATTGCCTGATGGTCTTCACAACTTCGCAATACCTTTCTGATGCATTTCAGTCACTTCAAACCATACTATCTTCAGATTGAAATACAGTCAAAAGTACTGTCGGATTGATTTACAATAGACTGTCATAGCCCCAATTAAAAAAGTAAATAATGGCCGTTGATTACATCACTTTCTTTACATGGTGGGGTCGGACATTTTTGTTAAATATCAAAATGGGGTTGTGGGCAAAAAAGTTAGGGAACCCCTGGTGTATGACAATAGAACATATATTTTATATTTATTTATGAAATGTACCCCATAAGACATATTTTCTAAGTACTGAGTAACACATTCACTTAATTGATGAAATGTGTTTGACGTCACTATCAGAATTGTATAGTGGATACTTCAGAATGTGCAGCTTTAGAAGGTAGGCAACGTTAGAACTGACAAGCTCAGTGCTGGTATATTTGAAAATATTTGAAACTTGTGAATGACTCTACTAGCATGAAGTGATTCAGTGCAGTAGTTGCATGTGTAATCTATCTATCTGACACCCTGCTCTGCTTTGGTTGAACTTCTATAATTGGTCATAATGTTTGGTATTCTGAGGAATGGTAGTAGTTGGAAAGGAACTTGATACATTCCATAAATTCATCAATGTCCACCTCACAAAGTGGATATGCATTACAAATGATCTATTATGTTTCACTGATTCACTAAGCCGTGTCTCAGCTCCACCACATGAAGTCAGTCAGTCAATGACATCAACTCCACAGCTGTCTCCCAGAGCTGCACTTATGAAAACTGATCATATTACTCCCAAATGTTACAGCGTGTGACCTTAGCATGTACCCCCTCAGTGTATCCTATCTATAAATGCTACATTTACTCAGATGGAGCCAAGCGTGTTTTACTGTGCCTGTTTGGCTGGGGGCCATGTTAATGAAAATGTAAAAAGTGTGAAACAAAAAGCATTGAATTGAACTGAAACATTTTTCCACTGCTTGCTGAATCCCTTACGAAAAAAAGATTGCAGTCAGTGTGCAGTATAACTGCAGTACACTGCAGTATAACTGCAATTAGAGTACAGTATAACTGTAGTATGCTGAAAATACTGCATCCAAAATAACACTGTTTTTTTTACTGCAGTAATTTTGCAGTGTAACTGCAGTTAGAGTGCAGTATAACTGCAGTTCAGTTCAAAATACCACAGTCGACTGCAGTTACTGCACTTTTACTGCAGTTTCAAAACCACAATTTATTTTGTAAGGGAATACTCATAAGCATCATAATTGTGTCCTGAGTTAGAGGAGAGGTAAATCTGACTAAAAACGTGTGTCTACTCCATAATAACAACATATTTGATAGTGTTCAGCTTTGAATGTGAATTAATTATATAAACTGCTTTGAAATAACTAAGAAAAATACCCCTCTGAGATCAGAACTGGAAGGTCACTCCAGTTGATGTTAGCCCAAATGGCGACAGAAGTCTTTCAAGTTTAACACTCGTGAAACCCTAATAGGCATACTTCATAATCTCTGTCATCACCCTCTGTTAAGACCTCCAAGGCCTTTCCTGTTTGAGTATTGGGCATAACTTTTATACCATGTTCAATTATATGCTGCATATTTTCTTTGCAATGTTAAAATATAAATGTTCTGTTCCCTTTCCCCTACAGATGACTCTGGTGCTGATAAGACTGGGCCAGGGGTCCCTGGTGGGGTGGAGTCAGAGTATGACCCTGACCACCTATCAGGAAAACTAGGTAAGATCATAAAAAAAGCAACATTACTAAAGTTATTTGCATTAGATTGAGTCATATTTTATGATTCTGTTATCCATATCTGCAAAGTCGTAAACCCAAAACTCTCTTTCCTCCTTTCCCAAAGTGCGTCCCCGCTTCACACAGCCTGCTAAAATGAGGAAACGGGTGATCGCCCGCCCAGTGGGGAGCTCTGTGCGGCTGAAGTGTACAGCCAGCGGTAACCCTCGGCCAGACCTTGTGTGGCTGAAGGACGACAGGCCGCTGACGGAGCGCGAGGTTGGCGAGGGGCGCCAGAAGAAGTGGACTCTGAGCCTGAGGAACCTGACCCCGGAGAACAGCGGCAGGTACACCTGCAGAATCTCCAACCAAGCCGGGGAGATCAACGCCACCTACAAAGTGGAGGTCATACGTAAGTATCATACAGTCACAGAGGCCTGAGTTATAAATACACTTAACGAGTCAGTCCAAGATCTCATAGCTAATGTATGAGGTAGACTCCTCAGGGGAAAGAACCATAAAATACTGTATTATATACTGTATCACAGTCCTGCAGACTGAGTTCTATGGACGTTGTGATAATGATAAATGTTGGCTATCAAGGATGGAAACTCAATGTGAACGTTGATACAATTGCCACGTAATCATAGTAACGTCGGGTCTGGATTTGAGGAGGAACCATAACCTTTTGGAGATCCTTGCTCTCTGATCTACCTTCGTCAGACGGCTGCGTTTGATCAGTAAGTCTTACTCATATCCCTACTCCATGGATGAATGTGCTTGTCTAATCATGTACGTATATGAGAAGCATATTGAGAAGGCAGGTCTGAGAATGAGGGTTGTGTTCTGGTGTGTGGGGGGAGGAGGAGGGGGCTGCTCAACCACAAGCCCCTCCAATCTTGAGCTGATTAGGATCCAGCTGTCTGCCAGCCCCCCACCCCCCTGAACCCCTCCTCCCCCTGAGACGTGTGTCCTGTACAACCAGGAGCAGAGAGAGAGGAAACTAATCACACATACTTCTTGTGTTACATGTGGTATTTCTCTCTCTCCGTCTCTCTCTGTTACAATTACAAGTTCTAAGCCTGAGGCCAATAACTGCCATTACGCTGGTACATGCAGAGAGTCAGCCTTGTTGAAATATGGAATAGTTGTGACAGTTCGTTCATTATGTCTCTCTGCAGAGCGGACCAACTCCAAACCCATCTTGACGGGCACTCACCCGGTCAACACCACAGTGGACTATGGGGGGACTACCGCATTCCAGTGCAAAGTGAGGAGCGATGTCAAACCCGTCATCCAGTGGCTCAAGCGTGTGGAGTCCAACGAGGAGAGTCGGTACAACTCCACCATCGAGGTGGGCGACCATCGCTTCATGGTGCTGCCAATGGGAGAGGTGTGGTCACGCCCTGACGGCTCCTACCTCAACAAGCTGCTCATCACCCGCGCCAAGGAGGAGGATGCTGGCATGTACATCTGTCTGGGTGCCAACACCATGGGCTACAGTTTCCGCAGTGCTTTCCTCACCGTGCTGCCAGGTAAGACCAGAGCCAGGATGCCAGCCATCTAGTACATCATTACCTTTAACCTGGCCTCCCAAAAATCCAACTTTCAAAACCTTCCCCATCACTTACAGTCGTGGCCAAATGTTTTGAGAATGACACAAATATGAATTTCCACAAAGTTTGCTGCTTCAGTGTCTTTAGATATTTTTGTCAGATGTTACTATGGAATATTGAAGTATAATTACAAGCATTTCATAAATGTCAAAGGCTTTTATTGACAATTACATGAAGTTGATGCAAAGAGTCAATATTTGCAGTGTTGACCCTTCTTTTTCAAGACCTCCACAATCCGCCCTGGCATGCTGTCAATTAACTTCTGGGCCACATCCTGACTGATGGCAGCCCGTTCTTGCATAATCAATGCTTGGAGTTTTTCAGAATTTGTGGGTTTTTGTTTGTCCACCCGCCTCTTGAGGATTGACCACAAGTTCTCAATGGGATTAAGGTCTGGTGAGTTTCCTGGCCATGGACCCAAAATATCGATGTTTTGTTCCCCGAGCCACTTAGTTATCACTTTTGCCTTATGACAAGGTGCTCCATCATGCTGTAAAAGGCATTGTTTGTCACCAAACTGTTCCTGGATGGTTGGGAGAAGTTGCTCTCGGAGGATTTGTTGGTACCATTCTTTATTCATGGCTGTGTTCTTTGGCAAAATTGTGAGTGAGCCCACTCCCTTGGCTGAGAAGCAACCCCACACATGAATGGTCTCAGGATGCTTTACTGTTGGCAGGACACAGGACTGATGGTAGCGCTCACCTTGTCCTCTCAGGACAAGCTTTTTTTCTGGGTGCCCCAAACAATCAGAAAGGGGATTCATCAGAGAAAATTACTTTACCCCAGTCCTCAGCAGTCCAATCCCTGTACCTTTTGCAGAATATCAGTTTGTCCCTGATGTTTCCTGGAGAGAAGTGTCTTCTTTGCTGCCCTTCTTGACACCAGGCCATCCTCCAAAAGTCTTCGCCTCACTGTGCGTGCAGATGCACTCACACCTGCCTGCTGCCATTCCTGAGCAAGCTCTGTACTGGTGGTGCCCGATCCCGCAGCTGAATCAACTTTAGGAGACGGTCCTGGCGCTTGCTGGACTTTCTTGGGTGCCCTGAAGCCTTCTTCACAACAATTGAACCGTACTCCTTGAAGTTCTTGATGATCCGATAAATGGTTGATTTAGGTGCAATCTTACTGGCAGCAATATCCTTGCCTGTGAAGCCCTTTTTGTTCAAAGCAATGATGACGGCACGTGTTTTCTTGCAGTTAACCATGGTTGACAGACGAAGAACAATGATTCCAAGCACCACCCTCCTTTTGAAGCTTCCAGTCTGTTATTTGAACTCAATCAGCATGACAGAGTGATCTCTAGCCTTGTCCTCGTCAACACTCACACCTGTGTTAACGAGAGAATCACTGACATGATGTCAGCTGGTCCTTTTGTGGCAGGGCTGAAATGCAGTGGAAACGTTTTTGGGGGATTCAGGTCATTTGCATGGCAAAGAGGGACTTGGCAAATAATTGCAATTCATCTGATCACTCTTCATAACATTCTGGAGTATATGCAAATTGCCATCATACAAACCGAGGCAGCAGACTTTGTGAAAATTAATATTTGTGTCATTCTCAAAACTTTTGGCCACGACTGTACCACACAAACTCCCTATATTGATCTTTCAAATGAGTACCTCTGCGACCTGAAACAAGCCTTTCCAAACACACTGAGAATGCTGTTCATCAACTACAGCTCAGCTTTCAACACCATAGTCCCCTCTAAGATCATTAAGCTCAGGGTCCTGACTTCCTGACAGGCAGACGCCAGGTGGTGAGGGTAGGCAACACCTCTTCCGTCATGATGACTCTCAACACAGGGGCCCCCCAGGGTGGTCAAATGCTTAAACTTTCTCGGCATGTACATCATAGAGGACCGGGGAGAGGATGAATGAGCCAATTCGAAGATGGGGATGATGGTATGAATTTATCCAAGACAACGGGGTTAACACCCCTACTCTTACAATAAGTGCCATGAGACCAAAGAGAGTCAGGACAACTGTTTAACGTCCCATTTGAAAGACGGCACCCTGCACAGGGCAATGTCCCCAATCACTGTCCTGGGGCATTGGGATATTTTTTTAGATCAGAGGAAAGAGTGCCCCCTATTGACCCTCCAATACCACTTCCAGCAGCATCTGGTCTCAACCAGGACCAACCCTGCTTCGCTTCGGAGGTAAGCCAGCAGTGGGATGCAGGGTTGTATGCTGCTGGCTCAGATCCTCAAGAAGTTCTACAGCTGTACCATCGAGAGCATCTTGACCAACTGCATCACTGCCTGGTATGGCAACTGCACCGTCCTCAATTGCAAGGCTCTACAGAGGGTGATGCGGATGGCCCAATGCATCACTGAGAGCAAGCTCCCTGCCCTCCAGGACATATACACCAGGCGGTGTCTGAGAAAGGCCCGGGAGATCGTCAAGGACTCCAGTCACCCGAGCAACGGACTGTTCACTCTGTTACTATCTGGCAAGCGGTATCGGAGCATTGTATCTCGGAACAACAGGCTCCAAGACAGCTTCTACCACCAGGTCATCAGACTGCTGAATAACTAACCCTAGCTTTCCACCTGCTTAGACCTGCATCTTAAAGACTACAGTGCATTTGGGAAGTATCCAAACCCCTTGACTTTTTCCACATTTTGTTACGTTACATCCTTATTCTAAAATGGATTAAATCGTTTCCCCCCCTCATCAAGCTATACACAATACCCCTAAATAACAAAGCAAAAACTGGTTTTTAGACATTTTAGCAAATTTGTAAAAAAAAATAAAAACTGAAATATCACATTTGCATATTCAGTATTCAGACCATTTACTTTGGCAGCGATTACAGCCTTGAGTCTTCTTGGGTATGACGCTACAAGCTTGGCACACCTGTATTTGGGGAGTTTCTCCCATTCTTCTCTGCAGATCCTCTCAAGCTCTGTCAGGTTGGATGGGGAGCGTCGCTGGACAGATATTTTAAGGTCTCTCCAGAAATGTTTAATCGGGTTCAAGTCCGGGCTCTGGCTGGGCCACTCAAGGACATTCAGAAACTTGTACCAAAGCCACTCCTGCGTTGTCTTGGCTGTGTGCTTAGGGTCGTTGTCCTGTTGGATGCTGCCACCACCATGCTTCACCATAGGGATGGTGCCAGGTTTCCTCCAGACGTGACGCTTGGCATTCAGGCGAAAGAGTTCAATCTTGGTTTCAACAGACCAGAGAATCTTGTTTCTCATGGTCTGAGAGTCCTTTAGTTGCCTTTTGGCAAACTCCAAGCGGGCAATCATGTGCCTTTTACAGAGGCGTGGCTTCCGTCTGGACACTCTACCATAAAGATCTGATTGGTAGAGTGCTGTAGAGATGGTTGCCCTTCTGGAAGGTCCTCCCATCTCCACATAGGAACTCTGGAGCTCTGTCAGAGTGACCATCGGGTTCTTGGTCACCTCCCTGACCAAGGCCCTTCTACCCCGATTGCTCAGTTTGGCCGGGCGGCCAGCTCTAGGAAGAGTCTTGGTGGTTCCAAACTTCTTCCATTAAATAGTTATGGAGGTCACTGTCCTCTTGGGGACCTTCAATGCTGCAGAAATGTTTTGGTACCCTTCCCCAGATCTGTGCCTCGTCACAATTCTGTCTTGGACCTCTATGGACATTTCCTTCAACCTCATGGCTTGGTTTTTGCTCTGACATGCACTGTCAAGTGTGGGACCTTATATAGACAGCGTTTCCAAGTCATGTCCAATCAATTGAATTTACCACAGGTGGACTCCAATCAAGTTGTAGAAACATTTCAAGGATGATCAATGGTAACAGGATTCACCTGAGCTCAATTTCGAGTCTAATAGCAAAGGGTTTGAATACTTATGTAAATAATGTATTTCTTTTTTTATATATACACTGCTCAAAAAAATAAAGGGAACACTAAAATAACACATCCTAGATCTGAATGAATGAAATATTCTTATTAAATACTTTTTTCTTTACATAGTTGAATGTGCTGACAACAATATCACACAAAAATTATCAATGGAAATCAAATTTATCAACCCATGGAGGTCTGGATTTGGAGTCACACTCAAAATTAAAGTGGAAAACCACACCACAGGCTGATCCAACTTTGATGTAATGTCCTTAAAACAAGTCAAAATGAGGCTCAGTAGTGTGTGTGGCCTCCACGTGCCTGTATGACCTCCCTACAACGCCTGGGCATGCTCCTGATGAGGTGGCGGATGGTCTCCTGAGGGATCTCCTCCCAGACCTGGACTAAAGCATCCGCCAACTCCTGGACAGTCTGTGGTGCAACGTGGCGTTGGTGGATGGAGCGAGACATGATGTCCCAGATGTGCTCAATTGGATTCAGGTCTGGGGAACGGGCGGGCCAGTCCATAGCATCAATGCCTTCCTCTTGCAGGAACTGCTGACACACTCCAGCCACATGAGGTCTAGCATTGTCTTGCATTAGGAGGAACCCAGGGCCAACCGCACCAGCATATGGTCTCACAGGGGGTCTGAGGATCTCATCTCGGTACCTAATGGCAGTCAGGCTACCTCTGGCGAGCACATGGAGGGCTGTGCGGCCCCCCAAAGAAATGCCACCCCACACCATGACTGACCCACCGCCAAACCGGTCATGCTGGAGGATGTTGCAGGCAGCAGAACGTTCTCCACGGCGTCTCCAGACTCTGTCACGTCTGTCACATGTGCGTGTGAACCTGCTTTCATCTGTGAAGAGCACAGGGCGCCAGTGGCGAATTTGCCAATCTTGGTGTTCTCTGGCAAATGCCAAACGTCCTGCACGGTGTTGGGCTGTAAGCACAACCCCCACCTGTGGATGTCGGGCCCTCATGCCACCCTCATGGAGTCTGTTTCTGACCGTTTGAGCAGACACATGCACATTTGTGGCCTGCTGGAGGTTATTTTGCAGGGCTCTGGCAGTGCTCCTCCTGATCCTCCTTGCACAAAGGCGGAGGTAGCGGTCCTGCTGATGGGTTGTTGCCCTCCTACGGCCTCCTCCACGTCTCCTGATGTACAGGCCTGTCTCCTGGTAGCGCCTCCATGCTCTGGACACTACGCTGACAGACACAGCAAACCTTCTTGCCACAGCTCGCATTGATGTGCCATCCTGGATGAGCTGCACTACCTGAGCCACTTGTGTGGGTTGTAGACTCCGTCTCATGCTACCACTAGAGTGAAAGCACCGCCAGCATTCAAAAGTGACCAAAACATCAGCCAGGAAGCATAGGAACTGAGAAGTGGTCTGTGGTCACCACCTGCAGAACCACTCCTTTATTGGGGGTGTCTTGCTAATTGCCTATAAATTCCACCTGTTGTCTATTCCATTTGCACAACAGCATGTGAAATTTATTGTCAATCAGTGTTGCTTCCTAAGTGGACAGTTTGATTTCACAGAAGTGTGATTGACTTGGAGTTACATTGTGTTGTTTAAGTGTTCCCTTTATTTTTTGGAGCAGTGTATATATTTATATGTACATTTGCAAACATTAAAAAAACTGTTTTCGCTTTGTCATTATGGGGTATTGTGTGTAGACTGATGAGGATTTTTATTAATTTAATCAATTTTAGAATAAGGCTGTAACGTAACAAAATGTGGAAAAAGGGAAGGGGTCTGAATACTTTCCGAATGCATTGTATTTGCACCTTAGAGACAATCTGCACCTTAGAGACTATCTGCACTTTTGAGACTATCTGCACTGACTCTCCACACATCCATCCAACACACACACACGCACGCACGCACGCACGCACGCACGCACGCACGCACGCACGCACGCACGCACGCACACACACACACACACACACACACACACACACACACACACACACACACACACACACACACACACACACACTCTCTCTCTCTCTCAACACTGCTGTTCTATTATATACTTTTTGTTCAACTGCGCGACCAAGACACTCCCCACTTTATATTCATAATACATTCATACTTGACTCTTTAAATCAAATCAAATCAAATTTTATTTGTCACATACACATAGCACATCCATAATTTATACTGTATACACTCAGTTTATTAGGTACACCACCCCGTTCATGAAATGATTCGCTCCTACAGACAGTGAGTCACGTGGCTGTGCCTTGCTAGATAAAGCAGGTAGACAGGCATTGAGGCATTCAGTTATTGTTTGATTGAACGTGAGAATGGGAAAAACAAGTGACCTAAGCGACTTTGAGCATGGTACGATTGTCGATGCCAGGCAGGCCGGTTCCGGCCTCCTGGGCTTTTCACGCACGAAAGTACGCATCTGAACATTGTTGTTGACCAGGTGCATCTCTTCATGGCTACAGGGGGCTCCGACCCAGTACTAGATGGGTGTACCTAATAAACTGGCCACTAAGTGTATATTGTGTACTCATCAGCTTACTACTACACATACTACCTATTCTATTACTTACTGTATGGCCCTATCATTATTGATATTGATCATTGTACTGCAATGTTGCAGGAGCTTGCACACAAGCATTGCGTTGCACCATTTATACCTGCTGTAAACTGTGCACGTGACGAATATAATTTGATTTAACACTAGAGCTCCCCTAAACCTTAATTTGGCTTTCTCAAATCCCCAAGATCCTGGGATTATGTCCTGTACAGGGATATATTGTCCTGTACAGGGAGATATTAATATTTTCAGTGAATGTAATCCAAGATTACTCAGAGTAATGAACATGATAAAACTCCTCTTTGTTTCCAGTTTTCTTCATCCACTGATTCTTGTGAACTTTGCATTGGTGAATAATGTAGTATTGACCCCCTGCAGTGATTTAATTAATCAACAAGACTCTCTGATGTGTAGCTACAGTTGAAGTCGGAAGTTTACATACACTTTAGCCAAATACATTTAAACTCAGTGTTTCACAATTCCTAACATTTAATGCGAGTAAAAATTCCCTGTCTTAGGTCAGTTAGGATCACCACTTTATTTTAAGAATGTGAAATGTCAGAATAATAGTAAAGAGAATGATTTATTTCAGCTTTTATTTCTTTCATCACATTCCCAGTGGGTCAAACGTTTACGTAGACTCAATTAGTATTTGGTATCATTGCCTTTAAATTGTTTAACTTGGGTCAAACGTTTCGGGTTGCCTTCCACAAGCTTCCCACAATAAGTTGGGTGAAATTTGGCCCATTCCTCCTGCCAGAGCTGGTGTTGTAACTGAGTCAGGTTTGTAGGCCTCCTTGCTCGCACACGCTTTTTCAGTTCTGCCCACAAATTTTCCATAGGTTGAGGTCAGGGCTTTGTGATGGCCACTCCAATACCTTGACTTTGTTGTCCTTAAGCCATTTTGCCACAACTTAGAAAGTATGCTCTGGGTCATTCTCAATTTGGGAGACCCATTTGCGACCAAGCTTTAACTTCCTGACTGATGTCTTGAGATGTTGCTTCAGTATATCCACATACTTTTCCTTTCACATGATGCCATCTATTTTATGAAGTGAACCATTCCCTCCTGCAGCAAAGCACCCCCACAACATGATGCTGCCACCCCTGTGCTTCACGGTTGGGATGATGTTCTTCGGCTTGCAAGCCTTCCCCTTTTTCCTCCAAACATAACGATGGTCATTATGGCCAAACAGTTCTATTTTTGTTTCATCAGACAAGAGGACATTTCTCCAAAAAGTACAATCTTTGTCCCCATGTGCAGTTGCAAACTGTAGTCTGGCTTTTTTATGGCGGTCTTGGAGCAGTGGCTTCTTCCTTGCTGAGCGGCCTTTTAGGTTATGTCGATATAGCACTCGTTTTACTGTGGATATAGATACCTTTGTACCTCTTTCCTCCAGCATATTCACAAGGTCCTTTGCTGTTGTTCTGGGATTGATTTGCACTTTCGCACCAAAGTATGTTCATCTCTAGGAGACAGAATGTGTCTCCTTCCTGAGCGGTTTGACGGCTGCATGATCCCATGGTGTTTATACTTTCGCACTATTGTTTGTACAGATGAATGTGGTACCTTCAGGCGTTTGGAAATTGCTTCCAAGGATGAAGCAGACTTGTGGAGGTCTACAATGTTTTTTCTGAGGTTTTGGCTGATTTCTTTTGATTTTCCCATGATGTCAAGCAAAGAGGCACTGAGTTTGAAGGTAGGCCTTGAAATACATCCACAGGTACACCTCCAATTGACTCAAATTATGTCAATTAGCCTATCAGAAGCTTCTAAAGCCATGACATCATTTTCTGGATTTTTCCAAGCTGTTTGAAGGCAGTCAACTAAGTGTATGTAAACTTCTGACCCACCGGAATTGTGATACAGTGAATTATAAGTGAAATACTCTGTCTGTAAACAGTTGTTGGAAAAATGTATTGTGTCATGCACACAGTAGATGTCCTAACCGACTTGCCAAAACTATAGTTTGTTAACAAGAAATTTGTGGAGTGGTTGAACTACGAGTTTTAATGACTCCAACCTAAGTGTATGTAAACTTCTGACTTCAACTGTATATGTGTATATATATAATGACAATTACAACAATACTGAATGAACAATGAACACTTTTATTTTAACTTACTTACACTTTTATTTTAACTATAATACATAAATAAAATCTATTTAGTCTCAAATAAATAATGAAACATGTTCAATTTGGTTTAAATAATGCAAAAACACAGTGTTGGAGAACAAAGTAACTCCTCACTTTAGAATGATTGACTCCATGTCCATCATTATTTTTCGGGTCCTCTCCTCCTGCAGACACCAAGCCACCCATCCCCCCGATGTTCACCCCAGCCTCCAGCACCCTACCCTGGCCTGTCATCATCGGCATCCCTGCTAGCATGGTGTTCATCTTCGGTACAGTGCTGCTGTGGTTCTGCCAGAGTAAGAAGCACTGTTCCCCTCCCAGCACTCCGGCTGCAGCTGCCCAGGTCCTGCAGGCCTCCCACCGGCTGCCCTACCAGGAGAGGGACAGGAGCTGTGTGGCCCACTTCTCCACTTCCTCCAGCCCAGAGAAGGACTGCCTGGGCTCCATAAACTATGAGGAGTATCTGGCTCAGCAGCAGCTTCTCCTCACTCAGGGGGGCTCTGCCCTACCCCCCAAAACCTACCCAGACATCCACACTCACATCCACTCCCACGTGGACGGGAAGGTGCACCAGCACCAGCACATTCACTTTCAGTGTTAGCCATGTGCCAAATAAAATATAATAATATATGCCATTTAGCAGAAGCTTTTAGCCAAAGCAACTTATAGTCATGTGTGTATACATTTTAAGTATGGGTGGTCCCAAGAAACAAACCCACTATCCTGATGTAGCAAGAAACATGCTCTACCAACTGAGCTACAGAGGACCAAATGTAATGTTGTCCCCTTCTCTGTGCCTCTGAAGAATGGCATCGTACAGTGAGGGTCTGAGCTGTGGACTGAACCTCAGAGAACAGCTCTCTGGTTGTACCTGCATACCTGCCTGGTCCTTGGTGCTACTTGTTTCATATCAACACCACTAAAAGACATCAAACCCTGATGTGCACTTTGTACACAAATCTCCAAGGGATTCTGCAATGTGTTAACGGCTATTCAGACTTACTAAGAAGGCTATGGGTCGTTCCACCAATTTAGTGCCTTTTGAGAAGTATTTTTTTAAATTTAATTTTACATTCTGTCATAAAGATCACATGTTCGACTTCATAAAAAAAGTTTTCCCATCTCGAGAGTTAAAGGTAGAATTCTTAGTTGCTACATCCATTTTTGGAGTTTTAAATGAATGATATACACTGCACAAAACATTAAGAACACGTGCTCTTTCCATGACTAACCAGGTGAAAGGTATGATTCCTTATTAAATTCCTGTTAAATTCACTTCAATCAGCGTAGGTGAAGGGGAGACAGGTTAAAGAAGGGTTTTTAAGCCTTGAGACAATTGAGAAATGGATTGTGGATGTGTGCCATTCAGAGGGTGAATGGGATAGACAAAATATTGTGCTTTTGAACGGGTATGGTAGTATGTGCAGATGCACCAGTTTGTGTCAAGAACTGCAACTCTGCTGGGTTTTTCACACCCAACAGTTTCCCGTGTGTATCAAAAATGGTCCACCACCCAATGGACATACAGGCAACTTGACACAACTGTGGGAGGCATTGGAGTCAACCAGTGCTTAAAAATCGGTAGGTGCTGGAACAAAAAGTGAGCGTGAGAGGGGGATTACCTGAGGAGCTCTGAGGTACCTGAACACATGAGGAAAAAAATCACGCATGCATATCATCACATTTGCGTAGTGACGTAGAGTAGAGGCACTTACAGAAGTTTCACACATGGGCAAGAAAATGTTGTGGCCAAGGGTCCAGTTATTTTTGGGCCTTTTATAAACGCATTTCGTGCGATTCTATATCATTTTACATGACTGGAGATGTTTGCATATATTTTTTCAATGCCGCGTTTGGGAACTCGGAGCTGGGAAATCTTCGACTTCCAACTTCAGTACATTCAAGACAACTAGGAAATCGGTAAAAAACGAGCTCCGACTGGGAAAATTATTTATTTCTATTCCTTAAAAAAACAAAAACATTTTATCCCCAATTTCGTGTTATCCAATTTGTAGTTACAGTCTTGTCTCATCGCTGCAACTCCGGTACGGACTCGGGAGAGGCGAAGGTCGAGAGCCGTGCTGCTTCTTGACACAATGCTTGCTTAAACCGGAAGCCAGCCACACCAACGTGTCGGAGGAAACACCGTACACATTGCGACGGTGTCAGCGTGCATGCGCTCGGTCCGCCACAGGATTCGCTAGAGCGCGATGGGACAAGGACATCCCTGCCGGCCAAACCCTCCCCTAACCCGGACGACACTGGGCCAATTGTTCGCCGCCCCGTGGGTCTCCCGGTCGGCTACGACAGAGCCTGGACTCAAACCAGGATATTTAGTGGCACAGCTAGTCTGAAAATTATAATTCCTAGGATGTTGGTAAAAGCCTTTGGTTAGTATCATAGCAAGGAAACAAAACACATAGCCCATTTCAATTATTTACGACAACAGCCCTAATGTTGGAATCAATCATTGTCATCGAGTCACATTTATGATCCTGTTCTAGCAGGATCCGGCTCAAATTAAGCACCGAAGTCAACATGGGCCAGCATCCCTGTGGAACTCAGGGAGTCAATGCCCTGACGAATTGAGGCTGTTCTGAGGGCAAAAGCGGGTGCAACTCAAAATTAGGAAATTGTTCCTAATTTGTATACTCAGGGAATATTCATAGTTAAAAAAAAAAAGAATATAACGTATAAATGCCTCACGAGCTTAGTTTAGCTGTCGTACCCCATCAGAACCCAAAAATATAAGCTTATTTTACTCCAATGTTTGTAAAAAAAATAAATAAAATGAATTGCCTCAAAACATGAATTTGTATATAATGGATGGTCAGTTCTTGCATCCATACCTCTGTTTATGAATTTGAGAGTGGTTACATTTCTCCAGGTGTAACAGTATAACTTTAAACCGTCCCCTTGCCCCGACACGGGCGCGAACCAGGGACCCTCTGCACACATCAACAACGGTCGCCCACGAAGCATCGTTACCCATCGCTCCACAAAGGCCACCCTACAAAGGCCACCCAGGGAAACCCTACTTCAGGTCTCAGAGCAAGTGACGTAACCGATTGAAATGCTATTAGCGCGTACCCGCTAACTAGCTAGCCATTTCACATCCGTTACACAGGCACATCCCTCAGTTTATAACTAGGGTTTAAGATTGATGGTGAAAACTTGGTGAAATCTTGGGGTTAAGTGTGTTAAAATCTTCCTAGAAGTCATAGAGGGTGCATGGAGGGATTCTCCAAGTTGTCTATATGAAAGGGGTATTTCATTTATTATAACAGGTTTTCAAGAGGCACTCATTTCGTGGAACAACCCATATCCATCAGTAACTGTGCTGTTCACCCATCTCAACTAACCTAGAGGGGTTAGGGTCAGTTTAGACCTTTACCTCTAAACCTGTTGTAGGGCACAAGATACAGTACTTAAGCTCTGCTAGGTGATGATGTTGAAGGACGCATGGAATGTAATACAAAAGGGCTGGTTTTACACTCATACTCAGGTAGTCCCTTTGATGGAAAAAAATGTTTCATTGTTTGAATGCACACCCATTTAACCCTGACCACTAGTGTCCATCAATAATCCTGTTTCATTTCACTCAGTCACCCCTGAAGGCCTATATGAAAATAGATAGGTAGCATTTTTGGGGATATTTGAATCATGTCCATATCGAAGACTGCAAAGAATAATATTGCGCCAATGTTGACTGTTTGACTGGACTTGCTACATATCACTGTCGGAATCCAACTGTTACTTAGGTTACCACCACTATTAGCCTTTTGTATGTGTTTTATAGAATCCTTGCAAGAGGTATGAGGTCAAAAATATCCCCAGTGTTGCAGTGAATATATGTAACACCATAATAATAAGTACTTGGGACTGCAGTCCAATCCAACAATTGATATAGATGTAGTCATTTTATATGCATTTTAAAAGAGATGTGTATTTAATTTATTTTGTTATGGAAATGTATTGTTTATTTTTCAAAGTCAGGCATTTTGAATATGTTGAATGTGTAAGATTAATTATGTTTGCTGTAGTTGCAATGTAAAGTATACAGTGCATTCGTAAAGTATTCAGATCCCTTGACTTTTTACACATTTTGTTACGTTATTGCCTTATTCTAAAATGTATTAAATTGTTTTCTCATCTACACACAATACCCCATAATGCAAAGTAAAAACAGGTTTAGACATTTTAGCAAATTCAGAAAAAATTGAAAACTGAAATATCACATTTACATAAGTATTCAGACCCTTTACTCAGTACTTTAAAGCTTCTTTGGCAGTGATGACAGCCTCGGGTCTTTTTGGGTATGACGCTACAAGCTTGGCACACATGTATTTGATGAGTTTCTCCCATTCTTCTCTGCAGATCCTCTCCAGCTGTCAGGTTGGATGGGGAGCACAGCTATTTTCAGGTCGGGTTCAAGTCCAGGCTCTGGCTGGGCCACTCAAGGATATTGAGACTTGCCCTGAAGCCACACCTGCATTGTTTTGTTTTCATGAAGGATTTCTCTGTACTTTCTTTAAGGGGGTGTATCAGCCTTTTCTCTGTAATTTGCTCCATTCATCATTCTCTCGATCCTGACTAGTCTCCCAGTCCCTGCCGCTGAAAAACATCCCCACAGCATGATGCTACCACCACCATGCTTCACCGTAGGGATGTTGCCAGGTTTCCTCCAGCCGTGACGCTTGACATTCAATCTTGTTTCTCATGGTCCGAGTCTTTAGGTGCCTTTTGGCAAACGCCAAGCAGGCTGTCATGTGCCTTATACTGAGGAGTCATTCCGTCTGGCAACTCTACCATAAAGGCCTGATTGGTGGAGTGCTGCAGAGATGATTGTTCTTCTGGAAGGTTATCCCATCTTCAGAGGCACTCTGGAGGGCTGTCAAAATGACCATCCGGTTCATGGTCACCTCCCTGACCAAGGCCCTTCTCCCCCAAATGCCCAGCTCTAGGAAGAGCCTTGGTGGTTCCAATAACACAGGCCACTGTGTTATTGGGGACCTTCAATGTTGCAGACATTTTTTGGTGACCCTTCCCCAGATCTGTGCCTTAACAGTCTCGGAGCTCTACGGACAATTCCTTCGCCCTCACGGCTTGGTTTTTGCTCTGACATGCACTGTCAACTGTGGGACCTTACATAGATATGTGTGCGCCTTTCCAAATCACATAGAATCAATTGAATTTACCACAGGTGGACTCTAATCAAGCTGTGGATAAACAAATGGAAACAGGATGCACCTGAGCTCAATTGAGTCTCATAGCAAAGGGTCTGAATACATGTGAATACGTTTATTTTTAATACATTTGCATTTTTTTTTTAAAGAAACTGAGCTTTGTCATGGGGCATTGTGTAGATTGCGGAATAAGGCTGCAACGTAACAAAACTAGGAAAAAGTCAAGGGGTCTGAATACTTTCCGAATGTACTGTATTTCATATATTAAAAGGTAGACTCAGCGACATGACCTTTCCACAAGCAGCACCGCAGATATGTAGATGAGCGAGATGCAAGACCGCTCTGTCAGTGTCTGCACATTTTTTTATTGAATGTTTATTTAAACTAGGCAAGTCCATTAACAAATTCTTATTTTACAATGACGGCCTACCCCGGCCAAACCCAGACGATGCTGGGCCAATTGTGCACTGCCCATGTGCAGGAGTTCACTTCATGCTGTTCACAGCGTGGTAGCCACAGGATCAAAACAGTGGAGACATTGAGCCTCATGCTTCAACGCTCTTTGTTGCAGAAATTGACCCACTGCGGTTTACTTTCTGCTGAGTCTACCTTTGACATTGCCAACCAGGTTAATCATATTTAGTTTATATGCAAGTACTTACAATTGGTTATGTTTGACAATCTTATCGATGTACCCCATTAAAAGTAGAAAGTCATTTGAAGTTTGATTAAAGGACAAGCAAATTTACACTTTTTTGTAAGACACAGACAGAACGAGCGCTCTCATAGTCCTCCAACTGACTAGCATTTCTCCCCTCACTACCACATTCAACTTCAATCTAGGAAGGATTTTCTTTCGTTTAGGATGTGCATTGTCCTGCTCAGGGAGTGATGACACTATGCTGCCCATGGAAGAAGAAAAGCATTGTATAAGGGCAGCCCATTTGTTTTCTTGTACGCATTGTAGAACGGGATGAGCTTTGGCTCTAGAGAGAAGAGGGATAAGGAAGCTACTGAATGGTTGACATTAACAGCACAGCTCACCAGTAGAAACGTCTAGGAAGTACACTTTTAGCTACTGTTCTGAAATAAGTAAAAATGTCACAGCTATGCTCAATTGGAACTTGCAATAAAATGCATGAAACTTAAGAGAAGTCCAAATTACCTTTGCCAAGACGGCACTACAAAATACTCAATGGTAAACAGCGCCTCCTTGTGGTCGAAAGGTTTGGTGTACAACGAATTTCAAATAAACTTGCAAGGCGCTACAACTGATCTTGATTAGTGAAACAATTTTATTACAGTAATAAAGACCGACATTGATAAAACAAACCAACATGAATCAGTAGAATTGAAATCTAGTGAATTACTATTACGGCGCTTAATTAAACTCCAATCAAGAGCAGCAAAACATATTTACAACGCACTATTCACACACTTGTTCATCAGGACCACCACATACTCAGATTTGTAAAAAATCTTGACTACCAAACAACAAATATAGTCATATGGTTGAACTCAGCCCTTCTGGACTTTAGCTATTAGTTCATCGCAAAGGTTGGTGAGTTCTTCAGTCTCTTTTACCTGAGGGGACAGAAAATCAGCAAGGAGGGAAAAAAAAAAATCAACCATGATAAGTGCAAAACACTTTTCTGAACAAATGATACTGATAAAGGCAGCCTCATGACTATTTCAGATTGAGGGTGACTTACTTTCTGGTCAAGGCTCTTCTCCAGTGACTGGGCCTTTAGCTGCTCCCTGCGCAGCTGGGCCTGAAGTGCAGCGACCTCAGACTTTAGTTTGGAGCGCACCTCTGCAATCTCTCCATTCGCCCTGAGAATAAGAGTAAGTCAGCCCAGTGAACCTACACAAAGCCCAGCAACTAAACAATTCTGTAACTATTTTGCACAAAGTATAGTTTGATGAGTCTTACAGGCTAATTTTATGCTCTGCATGAGCTTTCAGGGTCTGGTAGCGCTGCTCCTCCTCCTTGATCCTAGCCAGGTAATCTTGAGCACATTTCTTCAGCATCTCTTCATTCTTAATAGGGGCACACACACATTTAAAACCCTAGGTCATGATGTTGGCAAAGCAAAGTATTGGACCTACACATACCCTTTTAATTTCTTCCTTCACAGCAATGTTACTTTCCTACACCAAAGCTGAGCCCTGTGTTTTGCGCAATCATGTGGAAAGGAAAGATTACCCTGTAATGAAAGAGCTATAAAGGGATTCTGGCATTTAAGCCATTTTTCTACTTAGTCAGATTAAGTTTTGGATACCACTGTTAGGTCTGCGTGCAATAGAAGCAAGTTGGAGATAGTTTTGCGATTAAATGTTACTAGCGTCAGCACAATGACTGGAGGTCTACAGGAACAGTAAACAACCTCCAACTTACTTAATACTGCACACAAAGCAGTATCCACAAGTTCATCGACTCTCAGCAAGGCAGAAAAGCAGCTTAATTTCCAGAATCTTGCAGTATCCCATTTAAATCCAAGCATTTTACATGATTGTGCAAAACACTGGGCCCAATGCATAGGGCATGACATCCTTTTTCATGCTGACCTTTATGTAACCCTCGATGACCTCTTTGTATTTGTCTAGTCTCTTGAAGAGATCTGAGAAGGACCGCTCCATGGCATTTAGGTCCTGTGATAACTGTTCCTTCTCCTGCAGGACTTTAGTGATGTCAGCCTGGGCCTTCTCCGTCTCCCTCTGTTTATCAGCTGCCAGAGACACAATGACGTCACACCAAGCCATGCATTTTACATGAAAATGACACTTCAAAACATTCCTCTGATAACTTTCCAAAATTGCATGACAACGTACCCAATATCTGAGCAATTGTGGCTTCAAATGCTGACATGATTTTCCTGCAAAAACAAAAAGCAGTGACATTTACAATTGTTATAGGTCTGAAATCAGAAATCAGTGAGCTTAAATGCTTACCCCATTTCATGATTATCCTGAGATAGCGTGTCATGCTTCGATTTCCATTCATCCGCATTCTCCTTTGCCTATAAAAAATAAACCCTTATAAATTAATGCTGATTGGATTGAAAAGGGATGAGTGAAACAAACACCTACTTGTTTCTGGATCTTGGCAATGGCAGCATTCATGTCTTGCTGACTGTATTTCAGCACCTCTATGATGTTATCGTCAGGGTTGGCTGGTTGGGGGAAAGTAGGGACCAGATTCTCAAGCACAGGGGAATTCGCCACAAGAGTCCGAGGACCAACAACTTGAACCTAAAGGGAGTGAAGACCTCCATTTAACAGTTTTCCCACATTACTACATTATAGTAGGATCTTTGAGGACAGGTAACTTACAGGTGGTAGGTCATAAAGCAGTTTAGGGTTGACAGATTTTAGTCCATTCACCTCCTCGTCTCCAGTCTTCTGGGTCTCCACACTGAAAGAAACATCCCTCAGACTTGGAGCAAACACCTTGATATTCACCATTGCATTTCAAACTCATTTTAGTTACAAACTACAGATTAAGTATGCTCTCAATTCTAGGCCAAATAAACACTTATTTACAACTAGAGCATTTTAAGATGAACACAAGGCATTTCTTTTCAGTCAGATGGTTAAAAAAAAGCCTGTGATCAGGACCAGGAGAGTAACATACCGTGAAGCAAAGGGAGCAGGTCGTGGGAGGTTGTTGAGTCCTGCAGGGACTCCAGACTTCTTGGGGCTCTCCCGCATTAGTGGGTCAAATTTGAGGTACAGTGATTGTTTTCTCAGTGCCGACTCCTTAAACTGAATATAAAACGCAAAGTAATTGAGGAAGCCCAAAGCCTAAAATGCAAAACAATCCATGTAATAACAGTCAATTTATAAAAGTACAAAGCATATACTTACAGTGCTGGACCCAAACTGCTCCAGGTAGTCCATCTGTCTGTCAAAGTCACTCGCCATGACTGGAGGGAAGGGTGGACTGTAGTTAGTCAAAAAGCTAAGGTGAAGTCAACATTACCGCAACTAAAATGCATTTGTCAATTTATTTGACTTACATGTGTTTCCAGGAACAAAGTCCTCATTAAATTCTGACATGCCATTCTGTGGGGTCTGCTCAAATTGGCAGAGTTCCAAGGGTTCTGGAGTTCTTAGCGAAGGTTGGTCAGGTTTAGTTGGAGGTTCCTGCTCTTTTCCAGAGGAAGGATCCTGAACTTCACAAGAGTCCATCTGAAGCTTCGGATTCTGTGGAATGTTGTCCTACAATTGGAGAGAGGATGTCACCCAAGTAGTCACACTACAATTCATTAATATACATTTTTTGAACAAGTTTTAAAAGGCTTACAATTCCTTTTACAGCAGAACGATCAGGTTCATATCCAGTAATAGAAACACTGAAAATAGAACCAACATAAGAGAATGGTGTGGTGTAGCTACATTAATAAGGTGATATCTACATGCTCACAACCAAACTGATAATGCTTTACATATAAATCAAGACTTCATTAAAAAATTGGGATAATAAAGTTGCAGCAAAATTAAAATGAACTTACCATAGTGATGGGGCAGTTTCTTGCTGAACAGGCTCTGTCACTTTCTCAGGGGAGACAGCCACCCTGACTGAGGTTGGTGCCTTGGCATCTGGACTGGATTTCACCTTACAGACTGTAGATTCAGTCATTTTTACATTTGTACCAAATGGATTGACATTTGGGTCAAATTTATCCAAGTCAAAGTTGTACTTGCCCTTGGGAAGAGGAATTTCATAATCAGTATTGACCAATGGCTTCACTGGCGATTCCTTGGATTGAGCAGGTTCTTTTTTTTCTGTAGGTACAGCCTTTTTCCATGTCGGCTTCAAAACAGGCCTTTTGCCAAACTTTTTGGGAGGAGGCTTACACTTGACCTCGCCATCATCAAAATTGAACTCAAGTTTCACTGCACCATCCTTGGAAGGGGCTGCACTGGGCTGAGTTATGGATTCTTCAGCTGGCTTCCTGGTCTCTTTGGGAGCAGTTGACAATGGTGCCATAGGTTTCATCTCTGGCTGGACAGGTGCCTCTAGGACAGGCTGAACCACCTCAAGCATGGCTGCTGGTTCCATTTCCTTTACTGCAGGCTCTTCAACTTCCACCTTTTGAGGGTCATCGCATGGCCGCTTCCTTCCAAGCACAGGGGAATTCTGCAATTTGGAGCCTCCCGTTTGGAAAGGGTTGACTGAGTCAAGGTTGTCAAAATCAAATTCGTATGTACCTTTTGGCGGCAGAGGAGTCTCCTCAGCTGTAGAGGTGTTGGCCACAGCGTCTTCAGCTGGCTTGGTAGTCTTCGGTGCAATAGGTTTCATCTCTGGCTGGACAGGTGCCTCTAGGACAGGCTGAACCACCTCAAGCATGGCTGCTGGTTCCATTTCCTTTACTACAGGCTCTTCAACTTCCACCTTTTGAGGGTCATCGCATGGCCGCTTCCTTCCAAGCACAGGGGAATTCTGCAATTTGGAGCCTCCCGTTTGGAAAGGGTTGACTGAATCAAGGTTGTCAAAATCAAATTCGTATGTACCTTTTGGCGGCAGAGGAGTCTCCTCAGCTGTAGAGGTGTTGGCCACAGCGTCTTCAGCTGGCTTGGTAGTCTTCGGTGCAATAGGTTTCATCTCTGGCTGGACAGGTGCCTCTAGGACAGGCTGAACCACCTCAAGCATGGCTGCTGGTTCCATTTCCTTTACTACAGGCTCTTCAACTTCCACCTTTTGAGAGTCATCGCATGGCCGCTTCCTTCCAAGCACAGGGGAATTCTGCAATTTGGAGCCTCCCGTTTGGAAAGGGTTGACTGAATCAAGGTTGTCAAAATCAAATTCGTATGTACCTTTTGGCGGCAGAGGAGTCTCCTCAGCTGTAGAGATGATAGCCACAGCTTGATCTGGGTCAAGGTTAACTGATGGTACAGTTTCTTCCTCACCAGCGTTGGATAACTCATCGGCTGGGTCCTTCATCATGGTAATCACACTGCTATCTGTTGAGCACATATCGGCTGAGAAGTCAGCAAGAAAATTTTCCACTGATGGCATGAACGGGAGTGTATCATCCAGTGCCTTTTCATTCCTGTCAGAAACTGCTTCAATGACATTACGTTCACGCTGTTCTTCAGCCTTGGGAGTTTCAGCTAGCTCACTGGGCCTTGCTGGAGAGAGGACCATTTTAGTAGACCCTTGGAAGAGATTGATGGCATCAAGGTTGTCAAAATACAGCTGACAACCTCCTTTACTCTGAATTGGCATATCATCATCAGGATAGGACAACACATTTGTGAAGTCTGTAGTAAAATAAGTTGAAAATCAAGTAAACATTATGGTTGAAGTAGTTCATGTGACAAGGCAGCATAGGGTAATGAATCTTGAACCTTTAGCCAATCAGATGCTTTACCTGATTTTGCTACATCAACAAGCCCATTGATTTCTATAGGTACCACCCTGTAAAAATACAAGAGGACAGATAATGTGGGTTTCTCTCAACTTGATACCAGAATATGAATCAGCATTCTGCCGATGTGACACATCTACAGATATTTTTTTTTAAAGCATATACTTACTCTTCGGGTGATGTAAACTGCAAAGTCTCCAGGGCTTTACTACAGTCATCCAAGCTTTCCATATTAAGGGACTTTGTTGGTGATACTATTCTCTTAGTGAGAGGGTCTCTTCTTGGAGTCTGAAAACAAACCTGAAAGCAACACCCAAAAGCGTATCTGAAAACAAATGCTCTATTCAAAACAGTCAAATAAAGAAATTTGCACACTATGTGCACAACAGGTAAACCTAACCTGGTTAGTGTGTGCAAGTTTCTTTCTATACAGTTTACTCGCCGTGAGTCAACACCTTTCCAAAACATTGTGTCATCTCATGCTTTTTACTAGACTAATCAGTCAAGCATAGATCCTCATAGTCACAAGATTATACAGAGGGAATTATTCTGGAACATTTGAAACGACTGCAAGCCTAGGCTTCATGATAACATATTCTGTACCTTCCCTCCCTTTGCTATAGTTTTGTTTGACAGGTTCTCTGCCTGAGACTGGCGAAGAATGGAGGGCCTCCCAGTTGGCTGATCAAAAGAAAAGATGTCACAAATTGTCTCTGAATTGCTCTGCTTTCTTCCAGGGCAGACCCCACGATTCTCATCGTTTACAGCAGTAGAACTCATCCTATAAAGAAAGGCACACAGAAGTGAGGTTACTGAGGCAAAAGTTGTCAACATCTAATAGACATCTGGGAACAGTGATAAGAGTGAGTGAAGCACATCATTTAGATTGGTCTTGTCTGAAGCCCATATCTGAGCTGTAGACACCACACCTTCAATGTTGTGTAAAAAAACAACACCTTTATTTAAAATTTATAAAAATTGTCCACCCCTCCCCAATCTACACACAAGACCATCACGACAAAGCAAAAACAAGTTTAGAAATGTTAGCTAATTACAAATAGATTTACATAAGTACTCAGACCCTTTGCTATGAGACTCAAAATTGAGCTCATGTGCATCTTGTTTCCATTGATGTTTCAACTTGATTGGAGCCACCTATGGTAAATTCAATTTATTGGACAGGCACACACCTGTCTATATAAGGTCCCACAGTTGACAGTGCATGCCAGAGCAAAAACCAAGCCATGATATCAGGAATTGTGCGTAGATCTCAGACAGGCACAGATTTGGGGAAAGGGTACCAAAAAAAAAAGTCTGCAGCATAGAAGGTCCCCAATAAGAGTGGCCTCCATTATTCTTAAAATGGAAGTTCGGAACCACCAAGACTCTTCCTAGAGCTGGCTGCCTGTCCAAACAATGGAGAAGGGCCTTGGTCAGGAAGGTGACTAAGAACTCAATGGTCACTGACAGTGCTCCAGAGTTCCTCTGTGGAGATGGGAGAACTTTCCAGAAGGACAACCATCGCTGCAGCACTCCACCAACCAGGCCTTTATGGTACAATGGCCAGACGGAAGCCAAATAGTAAAAGGCACATGACAGCCTGCGTGGAGTTAACCAAAAGGCACCTTAAGGACTGACCACGACAAAGAAGATCCTGTGGTCCTATGGTCTGGAGGAAACTTGGCACCATCCAGACGGTGAAGCATGGTGGTGGCAGCATCATGCTGTGGGGATGTTTTTCAGCGTCAGGGACTGGGAGACTAGTCAGGATTAAGGCAAAGATGAACGCTCTGGTGCAGGTTCTCAGACAGGGGCGAAGGTTCACCTTCCAACAGGACAACGACACTAAGCACACAGCCAAGACGAAGGAGTGGTGTCGGAACAAGTCTGTGAATGTCCTTGAGTGGCCTAGCCAGAGCCAGGACTTGAATACGATCGAACAGCTCTGGAGAGACCTGAAAATAGCTGTGCAGCAACACTCCCCATCCAACCTGACAGCACTTGACAGGATCTGCGGAGAATGGGATAAACTACCCAAATACAGGTGTGCCAAGCTTGTAGCATCATACCCACAAAGACGCAAGGTTGTAATCACTGCCAAAGGTGCTTCAACAAAGTACTGAGTGGAGGGTCTGAATACTTATGTAAATGTGACAATTCTTTATTTTTAACATATTAGCAAACATTTCTAAACCTGTTTGCTTTGTCATGGGGTATTGTGTTTAGATTGGGGGAAAACAATTACCAATTTTAGAATAAGGCTGTAACATAAGGGGTCTGAATACTTTCTAAATGCACCGTATACATGTATGGCGTTGGATCCTTGTTGACAATGAATGCGTGTAAACCGCAACACAGAAGTCATGTGCAATTAACTTTGAGAGAAAAGGTTTAAGAGTCATGTGGCTACCAGTGAGGAGAAATACATATTCATCAGGCCACAAAGAGGTGCGTCTCTGAAACAAATGTTTACTAACATTTTAATTAATTTCCGAGGTACTGGCTGAATTCATATGACCAGATAGTGAATTCCAGACATGACTGTAGTATACTATAGTATTCACTGTAGTGTTTTTTTTGCAGACAACTGTAGTATACTATAGTATTTACCGTAGTATTCTTTGTAGTGTTTTTTCATTTGGAATTCTTCAGTTTGGCTAAAATGTAATTTCCCTTGGTGCATAGTCAACTAAACTAACGCGACTGCAGCATTTTTCTACAGTATCGGTGGGTCCCCCGCGGGACGGTTGAGCTAACAGACTAATACGATTAGCATGAGGTTGTAAGTAACAAGAACATTTCCCAAGGACATACATATCTGATATTGGCAGAAAGCTTAAATTCTTGTTCATCTAACTGCACTGTCCAATTTACAGTAGCTATTACAGTGAAGAATCTCATGCTATTGTTTGAGGAGAGTGCACTGTTATGAACTTGAACATGTATTAATAAACCAATTAGGCACATTTGGGCAGATCTTTTACCAGATCTAATGTGTTATATTCTCCTACATTCATTTAAGATTTCCACAAACTACAAAGACTCTTTCAAATGGTATAAAGAATATGCATATCCTTGCTTCAGGTCCTGAGCTACAGGAAGTTAGAATTGGGGTATGTCCTTTTAGGTGAAAATTGAAAAAAGGGGCAGATCCTTTAGAAGCTTTAGCAAGGTTTGGAACAATTCCATGAGCTAGTTTTGCTATTGTCTTGTGTAAGTGCAGTAATGTCTGATTGTCATTGCACTGACATTTTTTCACAATGTAAAGACATCACCTAAGTAACGTTAACGAACAACTCAAATAGAGCTTGCTCACGTTACATAACTAACATTAACAAATACAACAGGTGTAGACCTTAGTGAAATGCTTACCTACTAGTTCCTAACCAACAATGCAGTTTAAAAAAAATTACAAATAATAAATAAAAAAGTCACAAATAATTTAAGAGGAGCAGTAAAATAACAGTGAGACTATATACACAGGGGGATACCAGTACAGAGTAAATGTGCGAGGGCAATGGTAAGTTGAGGTATTATGTACATGTGGGTAGAGTTATTAAAGTGACTATGCATAGATGTTAACAGAGTAGCAGCGGTGTAAAAGGGGGGCAATGCAAATAGTCTGGGTAGCCATTTGATTAGGTGTTCAGGTGTCTTATGGCTTTGGGGTAGAAGTTGTTTAGAAGCCTCTTGGACCTAGACTTAGCTCTCTGTTACGCTGGAGTCTGACACTTTAGGGCCTTCCTCTGACACAACCTGGTATAGAGGTCCTGGATGGCAGGGAGATTGGCCCCAGTGATGTACTGGGCAGTTCGCACTACCCTAGTTGGCTACCGTTAGTGGGCTCCCGAGTGGCCCAGCAGTCTAAGGCACTGCATCTCAGTGCAAGAGGACTCACTACATTCCCTGGTTCGAATCCAGGCTGTATCACATCCGGCCGTGATTGGGAGTCCCATAGGGCGGCGCACAATTGGCCCAGCGTCGTCCGGGTTTGGCCGTCATTGTAAATAAGAATGTTCTTAACTGACTTGCCTAATTAAATAAAAGGTTAAATAAAAATATTAAATGTTAACGTTAAACGTTATCGGACGTTGTCAGCTGCTGCCAATGCGGGTTAGACGTTCGCGTTGAGACTACTATAACCAGCTAGACAACTAACGTTAGCTAATGTCGTTTTGCTAGTTAGGAAGTTTAGCGTAACAACAATTACCCGTTTTGAATTATATTTTGACCTCAGTAAGTAGGATTCAGGCAGGAAGGGAACTAAAGTCAGTTAGCGAGTTAGCTAACGTTACTGTACGCAACGTTAACGTTAGTTAAGTTACTAGCGTCAGGCTACAATTTAAGAAATGATGCGAGATAGATTAACTTAAAAGCAGCGTGGATGTCAAAGCAAGATAATTTTCCCAATAATGCCAGATAGCTACATACCTCAATTAAGAAGTCAGATAAACTGAAAATAACTTCTGTAGCCGGTATCGACCTCCACACACAGTTCACTTTTTCGAAATGCCCTCGATGAGCAAGTGACCAGTAGATTTCGAATTTGAACGCCTCGATTTGGACCAATTAAATAAACAGAAAAAAATGAAATAGGGCGGAGCTGCTTACGAAATAGCCAATAGCGTTGCATGACTTTGAACCAAACCAGCATCAAAGTGAAGTGCTGGTCTCGACCGAAAAAGAGTCCACATTGTATTATAGGAGAGTGTACATTTTATTAAAATAGTATTTATGATAACTGTCTGTTCAGTAATGGAAAATTATATCTGCAGCTTCTGCTTTGGGAGAGGGAGATAATTATATACCAGATTAGTTGAAAATCTATGGTAACCTTTTCTATAGGCAAACCTGTAACGCCCAGTAATGGGTATACCACAAATCTTTGGTTGTACAGTATCACCACAGATAGAACAATGATAACATCTTTGTTATTATATTATCTGGTGTATAATTTGTAGCTCGGTTTCTCGATGCTCTCAAAAATAAGAGGTTGATGTAAATCAGACTTCGTCCAGCTGACGGCGATAAACAATTCACTGATTCCATAAAATTCTTAAAGGCACGAGCAGTCGATGGTCGAGTACATACCCGCCAAATTCGAATATGGATTTTAGTAGATGTAGCTAACACACTATCGCGGAGTTTTGCCATCAGTTATTGTGAATGGTTTGCTAGTAGCAAAGCTACTTGTCTGAAAAGATTCAACATGAATACGAAGGGAAAGGGTACGTCACCTAAACATTAATATTTGCAAGTGATTTAAAAAAATATATTTTGGCGTTTGTTGGCTACCTAGCTACTTCCGTTAATATTATTCGCGAGCTAACGTTACCTAGCATGCATTTGCTGTATGAAACTTAGACATCTGATTAAACTTGGGTTTCTGTTTAAAACAGTGTCTCTAGTTCCTTGATCAACCTTGACTAACTAGCTAACTGTATGTCTCCTCTGTTACCAGAATCTGTCGATTGCTCAATGCAGCATCAACAAATAACCCACAGGTAATGTGGCTTAATAATGCTTATTTCTCGCAAGAGCTGGCTATTGTCTTCAATTTAATAATACATACTCACTCTACACATACTGACACACGAGTTGCCCTGCCTCATTTGGCAACTTATACTGCCAGTACCTCTTGTTTGTCACGACAATTCCATAAGAAGTTGGCAAGAGAGCAGAAGTTGGCAAGAGAGCAGAAACTGGCACCGTCTGTTGGTAAAGTGTATTAACCCTTGAATGTTCGTTTTCTGTAATGTAGTGGTGATAGTGACTCGATCAAAGTGTTTGTGCGGGTGAGACCTCTGACCCAGGGGACTGGCCTGACCACTGATGGAGACCAAGGCCTCTGTCTCACAGTCACCTCTCCCAACACCATTCGCCTGCACTCCAAGCCGGAGCCACGGACATTCACCTATGACCATGTTGCTGACATGGACATCACTCAGGTCAGTGTTGGTGTTTAGATTATAGTTTAACTGTTGCTGTAACCTGGAGTAATTCACACATTGGTAGATAGAGGCTCAAATCAAACCAACTGAATTTTTCGTCCGTCTCCTCTCTGTGTAACAGGATTCTGTATTCTCCAGTGTGGCCAAGAACATTGTTGAGTCATGTATTAATGGATACAATGGCACCATTTTTGCCTAGTGAGTGATTTTTCTTATTGTTTTACAGTTCATTCATGTTTTATTAAGTGCTGTAATATCTCACAAATGTTTTCCTATTACAGCGGACAAACTGGCTCTGGAAAAACATTCACAATGCTTGGTGAGTGCTGCATTGAATTATTTTGTTTTGTTGCACAGACACCTTATTTTCTTTGCAGTGCCTCGGTACTAAATGTTGCCTGTTTTCTTTCCCTAGGTCCGTCTGATTTCGACAACTTTACTGATGACCAACGGGGGGTTATCCCTCGAAGTTTTGAGTACCTGTTTTTCCTTATCAACAGGGAGGTAGAAAGGGTGAGCAGAAAGTAACTGACATTGAAGTGATTTTGTTGTTTATCTGTTTTTTTTTCTCTGAGGATTTAATATGCATTGTTTTTCCTGACAGTCTGAGAATGCCAAAAGCTTCTTGTGCAAATGCTCCTTCATTGAGATCTACAACGAGCAGATCTATGACCTGCTGGACAGCGCCTCAGCCAGCCTGTTCCTCAGAGAGAACATCAAGAAGGGGGTGTTTGTGGAAGGGGCTGTAGAGAAGTTTGTCACTTCAGCTGCTGAAGCTTACCAGGTAGTAAATAATTCAATGTGATTGATTCAATGACTTGCTTTATACAATGCTTTGGTCATAGCATTAATTTATTGTGCAAGATTGATTTGACTGCCATTGAATTGTTTGCGTTTAGTTAACTTATCCTGCTTCCCTCTCAGGTGCTGTCGATGGGCTGGCGTAATCGGCGCGTGGCCTCTACCTCCATGAACAGAGAGTCCTCACGGTCCCATGCAGTCTTCACCATGACTCTGGAGTCCAAGGAGACTGCTAAGGAGGTGGTGAACATTCGCACATCCCAGCTGAACTTGGTGGACCTGGCAGGGTCAGAGAGGCAGAGAGACACACACACAGAGGGTTCCAGACTCAAGGTGATGCTCCAGGACTACTGTCCGCTGACTGAACGAACATTCACAACACTGCACACAACAAAGCCTTTAGAGGGCTACATTCCAACTTGTATGTGTTATTGTGTGCTGTGTACACTCATTTGTTATATTGTTATCACTCCTGACATATACCCCCTATCTTCTCTTCCAGGAAGCCAGCAGCATCAACCGCTCCCTCATGTGCCTGGGTCAGGTGATCATGGCGCTGGTGGATGTGTCCAATGGGAAGAGCCGGCATATCTGCTACAGGGACTCCAAACTCACCTTCTTGCTTCGGGTAAAATACACTTGTGTCTAATTCGATTAAAAAAATAAAAACAAAGCTCTTGCTTTCTTCATGTTCCTGATGTGTGCTAACAGAGAACCGTTTTCTGCAGGACTCTCTTGGAGGAAATGCTAAGACCTACATTATAGCCAATGTGCACCCAGGCTCTAAGTGCTTTGGGGAAACTCTATCCACCTTACAGTTTGCCCAGAGAGCCAAGTTGATCAAAAACAAGGTTAGTATGAAAAGTTAATTTTTTCACAATCAGTAATTAAATAGGCAAAACGTTTTCTCCATATAAAGTGCTACTGATTGTAATATATATTGTATATCTTGTAGTTTAGTGAGCATCTCCTCGTGATTTCTGGTGCTTTATCAGGCCATGATCAATGAAGACACGCAGGGGAATGTGAGGCAGCTTCAGACTGAGGTGAAAAAGCTGAAGGAGCAGCTAGCTCAGGCTCTCTCTGCCCAGACACACAGTGGGGGAGATGTGGCCCCAGGAGGGCCCCAGATTCCCATTGGTAAGGTTACAATTCAGGTTCCCCTAAAAACATCTGACCTAGGCTTTGCCACACTGGCTCACTCTGGTTGATTCTTACATGTGTGTATACTGTCAATTTTCCCCTGTAACATTCATTGTGGAAAGTGTTATTGTCTTTACACATTCTTCCCCCAGACCTCACTGAAGGTGGTCTTGATGCCTCATACAAGACACAGTTTTTAGAAGCTGTGCGTCTGTGGAAAAAGTGTGAAAACGACAAGCAGGTATAGCTTTCTGTACTTTGAAACAGCTGACATAAGTCTATGTTATTTCTGAATTAGAGGTTGATCAATTAGGATTTTAATGCCAATACCGATTTATTGGAGGACCAAAAAAAGCCAATACCGATTAATCAGACGTTTTTTAAAATTTGTGTATACATTTAAACTCAGTTTTTCATAATTCCTGACATTTAATCCTAGTAAATCCCTGTCTTAGGTCAGTTAGGATCACCACTTTATTTTAAGAATGTGAAATGTCAGAATAATAGTAGAGAGAATGATTTATTTCAGCTTTTATTTCTTTCATCACATTCCCAGTGGGTCAGAAGTTTACATACACTCAATTAGTATTTAGTAGCATTGCCTTTAAATTGTTTAACTTGGGTCAAATGTTTCGGATAGCCTTCCACAAGCTTCCCACAATAAGTTGGGTGAATTTTGGCCCATTCCTCCTGACAGAGCTGGTGTAACTGAGTCAGGTTTGTAGATCTCCTTGCTCGCACACGCTTTTTCAGTTCTGCCCACAAATTTTCTATAGGATTGAGGTCAAATCAAAGTTGATTTGTCACGTGTGCCGAATACGAATTCACCTTACAGTGAAATGCTTACTTACAGGCTCTAACCAATAGTGCAAAAAAGGTATTAGGTGAACAATAGGTAAGTAAAGAAATAACACAACAGTAAAAAGAGGCTATAAACAGTAGCGAGGCTATAAAAGTAGTGAGGCTACATACAGACACCGGTTAGTCAGGCTGATTGAGGTAGTATGTACATGTAGATATGGTTAAAGTGACTATGCATATATGATGAACAGAGAGTAGCAGTAGCGTAAAAGAGGGGTTGGTGGGTGGCGGGACACAATGCAGATAGCCCGGTTAGCCAATGTGCGGGAGCACTGGTTGGTCGGCCCAATTGAGGTAATATGTACATGAATGTATAGTTCAAGTGACTATGCATATATGATAAACAGAGTAGCAGCAGTGTAAAAAGAGGGGTTGGGGCGGCACACAATGCAAATAGTCCGGGTAGTCATTTGATTACCTGTTCAGGAGTCTTATGGCTTGGGGGTAAAAACTGTTGAGAAGCCTTTTTGTCCTAGACTTGGCACTCCCGTACCGCTTGCCATATGGTAGTAGAGAGAACAGTCTATGACTAGGGTGGCTGGGGTCTTTGACAATTTTTAGGGCCTTCCTCTGACACCGCCTGTTGTAGAGGTTCTGGATGGCAGGCAGCTTAGCCCCAGTGATGTACTGTAGTGCCTTGCGGTCAGAGGCAGAGCAATTGCCGTACCAGGCAGTAATGCAACCAGTCAGGATGCTCTCGATGTTGCAGCTGTAGAACCTTTTGAGGATCTCAGGACCCATGCCAAATCTTTTTAGTTTCCTGAGGGGGAATAGGCTTTGTTGTACCTTCTTCACGACTGTCTTGGTGTGTTTGGACCATTCTAGTTTGTTGTTGATGTGGTCACCAAGTAACTTGAAGCTCTCAACCTGCTCCACTACAGCCCCGTCGATGAGAATGGGGGCGTGATCGGTCCTCCTTTTCCTGTAGTCCACAATCATCTCCTTAGTCTTGGTTACGTTGAGGGATAGGTTATTCTGGCACCACCCGGCCAGGTCTCTGACCTCCTCCCTATAGGCTGTCTCGTCGTTGTTGGTGATTAGGCCTACCACTGTTGTGTCGTATGCAAACTTAATGGTGTTGGAGTCGTGCCTGGCCATGCAGTCGTGGGTGAACAGGGATAACAGGAGGGGACTTAGAACGCACCCCTGGGGAGCTCCAGTGTTGAGGATCAGCATGGCAGATGTGTTGCTACCTACCCTCACCACCTGGGGGCGGCCCGTCAGGAAGTCCAGGATCCAGTTGCAGAGGGAGGTGTTTAGTCCCAGGATCCTTAGCTTAGTGATGAGCTTTGAGGGTACTATGGTGTTGAACGCTGATCTGTAGTCAATGAATAGCATTCTGACGTAGGTGTTCCTTTTGTCCAGGTGGGAAAGGGCAGTGTGGAGTGCAATAGAGATTGCATCATCTGTGGATCTGTTTGGGCGGTATGCAAATTGGAGTGAGTCTAGGGTTTCTGGGATAATGGTGTTGATGTGAGCCATTAACAACCTTTCAAAGCACTTCATGGCTACGGACGTGAGTGCTACGGGTTGGTAGTCATTTAGGCAGGTTACCTTTGTGTTCTTGGGCACAGGGACTATGGTGGTCTGCTTGAAATATGTTGGTATTACAGACTCAATCAGGGACATGTTGAAAATGTCGGTGAAGACACCTGCCAGTTGGTCAGCACATGCTCTGAGCACACGTCCTGGTAATCCGTCTGGCCCCACAGCCTTGTGTATGTTGACCTGTTTAAAAGATCTTACTCACGTCGGTTACGGAGAGCATGATCACACAGTCGTCCGGAACAGCTGATGCTCTCATGCATGCCTCGGTGTTCCTTGCCTCGAAGCGAGCATAGAAGTGATTTAGCTCGTCTGGTAGGCTCGTGTCACTGGGCAGCTCGCGGCTGTGCTTCCCTTTGTAGTCTGTAATAGTTTGCTAGCCCTGCCACATAAGACGAGCGTCGGAGCTTTATGATGGCCACTCCAATACCTTGACTTTGTTGTCCTTAAGCCATAACTTTGGAAGTATGCTTGGGGTCATTGTCCATTTGGAAGACCCATTTGCAACTAAGCTTTAACTTCCTGACTGATGTCTTGAGATGTTGTTTCAATATATCCACATACTTTTCCTGCCTCATGATGCCATCTATTTTGTGAAGTGCACCAGTCCCTCCTGCAGCAAAGCACCCCCACAACATGATGCTGCCACCCCTGTGCTTCACGGTTGGTTTGGTGTTCTTTGGCTTGCAAGCCTCCCCCCTTTTTCCTCCAAACATAACAATGGTCATTATGGCCAAACATTTCTATTTTTGTTTCATCAGATCAGAGGACATTTCTCCAAAAAGTACAATCTTTGTCCCCATGTGCAGTTGCAAACCGTAGTCTGGCTTTTTATGGCGGTTTTGGAGCAGTGGCTTCTTCCTTGCCGAGTGGCCTTTAAGGTTATGTCGATATAGGACCAGTTTTACTGTGGATATAAATACTTTTGGACCTGTTTCCTCGAGCATCTTCACAAGGGCCTTTTGCTGTTCTGGGATTGATTTGCACTTTCGCACCAAAGTACGTTCATCTCTAGGAGACAGAAGGCGTCTCGTTCCTGAGCGGTATGACGGCTGTGTGGTCCCATGGTGTTTATACGCACTATTGTTTGTAAAGATGAACGTGGTACCTTCAGGCGTTTGGAAATTGCTCCCAAGGATGAACCAGACTTGTGGAGGTCTACAATTTTTTTTGGAGGTCTTGGCTGATTTCTTTAAATTTCAATGATGTCAAGCAAAGAGGCACTGAGTTTGAAGGTAGGCCTTGAAATACATCCACAGGTACACCTCCAATTGACTCAAATTATGTCAATTAGCCTATCAGAAGCTTTTAAAGCCATGACATCATTTTCTGGAATTTTCCAAGCTGTTTGAAGGTAGTCAACTTAGTGTATGTAAACTTTTGACCAACTGGAATTGTGATACAGTGAAATAATCTGTCTGTAAACAATTGTTGGAAAAATTACTTGTCATGAACACAGTAGATGTCTTAACGGACTTGCCAAAACTATAGTTTGTGAACAAGAAATTTGTGGAGTGGTTGAAAAACGCGTTTTTAATGACTCCAACCTAAATGTATGTAAACTTCTGACTTCAAGTGTGTATATATGACATTTACAACAATACTGAATGAACAATGAACACTTTATTTTAACTTAATATAATACATAAATAAAATCTATTTAGTCTCAAAGAAATAATGAAATATGTTCAATTTGGTTTAAATAATGCAAAAACACAGTGTTGGAGAAGAAAGTAAAAGTGCAATATGTGCCATGTAAAAAAGCTAACGTTCAAGTTTCTTGCTCAGAACATGAGAACATATGAAGCTGGTGGTTCAATATTCCCAGTTAATAAGTTTTAAGTTGTAGTTATTATAGGAATTATGACGTGTCAACTATTTCTCTATACCATTTGCATTTCATATACCTTTGACTATTGCATGTTCTAATAGGCACTTTACTATTGCCAGCCTAATCTCGGGAGTTGATAGGCTTGAAGTCATAAACAGCGCTGTGCTTCAAGCATTGCTAAGAGCTGCTGGAAAACGCAGTAAAGTGCTGTTTGAATGAATGCTTACAAGTGTGCTGCTGCCTACCACCGCTCAGTCAGACTGTTTTATCAAAGATGAAATCATATACTTCATTATAATAATCACACAGAAATACGAGCCTCTGTTCATATGGTCAAACCAAGAAACTATCATTTCGAAAACAAAACGTTTATTTTTTCAGTGAAATACGGAACCGTTCCGTATTTTATCGAACGGGTGGCAACCCTAAGTCTAAATATTGCTGTTAAATTGCACAACCTTCAATGTTATGTCATAATTATGTAAAATTCTGGCAAATTAGTTCACAGTTTGCAACGAGCCAGGCAGCCCAAACCGTTGCATATACCCTGACTCTGCTTGCACTGAACGCAAGAGAAGTGGCACAATTTCCCTAGTTAATATTGCCTGCTAACATTAATTTATTTTAACTAAATATGCAGGTTAAAAAAATATATACTTCTGTGTATTGATTTTAAGAAAGGCATTGGTGTTTATGGTTAGGGACATTTGTGTCAAGATTGTGCTTTTTTCGGCAATGCGCTTTTAAATCCTCACGCGTTTGGCGAAGTTGAAGTAGGCTGTGATTCGATGATAAATTAACAGGCAGGACAAGCTAGTTAACTACACATGGTTGATGATATTACTAGGTTAACTAGTGATTATGTGAAGATTGATTTGTTTTTTATAAGATCAGTTTAATGTTAGCTAAACTTACCTTGGCTCCTTGCAGCCACAATATCCTTTTGAAGCTGCACTCGGTAACAGGTGGTCAGCCTACCACGCAGTTTCCTCGTGGATTGCAATGTAATCGGCCATAATTGGTGTCCAAAAAGGCAGATTACCGATTGTTATGAAAACTTGAAATCGGCCATGCCGATTTAATAGGTCAACCTCTAGTCTGAATATTGTTTGTTAGAGAGGGATGGTAGTTAATACACATACTGTACATCCTCCCCTCCTTAGATGCTGCTCCAGAAGGTGTCTCAGCTTGAGGAGGCCTGGTCCCAGAAGGAGAAGTTTATTCACTCCAACCGCATGATTCTCAAGTTTAGAGAGGAACACATCTCTCGCCTAGAGAAGAGCCTAAAGGGTGGCCAGGGATTACTTTCTGACCCACAGAGCCAAGCCCTCGTCGACCAGCTCAAGGAGGAGATCAAGATCCTTCGAGACCAGGTACAATATGTTACCCCGTTAAAGTACTGTTGACCCCAATCTGAATCTGTGACATTTTTTTTCAACTCACACTTTCACAAAACACTTCAGAAAATGAACAACCACATGTACAACTCCTTAATTTGATTGAATTTAGCATTTGTGGCTACTTCTCATTCCCTCTGTCCTACAGATTGCGCATCACCCAAAGATGACCCGGTATGCAGCAGAGAACTACAGCCTCCGGGAGGAGAACCGGCAGCTCCGCTCTCTTGAGTCTGTGAGTAGAGCTGAGGGGGCTGCAGGCCAAGCTGCTGCAGAGCTAGAGGAGGAATTCCAGAGGGCTCTGGAGACTGAGTGGTCTGATGGAGGTAAGCACAGGAGATGCACAAGAGATGAAGGGACTGCACATCATTGTGAAAGTACCGCATTGTAGCGCTGTCAATTTTGCATTATGCTTATCAAGTGTGCTTGTAGTAATATGTTTGTATTATGCTTATTATTCTTGTTGTGATTATACTAGTGATGTAATTAATCAAAGCATGCAAGGGTATTCAGTAAAGTGAATTTGACATTTCTCCACAGCTCAGCCGTCTTACTCCACTCCGGTAACTGCAGAAAACATCTCTGCCATATCCATGGCGAGGCTGAAGGCCCAGTTTCTCCAGAAACAGACAGAACTCACAGCCACCATCCAAGCCTTCGAAGAGTATAAGGAACTCACCAAGTAAGGAGGCTCTCTAGAGACATGCATGCTGTCATGATATTCAGTATGAACCCTTGACTTCATGGACAAAAACAAATTGTTGCATTAAATTGTAATTAGCTCTTGGAACTTGAAGTTTATTGGCACCATGTTTTTTTGTTATAGGCCCATATTGTGCTTCAGAGGTTTAAGGATTGTTCCTTATGTTCCAGGAAACAGATGTCAGAGTTGGAATCAGAGAAGAGGTACCTGGATAAGTCCAACAAGCACCTGGAGAACATTCTGGAGGCCACAAAGGCTCACAAGAAACTGGAGGTTTCTCAGCTGAACAAGATCCACTTTGAAACTATCAAGGTGAGGGTATTTGCGTTATTTAGCAGCTCGCCGATGGCTCAATGCCCCTCGAGGGCTGTGCCTGAGCTACTATAGAGGGTCACGGGTTGGGGTACCTCTAGATCCAGGAGTTTGCTCAACCTTGGTTTAATTCTATGAAGATAGCCTATTAATGACTAATACTTTATTTCTCATGCTAATTTTATGTGACTGTTTTGTTCCCCAGATTCTCACCACCCCCACCAAGGCCTACAACCTGCGGACCCGCCTGGTGCCACTCTCCAGCCCCGACCATCTGAATGTGAACGGGAGAGGAGATGACGACGTGGATGACATCCAGAGTGAGCAGCCTCCACCAGCTATGACTGAGATGGCTTGTGAGGCGCTGACTGAGGAGCTGCAACAGGTCCAGGTATAGCACCCAGGCTTCATCAATTATAAAACAAATAACGTAACGTTATACTTGTCATTCTCTTGGTGGAATCTACAAATCTATTTCCCTTTTGCTTGGCAGGAGCAAGCCAGTCAGGTGCAGACTCTGCTGGACCAGGAGGAGCTGAAGAGCAGGAAGCTGCTGCAGCAGATTGTCAAGCTGGAGGAGCAGGTGACTGGGATGATAGAGGAGTTCAGCTGCAAGGATGAGGTAGGAAACTTCCGTTATGTTCTGGATATGTTATGTTAGTATTCTTATCTTTTATTATTTCTTATTGTTGCATTGTCGAGAAGGAACCTGCAAGTAAGAATTTCGTTGGATGGTGTATACCATGTGTATCCTGTACATTTGATTTAATTAAACTTGAAACTTGCATAACTATGTACAGATTAAGCTGAATACATTGCCTGAGGTGTTTCATTCCATGTGATATTCAAGCCCTGTCTTGAAGATAATAAAGTCATCCCTTGAGCTGTATTGGTTTACAGCTAATGACTATGGTAATGAATTCTTTATTTGTATGTCCAGCTGCTCTCCACTGAGCGAAGTGGCTGGAACAGAGAACAGCTGAGCCTGCAGGAGACTATCAGCAACCTGGAGCTGAACCTAAAGGCAGAGAGAAGCACCAGGGAGGGTAAGAACCAATCACACACTTCACCTAGTTTATACTGAGTTACCCAGGGTTCTCTGGCGAAAGTAGTCGAAGACTGTATGCATCCACTATGGGCAGAACTGTAATACTCAAGTGTTACTAGTGTTGGTTAGTCTAAAGAAACCCCTTCTTCACCGCCCAGGCACCCACTGTTAAAACCATAATGTACCAATAATTGAGTAAGAGGACAGGAGGGTTTGTCTTTTTCCTGGGTATTATATGGTTATCAAAACGATCCATTCTCTTTTGTAGTTCTGAAGAGCGAGGTGCATGACCTGCGCCTGGTGCTTCAGTCCTCTGATAGGGAGCTGGCTGCTGTGAAGAAGGAGCTGTGTGAGGGCCAGAGTGAGCAGCATAAGGAGACGGCACACCTCTCTAGCAGCCTGATCAGCACTCAGCTACAGCTCCAAGAAGTCCAGTACGTATGCATGGCTACAGCTGTCTTGTTGTTTTGTGTGTGTGTGTCGGATGAGATTTACTCAGTTTGATGGAAATCCTGCGAACTCAATGTCACCATAGTAGTTAGCAGACTCTCCATCTCTTCCCCCTCACATGTTTTCCCTCTCTCCCCCAGGCGGGAGTGGGAGCAGCTCCTAGAGCAGCAGCGGTCCCTGCAGGATGCCTTGGACCAGCTCCAGGCAGAGGCCAAGTTTGATGCAGACCAGTCCAGGCAGCAGCTAGAGGAGAAACGGCAGGAGGTCACAGCTCAGCAGGCCCAAATCACGGTCAGTCAGCATCTCTTTAAACCAACCAAGCACTGCTTATCTGTTAAGGACATTCAGAACACGTCTCTCATTTGTATTAAATTACAGTTAAACGTTTGAGGGTTTTGTGTGATTACTTTTTCTTGATGAATATGTTGCTTGCATTGTAGGAATTGACAAACGCTCTGCAGTCTGAAAGAGAACACACCAGTAATCTGACCTCCCAGTTGAAAGAGGATAAAGAGAGCACTTTAGAGTGAGTTGTATAAAGGATTGTTTTTGATTTGTGGATGATGAGACCTTCTTGAAGTGTATTTGAAATGTTGACATATTTGATTTGTTTCTCCCCAGAGAGCTTGTTCAGACAATGGAGCAGAATGCAGTGCTAAGGAAGAAAGTGTCTGAGCTGACTACACAAAGCCGACAACAGGTCTGTTTTTCATCGTTAGTGTTTAGTGTATACATTGTTGGTATTATAGTGCCCTAGAGTTGAGTATAAGTTTTATACTTTTTTCTTAGAAATTGCTATCACCAGTATGTTTCAGTTTAGTTGAACACTCTTTGACATATTGAATCTTAATCTCCAATCAACTGTAATTGACCCTCTCCGTTTGTATTTTACTTTGAAAGGCTTCTAATATGGAAAGCCTTGAACAAAATCTGACAACTGCCAATGGGACCATAACCAGTCTTGAGCAAAAGATTGAACAAGACAAAGTAAGTCCTGCCATAAGACCTGCCATTCATTTTTATTATTTTGGATTATAGCATGGATATGATACCTCTTATTTCAGAAGTCTCTTGTTGTGTTTAACAGGAGTTTGTGCTGGAGCTGATCAACCAGACCAGGGACCTCCGCAGTGAGCTGGGCGAAAAGGACCAGTGCCTCGCCATGCTGTCTGGAGATGTCAAGGACCTCACGGTACTGACTCAAGTCATTTGTTTATCTTTTAATTAATTATCATGTTTAACTTGTATACTTCTCAATTCTTACTGTATTTTATCAACGTGTTTAGTTTTGGCCTGTTTTGTTCTGATAGGTTAAGTACAGTGCTGCTTGCTCTGAGAGAGAGGAGATCAAGGAACACAACAACAGGATGCAAGCAGAGCTCCAGGACCTGAGAGAAGCAGCCGAAAGGAAGGTAGCTTCTAATCTGATAGAGGTAAGACTTGGAGTTAATTTTAAACAACAATATGGCCTCTTGAGCTTTGATACGATAACATGTGCCTGAATTCCATCATTATGACAATGTCTGGATGGATGTTTGTCCTCAGGTAGAGGTGCTTCAGGAGGAGGTGGTCTATGCCACTGAGGAGGTGGAGCGACTCACCAAGGTGTTAGACGAGCAGGCAGGTCTTCTCCAAGCTTCACAGGATCAGACTGCTCAGAAGGAGGCTATCATCCAAACTCTCCAGGAGAAGGTAACAGACCTATTTCTATACATATACAAAGAGCCACTGAAAATGAATTAAGGGCTACAGTAGCATGGAAAACGGTAGATTTGAGACCAGACCAAATAGATTAGATCTCTACTTTACTCATGGGATTTCCCTGCCTGCTTTTCACCAGTTAAAACAACAGCAAGAAGCGGTTGAGAGGACTGTCCGAGGCGAGAGTGCCAATCGTATTCCACAGTCATCCGTCACCCCTAAAGTGCTGCCACAGGTAACAGATACTTGTGTCTGATGGTTTTCCCTCCTGTATGCATTACCAGGAAGGAACTCTGTCTGATCAAGAGAGGGTTAGCTAATCTTATTGATTTCTCAGACACCTCACAACCCCCGGAGCTTCAACACTGATCTGAGCCAGGTGCTGGAGTGCCAGGAGAGGGAGCTGGAGAACCGACGCTCCTCCATGTTGACTATGGAAGTGCTCCTCACTGAGCTCAACTCTGAAAGGGCCGCCAAGAACGAGGAGATCCAGAGGCTCAAGGTGTTTTTTTGTTGTTGTTTACGGCATGTCATGATGAATGCTAAACATCCAATCTTGAGACACTTATTTAACACATTGATATAACACATATGGCATCTAACAAGTCTGTTGATTTCCCACAGGGTCAGCTGAATGAGAAGGAAATAATGCGAATGGAGATCCAAGTTCTTCTTGACCAGTTCTACACCAAGCAGAACCAACTGGCTCAGAATGAAAACACAAATTGGTTAGTCCATTCAAAATCACTTATTTTCACCAATTAATTTTTGCAACCAAGTGTTATCAGACAGTTGATTTGTCAAGTGTCTGATGGATATATATTAATTGACAGTGATGTTTTAAATGAGGCCATTAGTCAGAATGTCTTGAGGGAGCTGCAGGAGGAGAGGCATGAAAAGGTGTGTATCAATCACTCAACTCTCCTGTTCACCTGAATGTAGTTTTTGTAAACAGAAAATGCCATTGTTTGCAGAAGGTGGTTTTTCATATTTCCTCATTCCTTTCATTTTCAGAGCACAGTAATACAGAGGCTCACTGAAGCTCGGGAAAGGTATGCAAATAGAATGTGTGAGAGAACAAAGTATGTTATGTGTAATCTGCATGTGTATGCAAATATACTTTCCCTAATATGCATTTGTTAAAGTTTGACATCTGTTTTTGTTTGTTTCTGTTTTTGATTAGACTGCAGAGTCAGGAATCCCTACTGGCCCAGTCTCAGACCTGTGTCCAGGAGCTGACTAACGAGCTGAGGAATCGCTGCCTGGAGCTCAGAGAGCTGAGCCGTAAGGAGCACGACAAGGAGAGACTGCTTCAGGTGAGAACGGCATCAGGGTCTGTAGGGGTTCTGGTTATTGTAATTTTGAATAGAAACAATTATTTTATTTGAGCAGGAAGATCAATTATGATCAAATTCTTATTTAAATAAATACATGTAATTTATATGGAATGCAGAAAATATCAACTTGCACTAGTTGACAGGCTGGATCATTTTATGGGAGACATCGATCTCCATGCTCCTCCAGACAGCAATGATATCAGGAGCTGTCCTAGTCCATGATTAGTTTTAGGAGGGTCCTTCTGTACTGAATCTAGCTAATGTATGGACATTGTTTTAGTGTGAATGTGGGAAATGTCTGTATCTGCCCGACTGTCCCCTACAGGAAGTGGAGGTTCTTCGGAAGCAGGTTGACCACTTGTCTGAGGAGAACGGCAAGCTTGTGGGCCATAAGAACCATAAGCAGAGGATTGAGTACCTGGTTAAGCTAAAAAAGGAGAATACCAAACTTCAAGAGGTAATAATCATATTTAACATTTCATCACATGCCTGCATGGTGTACCATCAAGAAACTTGGCCTCGGCAGTGAAATACTGAGGGGTCATTTCACTGCATTAATAGACTATAATTAACTCAATTGTTATTTTATTTTTTATTCAAGGAAAATGAAAAACTCAGATCGGAAATGAGTGTGCGAGAAAATGCATGAAGCTTGGAGAGATTCTCATTGGCCACTCAACATTTCTTGTTGACTGCGAACATGTCCCCCAAACATAACCTTTTCCCATTTTGAGTTGACTGATAACCATGCTATTGTATCATCACATAGGATAAACATGACCTGTTTCAAAAACTGTGATTCTCTCAAATGTATTTTAATATTTCTATATGAATATACTCCTATTTCTAAGGCTGGGCTGGCCAATACATTGTGTTTATTTTTACTGCAATATGTATAATTGAGGTAGGTATGCATCTCATTGGATCTTAGTATCCCATGATATTTCCACTATACCTCTGCAGGCTAAAACATAGGCTACTTGTTCTCACCTGAAGCCAGTGTAGCCCCCTAGGCCACATTTAAATGAAGGCCATGCCACAGCGTCATCTGCATTCATATCTCGTTTATATGATATCATCCTTTGTATTGTAATTCTTTTGATATACATTTTGGTCTATATCGCCCAGCCCTAGTGTTTACCACAGTGGCTACCAGAGATGCCACAATAGGGTAGTCACATTGTTTAACAACTGATCTGCTGGATTAAATATATTTCAAAACTGTAAATAGATGTTCTCTGTAGTAGAATAATAAGTAATACGGGTGAATTTGCTATTTTGTCCACTTGATCATAAACGAAATATAGAATTTGTTTTTGTTACCATTATCTTGTCTGTTGGCGCAATGTGTGTCTTGTTTTACTTTTTCTACTAGTCTCATCTATGGCTTTAGAATAAGTGACAGGATCATGTCTTTGGACAGGGTGCAAATAATTTCCTGTTACTTTATGCTAAACTGTGTACTGCTTCTTTCTACCATTTCTACTATTTGTAATATGTGTTAATGAGATAAAGAAATCCAAATGTATATTTATGTTTCTTGTGGTTTGCATTAGGAACACATTACAGTATATCAGAGGTGTCAAACATACAGGCCGTGGGGGTGAGGGACAAACTCCATATACTTTTGAAATTACTCAAACTAAATCTAAACTGAAGAAATTATAATCCTCAATATCCGAAATGAAAGCTAGATAGTCAGGGAGAATCAAATTCAACCTGGACTGAGAGTAGACGTACCAGGGTTGGGTAGGTTAATTTCTAAATGTAATCCACTACTAATTATGTCAAATTGGGTAAAAGTAAAATTACTGATTAAATATTAACGTAATCTGATTACATTCTGTTACTTTTAGATTAGCTTCTCTTTAAGAGGCATTAGAATAAGACAAATGTATGTTACCAATTGAATGACATCTATTGCAGGATAAATCAATGTTAATTACATAGCTGGCCATATTTGGATGTTACATTTTACTTTATGGGTTGGTTATATTGGCTTCTTCTAACCCATCACTTTCTACTACATATAATAATATGATTAAATTATATCTTTACATTGAAAACTAAAGTCTATCAGAATTCCACTCATTGCAATAAATATTATACCCCTTGATCTTCAAGAATAGGACTTGGAAATATGGATGTATAGATTAGTCAAATTGTTTTACTTGAGAATGACTCCAAAACTAAGGACTTATTAGCCAGCTCTACTGTTTATGATTATGTTGTCATGGAGGACTGATTGGGCTCATTGATTCGAGTTGAAACATAAATGCTGCGCTCATGGAATGGCATGCTTTTTTTATTTCCTTGCCAGCGGGCTACAGTGCATAATTACCCACGCAAATCTGCACGAAGACTAGGGTTGAGTTACTGTAAGTTTTGGGGAAGCTCCATATATATCTCATCTCTCTTCTGTGGTGCCCAGTGTGATTGTCACTTCTCTTGTGGTCCGGTCTGGTGTGTTCAGCAGAGAGGAAGAGCGAGATATATATTTTTTTGTATTTCTGACTATGGCGTTTTAATATAGACGAGTTCATTCGCTTTCCATCAGGGGAACTGTTAGAATTATGTACTAAAGAACATCTGTTGAAGATCGCTGAACACTACAAGGTTGAAATTAGGTTAATATTGAAGGCCAATCTGATGGAGAGTGGTATTCTTGAAGTTACCACTGGGGCAGCCTCTGTTGAGGACTCACCGTCTGCCATAAGGTTACAATGGCCGCTCCATCTGTTAGTCCTAGTAGTCTTCTTTTTGAACAGCAGAAAGAACTGCTTCTGTTACAGCTAGAACATGCTTGTGAGAAGCTAGAGCATGATCGTGCAAAATATGAAAAATAATTGCAATTTAAACAGGATTTGGAGCGTGCTGATCGGGTAAAGTATGAAAAGGAGTTGGAATTTAAACAGGATTTGGAGCGTGCTAAAATCAAGCTGCAAAAGAGCGGCTAGAGCTGGTTAGGGAAGGAAAGCTCTCAGGGGAGAGTTTGCTCTGGGAAGGTGACCCAGATTTAGCCCGGGGTCGTTCCTCTTTTGGTCGTGCCCCGGACACATTTGATATTGTTGGGAACTTACGGTTGTTGCCTAAATTTAATGAGAAGGACCCTGAGACATTCTTTAGAGGTAAGGACCTAGTGCCAGTGAAGATCCTGAGAGACACAGGTGCCTCTGAATCGTTTGTGTTAGAGTCTGTGTTACCCTTCTCTGTTGAGAATGATTCAGGGAATAGTGTTCTAATTAGGGGAATAGGTTTGAACACTCTGTCAGTTCCATTGCATAAACTGATGTTGGATTGTGGACTGTTGAAAGGTGAGGTTGTTGTGGGGGTGCATCCTTCGTTGCCTATTGAGGGTGTTGACGTTATCCTTGGGAATAACTTGGCTGGTGAGCATGTCGTGTTTCCATCTCTAGTGGTTTCCGTTAAGCCGTCATTTGTAGGGATTCCTGATGAGAGTGCGCAGAGTTTCCCAGAGGTGTTCTCTGTGTGTGCAGTGACGCGTTCTATGAGCCGTGGCGACCTGGTCACTGCGCCGGCTAACGAGAATGTCAAAGAAATCTGTCACTACGTTCCATGTTATCCCGTTATCTGTACCCCGCTCCGATCTAATCAAGGCGCAACGGGCTGACCCCACATTAGAAGAGTTGCGTGACCAAATTGTGCCTGTGGAATAGTTGGGAGATGTCGCCCATGGCTATTTTCTCCAAGAGGATGTCCTGATGAGAAAGTGGGTGTCTCATGGTAGTTGTTTTCTGGGGGAGGCGGTTAGTCAGGTTATTGTACCAGTTAAGCTTCGTGAGTTGGTGTTGACAACTTCCCACAACGACGTTGCTGGACATATGGGTGTGAGGAAAACCTACAATTGCATATTAAGACATTTCTTTTGGTCTAAGTTAAAGAGGGATGTTTCTGAGTTCATCAAAACTTGTCACACCTGTCAATTAACTGGTAAACCTAATCAAGCTATTAAGCCGGTACCACTGTTTCCTATTCCTGTACTCAGCCAACCTTTTGAGTATCTGATTATTGACTGTGTTGGTCCTCTGCCTCGTTCTAAAAAGGGTAGTAGTTACCTGTTCACTGTGATGTGTCAGACCACTAGGTTTCCTGCTGCCTATCCTCTCCGGTCTATCACGACTAAGTCTGTGCTAAAAGCTTTGACTCAGTTTCTCTCACTGTTTGGAATCCCTAAGGTCATTCAGAGCGATCAAGGATCTAATTTCACCTAATATAAGGACCAAACATAAACATAATCTGTCTGGTCAGGTTCTCGAAAAGCTCCATATTTAACACAATTTGTCTAGCGCCTATCACGTGCAAAGTCAAGGAGCGCTGGAACGTTTTCATCAAACATTTAAGTCTTTGTTGAGAGCTTATTGTACTGAGATGGATAAGGATTGGGAGGAGGGGTTGCCTTGGTTACTGTTAGCCGCTAGGGAGGTTTCACAGGAGAGCACAGGTTTCAGTCCAAATGACCTTGTGTTTGGACATAGGGTGTGTGGACTTCTATCTGTTCTCCAGGATGGCTGGAAGTCTCCCGAGCCCCCTCAGTCCCTGTTATCCTATGTGTGTGATTTCCAGCAACGCTTGTACGCCGCTGGTGAAATGGCTAAAGAGAAGCTATCATCTTCACAGGAGAGGATGAAGGGCATATTTAATCGGCGAACTGAGTTTCGTCACTTTAGTCCAGGTGACCAGGTTCTTGCTCTGCTGCCAATTGTTGGCTCTCCTTTACAAGCCAAGTTTCAAGATCCATATACGGTTGTGCGCCAGTGCACTGAGCAAAACTATCTAGTTGCCACTCCAGAACGGAGAAAAGCACACCAACTGTGCCATGTAAATTTGTTAAAACCCTATTATGCACGTTCCTCTGAGGCTGAACAGTGGGAATCTACAGAGGACGGTAAACCTGTTATTTCGCTGGGTTCTTGTCATGCTAGGTCTGTGCATGAGGAGGAAGATGTTCTTGGTCCCAACGATTGCATACTGCAGGGTAGATTGAAAAATTCAGAGACACTGGATATTTTAGACAGCCTTCTCGCTCATCTACCTGTTGATGGGCGGAAAGAGATGGTTAGTCTGATTCGGAGATTTCCAGGTTTATTTTCTGATACACCTACACGTACAAACTTAATAGAACACGATATTGACGTTGGAGATGCTAACCCCATTCGTCAGCGATTCTATAGAGTTTCTTCAGAGAAACTGCATTGTCTGGATGCTGAGGTCAGGTAGATGCTGAAGAGTGATATAGCAGAGCCTTCTTTCTTCACTTGGGCTTCTCCCTGTATCTTGGTCAGTAAACCGGATGGGACAAACAGATTTTGTACGGACTACCGTAAGGTAAACAGTGTCACTAAGCCAGATTAATTTCCTCTTCCTCGGATGGAGGACTACGTTGATCAAGTCGGAGCAGCTAAGTTTGTGAGCAAATTTGACCTGCTAAAGGGATATTGGCAGGTGCCACTGATGAGTAGGGCACGTGAAATCTCTGCCTTTATTACACACTCTGGTCTGTACTCGTATTCGGTTATGAGTTTCGGCCTGCGTAATGCACCTGCCACTTTTTAGCAACTTATGAACAGGGTTGTCTCCGGTCTGGCCGGGTGCACTGTTTATCTAGACGATGTAGTGATATATGCAGATACTTGGGAGGAACATCTGTCCCGTATTCAAGCCTTGTTCGACCGCCTAGCTGCAGGTCACCTAACGATCAATCTGGCTAAATGTGAGTTTGCTCAGGCGACCGTTACATACCTTGGAAAGGTGGTTGGGCAGGGTAAAGTGCGTCCTGTTTGGGCTAAGGTGGTAGCTATTGATGCTTTTCCACCACCAACTACTAAAAAGGAACTGATGCGTTTCTTGGGAATGATTGGCTATTACCGTAGTTTTTGTAGGAACTTCTCTACTGTGGTCGCTCCCTTGACAGATTTGCTGAAAGCTAAGGCTGTTTACGTATGGTCTTCTCGTTGTCAACAGGCTTTTGAAGATGCAAAGAGGTTGCTTACCTCAACTCCGGTGCTGGCTGCTCCTCGCGTGGATGCTAGTCATGTGGGGGCAGGTGCAGTTTTGCTGCAAGCAAATGTGTCTGGTGTTGAGATGCCTGTTAGTTTCTTTTCCAAAAAGTTTAACCATTATCAGTTGAACTACTCTGTCATTCAAAAAGAGGCGCTAGCACTCATATGGGCGCTACAACACTTCGAGGTGTATGTTGGGTTGGGAGTAGTACCTATTGTGGTCTACACCGACCATAACCCTCTCACCTTTTTGAGGTCCATGATGTGTCCTAATCAGAGGATAATGAGATGGTGTTTATTTTTTACAAGCATTCCATCTCGATGTGCGGCACATCCGGGGGACGGATAATGTCGTTGCTGTTGCGCTCTCTCGTGTGCCCTGTTCCTGAATGTCCACGTGACTGACCACTGTTATTTTGTGTTTGGTATTGTCCTGTTCTGTCGCTCCTGTCTGTTCCCTTCTGGTCTCGTTTTCTTATTTCCTCTTAAGTTGCTTCCTGTCCGCAAAGGTTGCTGAGGTCTGGGCAGGACGAGGTTGGCCTGGGCAAGTGGAAGTGTGAACACTCATCAATTTGAGATGCAGAGGCTGGGTCAATTTTATTTGTGTGACTGGTAGGGTGTTCCGGGGTCCTTGTTGGTCACCGGTCTTATGGGGGGGGGGGGTGACGACCCTCCCACTCTGTCTGCCGAATTCTTTCTCTTTGCTCTTGTTAATCTTAATAGGATGTCGGTGGGCGGAGCCGGGAGGTTCGTCAGCAAAATGGGACACCCCTGGGCTTGGGTGTGTCCCAGGATAAATGCACCTCTTCTGCGTTCATTGAGGAGACTCTCTCCATGCAGACACTGATAGATTTTGGTTTTGGCATTTTATTTGGCTGTTTTTGTTTGTTTGCGTTGGCACCTTTCAACACCCCTCCTTATCACCTTTATGCATGCAACCACTCACTTACACTACTGATTACACACACACCATTGTTAATTGTATTTAGTTTACTTTAGTTAATAAATATATTTTGTTATTCCTTATCTCCCTTTTTTGTTATGAACTTTGAGCCGGTTCGTGACATTATACTTGCGTACTATTTTTTGTACAGATGAACATGGTACCTTCAGGCGTTTGGAAATTGCTCCCAAGGATGAACCAGACTTGTGGAAGTCTACAATTCTTTTCCCTGAGGTCTTGGCTGATTTATTTAGATTTTTCAATGATGTCAAGCAAAGAGGCACTGTTTGAAGGTAGGCCTTGAAATACATCCACAGGTACACCTCCAATTGACTCAAATGATGTCATTTAGCCTATGACATAATTTTCTGGAATTTTTCAAGCTGTTTAAAGGCACAGTCAACTTAGTGTAAGTAAACTTCTGACCTACTGGAATTGTGATACAGAGAATTATAAGTGAAATAATCTGTCTGTAAACAATTGTTGGAAAAATTACTTGTCTCATGCACACAGTAGATGTCCTAACCAACTTGCCAAAACTATAGTTTGTTAACAAGAAATTTGTGGAGTGGTTGAAAAGCGAGTTTTAATGACGCCAACCTAAGTGTATGTGAACTTCCGACTTCAACTGTATGTAACGGATTACATGAAATCCGTTACTCCACAACCCTGGACTAAACATATTAAATGTAAATCCGGGACACTCCAATTAGTATATGTTTTGTATGGTATGTATCTGGTTGGAACCAAAATTATTTACCAACCGTCTCGTTATGAAGCATTTTTTAAATGTTTTTTTCTGTTCCGCTGTTCTGACCAGAAAAATAAAGAGTGGTTTATATCGTTCTTTTCTGTTCCTTTTAAAATCTAAAATATACTCTTGTTTAAAAAAAAGAAATTAGCTAGAAATTACTAAGGAGCGGGCAAGCTATTTGCATGCATTGGACAGACAAGTGTACGGCGCGAGATGCAACTGAAATGTTGCAGGTGGGTAGAGAGCGTGAGGGTGGAAGAGGCTTGGCTTGAAGCGCTGGGCATCTTGTTTGCATTATTTGAATTAGGCCAACATAATTATACCTACGGAGGAGTGTCTTCTATGAAGGAACTTTGAATGTCTTTGAACTTCAGAGTCGCCTTAACGTTGGACCAGAGAAGCTAGCTAACAAGCTTGTGTGTGCAGAGCGGTGCCAGAATTAAAATAAAAACACTTTTTTAAACCTTTTTGTAGTCAATAAATCCAATGTGAAACGTATTAACTAGAATCCTTAACTAGCATTGAAAAGGTTAATCCATTCTTCTCCAATAAAAAACTCTCCCCAATTTCTGAATCATGCTGGTAACATCAGTAGGCTACTAGACTATGCTTCGGAGGGGGAGAGGCGGGTTGCCTATACACGCACAGGCAAAGATTTTCAGCTGGCAGGCATACACTGGAATACATTTCTGAGTGACAGAGTGAGGGCTTTGCAAAGGCATTTTTTGTGGGACTGGAAAAAAATGCCCAGAATATAAGAATGTCATTAACCGGTTCCCGTGCATTTAAAATAATGGTTCTGTTCCTAAACAGTATAGATCACTTTTGTTCACGGTTCTGATTCTGTTCCTCAAAACATTTAGTTAATTTCCAGTTTTCGGTTCTGTTCCCTGAACCGGTTCCAACCCCTGGTATGTATTAATTTGTGGATGTCCATCATTCATTTTGTATGATATGTTACGAATTGCAATAAGTTACAAATTTGCAAAATGTAGGACATTGTAGTGACCCTGGTTGGCGTAGCGGTCTAAGGCACTGCATCGAATCCAGCCTGGTTCGAATCCAGGCTGTATCACATCCGGCTGTGATTGGGAGTCCCATAGGGTGACGCACAATTGGCCCAGCGTCATCCGGGTTTGGCTGGGATGAGTTGAAGTCGGAAGTTTACATACACTTAGGTTGGAGTCATTAAAACTGTTTTTTCAACCACTCCACACATTTTTTGTTAACAAACTATAGTTTTGGCAAGTCGGTTAGGACATCTACTGTGTGCATGACAAGTAATTTTTCCAACAATTGTTTACAGACAGATTATTTCACTTATAATTCACTGTATCACAATTCCAGTTGGTCAGAAGTTTACATACACTAAGTTGACTGTGCCTTTTAAACAGCTTGGAAAATTCCAGAAAATGATGTCATGGCTTTAAAAGCTTCTGATAGGCTAATTGACATAATTTGAGTCAATTGGTGGTGTACCTGTGGATGTACTGTATTTCAAGGCCTACCTTCAAACTCAGTGCCTCTTTGCTTGACATCATTGAAAAATCTAAATAAATCAGCCAAGACCTCAGGGAAAAAAATTGTAGACCTCCACAAGTCTGGTTCATCCTTGGGAGCAATTTCCAAACGCCTGAAGGTACCACGTTCATCTGTACAAACAATAATACGCAAGTATAAACACCATGTGACCACACAGCCGTCATACCGCTCAGGAAGGAGACGCATTCTGTCTCCTAGAGATGAACGTACTTTGTTGCGAAAAGTGCAAATCAATCCCAGAACAACAGCAAAGAACCTTGTGAAGATGCTGGAGGAAACAGGTACAAAAGTATCTATATCCACAGTAAAACGAGTCCTATATCGACATAACCTTAAAGGCCGCTCAGCAAGGAAGAAGCCCCTGCTCCAAAACCGCCATTAAAAAGCCAGACTACAGTTTGCAACTGCACATGGGGACAAAGATTGTACTTTTTGGAGAAATGTCCTCTGGTCTGATGAAACAAAAATAGAACTGTTTGGCCATAATGACCATCACTATGTTTGGAGGAAAAAGGGGGAGGATTGCAAGCCGAAGAACACCATCCCAACCGTGAAGCACGGGGGTGGCAGCATCATGTTGTGGGTGTGCTTTGCTGCAGGACGGATTGGTGCACTTCACAAAATAGATGGCATCATGAGGCAGGAAAAGTATGTGGATATATTGAAGCAACATCTCAAGACATCAGTCAGGAAGTTAAAGATCGGTTCCAAATGGACAATGACCCCAAGCATACTTCCAAAGTTGTGGCAAAATGGCTTAAGGACAACAAAGTCAAGGTATTGGAGTGGCCATCACAAAGCCCTGACCTCAATCCTATAGAAAATTTGTGGGCAGAACTGAAAAAGCATGTGCGAGCAAGGAGGCCTACAAACCTGACTCAGTTACACCAGCTCTGTCAGGAGGAATGGGCCAAAATTCCCCCAACTTATTATGGGAAGCTTGTGGAAGGCTACCCGAAACATTTGACCCAAGTTAAACAATTTAAAGGCAATGCTACAAAATACTAATTGAGTGTATGTAAACTTCTGACCCACTGGGAATGTGATGAAAGAAATAAAAGCTGAAATAAATCATTCTCTCTTCTATTATTCTGACATTTCACATTCTTAAAATAAAGTCGTGATCCTAACTGACCTAAGACAGGGAATTTTTACTAGGATTAAATGTCAGGAATTGTGAAAAACTGAGTTTAAATGTATTTAGCTAAAGTGTATTTAAACTTCCGACTTCAACTGTAGGCAGTCATTGTAAATAAGAATTTGTTCTTAACTGACTTGCCTAGTTAAATAAAGGTTACATTTTAAAAAAGTAAAAACATTTTTAAACGCAGATAGTAACTGCCACTCGAGCATGCTTTTGTGGCACAGTCGATGGCTCGGTGGGCTTCGGGCCAGAAGGTTGAGGGTTTCAAGCCATGCTCCCTGCCCGTTTCATTGCATTGGTGTCGGAAGTGAAAATGATCGGACCTCGCATCCATGACCGTGCGTGTGCTTAGCCGGTGAGCGCGTTCCTGTAAGACAGCGTCCTGTGAGGTCTAGCGTGAGGACACGCTCTTTGAAAGGAGGGAGTTGTGTAGTGACCCTGGTTTATAAGCGCAGATATCAAATCTGCCACTCGAGCATGCTTTTGTGGCACATTCGATGGTGCACTGTGCCTTGGGCCAGAAGGTTGAGGGTTCAAGCCGCATGCCCTTCCTGTTTCATTACAATATGTATGGATTCCAATTTGTTGTGGCTAACGTTAGCTAGGTGGCTAGTGTTAGCAAGGTTAGGGTTAAGGTTAGGAGTTAGCTATCCTTTCCCCTAACCCTTTAACCTAACATGCTAAAAAGTAGTATGTCGTTGCTAAACGTTGTCCATGATGAGATTTGAACACACAACCTTTGGGTCGCTAGATGTTTGCATTATACCAACCACTCTTGTTTCTTCTGTTTTATGTAACCATACTAAACATATCATACTAATTTGAGTGTCTCGGATTTATATTTACTGTGTTACGTCTAGTCTGAGACCAGGCTGCAAAAATCTAAAAATTATGGATAGAGGATTTTCCCCCCACATTTGGACAGTGAGGAAATATAACACATTTTCAATGCAGCCATTCGCACCTGTTGAAAACCGAATAAGGCCTGGAAAAGTCTAAACGGAATCCTTGGTATGTCCCAACTCTGACATTACCATGTTGAAATTGAAAAGGGATAGGTGTTTAAAGCTGCAATATTTAACTTTTTGGGCTACCTGACCAAATTCACATATAAATGTGAGTTATAGATCTGTCATTTTCATTGAAAGCAAGAAGTGGTAGATATGTTCTATGTGCGCTATTTCTATGCTTCCCATGCTTACGTTTTCCTTTTGCATATTTTCCTTTTGGTTTTGTACACCCAGCTTCAAACAGCTGTAAATACAATATTTGTGGTTATTGAAAATATATTTCACAGTGGATTAGATGATACAGTGATTCTCTACACCATTGCTTGTTTTGTCACAAACAAAAATTAGACTAACTATTTGAATTTTAGTAACCTGGAAATGGCAGAGCGATTTCTGCATATTGCACCTTTTAAGGTTAGGTGTAGGGACCCAATATCCCAAGGATATAACCAATGCAGGGGTGTAAAGTACTTAAATAAAAATACTTTAAAGTACTACTTAAGTCGTTTGGGGGGGGGTATCTGCACTTTATTATTTGTATTTTTGACAACGTTTACTTCACTACATTCCTAAAGAACATAATGTACTTTTTACTCCATACATTTTCCTTGACACCCAAAAGTACTAGTTACATTTTGAATGCTTAGAAGGACAGAAAATGGTCCAATTCACACACTTATCAAGAGAACCTCCATTGTCATCCCTACAGCCTATATATGATCTGTCGGACTCACTAAAGACAAATGCTTCGTTTGTAAATGATGTCTGAGTGTTGGCGTGTGCCCCTGGCTATCCGTACATTTAGAAAACAATAACATTGTGTCATCTGGTTTGCTTAATATAAGGAATTTAAAATGATTCATACTTTTAGGCTACGTTTGATACTTAAGTATATTTAAAACCAAATACTTTGACTTTTAGTAATGAATGACAATTGTGTACTTTTTCCACCAATGCGGCTCCCGAGGCTAAATCAGGGCAGAATTAGTTTTGACAACCTCTGCAGTAGATGGATGTTTGATCCAGACCAACCCAGACTTCTCGACTCCTTTGCAGGGGATCCAGACCAACCCAGACTCCTTAAAGGGTTACCACAGCACAGTCAAAATTGGCTATATTGTAAAAAATGTATGATAACCAAAAGTCGTTTTTTGGTCTTAATTTAAGGTTAGGGATAGGCATACGGATAGCAGTGTGGATAAGGTTAGGTTTAAAATAACATTTTAATAGGCGGGGTTTATGACTGTGGCAACCCCTTAGCAGGTGTACTGTCACGTGCCTTTGAACTAATTTAGAATTCTGCAGCATCACCATTGAACACAGACCCAACGGAAGCGGAGTCCACAAAATAGTAAACATTAAGAAAGCAATAACTGCAGAACAGATAACAGAATGGTTTACATTGGGCACCCAATTTGCTAACATTAGAATCACAGATGAACCTCCAAAAAAAGTAAAGTCGGAGGAGTCATCAAGACCGAGGTAAGTAAACTGGCTAGCTAGCTAAATGTAGAATTGAATTGCCCGTTAAACTGTACATGTTCCCTTACACTGTAGCACACTAGCTAATTTACCAGACTGGAACTTTATACTTTTGTGTTAGCTAGCTACATTGCTACTTGCCTGACAATCAGACTGATACCTCTGCTCTGGTTCAGTCTGAGATTAATGCTGTACATACGTTTGGAAATGTCTTCTCATAAGATAGAATGTTGAATAATATTTTATTTTAACGTACTTTACCGGTTGTCCGTGCAGTTTGTCCTTTTGCAGGTAGGAGTGTGAGACAATATATCCACCTACAAGTAAAACTACATCAACTTTTCAAAACGCTTATAGTGTGTTGAGATTTCTTTCACCTGAAGCATGTGTAGAACCATGTACACACTTGCACGAGCTCGTTAAGTATGCATACGTTTGTATATTTTCATATTGTGCGCATGCTTCGAGTTTTGTAAAGTTGACGTAATTATACTTTCATGTGGATATATTGTCTCGTATTCCTACTTGCAAAATGACCAGCCTCACGGACAACCGGTAAAGTATTATTTTATTCAACATTCTTGCTTGTAGAGGTAATGAGAGGAAACTTTCCTGACCCAAACGATCATTTCTCGCTGATGTAGAATTCTAAGCGATTCAACGTCGGATCGTCAGGCTACATAGCTACCTACATAATTTTCAAGAAATACTGTATTAACTAGCAAAAATGTTATGATTTACTAACACAGTAAACTATACTTTACAAAAATATAAACGCAACAATTTCAAAGATTTTACTGAGTTACAGTTCATGTAAGGAAATCAATCAATTTAAATAAATGCATTAGGCCCTAATCTATGGATTTCACATGACTGGGAACGGTGCAGCCATAGGTGTGCATGGTAGGGTATAGGCCCACTCACTTGGCAGCCAGGTCCAGCCAATCATAATTCGTTTTTCCCCACAAAAGGGCTTTATTACAGACAAATACTCCTCTCACAGGTGAAGCAGACTGATATGGAGGTCCTGGGCTGTGCGTGGTTACATGTGGTCTGCTGTTGTGAGGCCTGTTGGATGTACAGCCAAATTCTCTAAAATGATATTGGAGGCAGCTTATGGTAGAGAAATGAACATTAAATGAACTGTCAACAGCTCTGGTGGACATCTTGCAGTCAGCATGCCAATTTGCACGCCCCCTCTAAACTTCAGATATCTGTGGTGTTGTGACAAAACTGCATGTTTTAAAGTGGTGTTTTATTGTCCCCAGCACAAGGGGCACCTGTGCAATGATCATGCTGTTTAATCAGTTTCTTGATATGCCACAACTGTCAGGTGGATGGATTATTGTTATGCCAGAATAAGCCTTCACAAAACACAGCCCTTATTTTAAGTGTTTCTAAAATCCCCTATGGGAAAAATGAATGGTGGAAAAACGATAGGAACATTTCCTTGTTTGACCGGTATGTTTTATGGGTATTATGACTCATACTGTGGTACTCTGTAGCCAGGTGCCAAAATGTCTAAGCTAGAGGTCGACCGATTATGATTTTTCAACGCAGATACCGATACCGATTATTGGAGGACCAATAAAAGCCGATACCGATTAATTGGCCGATTTAATAAAATAAATATATAAAAAATAATGTATTTGTAATGACAAATACACTAATACTGAATGAACACTTATTTTAACTTAATATAATACATCAATAAAATCAATTTAACCTCAAATAAATAATGAAACATGTTCAATGTGGTTTAAATAATGCAAAAACAAAGTGTTGGAGAAGAAAGTAAAAGTGCAATATGTGCCATGTAAGAACGCTAACGTTTAAGTTCCTTGCTCAGAACATATGAAAGCTGGTGGTTCCTTTTAACATGAGTCTTCAAAATTCCCAGGTAAGAAGTTTTAGGTTGTAGTTATTATAGGACTATTTCTCTCTATACCATTTGTATTTCATTAACCTTTGACTATTGGATGTTCTTATAGGCACTTTAGTATTGCCAGTGTAACAGTATAGCTTCCGTCCCTCTCCTCGCTCCTACCTGGGCTCGAACCAGGAACACATCGACAACAGCCACCCTCGAAGCAGTGTTACCCATGCAGAGCAAGGGGAACAACCACTCCAAGTCTCAGAGAGAGTGACGTTTGAAACGCTATTAGCGCGCACCCCGCTAACTAGCTAGCCATTTCACATCGGTTACACCAGCCTAATCTCGAGAGTTGATAGGCTTGAAGTCATAAACAGCACAGTGCTTGAAGCACAACGAAGAGCTGCTGGCAAAACGCACTAAAGTGCTGTTTGAATGAATGCTTACGAGCCTGCTGCTGCCTACCACCGCTCAGTCAGACTGCTCTATCAAATCATAGACCCTAGTTATAACATAATAACACACAGAAATACGAGCCTTAGGTCATTAATATGGTCGATATCTGGAAACTATCATCTCGAAAACAAGACGTTTATTCTTTCAGTGAAATACGGAACCGTTCCGTATTTTATCTAACGGGTGGCATCCGTAAGTCTAAATATTCCTGTTACATTGCACAACCTTCAATGTTATGTCATAATTACGTAAAATTCTGGCAAATTAGGCGGCCCAACCTGTTGCATATACACTGACTCTGCGTGCAATGAACTCAAGAGAAGTGCTAACCTGGATTTCTTTTAGCTAAATATGCAGGTTTAAAAATATATACTTCTGTGTATTGATTTTAAGAAAGGCATTGATGTTTATGGTTAGGTACACATTGGAGCAACGATACGCACCTCATCGATTATATGCAACGCAGGACACGCTAGATAAACTAGTAATATCATCAACCATGTGTAGTTAACTAGTGATTATGATTGATTGTTTTTTTATAAGATAAGTTTAATGCTAGCTAGCAATTTACCTTGGCTTACTACATTCGCGTAACAGGCAGGCGCCTCGTGGAGTGCAATGTAATCAGGTGGTTAGAGCTTTGGACTAGTTAACTCTAAGGTTGCAGGATTGAATCCCCCAAACTGACAAGGTAAAAATCTGTCGTTCTGCCCCTGAACGAGGCAGTTAACCCACCGTTCCTAGGCCGTCATTGAAAATAAGAATGTGTTCTTTAACTGACTTGCCTAGTTAAATAAAGATTAAATAAAGGTATAAAAAAAAATCGGCCACCAAATCGGTGTCCAAAAATACCGATTTCCGATTGTTATGAAAACTTGAAATCGGCCCTAATTAATCGGCCATTCGGTCGACCTCTAGTCTAATACGGGTTGACTTGTCAGTGCAAATGAAGTAGGCTCGCTAGTAGACTAGCCTATTGTAGTAGCTAGTATTGAGATGCACCCCTAGTTCAGGTAGATAGCAGTATACATTGTTGCATGTCTGAATCTGTCCCCAAGTGTTTGTCCTGTGCAAGATTGTGTTGCAGTTCATACATTCAAATGAATAAATCTAACATATTTTATGCACATTTTGGGGTGGGATTACAACTCTTTCAGGCATGACATAACAAGGATAGAAGGTAAGCATGGTCATGAGTTGGGGACTACTTTACCACCCTGCCTCCTCTCACAGCATGGTACTGTAGGCCTCTGTGGAGTTGTGTGGCACTGGGTGGTGGTAGTAGTAGGGAAGGTCCCAGTCCCTATGGGCAGTGAAAGGACTAGAGCCTCTCATAGTACGGTCCACATATCCAGAGATGGTTGGGATCTCCTCTCTCGGGGGCTCACCACAGTCCGGCACGGTGGGTGTGACAAAGCCCTGCTTCATTTGGTATCGGTTGGTCCAGGCCTCCATTGGCCCAAGCAGTGCTGGCTGCGGCAGATGCTCCTCCTCTTCTTCCCCTTCCTCTTTGTTGAGGAAGTCTCTCAACACCTGCTTGAAGACGTACACCAGCTCCCAGGGCAGGATGTTGTTGCTGGCCAGCACCTCGCGGAACCTGAGAATGGGATAGATAGAGGGATATAGTGGGTTAATAAACTCTTTAACCCAAACTGCATTATCCACAATAATGAGGCCATTTGGGAGAAGCTGTTTTGGCTTTCAATTATCCATTAGGCCTAGTTGACAAGTTATGCTGATAATGATGTAGGCTATTTCAAAGTTTCATGCATTGTGTGAGGTGACAAAGCTGAGGGCATATTTATGAGCTCACTCCAATCTAGTTGTCAGGAGGACATTTTGCAAAGAAGAAAAATGCTTGCAGTGAGTTTCCACACCGAATAATATCCCTTGAATAATTGGGTGATCTTGTTACTGTTGTAATGTGATTATGCAAACCTAGTCACACCTCAGGATTGTATGGAGAGTTCTTGGGGGGGGGGGGGGGGGGGGTCGAGTGTTTGTGTCACTTCCGTCAGTGGTATAACTTGGCTTTGAACAATTTCTTTGACAGCCGTGAAGCTCAACCATGTGGATGTGGTTATGTACATCTAGTTCATGTACATTCATTTTTGCAAGACCCATGGTGGATTTAAAGGTTATTTCAAGCATTATTACAAGGGTCATGATTTCTCATTTAGCCCTCCAAAAGACCAAATCTGTGTTCATACAAATGTTACCATCACTGTAAAACATTGTTGTGGGATGTTTTTATTTTAATAGGGATATGATATTGCTGATGCAGAGTGCTTTCCCTGAGGTTGTTTTCGCTGTGCCTAGCCCCAAAGGATCCACTTCACTGTTGCATATTCACACCCCATGTTACCTACTTCTGTGACAATAACACAGTGGCTTCCCTGGCAGATTGCTCTGACCCGCTCTCCTTGAGACTCGTCTCCTTCGCCTATTGTCACCCTGGTGTGGTGGCAGTGGCTATTTCGGACACAGTGTGCTTATATGAAAAGGGTACTACTGTATGAAAATGGGTGTACAATGTACCTGGAGAGCACCGTGGCGGTGTGTATGGGCTGGATCTGGGCACACAAATGCTCCAACTGGTGACGCTCCGATGCGGGGATCAGCGTACGTAACCTTGGGTAGCTCTGGAGCCAGTGCGGGTATCCCACGGTGTTGTGGGCCAACCTGTGTTCCCGCTCCACCTCCCGTGCCAGGCGCTCCCTCTCCTCCACGTGCCACAGCAGCTCCCTGATCAGTGTGCAGCTGGGTAATACCCCTGTGGACTTAGCAGATGTCCCCTCATCTTGAGCCTGTTCTCCTTCAGCACGCAACCATTTCATCCAGCTGAATAGGGGCATGGCGGAGGAATACTGTGGTTACTGCAGTGAGAAAATAAAGTATTGTACATCCTGAATCAAAAGTATTGACACTGATGTTCTGTTCTCCTGAAGTCTGTTTTAACAGAACTGTTGAAAGAATTGCAATTGTATTGATTTGATCTGCACTCGTTGAAGACTTGACATGGTGGAAAGTGAGAAATTGATCACCTCCATACAAGCTGACCTCTGTCGTCATCAGTGTTCTGATAGCATTCAGTGGCATTCTCACTCTGTTGAGGAGGATGCCCAGGTGTGGGTGTGTACTGAACTCCTCAGACTGATGGTTCTCTCTGTACCTCACACCTTAGCTACACTCAGATTAGGCAGCCTGGGGTAACGGGTGCTGTAGTGCTATACACCTGTCATCAATGTCTCAAAGCACAAGAAAAGTCATTTGTTTTATTAAACCTGACTGTCCTAGAAAATGTCTAAAAATAATGGGCCAAATAATTTGTGGCTATTGTCTAGATGAGTGCCATTTTATTGTTGGAACTTTCTGACCATAAATGGCAAATAGCCTATGTAGTGTGAAATGTAATTTAAAAAAATACACATGGTTGTTGGTACTTACTCTTGAATGCTGCAGTGAGGAGGCTTGAGGGAGAGAGCCAGACGTAGGCAGAGAGATCAACACAGGCACCTCAGAGTAGCATCTCCAGGACTCTGTATCCATGGGTCTGTCAGTGAAGTCTCCATTCTCTGGTTCTTACTGGACTTGTAGTCCTGATCGAGAGTGGCTCATACGCTGTCTGCACTCCTCTGCTGTCTGTCTGTAAGAAATTGTCCTCTCTGTACTTGTAATTGTAATCTTCACTCGTCCCTGCTCTCCTGTCCTGTGGACTGTGTCCAGCGGAGTTACTCGGGGTTCTCCTCTGACTCAATGCTGTCTCCTTTCCTTTGGTGCTGCTTTGTTGTAAGGTCAGCTGCTTTGTTAGATGCTGAAGTGAGTGTGTGCATGTCAACCCTTGTGCATTTTTAGATGTGTGTGTGTGTGAGCTGCTCCCAGCTCTGACAGTGTGTCTGCCTGCTGTGTAGATAAAGTCCTCCTCTCGCCCGGAGAGAAGCTGAGATGACTGGGACTGCTCTCTCTGCAACACTGCCCCAGGCCTGACTGGCCCAGCCACGGAATGAGAGGAGTGGGGGAGATGACAGGGAGGACGAGTAAGAGAGAGGAATGTTAGAAACTCAGAGGAAAAAAGGGAAAGATAATTTTGGGGGGAGGGAATTCAGAATGAAAGTAGGGGGAGAGCTATTTGATTTGACAAAGACACACTAGCAGTACTCAACATTATTTACTCAGTGAAAAAGCCACATTATCACTACTAGGATGCGGCTGCCTAATATGAGTGCAACGGGGGGCGCTTTGTTTCACCTAGCTTTGATAACACCTCTTTTTCTAAGAGTGTAGTGGTGTATCTATAACCTAAAAGGGTTATTCGGCTGTCCTAGGAGAACCCTTTGAAGAACCCTGTTTTGGTTCCAAGTAGAAATAGCCCGTTTGGGTTCCATATAGAACCCTTTCCACAGAGGGTTCTACCTGGAACCAAAAAAGGGTTGTACCTAGAACGAAAAAGGGTTATCCTATGGGGACAGCCGAAGAACCCTTTTGGAACCTTTTTTTGTAAGAGTGTACATGAACTTACAGAACTGCATTGTCTCTCCTTGACACTTAAATGCTGATAAGTTTGGTTTTCTAAAAGGATTGGGTGGTGTGGGAGTGAATGATACATTTAGGGACAGACATAGAAGTGTACATTAGAATATAGGAGGAGAAGGCAATATGTGAGTGCATTTGCCATTCTGGTAAAAACAGGAAACCAAAGATTAGCAGATGGCCAAAGCCATACGTGCTTTAAAGTGCATTTATGGAAAGAGCAGGACATCATTATGAAGATTAAATAGAGAGGAAAGGCCATAAGTGCTTAGGGTAAGATAGACATATATTAATTTTAGGACACGAGGGTCCTGCCACCATTATAATCTAATCAAGAGCGGATACAGGCGTTATTGGGCGTAAACAAGCAGGAAGCCTGAAATGAAGGATAATAGTGGCAGATGACCTAGGAGAAGTAATTTAATTAACGTATGTGATGAACCCATGTGCTGTGTGTGTGTATAAGAACAGAGCCAGTGCTTATGGAAGGGGGTCTTTCCGCGGACTGACACGACTTCTGATATGTTATATTAAAAGTCTATATTGAATTTACAAGTTCTTGTAAGAGTGTTATATTTCTGAGACGATTATCCACGACAGTGGCTGGACTGAAACACCATACAGCAATTTTCTCTTCTCGTTTGGCCAGACCAAAGAGCCATGGAATTGACATTAGTCTGACATTTCAGTGCACAGTCAACTATATTTTGATTTACCTGAGAATCTGTGTTTCTCTCTAGCCCTGCAAAAGCTCCCCAACAGCAGGTCAGCCCAAAGAGTGAAGGTGGGGGACTGAGGAACAAGACAGGAAAGCCTGACTTTTCTGCGAGGTGAGTTACACATTGATATAACTTTCTAATTAATTTGGCTTTCAATTGGATTCCTTTTTTCCCAAACAATTAAGAAAGTCAATGAGCAAACCTTTTTGTGTTTCTTTCCAACTCTAGGTGTGCCTCCACCCCCATTGGCCAGTTATGACTACCCCAGCTTGCCCATCACAAAGAATAGACAGGAGGTAAAATACTTTAGTAGCCACACACGCTTTAGGTACTCCTGCCATTTCAGACCTTTTCAGGTCATAGACTTGAATAGAGATGGTCATTGGCAACAGTTCCTCAGGTCGTAACTCCATTCAAGGTTTTACTGTGCTTCAGATGAGCACTGATTCTATCTGATGGAGCCATAGGCGCAACAAGAGCAGGGACCCTAACTCACTGTGACTGTCATCACATGCTTTCAAGTAACAGTCTGATGGAGTAGGGCCATTATTGAAAATATCTGTGTTTCAGACTTTCATTTCCTACTCAGATTCACATTTATTGTCCAGCAAGAGCAGAATCTGAATGTTTTGGATGTTTTTGTGACTGAAGATAAACAACAGATTAGAATACTTTATTATAAACTGTAATTTAGATTGTTGAATCATATTTTGATGTTCAGCTTTAAAATGGCAAATATAATGTTCTCTCCTCTGTTGTGTTTGATATGTGTTTGTGTATTTCTAGCTCATCTCTCTGATCGAGAACAACTCTGTGGTGATCATTCGTGGAGCCACATGCAGTGGGAAAACTACCCAGCTGCCCCAGTTCATCCTGGACTACTACAGCGAGAAGAATGCCCCCTGTAACCTCATGGTCACCCAGCCTCGCAAAATAGGCGCCAGCAGCATTGCCCGATGGGTTGCCAGAGAGCGCAAGTGCAGCCTGGGTAGTCTGGTGGGATACCAGGTTAGTGAAGAATTCACACCACACTCACTCATACCTTGTTAATTATACCATTTCGATATCTATACCCCAAAAAACATATTACCATGCATACCATACACATCCCTTGGTGGAAAGAAGAGAGAGAAAAAGATGCAAGAAACAAGAAATCAGGTTGCATAACAAGTGGCAGTGGACTGAGTTTAGCACCTCTAGCGATACTATTATCTCTCGATGAAGCGCTGTACAAAAAGCCCACTTGACGTTTCTCTCACAGAGAGAGGAGTGGAAGGAGTGGGGTGGACAGGCTTCCATGCTGGACTGTTTCCAGGCTGTCTGGTTGCATTGTGTCCAGCTCTGAAACAAGAGACACAGTCTAATTATAACTCCCTGCTCCTCGCCTCTGTCTGCTCTGCTGTGGACTGCAGCAGGGGTGATGTCACTGCTAGAAAGACAGTGATTGAGGAGTGATACAGTGATGGGCTGACCTGATGAACACCTAAGGGCTTGAAAGCTTGTCAGAATAAATATAGATGGGAGGTCACAGTATAGTGCAGAGTGTGAACTAATGAAAGATGAAGGGGTGAAGCAGAGCTGTAGGAGACACTAGAAGATAATGGTAGCCAAGTACTCATACTCTGCACCTTGTGGGAGCTATAAAGTGTTATTTATACCATTCATGTACTACCATATAATGATTATTATTCAATTGATAGGTTCCTACCACTGTAAAGGTTCCAGTGGAGAGCTGGAGAAACTGATGGGTTCCAGGCCTTGAGGATGTATGGAGAGTTTCTACTTTAACAGTGACCTTCCCCTGTCAGTACTAACATGGAGGGCTGCTTTTATCCAGTACTCTTAGCTTTGGCTCTGTCTGTCCTAGGGGGATTGTAGTGGATATTTACTGTGCCTTCTCTCTCTCGATCTTTAGTTTCTCTGAGAGTTTTATGAAAGTCAAGCCGTAAGGGAATTTGTACTTAGAGTTGAGTAGTAGAACATGATGGCATCTTCCCTGGGGTGGGGTGGGGGGGGCGTGGTTGTTAGGACAGGTAATTTGTCTGATAGAGAGTCACGTTGTGTGGTGAGAGAGTGCTCTGGGTAATGATTGTTTGACGTCACAGATGGAATTGACAGTATTTAGGCTTCACCTTTCCTCTTGACCTACATGGATGTGTTTATGTGCTTGTGTGTGAATGTACACTTGCCACTTAGCCATTATGTTTGTTGGTTCGTTTCAGGTGGGCCTAGAGAAGATGGCCACTGAACACACCAGACTTATCTACATGACCACTGGGGTGCTGCTGCAGAAACTGGTCGGAGCCAAGAGCCTGACTGAGTACTCCCACATCTTCATAGATGAGGTAACCAAGACTCACTTTCCTGTTGAGACAGACTGGTCGTCATTTCAAAGTAGTTTACAGATGACTTGACCGCTAATAATGTTGTCCTATCTGGTGTTCAGTGTATCTTAGTACCCAGTAACATCAAACTAGCTGATGGTGAGTAATATCTTGCCATGGCAGTGGATGAGCCAGTCAGTAAGCAGGGTGGTTCTGTGTATTTCAGGTCCATGAGCGGACGGAGGAGTTGGACTTTCTCCTGTTGGTTGTGAGGAAGCTCCTCCATTCCAACTCTCGTTACATCAAGGTGAGCCCACGCTTCTCAGCCCACACTTCTCAGCACTCACCACCATGTGATCCTAAACCGTACTGACTGAACAGACACACCGCCTCCCTTCCCCCTTTATGCAGGTCATCCTCATGTCAGCCACCATCAACTGCAGGGAGTTTGCAGAGTACTTTGGCACGCCTATCCGCAGCCAGATGAACCCAGCCTATGTGTTTGAGGTGGAGGGGGCTCCCTACGCCATCGAGGAATTCTACCTGGATGACGTCTGCAGCCTGATTCCTTACAGGGTGGGTGGGGAAGCATCAAGCCTTGTCTGTGGATGTAGCTGGTACTCACAGTTTAGACTAACCTAACACTGTCTGTGTATTATCTATCTATCAGGTGGATACCCACCATCCAGATGAACCTTACATCACTGTGGAGATGTACAACGTGGCTGTCAGCCTTATCCAGAGCTTTGACGAGCTGGAGGCCAAAGATCAGAGGTTAGGGTTCAAGCAGCAGTACTCTTCATCTTAGCTTGCTTGATAAATTAACAATTTGTTCACTATTTATTAGTTACTGTTGATTTTAGATGTCCTATAGTTGTCCAATAATTATCCCATTGTGTGTATCTCAACAGCAGGACTGAGCGGGAGGGAGGCCTTTCTCTGCCAGACCGAGGCAGTGTGCTGGTGTTCCTTCCTGGTCTGGGTGAGATCCACTACATGCAAGAGGCCTTGTCTAAGCTGGTGCGCAAGAGGTGGGTGTTGTGTGTCTGACGTTCATTGGTTATGTCTCTGGGGCATGACTATGGTAGGTTGTGTGTGTGTGTGTCCGGTACTTAGTAGAAACTTGATGGTGCTGTTATGGTGTATGTTTCAGACTGCAGGTGTACCCTCTCCACTCCTCTGTCACTCTGGAGGAGCAGAACGGGGTGTTTCTGGTGCCTGTCCCAGGGTACAGGAAGGTAACTATCACACCACTCTACTGAATAGGACTTCTAGAACGTAGCTCTGTTTTTTTAATGTTCTGTCTGTCTCCACAGATCATCCTCTCCACCAACATTGCAGAGAGCTCTGTTACAGTCCCAGATGTCAAATATGGTGGGTGTTTTCTTTTTCATAATGTTTATATATATAAACTCAGCAAAGAAATAAATGTCCTCTGAGACATAAACTGAACAAGTTCCACAGACACGTGACTAACAGAAATGGAATAATGTGTCCCTGAACAAAGGGGGGGTCAAAATCAAAAGTAACAGTCAGTATCTGGTGGCCACCAGCTGCATTAAGTACTGCAGTGCATCTCCTCCTCATGGACTGCACCAGATTTGGCAGTTCTTGCTCTGAGATGTTACCCCACTCTTCCACCAAGTCACCTGCAAGTTCCCGGACATTTCTGGGGGGAATGGCCCAAGCCCTCACCCTCCAATCCAACAGGTCCCAGACATGCTCAATGGGATTGAGATCCGGGCTCTTCGCTGGCCATGGCAGAACACTGACATTCCTGTCTTGCAGAAAATCACACACAGAACGAGCAGTATGGCTGATGGCATAGTCATGCTGGAGGGTCATGTCAGGATGAGCCTGCAGGAAGGGTACCACATGAGGGAGGAGAATTCCCTGTAACGCACAGCGTTGAGATTGCCTGCAATGACAATAAGCTCAGTCCGATGATGCTGTGACACACCGCCCCAGACCATGACTGACCCTCCACCTCCAAATCGATCCCGCTCCAGAGTACAGGCCTCGGTGTAACGCTCATTCCTTTGACGATAAACGCGAATCCGGCCATCACCCCTGGTGAGACAAAACCGCGAATCGTCAGTGAAGAGCACTTTTTGCCAGTCCTGTCTGGTCCGGCGACGGTGGGTTTGTGCCCATAGGCGATGTTGTTGCCGTTGATGTCTGGTGAGGACCTGCCTTACAACAGGCCTACAAGCCCTCAGTCCAGCCTCTCTCAGCCTATTGCGGACAGTCTGAGCACTGATGGAGAGATTGTGCGTTCCTGGTGTAACTTGGGCAGTTGTTGCCATCTTGTACCTGTCCCGCAGGTGTGATGTTCAGATGTACCGATCCTGTGCAGGTGTTGTTACACGTGGTCTGCCACTGCGAGGATGATCAGCTGTCCATCCTGTCTCCCTGTAGCACTGTCTTAGGCAGCTCACAGTACAGACATTGCAATTTATTGCCCTTGCCACATCTGCAGTCCTCATGCCTCCTTGCAGCATGCCTAAGGCACGTTCACGCAGATGAGCAGGGACCCTGGGCATCTTTCTTTTGGTATTTTTCAGAGTCAGTAGAAAGGCCTCTTTAGTGTCCTAAGTTTTCATAACTGTGACCTTAATTGCCTACCTGTTATTGTCTTAAGCTGTTATTGTCTTAACGACCATTCCACTGGTGCATGTTCATTAATTGTATATGGTTCATTGAACAAGCATGGGAAACAGTGTTTAAAACTTCTTATGGCTTGGGGGTAGTATTTCGATGTCTGGATGACAAGCGTGCCCAAAGTAAACTGCCTGTTACTCAGGCCCAGAAGCTAGGATATGCATATAATTGGTAGATTTGGATAGAAAACACTCTAAAGTTTCCAAAACTGTTAAAATAATGTCTGTGAGTATAACAGAACTGATATGGCAGGCAAAAACCTGAGAAATCCATCCCGGAAGTGGGATTTGTTTTTATGTGGGTATTTTCAATTGAATGCCTTTAAAGTATCTAATGGGTTAGGACCCAGATTGCAGTTCCTATGGCTTCCACTAGATGTCAAGTCTTTGGACATTGTTACAGTCTTTAGACATTGTTTCAGGCTTGTTTTCTGAAAAATGAAGAAGAATGAGACCTTTCTCTCAGTGGACTGTAGAATCATGCAGTGCTGGTTTTGCGCGTGACCGAGTGTGCGCCCTTCGTTGTTTTTCCTTTCTATTGAATACGCTATTGTCCGGTTGAAATATTATCGATTATTTAGGCAATTGACAACCTGAGGATTAATTATAAACATCGTTTGACATGTTTCAATGAACTTTACCGGTACTATTAGGATGTATTCGTCTGCATGTTTTGACCGCCTTTGAGCCAGTGGATTACTGAACAAAACGCGCCAACAAAACTGAGTTTTTGGTATATAAAGAGGGACTTTATTGAACAAAACGAACGTTTATTGTGTAGCTGGGACTCATGTGACTGCAACCATATGAAGATCTTCAAAGGTAAGTGATTAATTTTATCGCTGTTTCTGACTTTTGTAATTCCTTTACTTGGTTGTAAAATGTTTGTATGCTTTTGTAAACGGGGCGCTGTCCTCGGATAATCGCACGGTATGCTTTCGCCGTAAAGCCTTTTTGAAATCTGACCAAGCGGCTGGATTAACAAGAAGTTAATCTTTAAGCCGATGTATAACACTTGTATTTTTTATGAATTTTTATTATGACTATTTCTGTATTTTGAATTTGGTGCTCTGCAATTTCCTCGGATGTTGTCGAGGTGGGTCGCTAGCGGAACGCCTGCGCCAGAAAGGTTAAACCCTTTACAATGAAGATCTGTGAAGTTATTTGGATTTTTACTAATTATTTTGAAAGACAGGATCCTGAAAAAGGGACATTTATTTTTTTGAGTTTATATTATTAATAAAAAATATATACCCCTTTTTCCTCCCCAATTTCGTGGTATCCAATTGGTAGTTAGTCATGTCCCATCGCTGCAACTCACGTACCGACAAAGGTTGAGAGACGTGTTTGCTCCGAAACCCAGCCAAGCCGCACTGCTTCTTGAGACAACGCCTGCTTAACCCGGAAGCCAGCCGCACCAATGTGTCGGAGGAAATGCTGTACACCTGGCCAAAGTGTCAGCGTACATTGCACCCGGCCCGCCACAGGAGTCGCTAGTGTGCGATGGGACAGGAACATCCCTGCCAGCCAAACCCTCCCCTAACCTGGACGGCGCTGGGCCAATGGTGCGCCGCCCCATGGGTTTCCCGGTCGCGGCCGGCTGCGACAGAGCCTGGACTCGAACCAGGTTCTCTAGTGGCACAGCTAGCACTGCTGTGCAGTGCCTTAGACCACTGTGCCACTCAGGAGGCCCTTTTTCATAATGTTTACCGACTTTCCTTGCTATATGTACTGCGTACTGTATTCACTCCATGTGTCTGAATTTGATGTATTCCTGTTGACAGTGATTGATTTCTGTCTGGCGCGTCACATGGTCTGTGACAAAGAGACCAGTTACCAGTCCCTCCGCCTCACCTGGGCCTCCAAGACCAACTGCAACCAGCGCAGAGGTACAGTACTATGCAGTTCCACCTCATACTGCCCATCAGGGAGGCAATTCCATTTCAAGAAAGCAATTGAAATTCCAATTCAAGAATAGAATTCCCAATGAGGATTTGTGAATCCTCTCTCCCTCAGGCAGGGCTGGGCGAGTGTAAGGGCTACTGTTACCGGCTGGTGACCAAGGAGTTCTGGAGGAATGAGATCCCAGACTATGTGGTTCCTGAGTTGGTGGTAAGAGAGTCATACATTAGGTCAGCCCTGATGGCAAAGAACCAAGCTCATAACTATGATTGATAGTATGATGATTAACACCTGCGAAGTTGGATTCATTTGTTGATTGATTTATGCACCGGATGTGATTACTGAAAGACTAGGCAGGCTACTCAACTAGACCTATAAAGTTGCTAGTTTATTCTGCCAGTAACTAGGTTCTTTTTTTACTATTCCCAGCGTGCCCCCCTGGCCAACATCATGCTGAAGGTGAAGCTACTGGACATGGGTAACCCCCGCTCCCTCCTCTCCACTGCCCTCTCACCCCCCAACCTCAACGACATCGAGAGGACTGTGCTCCAGCTCAAAGAGGTACCTCACTGTGGACCTGCTGACATCCTTATCCCAAACATACATTGATGGAATTGGATTCCTGTACTTATGGAGAGATTTAAAAAAATAAAATATACAACGTGCAACAATTTCTGAGATTTTACTGAGTTACAGTTCATATAAGGAAATCAGTCAATTGAAATAAATTCATTAGACCCTAATCTATGGATTTCACATGACTAGGAATAGAGATATGCATCTGTTGGTCACAGATATCTTTAAAAAAAGGTAGGGGCGTGGATCAGAAAACCAGTCAGTATCTGGTGTGGCCACCATTTGCCTCATGCAGCACGACACATCTCCTTTGCAGAGTTGATCAGGCTGTTGATTGTGGCCTGTGGAATGTTCTCCCACTCCTCTTCAATGGCTGTGCGAAGTTACTGGGTATTGGCAGGAACTGGAACATGCTGTCGTACACATCGATCATTGAGCATCCCAAAAATGCTCAATGAGTATAAGTATGCAGGCCATGGAAGAACTGGAACATTTTCAGCTTCCAGGAATTGTGTACAGATGCTTGTGACATGGGGCCGTGCATTATCATGCTGAAACATGAGGTGATGGCGGCGGATGAATGGCTCGGCAATGGGCCTCATGATCTCGTCACGGTGTCTCTGTGCATTCAAATTGCCATCGATAAAATGCAATTGTGTTCGTTGTCTGTAGCTTACCATAACTCCACCACCACCATGGGGCACTCGGTTCACAACGTTGACGGCAGTAAACTGCTTGCCCACACAACGCAATCTGCCCGGTATAGTTGAAACCGGGATTCATCCATGAAGAGCACACTTCTCCAGCGTGCCATTGGCCATCATCTTGGCAAAGGAGAAATGCTCACAAACAGGGATGTAAACAAATTTGTGCACAAAATTTGAGAACATAGGACCACAACTTTTACATGTTGCGTTTATATTTTTGTTCAGTATAGATACAGCGGTGCTGAAAGCCCAATTCTGTCACTGTGTGTTTGTGATGTTGCAATGATTTCCTAACGTTGGTTCTGCTGTATCAGGACCTCTGCGTCAGCTAGAATTAGCTCTGTCAGTGGTGTTTGTGAGGGTGGTTGTCAGGTGTGATTTGGGGGGGGGGGGGGGGGGGCGTGCTGTGGATGGGCTCTTCAAATACAATATTTGTCACATGCTTCCTAAACAACAGGATGATATTCTTATTTACGGGCACTTCCCAACAAATAATATAAAAATAATAACACAAGGAAGAAATACACAATGAGCAATGATAACTTTGCTATATACACTGGGTACCAGTTCTGAATTGATGTGCAGGGGTATGAGGTAATTGAGGTAGACATGTACATATAGGTAGGGATAAAGTAACTAGGCTACAGGATGGATAATAAACAGTAGCAGCAGCGAATGTGATGAGTCAAGAGTTGGCGCAAAAAGGTTAATGCAGATAGTCCGGGTGGCTATTGATTAACTATTTTAACTAACTACAGTGCTTTTGGTAAGTATTTGGATCCCTTGACTTCTACATTTTGTTACGTTACAGCCTTATTCTAAAATGGATTAAAAACATTTCCTCAGCAATCTACACAATACCCTATAATGACAAAGTGGAAACAGCTTGTAGATTTTTTTTTTGCTGATTTATTAAAAATAGAAAACACCTTTTATTTACATAAGTATTCAGACCCTTTTGCTATGAGACTTGAAATTGAGCTCAGGTGCATCCTGTTTCCATTGATCATCCTTGATGTTTCTACAACTTGATTGGAGTCCCCATGTGGTAAATTCAGGGTCCCACAGTTGACAATGCATGCCAGAGAAAAAACCAAGCCATGAGGTTGAAGGAATTGTCTGTAGAGCTCAGAGAAAGGATTGTGTCGCAGTGCTAGCTGTGCCACTAGAGATCTTGGTTCGAGTCCAGGCTCTGTCGCGGCCGGGAGACCCATGGGGCGGCGCACAATTGGCCCAGCGTCATCCAGGTTAGGGGAGGGCTTGGCCAGCAGGGATGTCCTTGTCAATTCGCGCACTAGCGACTCCTGTGGCGGGCCAGGCGCAATGCAGGCTGACATGCTCACCAGGTGTACAGTGTTTCCTCCGACACATTGGTGCGGCTGGCTTCCGTGTTAAGCGGGCATTGTGTCAAGAAGCAGTGCGGCTGGGTTGTGTTTCGGAGCACGCACCCCGCTCGACCTTCGCCTCTCCCGAGTCCGTACGGGAGTTGTAGCGATGGGACAAGACCGTAAACTACCAATTGGATACCACGAAATTGGGGAGAAAAAGGGGTAAAAAAAATAAGACTCGAGGCTGTAATCGCTGCCAAAGGAGCTTCAACAAAGTACTGAGTAAATGGTATACTTATGTAAATGTAATATATATATATATATATATATATTTTTTTTTTACAAATTTAAAACATTTCTAAAACCTTTTTTTTTGCTTTGTCATTATGGTGTATTGTGTGTAGAATGATGAGGAAAATTAAAATGTAATCAATTTTAGAATACGCCTGTCACATAACAACGTGGAAAAAGACAAGGGGTCTGAATACTTTCCTAATACGCTGTATACCGAACAAAAATAGAAACGCAACATGTAAAGTGTTGGTCCCATGTTTCATGAGCTAAATTTAAAAGATCCCAGTAATGTTCCGTATAGTACGCACAAAAAGCTTATTTCTCTCAAATTTTGTGCACAAATTTGTTTGCATCCCTGTTAGTAATAATTTCTTCTTTGCCAAGATGATCCATCCACCTGACAAGTGTGTGTTAGGGTTGCGAAAGTTCAACTGAGATAGGAACAATACCACACCTGAACTTGGTTAAAATAATTGTTTAATTCAAAAGTTAATAAATGGCAAATACATTTTTCGTATATACGGGTTCACTGCACCACCCCGCAGGGTGGAACAAGGAACTGATTTGTTTCTGACAAAGATAGTATATTATACTCGTGACAGAGATAGTTCCCGCTTCCGAGCCGGCCTGTCAGAGTAGAGACTGGGCGTGGTTTAGACTTACCCAGCCTATCGTTGATGTTGGCACATAAGCTGGTCCCAGCTTCTTTGCGCTTTCTGGTGTCCTTTCGCTGTTGCTGTGTAGATTATGCTCCCTCACCCCAGAGACTGGGGTCAGACAGTTTTATAACATTGTCTGAGATATTCGCACCTGTATACAATGTCCACTGTTCTCGCTCAAGACTAACTACAGCTTCTCAGCACTCTTATCTGAGCTAACTGTTACTTCCAGCACACACACACAGACATCCAGGCGCCCAGGCCAACAGGTTGTCAATATCCAATCACGTTTGTTATAGTATTCAATCACATATAATACAGTTGCTAATCACGTTTGTTATAGTATTGGGTTATAGTGCATGACTCAGAACCTCACATATGTTTTTCGTGTGTATAGTTTATCTGTTATTGTCTGGTCAGCAGTCTCCTGATTCACCCCCCTCCTGTGTCTCTCTAAGATTAGCACAGTCTCGTCACACAGTACAGCGCCCACACTACTGATACTTTGTTGCATACACACACATATTTCATACACACACACATTTCAGGCTGATATTCATGGTTAGGCCCTGAGCACTGGTAAAAGTGAGAACAATGGAAAATGCAGGTTCACAAGAGTCAGCAATTCAAACTTTAATGCATAAGAAGCCCTACTAGCTTATAGTTAGTTAAGCATGTCAAAAAACCTTATAAAAACCCCACAATCCCCCGTTTGACACCTAAAAGGTGTCAACATAGACATTTTTGATTAACATAGACATTTCTGAGTAACATAGACATTTTTGATTCCCCCGTTTGACACCTGAAAGGTGTCACATACAATAAACATTTCATCCCCTTTTCCATATACTAGGTGGGCTCGTTACCACCCAGGAACTTATAACCTTCTTAGCAAAAGGAACACGACTACTAGGGTCAGAAATCCAGTAACCAACATGGCAGTGTACTCACCAAACCAACCACCCAGCCAGGAGAACAGTCCACTCTCCTCCACACCTGCAAGACCCTTCATCCCCACAGATAACTTTTCCAACCCGCTCAGAGCTTTTGAAATGCTCCCATCCAGACTGGTATTGTTAGGGATAAACGTGCAACATTGTTCTCCAAACATTTTACAAACACCCCCCTGGTTGGCCAGAATCATGTCTAGTGCTAGTCTATTTTGTCTACTAGTTCGAGAGGTGGCATCCAATTGTTCAGCCATCCCCATAAATTCAGTGTGGGTGTAGTTAACAAATCATTGTTGATTATAGTAGATATAATTGATCCAGGCATTCTGCTTAGCATCAACAATATCTGGGCCAATAATGGGCAATAAATGCCACAGGCCATCATTCCTGTTTAATGTCTGGAATTCGTGGGGGACCCCTATTGGGACCCCAACAGGTAGGTGTGGATGTTATCTGTACCCTCGGACCAAGGAGCGTCACGTTTCTGCCGACTCCTGGGTTGGTCCTGAACCTCTGTGTCATGTGCAGATCCCAGGAGTTGGTTAGCTGTAACCTCAATAATAGTCAATGGTGTTATCAGACTGGCCAAAGCACATGTGCCCTGACAATCTCCTTTCAAAATGGGGGTCAACCGCCTGGCAGGTCCACACATCCACCATACATCAGCAACACCTCTAGTTCATAGTGACATTAGTGATGCAGGCAGTAGTAGGGAGCCTCCCATAGTCTATACCTCTACCTGTACCAGTGTTACAGCTGTAATATCCCCCATATGCCTTAACCCCCCATGGTGTCTTCTGGGGAGGGACTTCTGGGAACACAAGACTCAGAGTTTTACACAGGGTTGAATTTGGCTTATTATAATAGAAACTTTCCAATATGCACATCCAACCTTTCCCATTGCTTAGGGCAAATGGGTGAGCAGCCAGAATAGGTCTGGCATGTCCACATACGACACAGTCCTTTCTATTAAGTGTTTTATAGGCCAACCACATGTTCTCCCCACCCTCATAACCAGAATCAGATTGGTCACTATCTGAGATGTCTTTCACATTTATTACCTGTACCAGATTGGAGAGCTTAGGTGATGGTGTGGGACTTGGTCTTGAAGTGGTGGAGGAGGCCGGCTGAACCCCGGTCTGTTGGAACTGGTGGTGGTTCTGGCAGTACTGTGATGGTAACATCCCCATCGTATCCTAATCAGACAGCTCAGGACTACAAGCAGTCCTGTAAAGCCCCACCCTCTCCCAGAGAACACATCATCAGCCAGAGATCAAGCAACACTTTCACTTCTATGAATGTACACAGTGATGATAGGTCGGGGTCAGGGATTCTTCATTAAGGAGTTGATCCCCGAACTCTATTAGTAACGGTTCTTCTCCCTAACTCTGTGATCATTCGACAGTGTCAGTGTGTCTCACCCTCCAAGTGCGATATGCCCCCAGGTCGAGTGAATCACCTTCTCCTTTAATTCACCTGTAATGCATAAAATCTTGGACATACAGGTTTGGTTAACAAACAGTTTCTCATTTGTTCTATCTGATTTGTTAGCTAGAATTTTTTAATTTTTTAATTAGTTTATTATCCAATAGGCCCCATCCTATTTAATTAGTTTATTATCCAATAGGCCCCATCCTATCCTAGACCACAATGTACCCCTCCCCCGTTTGATACCTGGCTCTGGCCAGGTAACAACCTTACCTACTCTAAATAATGACTTAGGTAAGATTAGTAAAATATTCTTATGTTCTACATTATTGAACCGTCAAGTGACCTATCTACTTTAAAATGTATCTGTGCTGCTTATATATGTTAACCCCCCTCTCTCCTATCTTATTCCACAGCCTACCTTGCTCATTTCCTGGTCCCCCCTCTCTACTCTGCTGTCAAACCTTCAAAGTCTCAACAGTGCGGGGTAGACCCATCTGTCTGCCTTTTTCTCATAATAGTCAATAACAACTATGTGTTCCTTTGAAATATTAACTAAGTGTCTCACTGTTTTGACTTTATCTAAAATCATGGATTTAAAAATAACAACAACATGTCTTATAGTGTCAATCTCTAAAGTCCTTACATAACCTTAATAAACCTATCTCTATCCTATCGAATCCTAAATCATCACATATGTCATATACCCCTGTCAATTTTAATACTATTTAAATAAAAATCTTCTAATGGCCAAAACAAATGCTAACCATATAAAATCCTGTCTTTACTAATAAGCTCTCTTTCCCTCCAGGATCACTCCTCTGAGAACTGAAACCTATTTCTTTACATTAATAATTTAAATGTTTATATACTTTCCTGCCCTATTGGCTTAAAATATCTCCTGTTTAAACCTCAATGTATCATATCATCCCATATTTATTATCGATGACAAATGGGATTTTTTCTGTTGTAATACCAAATCAATAATAGCCAATTCAAAACCTTCATAGCCAATGTTTAAAAACAGAATCCTGACTCCTCAGTGGTTCAAACTACAATTATGTTCAAGAGCTATAAACTCCTTTATATGATTTACCTCAAAATTAGTATCCCAAATGACCACAAATTCATTATCCTCACTACATCCCCCCGTGGGTGATCAAACCACAGGAAAATGCAATGAAAACAGGTCAAAAGGTTACACCACCCCCTTACATTCGTGTTCCATCCCATGTCTAGACATACCAAAAGAACCCTTTATCTTAAAAAAGTCCCTTGTCTAAATAAAACTCAGAAAATAAAACTCCTAATATATATGGGTGTACCCCTTTAAGATATCTTGTCTCTGGAAACACGGAAACCCCTTAACCCAAACGTTTACTACAAAAACAAAACCTAATAATTATGATAATACCCTCAAATCATTCGTTTGAAATTTCCCCGATGTTTCATGTAACTCATTCACACAACTGTGATAAACGTGTACTGTCCCTTTAAAAACTCCCAGCCAGCCATACCAGTTTGCGGGCCGGTCATTGTACCCCATAATGAAAAAGATCACGTTCAGAATACGTTTACCTCTTGTTCGAAATCCCTTGTGTTACCCAAACAAAAACCAATAACTTTTAGCCACTTTTGAAAAGTGAAGCAAAGCTATAATGCACGCATTTTCCCTCTAAATGACACAAACAATTTTTTCTGTCATACGGCTACACCCGGTGGGGAAAGTACAAATTGTATCCCGTTCCTCCTATAATACCCAATGCTAAATTCAAAGTTGTGGTTAAATATACGGATTTGCCAATCATTATCAAATGTTGAATATATAGGTTTAGTAATTTTATCAAATAGATTAGTATAGTTCAAATCAAGACATGCATTCACTAGCGCTCAACCTGTGTTCACTGTAAATCACTGTTAACTAACTGTAACAGGCAATAGTACGGGTTCGATAAACCAAACCCAATTTATCACAAAGGTTGGATCTTGAATAGAATATACAACGTCAATCAACATCTCTTAATCAAAACTATACTGCAAGAAGTAAAGAAAATAGTGTACCTGAACAATGGCCAAATCCATTCGAGTAACGTAATCGTGTATCCCCCCTAGTGACGTTGTTTTACGTCGTTACAAAACAAATCATCCTGTCTCTAGCAACGTACTAAGAAAATTAGTAGCCAATACAATACCAAAAATAACTGTCTTATTCATGCCTCTAGGCAAAACATCTAGTTACTCCAACTGAGTTTAGCAGCAAAACTATCGTATAAGTAAAACCAACTTCTCAACTTTCTCCACTCCAAAGTGTAAACTTACCATATACTTCGCTAAATTTATATCGCATGTCAGCCAATCCATAACAATAATAACATTAGTCTGTAAATTTAACCTAAATAAGTTATTAAATGTATTCTCTCTACTCCGAATTGGTTTTAAGTTTTTCTCTATGTCACCAGCATTCAAACAGGCTCCCCGTCGACTGGGAGACCGTTGAGTGCTGCAATACTGCCATCTTCTGTCCATTCTCTGCATAGCTTTTCTCCCATCCACCTTTTCAATTTGAGCCATATGAGGTAGTTATTCATTTTTTATTTTTTGTTTAATTTTATCGTTATTTTGTTCTTATCTATTATTACCCAGTGACTAGTGTGTCTGTGACTAATAATATGAGAATATAGTATGTGGTTAATGTGTAACTTAAGTATATATGGTTACGTTATGTATATATGTCCTTACTCCCTTTCACATAAAAGCCTGATACAGTACATACAGAGGGATACAATCATAAAGCAACAGACATACAGTGTGACTTATCTTATTTCCAACACGTCTTATTCAATCAGTAAACTTATCTTATCTCCAAAACATTGCCGTTAAATTATTTGCGCATATAACGTAACCTCTCTTCATCAATGCTTTGCCGTTTACTTGTAACAGGGGACATGTCTTATACAGTGAATTGCCGTCGAGGGTCGACCTAGACTTGTCTTATATCCAATTCTTCTGCCTTCCCCTGGACTATGTTGCCGTCCACTTTTAGTTGAGGGTCCAACACACCTAGACTTATTAATCGACAATTTATCTTATATCCCACATACCATGTAAATACATAAAAATCCGTGAAGTCGGTATATTGCCGTTCAATATTAGAACTTGTCTTATGTCCAATATTCCGCCCGTCACGGTGGTTATGTGGCCATTGTCCTCAATCACTTCCCTAAAGTCTTATAGACTTTTAATAAAACAACCCTAGCTTAGATACATACACACACACAAACAGGCTTTTAATATCACGTCATACACATACAGTCATTCCATTGTTATTCTGTTGGCCAACTGAAAATGCATTCGCCATCAAGTAGTACGTAATGAAATAATACGTAGTTCGTTTTATCCTTACTTTACTGTAATGAACATATGGTTCGAAAATTTAGCAACTTACACCAGTTAGGTTTTCTCACAAAATAAATTTGGTTAACGTCAATATGCAGAATTTCAGTTTTGAAACAATAGGCTCTGCTTACCTGTTTTTTAGTAGACCGGTCTTTTTGTGAGAGGACCCCGTCTGGCGACAGTCTAGGCCAAAGGCTGGATGACTCAATGTCCAGCGAAGTTCCCTCAGATCACGTCAGGGTCACCATTTGTTAGGGTTGCGAAAGTTCAACTGAGATAGGAACAATACCACACCTGAACTTGGTTAAAATAATTGTTTAATTCAAAAGTTAATAAATGGCAAATACATTTTTCGTATATACGGGTTCACTGCACCACCCCGCAGGGTGGAACAAGGAACTGATTTGTTTCTGACAAAGATAGTATATTATACTCGTGACAGAGATAGTTCCCGCTTCCGAGCCGGCCTGTCAGAGTAGAGACTGGGCGTGGTTTAGACTTACCCAGCCTATCGTTGATGTTGGCACATAAGCTGGTCCCAGCTTCTTTGCGCTTTCTGGTGTCCTTTCGCTGTTGCTGTGTAGATTATGCTCCCTCACCCCAGAGACTGGGGTCAGACAGTTTTATAACATTGTCTGAGATATTCGCACCTGTATACAATGTCCACTGTTCTCGCTCAAGACTAACTACAGCTTCTCAGCACTCTTATCTGAGCTAACTGTTACTTCCAGCACACACACACAGACATCCAGGCGCCCAGGCCAACAGGTTGTCAATATCCAATCACGTTTGTTATAGTATTCAATCACATATAATACAGTTGCTAATCACGTTTGTTATAGTATTGGGTTATAGTGCATGACTCAGAACCTCACATATGTTTTTCGTGTGTATAGTTTATCTGTTATTGTCTGGTCAGCAGTCTCCTGATTCACCCCCCTCCTGTGTCTCTCTAAGATTAGCACAGTCTCGTCACACAGTACAGCGCCCACACTACTGATACTTTGTTGCATACACACACATATTTCATACACACACACATTTCAGGCTGATATTCATGGTTAGGCCCTGAGCACTGGTAAAAGTGAGAACAATGGAAAATGCAGGTTCACAAGAGTCAGCAATTCAAACTTTAATGCATAAGAAGCCCTACTAGCTTATAGTTAGTTAAGCATGTCAAAAAAACCTTATAAAAACCCCACATGTGGCATATCAAAAAGATGATTAAACAGCATGATCATTACATGTGCAGTTCTGTCACACAGCACATTGCCACAGATGTTTCAAGTTTTGAAGGGGCGTGCAATTGACATGCTGACTTTCAGGAATGTCCACCAGAGCTGTTGCCAGAGAATTGAATGTTAATTTCTCTAACATAAGCCGCCTCCGTTGTTTTAGAGGTTTTAGCAGTATATCCAACCGTCATCACAACCACAGACCACATGTAAACACGCCAGCCCAGGACCTTTTGTGGGGAAAAACTCATTCTGATTGGCTGGGCCTGGCTCCTAATCTATGGGTTTCACATGACTGGGCAAGGACGCAGCTATGGGTGGCATATCAAGAAGGCCCATCCACTTGAGAGCCAGGCCCACCCATGGCTGCGCCCCTGCCCAGTCATGCGAAACCCATAGATTCGGGACTAATGAATTTTTTTCAGTTGACTAATTGACTTATATGAACAGTAACTCAGTGAAATTGTTGCATGCTGCATTTTTATATTTTTGTCCACTGTATTTAGCAGTCTTTATGGCTTGGGGGTGGAAGCTGTTCGGGGTCCTGTTGGTTCTAGACTTGGTGCATCGGTACCGCTTGCTGTGCGGTAGCAGACAGGACAGTCAGGTCTCTTTGGCTGGAAGGATTGATGGATAGAGACATTTTGACTGTGAATCAGTGTGTGTATGTGTGACACTAAGCATTCTTGCAGTCAGTTATCATTGAAGGAAAGAGAATCGTCATGATGTGTTTGTGGTGTAGATGGGCGCACTGTCCCTGGGGAACAATGGGCAGGGCCAGAAGCGTTTTGATGGAGAGCTGACGTTCCTGGGTCGGATGCTGGCTCACCTGCCTGTGGACCTGCACCTGGGGAAGATGATCGTACTCGGACATGTCTTTGGCTGTCTGGAGGAGTGCCTCATCATAGGTCAGTGGGGTTTGGGTTTATGCTTTGTGTGTTTGGTCAACGACTTCTCTCCGTGTGTGTCTCTCTCTCTCTCTCATTTTCTCTCATTCAGCAAAAAATATATAATTGCACTTATAAACTGGGTGGTTCGAGCCCTGAATGCTGATTGGCTGACAGCCATTGTATATCAGATGTTGATAACCATTTTTATAATAGCAATAAGGCACCTCGGGTTTGTGATATATGGCCAATATACCACGGCTCAGGACTGTCATGTGTTGCGTTGGAACAGCACTCAGCCGTGGTTAATTGGCCATATACCATACCTCCTCTGTCCTTATTGGTTAATTCTACACAATCTACCTAGGCACTGCCATTTGACCTATTGTCTGTTGTAACTAGGGCTGTGATGGTCTTGGAATTTGAGGTTATGGTAATTGGCCAGGCCAATGTACACAGTTACCAATATAACCATTAGGGAGAGTCAGAAAAGGGTAGGTTACAGTTTTGTTTGCACACTTGTTTACATGCATATGCTTCTTAATAAAACCTATTTTAAACAAGCCATTACACTTCGTTATTACCATGGCATTTCATTTTTTCCCCTCCAGGTTATTAAATATCAATTAAGAAATGCCAGGTTGGAGAGGATCTGTAGCATTTTCGTATTGACACAGCTTTATTTTGATTCCGTTACTTCTATGTGCCTACCTTTTTCTTGTCTGTTGGCTTTTTTTGCATATAAATAAATAAAATACATATCCTATTTCGACGTGCAAAACCATTAAAACGAAGGCCGCTTTTCCCGAAATATTTGCATAACGTCACAATCTACGCTGCTGCAGTCATTCGACGACATTGGCATATGTTTTTCAAAGAGAGGACGCCATAATGAGAAATAATGTACTGTAGCAAAAGCTACTGAAAATAGTCCTTTTACAAGAGATGGAGTCCATACAGGTTACTTTAGGAAACTTGGTGAATGGACAGAATAGGACTATAGAGAGAATCAGCAAACTCGCACACCCCTGTAAAAGCACCCGTCAATCAAAGCAACCAGCATATGTCAGACACAAGCAAATATATATATATATATATATATATTTTCCTTAAAATGTATTTAAAAACCTAGGCCTACCTTAGGTTTTTCGAAGAAAGGCTATAAGGAATTGAACATAAAAGTATGAAAGGGACAGCTATAGTATGAAATTAACAATGATTAAAATGGAAACAAATACACACACTGCATGTCCATAGCCTATTTATCAGCGATGCTGATTGTCAAGGGAGAGAGAGTTGGAAAAGGTTTTTCAAAAACTGATGAACTATTATAATTTGACTTACTGTGTGAGGTGAAGAGAAAATGACAGAAGCTCAGCTGGGCACTTTCCTACATTTTGCGAGAAGCAGGCCAGGTACCTCTATTTGTGCTCAGGCGTGCGCCGTCAACATTAACAGGACAGGGAAACCAGACACATGCTCACATGGAGCGTGTAAATGATGGGATGAAATAAACCACAAGTGTAGCAGGTTGTGAACTCTACAAACAGCATTTCCATTCTGAGAATGAGAATGGTAAATTACTGTAAGTAATACATGCATTAACAGAAATTAATGTAACCAAATGACAGGGTAAATTGCCTGTTTTACATATGGTAGGCTACCACATGGGCATTCGTAGAAGTGCATTGTAGGCCGACGCTGTATAGCCTAGGCTGCTATTCTAATTTGCGGGGGTAGGAGGGCGTAATACATTTTTCTTTGTTTTGCCTATGGCCGCATATCGTCCAGGACCGGACCTGATCCGCGTTGATTAGTCTATAAATTAAGAGAAGATTCCGTATCAAATTATACCATGCCAGGTTGGAGAGGATTGGCACATTGTCCATTTGACACATCATTAGCGCGTTAAGACTATAGCCCTCAGAGCCAGAACAACCTTTTATTAATGAAGAGTTGGACACATCCAACTTTTTAAATACCTATTTATTTACTAACAAGCAATGAAAACGATCGTTGTATAAAAGAAAGTTTACACATCAAAAAAAAAATTGGACTGAAGTGCCATAGCCTATAGCTCTCTACACCCACACACATCTAGCCGGATTAGCTGCTCCAGCATCGAAGGACAGTTGGGAAGACGAGGAGATGTAGAAAAGTTGAATAGACTAAGATAGCAAAACAATAGCTTATCATTATTAAACACTCCCACTATTAGGTAAAGTTTACATGAAAATACAGTTAGTAAAAATAATGACTCTAGTCCTATTTAGAAGGTTTTGAAGGTTATTTTATTTTCTTGAGTCTTCATCCATAACAGTCAGTTATTAAATTACAATCACAGTGCTAGCTATAACACTCGTCCCTGTCTTCTCTTAAATGTTTGAATATTTAGGAGCAAGCTGTCCTTTGCACACGGTGTGCCGAGTGATTCCATTGCTTTTGTCAACGCATTCAAGGCTTGGCACACGTCCAGAAACAAGGGAGAGTTGAGGCACCCAAAGGTGAGAGCATTTAGATTGTTATGTTACATAAATTAACTCCCAACATGGATAATACATAGAAGCGTATGTAATAAAGGAGGTGCCTAAAGACATCAGACAAGGTGTGTGTGTTCTTCCTCCCAGGATGCGCTGGAGTGGGGCAAGGAGAACTGCATCCAGATCAAGAGGATAAGAGAGGTATAGAGACCAGCATCTCACGAAACACACACCAGTTGTCCCCAATTTCTGACCACCTGACCCCGACTCTGTGACCCCCAGGTGGCCGAGCTCTATGAGGACCTGAAGAAGAGGGCGTCCCAGTTCAACATGCACGTGATTGAGAACCCATTGCCCATGGACTACTCCAGCCTCCACAAGCAGAGATTCATCTTGCAGGTGAGACCGAGGCACATGCAAGCATTCTGGAGCTCTACACCTTACTTCCAACTTATCTCTATTAAATTGAGGGAAGGCTTAACTGAATAGAGTAAGCCTTCATTTAAATACATCATAAGATTGGTGAGAAGAGAGCAGGTTGATTATTGCACAGGTATGCCCATAGATGAATTAGCAAGTGTGGTAAAATTGCATAATTCAGCTGTGCTTATTGGCCGTAGGGTAATAGGTGACTGACATTCCGCACGTGGCTAATTAATAGTAAAGGAGGAAAAGCGACATGACACTGCTGTTGATGAGAACATTGTAAACATCAGATGTAAATTCTTGCTGTGCCCATAGAGGAAGCCATGTCAATTATATTGTGCTTACTGAATGAAGTGAGCTCTCCATTCAGACCAGCCTTACTGATTTGAACCTGCGTTATCAACTACTTTATGATTATTGTTATGACACTAATTTCACCTTGTGTACCTAGCCCTTCTACACAGACTATCACTCTGGCCTTGTCTATTTGATAGAATCTCATCTTTCTTTTTCTCAGGTGGTTATCGCTGGTGCCTACTACCCCAACTACTTTGCCCAAGGGGAAATGGATGAAGAGCTGGCCTCCAAAGACCTGTCTGGCCATGATCCCAAAACAACAGTGCTGGTATGATGCCTTTACCCCCTATCCCCGATTCATCAGATTCCTATACATGAACCGTGTTGTATCTTGTGAATGCTAGCCCACTGACAGGCTCTTTGACTGTTTGGTCTCAGGTGAGGAACCTGCCCCCCTATAGTTTCCTGTACTATAAGCAGCTGCAGTCCCTGTTCCGCCAGTGTGGCCAGGTCAAGTCCATAGCCTTTGATGGATCCAGGTAACAAACTAATGGATGAAACCTTGACTAGATGTACCATAACTCATCATGTTACCTGTTTCATAGATAAATACTTCTTAGATGTTTTGACCTAAATGGTCTAACAGTATACACATAGTTCATTGGTAAGATGATGAACATTTGTTGTGTGTTCGTTCAGAGGGCATGTGGAGTTCTACCAGACGACTACCCGGGGGTCGGGGGTCCTCCCTGAGGTGTCACTGGCCCTCCTCCTGGCCCACCAGAGGCATCCTCTGGACCTGTTTGTGCACCCCAGTGACGAGGTGGAGGCCCGCGCTGGGAGCAGAACCGTCTGCCACATGAGATGCGCTCGGTAGAAAGCCTATACATCCTTCTCACGCTAATAATACTCTGCTAGGAGCTGTAGTTTTAACCCTCTCGTATGCTACAAAATACAGTTTTATGCATGGGTGAAGCATCTTACCCCAACTTCTCAAGATAAATGTGTTTTGCGGTCAGTTGATGTCTTGGTAATGTCAGCTCTGGCTCAGGGCCAGGTACCTCTTCAGGGGGGTGGAGGTGTCCTGTCAGTGGCTGTTTGGGGGGAGTGGGCCCTGCAGCCACCCACAGGCTGCACCCCTCCACACTGGGCCTTGATGTAACCTGATGTAACCTGATGCCTTGATGTAACCTGACGTGCTATAGCACTATGGTTAACACTCCACAGCCATCACACAGCCGCTTAGAGGGGAGATTTAGGCCGAGCTAGACCCCCCTTCCCCCTTTCCTCCTCCTTACACACATTTAGAGACTGGGCTGTCATGTTAGTGAGTTGGGTCAGTCTCATAGACTCACTCACTGATGCAATGATGCAGCTCAGTGACTGACTGTTACACTTGCACTGTGTTCCCCCCTTGGAGGGATCCTCCAGGTTTTCTTTGCATCACTCATTCTATCCAGTCCTGTGGTTTGCAGGGTGAATGTGGACTTCCAGGACAACTGTCTACCCAGTGGAGGTGCTGAGCAGTACCATCGACCCAAACAAGCTGCCTTCCAACCCCATCTTCGTGGTCAACATCACAGAAGTTAGTCATCAGGCTGAAACTCCTTTTTCAGTCACATTTCTGGGAGTTGTTTGTGTAAATGAGTATTGTGGTGAAGATTATATCTAGAGGAACTGAATTTAGGTGATCACATACCCTCCATGTTGGTTATGTACAGTCTACAGTGGAGGTGGTAACCGAGCATGCCCCCCTTCATCTTGGCTCCCGAGGTGGTGGAGGTGGGCCACTTCTGGGGCTTCCAGGCAGGCGAGGCCAGCATGGAGAAGCAGTGCTATCTGACAGCTGAGATTAATTCTCGTGAACTGTGTCTACAGTGGAGGTGGTAACCGAGCATGCCCCCCTTCATCTTGGCTCCCGAGGTGGTGGAGGTGGGCCACTTCTGGGGCTTCCAGGCAGGCGAGGCCAGCATGGAGAAGCAGTGCTATCTGACAGCTGAGATTAATTCTCGTGAACTGTGTCCAGTTCCTGTCTCCCTCTACCCCAACCTACTGTGCCTGGCACCTTTCTCTGAGGGCGACGAGCAGGGCCTCTACTACCGTGCCAAGGTCCTGCACGTCCGCGGCAGCTCTGTGGAGGTACAATCACATGCACGCCAAGCTTACTGGCACACACAATCACTCCCTCCCTAATACAGGTTAATTATAGTTGCAGTTATAGTGGATGAACCATGTAAAGTATGTGTTTTGAATATCCCAGGTGTTCTTTTTGGACTACGGAAACACCACCCTGGTGTCATGCAGCTGTCTGAGGGAGCTACCTGCTGATATCATGGCCCACCCATTGCAGGTACAGCTACAAAGTCTATATAGGCAACATACTGTATTTTCCTGATCCACCCTATTTTGGCCACATCTTAACCAGATAAAATTTGCCTGTATTCTGGTGTGACTGTGTTCTGCCCTGTATTCTGGTGTGACTGTGTTCTGCCCTGTGTCCTCCTCAGGCACAGGAGTTTTGTATCTCGGGGATGCATCCATCTGCCCAGTCCATGATCCTGGGGGACCAGTGGAGCAGCCGCGCACGCAACCTCTTCATAACACTAGTGAACGGCCGCTCACTCATCGTCTCCCTGTTCTCTATCCTGCACGGCATCATGCACGTGGAGCTGCTCATCAACACCGACACGGTCACCTCCAGTGTGGCTGATATCATGATACAGGAGGGACACGCCGTTAAGGCCGAAGAGAGCTTTGAGTCCAAGGTACCTTAAGAAACACAGACCAGCTTTCTGTCTTCACTGCAGAATCAACTGCCATGTATCTTTTTGTAAAGTTGTGCTAATGGGGAATTGTTCAATTGTGGTATTCCTGTAAGGCTTGGCTATAAACATATATCATTCAGTGTGTCCTAGCTGTCCAGCAGTAGAAACAGAGGCTGTGGCCCTGACAGTGCTGTGTCGTTGTGTGTCTTGCAGCAGAGCCACGAGGTGCTGGTGTCTCTGTAGAAAGACTTGCAGGACGGAACCTTCACCCCCAACGCTACCAGCAGCTCCTGGAAGACCAACAAGGAGAAAGAGAAGCAGCTCATCGACAGCCTGCTCCAGTCCTTCTCCAAGACCAGACGGTCCTTTCTGAAGAGCAAGGCAAGAACACTGGCCAAACGGCTGACTCATAGGTTTTGTTAAATAGACTGCCTGTCTGGTTGAACCAGACGGTGTTAGTTCACCACAAGATGGCGTCATCGTCATTTTGGTAGCATGTGAGCTCGTGTAAATTTTGTTCTACAGTGTATTAGTGGGCCAGGGCCACACCTTCCTGTCAGGAATTCCTGGGATACAATAGGTATCTGGTGATATTTTTTATTTTATTTTTCCTATTATTTAACACGTCTTTCTATAAATAATGGGCCCATTATTTAACATTGGGAAAAACATTTCTGAATGGTTTGAAACAACAAAAATATGGAGTTCCATATGTGTACTTGGAGGATTTAAAGTGAATATATGCAAATTGGCCCATATCTCCACCTATACAACAACATACAATGTCTGTATGAAACCTGCTTAAAGAATGTATGTCAAATTCAAGGACTTTCAGGGACTTCATTTTCAAGGACCTCAATGTTACACAATTGTATAATTTATATAATTGTACATATAGGGCCTAATATAGAACCCATATGCACAAAAAGCTTATTTCTCTCAAATTTTGCGCGCAAATTTGTTTACATCCCTTTAGTGAGCATTTCTCCTTTGCCAAGATAATCCATCCAACTGACAGGTGTGGCATATCAAGAAGCTGATTACACAGGTGCACCTTGTGCTGGGGACAATAAAAGCCCCCTCTAAAATGTGCAGTTTTGTCACACAACACAATGCCACAAATGTCTCAAGTTTCTAGGGAGCGTGCAATTGGTAAGCTGACTGCAGGAATGTCCACCAGAGCTGTTGCCAGATAATTTAATGTTAATTTCTCTACCATAAGCCCCCTCCAACGTCGGTTATTAGATAATTTGGCAGTACGTCCAACCGGCCTCTCAACCGCAGACCATGTGTAACCACGCCAACCCAGGACCTCCATCTGGCATCTTCACCTGCGGAATCGTTGGGGGGGCGGGGTGCTGAGGAGTATTTCTGTCTGTAATAAAGCCCTTTTGTGGGGAAAAACAAATTGATTGACTGGGCCTGGCTCCTCATTGGGTGGGCCTATGCCCTCCCAGACCCACCCATGGCTGCGCCCCTGCCCAGTCATGTGAAGTCCATATATTAGGGCCTAATGAATTCATTTCAATTGACTGATTTTCCTTACATGAACTGTAACTCAGCCAAATCTTTGAAATTGTTGCATGTTGCGTTCTATATTTTTGTTTAGTATATAATTATATTCTAAAATGTGAGAATATTGTGGGCATTGCCTGACTAAATAGATGGGGTACATGCATGCCAATTTTTCTGGAGCTTATGTGGCCGCCACAGGTACGCATAATAAAGCCATGAATACTGGTAGCATTAATCTCACCATTTGAATAAATGCCATTTAATTGGAATAGCGTTGGGTGTCGCACAATAACATATACTACACAACTTCTAGTCTAGTCCGAGGCACAAAAATATATGAACACTTTATCGTGATGCTTTCTCTGTTAAAACTAACGAGACGCTGCTGTAAATCAGACAACCGATGAGCAACATCAATACGCTAGGGATATTAGATCCAACGTGGATCCAGGCACAACTGTCTGCACTGCCGTAACAAATGAGACAACAAAATATTCTGGACATTCCTCGCAAACACCTTTTTTGCAGTTTGGCCTGTTGGCGTGTGCGCGACGCAACATCACAACAGCTGTTTGTCACTTGACTCTCATTTGGAAAATTCCTTCCTGGATCAGATGAGGATGTGAAAATATCATGGCGTAACTGATCAGCTGGACACCAAATGCACATCCTAGTATTATGCATAGTTATTAAAGAACCACGTTATTGACCGTATTGATTTTGGTTTGACGTATAAAGGTGACTATTTCAGTTAGAAGTATTCGATTTTGCTATCGTTTTTATTATTTTGGGTTTGTATGCCCATGAACTGTTTTCACACCGCGTAACATAAGGAGACAGAATGTTACACTGCATTTCTGAGATCTATACAAAAAACTGTCCAACAGCTAGATCCAGGATTTGTACACTGTTCAAGTTCAATGCCTCATTTAATTGATTAATGCTTAATATATGATAACAACTTACAATACCATAAATGCAAAGACAGAAAAGTAAAGTTTTACGTCACACGATGTTGGACAAACCCATCTAGACGCCAACCATGATAGTGTTAAACACAGTTTTTAAATCAATTTGTCAATTTTATTGTGAAAAAGTAAGTACACCCTTTGGAAAGTGTATTTTTTTTTAAACATATTTGGACACATGGATATTTTTGCAAAATTCCAACCACATTCATTGATAAAGGTAACCCAATTTAACACACCACACACAATGTTTTACTTTGAAAATGTTATGCAATTAAAATAAACAAATGCAATTTCCTTATGCAGAAAAAATGTGTACACCCTTACCTTTACCATCACCTAAAATTAGGATCCGGTGCACCAAAACAGGTGCAAATGATTAGGAAATCATTAGAGCACCTTGCGAGGGTCCAGCCTTCCATAAAGATTTGAAACGTTGTCTGGTTTGGCCTTTTTTATCTTAATTTAACCTTTTTACTTAACTAGGCAAGTTGGATAGGAACAAATTCTTATTTACTGTGACGGCCTACCCCGGCTAAACCCTAAACCGGATGACGCTGGGCCAATTGTGCGCCGCCTTAACCATATGGGTGTGTGGTAACACGTCATGCAAAGATCAAAATACCTCAGAGGCCCTCCGAAGAAAGATTATTGATGCCCGTGAGTCTGGGAGGGGTTACAAATCCATTTCCAAGCAATTCGAAGTACATCGTTCCACTGTCCGACGGATCATCCACAAATGGAGAAAATTCCAGACCACTGGCAATCGGGTCATCCCACCAAATTCAGCCCAAGAGCTGACCGAAAGATGCTCATAGAAGTCTCTAAGAACCCCAGGGTAACATCAAGGGATCTACAGGCCTCTCTTGTCACAATCAATATCGAAGTGCATGAGTCAACTGTCAGAGACTGCACAAACTTGGCCTACGTGGGAGGTCAGGAAGGAAGAAGCCTCTGCTCTCAAAAAAAGAATATCAAGACTGAGGTTTGCCAGACAACACCTGGGTAAAGACCAAAACTACTGGAACAATGTGCTCTGGACATATGAGTCAAAGGTGGAGTTTGGCCGCAATGCCAGGCGAAAATGAAACACAGCCTTTGAACAGAAGAACCTCATACTGACTAAAGCATGGTGGCGTTATTGTTTGTGGCTAAGTAAGTGTTGCTGATGCTGTTCCCAACAGGTTCCTGTGCATGGCCCATCCAGCCCTCACAAAGTCAACTTCCACAGCTTTTGCAATGTCAGCCACTACAGGTTAGTCAGTGTCACCCAGATCAGGTTATAGTTTGGCCCACTTCTGGTGACACTATATCCCAGTGCTAATGTCAACTCCTTACAGGTCGGTGCGCATAGAAAAGGACAGCATCAACTCAGTGGCGTTGAATGACAGTCCTCAGGACAGCCATCAGAGGATGCTGGTGGCTGGCGGAGTGTCTGTCAGTGCCACAGGTACAGTACTGGGAATGGGATGTGATCTTGGATGTAAGCACACTCTAGAACAGGGGTATTCAACTCTTACCCTATGAGGTCCGGATCCTGATGGGTTTTATTTTCTGGCTGGTAATTAATTGCACCCACCTGGTGTCCCAGGTCTAAATCAGTCCCTGATTCGAGGGGGGGAATGCAAGTGAACTGGCTTCGTGGTCCACACTTGAGTTTGAGGGCTCTAGAATAAGGGTGAGACCCTACCAGACATTGACTTTGTTATAACAGTAAGATGCGTGTGTGTGCTGCTCTAGGCGCATGCATTCTACTGAAGGAGACTACGCTGATGCCTCACATCCACGGCCTGCCTGCTCTCATCACCATGCTCTTCAGCCCTGTCATAGAGCTACGGTCAGTCTGCTTGGAGATAGTATGCTCCTCACCACATTCGATCAAATTACCTATCAGAAAACCGTACCTTAAGGTCCTATAGGAAATGTGAAATGATTGGGGTTCTACCAAGCTAACGTGGAATTGTTTTAAGATGATCATAACAAGGATAATTTAGCTATTTGAATTTTGAATTTTAGGACACCTGAAGGTATCCAAAAAAATTATATATATATATACACACACACACACATAAGTCAGTTTGGATACATTTACTCATGCCAGGGTTTTTATTTTTTACTATTTTCTACATTTGTAGAATAATAGTGAACACATCAAAACTATGAAATAACACATGGAATCATGTAATAACCAAAAAAGTGTTAAAACAAATCAAATATATTTTATATTTGAGATTCTTCAAAGTAGCCACCCTTTGCCTTAATGACAGCTTTGCACACTCTTGGCATTCTCTCAACCAGCTTCATGAGGTAGTCACCTCGAATGCATTTCAATTAACAGTTGTGCCTTGTTGAAAGTTAATTTGCGGAATTTCTTTCCTTAATGCGTTTGAGCCAATCATTTGTGTTGTGACAAGGTAGGGGTGGAATACAGAAGATAGCCCTATTTGGTAAAATACCAAATCTATATTATAGCAAGAACAGCTCAAATAAGCAAAGAGAAACGACTGTCCATCATTACTTTAAGACATAAAGGTCAGTCAATGCGGAAAATGTCAAGAAGTGCAGTCACAAAAACCATCAAGCGCTATGATTAAACTGGCTTTCATGAGGACGGCCACAGGAAAGGAGGACCAAGAGTTACCTCTGCTGCAGAGGATAAGTTCATTAGAGTTACCAGCCTCAGAAATTGCAGCCCAAATAAATGCTTCAGAGTTCAAGAAACAGACACATCTCAACATCAACTGTTCAGAGGAGACTGCGTGAATCAGGCCTTCATGGTCGAATTAGTGCAAAGAAACCACTACTAAAGGACACCAATAATAAGAAGAGACTTGCTTGAGCCAAGAAACATGAGCAGTAGACATTAGACCGGTGGAATGGAAAATCATGTGATGATCAATTTGAAACCAATTGTAAGACATGGTCGTTGTGAATGTTTCAAAGCCTAACACAATGAAATGAAGAGCTCTTTCTAAGGTGATGATTAATTCAAAATACATGCTCATATTAGAGCTTATGCATATGGGGGGGGGGGGGGAAACGGAGTTAATATTATGATTGTGCCGTTATACAATACAGCCTACTGCATATTACTCATGGCAGAAAAACATTCAACAAAACTGATTTAAGATGTCTTTGGTACATAATTGGTCTATACTCAAGTTAAACAAATTCAAGTGATTGCCTTTGAGTGTGGTCTGTTATTATGCATACTGGATGGACTGGTTACCTTATGCCAATGGTGGAAAAAGTACCCAATTGTCATACTTGAGTAAAAGGAAAGATATCTTAATAGAAAATGACTCAATTGAAAGTCACCCAGTAAAATATTACTTAAGTCAAAGTCTAAAAGTATTTGGTTTTAAATATACTTAAGTATCAAAAGTAAAAGTATAAATAATTTCAAATTCCTTACATAAATTAAACCAGGTGGCACCATTTTCTTGTTTTTTTGCCAGGGGAACACTCCAACACACAATCATTTACAAACGTAGCATGTGTGTTTAGTGAGTCTGCCAGATCAGAGGCAGTAGGGATGACCAGGGATGTTCTCTTGATATTTTTCGTTGTCAGGGAAAATGTACAAAGTACATTATTTCCTTACTATTGATATTTTTAACTTTACTACATTCCTAAAGTACAGATACCCCAAGTAGTACTTTAAAGTATTTTTACTTAAGTACTTTACACCACTGCCTTATGCTACTCTCCAAAATTTCTATCGTCGAATCTGGAAGAGAACGTATAGTCCTAGGCGATGCTGTTTGTTCATTGATTGTGCACGGCGGCTTAGTTAGCCTACAATTATACTGAGTTTGATTTTCGAATAGCCAAGTAAAATATATATTTTTAATATTTTCATAATTAATTGGTTGACACATTACCTTTTTTAGCTATATAGAATCTCACCACCTTGCGTTTCCATCTCATCTCTCCTTTATATATTTAAATTGACAATAGTCTGATGGGTGAAAATACGATCACTTGATGAGAGAACAGCTGTGCAGCCTGAGGCATATAACAGAGCGCAAGCTTTTTTTTGCATCTTTCTCAAATCCTCAATAGCCTACAGTCGCACCATGCAGCCCTTATGTTTTTATTGAAGACATTCTAAGGTTTATATCATTCACAACTAAAGTTGCCAAATAACTCTAAATCTAGCATATAGGACCTGTTTCAAATGATACATTTTACGCTCAACATAACCACTTCATATGCGCACTCGCTCCGTAATGGAAAAAATATCCCTTTTATTTTATTCCGCTAAGTTATATTATTTTATAGGAATATAATTGAAAATAATGGCACGGGACTTAAAGGCATATTTTGTCAGCTAAATGAACACGCCTAAAGCCTATGGCATGGAGCATAGCCAGATAACATACAGTAGACCAACTTATATTCTGTTTTTCATAATGTGTCTTTAGACATGGCTAAAATAAATAATGGATTTATTGTGATGGTGTATATTAAATTGATTTATTATACTTATTTTCGTAAATTGATGTTCCAAAGGCACGCATCAGCGGCTTGTATGCGTGGAGGCAAGGAGATACTAAACGTGTTTGTTAATTAAAGGTCAATTACCGTGAGACCAGCAGTCTTTTGCATGACAATAACATGCTGACAAAATGTCATGACCGCACCTAACCTACCTAACCTACCCAGACTAGGTGTGTGGGCGTCCTAGAGCAAAACAGGCATTTTCGTGAGAGACTCACCTTTCCATAGAGGGGTCATATTAGTGGGCAGCCCAAACAGTTCGGACGCTACAGACAGAAGTTGGCAGATCGGCTGTACCGACTTCAGACGAGTCCCAAGGCGCTTGTGGCTGTCGTAGAGCAAAACGGAGAACACCATTGTGTTCGTGAGAGTCATCTTTCCATAAGAGGTTTAGTTTATATAAACTGTTTGGCAAACCGTTCGGACACTACAGCTGTGTTCGTGAGAAGACCGATTTTTGGGATGTCTCATGGTCTGACAAACACGGCTCTAGCTCTGCCACCCTTCACTGCAGATGCGGAAGGGCGACATCGGTGGATAGAGACGCAGCCTCATGCGGAAAAAAACACCTCTAGCTAAAACTGACAGCTTTTATTTTTTGCTTATTATACTTCCACGCGGACTCTAGGGGGCTAAGTGATAACATAAATAATGTTGTAATATTCACTTCAAATCATGCATTAAGTTCTACAGGTCTGTAATGTAACCTTGCCTGTTCTCTGCAGCACCAACGAGGAAAGGACCAGCTACACTGGCGCCCTCTGTGATCTAGGGTGGAACGTCCAGTCTCAGGAGGCTGTCCTGCCTGAACATGACATAGAGCTCGCCTTTGATGTCAAATTCAATGTAGAGGACATCACAGAGGTAGCTAACACCCTTGTAGTTCCTGCGTCAGTCCATTTAAATCAATATTTATCATAAAACATGAGTGTCATAACCAGTGTTTTGTGTTGGATCAGATCAATGCGTTGCGTGGTGCCATCAACCGTCTGGTGTGTGAGGGGCCCAACGGTCCTCTGCACCTGGGGCCTGACAGGATCAACAGCCTGCAGAAGGACTGTTGCGAATGCCTCGTCAGGTTATTTACCAAGTCACCCCCTCGGGAAGACCTCGTTCCTGTGTACTATGAGGAACCAAATAAATGGAACCAGGTATGGCTTGAATTCATGGTGTAATGTTATTTTTCCCCACTTCAATCAAATCAGTCCTGATTTTATATAGAAAGTAAGGCCCATACTTAACTATAATTTCTAGTGTTCAAACAATTATATTGAACGTGTATGTGTGACTATTTTGTGTGCGTGGTGTTTGTGTGCAGGTGGATCCCAGTCAGAAGATGGAGATTGTCCAGAAGGAAGATGGAAAGAACAAAGGTGTCCTGTTCCAGCTACACCCTGTCACACTGCTCAACATGTGAGGCCATTCTAAAGCAGCAACCAGAAGCACAGCATGCTGTTGTTTTCACCTTGACTACCATTATTTATGTTTTACAAGATTTTCTTATGGAACCCTCAGGGAGGACATTCTCTTTTGATAATTGTGGTATTTATTTGGATCATTTTTGCACATGGTCCTGCCATGCTTCTCATGTCCTGAGTTTTTCTTCAGCTTTACTATTGCGTGTTAGGTGTTTGGAAAGTATAACTTTCTAATTTTAGGATATAAATCATTGATATTCAAGGAATGGAACTCCTTTTCTTTTGTATAAATTAATCGACTTAAAGTCAAGGTATGGTGCTAGCTTTAGTTTAGTGACCTGACAGCCAAGTTAAATTTGTCACCTCAGCATACACGCAACAGGAAAGGGCCTTCTGTGCCAGAAGGTATCTATGTTTGTTCATAGAATGTTATTTCAAATCACTTTGGATATTTATCCAGTGTTGTATGCACTCTGTACCATTACGAAACATCTCGTATGTCCTAATATTTCTAACTCAAGACGAGACTGCTCTCGTCAACTTCTTTTTTGTCTTGGACCCTATTTTTAGTAATGCATCTGAAAAATGATAACATTATACATCAAGGAACATTTATTTGTCTTCTGTAATTAAATACATACTGTAAGTGCAAATAGTTAGACCAGGGTCTAAGAACTACATTGAGTATAGGTGAACATAGTACAAAGTTGGACAGTTAATTCAAACAAGCTAAATATCATCAGATACTCCTTGTCTTCATAGTAGTTGACCAACAGTACCTAAAACATGATATTGTGTGTAGTTATGCAAAAAAAAACTACAATTACCACATCAAATGATTTCGTGCTTGAAAACAAAGGAAATCATTGATATTTATTGACTATATATATATATACTGAGAGAAGCCCCACCAGCTAACTCAGAAACATGAAGCAGTATTTAACATTGGCAGCAGAGCATTTCTGTAGGCATATCGCTTTTTTTGTGCCAAACCTTAGTTTGTTGTAAGCACTGAAGGAAAATAAAAACTAGTGTGAAAACTGCACGAAAGATACAAAATAATATTTACTCAAGGCTTGACTTCATGCGCTTAATAACAAGCAACACAAAAATACATTTTCTTCCAAATTGTGTACTTGTCTACCTAGACTTATCTTGAACATGGGTGATTGACTGTGTGTGTGTTAACCATTCTAGACAGTTTTGGGGTCAAGGCTTCTCCAGTGGTTGGTTTTAGAGAACACCTTCTAGATGACATAGTACTACCCCCAGATAATGACAAGGCTATCCAACAATGATCAAGCTGTCTGCCACTGAGTCTGAGCTGGACTCCACTGTTAGCAAGACGCAGGTCTACTCTTCCTTTCGCTTGGCCCCAGGGATCTTCGCCTGGATCCTGTCAAGACAAAACATGGAGGTCATCACTCTGATACAGTGTTAAACTTTTCTAGTTTGTATCAATATGAACATCATTCCAATCTATTTTATAGTGGGATGTTCCAGGGACTAGTGTGATTATTCTCGAGTAAAAAAGGTCATAACTACTACTCACTTCCCCACCACAGAGTTCACTTGGGTCCGTATTAGTCCCACATATTGGTCAATCTGTGCCTGAGGGTGAAGAGAGAAACTATTTGGATTTCATAAAAATACAAATAAATCTTTATCCTATTACTCAACAATATGAAAGTAGACCTAATTAAAAGCAACAGTCTTTCTATAAATCTAATGGGTAGAATAAACCTCTTCAGAATGGCATGACTGCCAGAGTTTATACTTCTCTGTAATACCAACTACCCCACCGAAGACATTCTTTAAAAAAAGTATACTCTGTCATAAGACTTTATATGGGCAAATAAAACTCAGAATAAAAAGGAACGTTTTAGATCTTCCTAAGTCTGAGGGTGGTTTTAACCTTCCAGACTTGGACTTGTATCAACTCACCACCCAGGGCTTTTACTTGTGACATATTGTTAAATGCACTAAAGAGTAACAATGGGTACATATTGAAGATGCACATTATTATCCCCAAAATATTTTTGTGTGTATTTTCAAAGGATTAAGCTAAGAACATTAAACTTCATAGTTAACACTATAACAACAGGGAAGAAAATTAAATGTATTCTACAAGAACCAATATCACTCCCTAAAAACACAACCCTATGAAACAATCCTTGGATAGCTTTTCAGAATTAACTATTGGAACCTAGACTTAAAAATAACTGATATTGGTATAAAATGGAGGCAATGTTGGAACATAACTAACCAAAATTACAGTTAACTAAACTGTATGCTTAATCCAGTATATTAATATATACAATTTATTACACAAGACAAAATTCACAAATTCTACACCACAACAGCAAAGTCATGTCGTAAGTGTAAAACTAACAATGACTATAACATTCCCAGAAGGCATGGATTATTCAATTCAAAAGTTATGGCCAGAGTTAGAAAGGTGGCTGTCAGAAGTATTACAATGTACATTTATTTACTTTTAATCCATCTGCATATTTCAAGACATGGCATATGAGGGTGCAGTGAGATACCTGACTGGTTGGATGATACTTTTCTTGTCAATCCTTTTGAAAAACTGAACTGGAAATCAACCAATCCTCCATGGTTAACACAATGGAAAGGTCAAATGCTTTATTATCGAAATGTTTAAAGAGCCCGGGTGACAGTGAGAATCAAAATGGTACAGTTTGAGGACATATGGCGGTGAGTGTGCGGGCGCTGCAGATGGGCGTGTGAGTCTGGGCACGTGTGATGTTGATGTTTGTATGACTATGTATGTGTGTGTTTTGTATTGTATTTTTTTTTACATGTACAGTACATGTGTTCTAGAGAGTGAGGGGAAGTTCTTACCTGGTTTTTCTCATAGACAATGGGCATGCTGAACATGGCCACCACGGCTGTATGGGAAGAGAGTGAGCGCGTATTGAAGCAGTTAGACCTGGAGTGTCCCGCTGGGAATATTCTCATGTACACATTGTGTCAACCAAGCCCCAGCTCAGAGACTTAACAAAAATATGAGATCACGTCTTCAGTTGTGAATAAATCCTTTGAACAAGGCCTTTAATGAATTGACCTCTGGAATTTCATAATATTGATTTTTTTAGGATGTGACTAATCCTAATCTAGGAAATCGATTGTTTTTGCTCAAAAGGGCAGAACGATCAATAATCCACTGATACAGAATTTATACATATTTCAGTAAAACTCTTACTGGTTCCATGAAGAACCATATGTGATGAGGCAACCATCAGGCTGTCTGAGTTGCTCTTGTCAGGTCATGTTTCCCTGCACCACAGCATGTGTTCTCACTGTGTTGGGTTAACCATTGACTGACACTGGGGTACTGTGATGCTTGCTTATTACAGCCCACTCCCCTGATTATAGTACATACTCAGATTGGCTCTGTGATGGTGTAAATGGAGGTTTCAATATGATTCATTATATTACATTTGATAAAATGTATGAGCTGTATGTCAGGCTGAACATGGTGTGCAGTGGAGAGGTGCAGAGCTGAGTATAACAGCTACAGTAGCCAGTCGTAGAAGGATCCTCACCCAGAATAAGCAGAGTCAGGCCATTGAAGAGAGCGCCCACATAGGTCAGCAGCCACATCAGGACAGCAAACTGCAACACAGGGTAAAAACATTTAACTATTGGCACTGCTTAAACAAACCCACCCCCACAATTTATGACGTTTGACTGAAGGTATGTCATAATAAAATTATTTGATGTTTTAAGTGTAACTTAATGTTTGACAGCAGGAATAGTACTGAGATGACATATGTTAAAGAGTGTAGTGTTGGTAAGATGGTTGTGTCCACCATGTCATTATTATTATTATGTTTTTTACCCCCAATTTCGTGATATCCAATTGCGATCCAATTACGATAACCGGCCGCCCTATGGGACTCCCGGTCACGGCCGGTTATGACACAGCCTGGGATCAAACCCGGGTTTGTAGTGACGCCTCAAGCACTGCGATGTAATGCCTTAGACCGCTGCGCCACTTGGGAGACAATGTCATTATTTTAAGCCCAGAGGCGAGAGTGAGGCTGACCTTCAGTGAGTCGATGAGGTCCTGGACCAGGAACAGCCTACGGAGCTCCTTCATACAGGTGTTGGCGTAGAGCAGAGCCTTGTCAGCATATTTACCGATCTGATCCTGGGACAGAGAGATCTCCACCTCCAGATAAGATCTGTAGGGAAGAAGTACAACAGACTATTAGTGTCCAGGCTAAAGTGGCATTGCAAAAAAGATAGTGAATGTTTAAATGTCAGATTATTTCATGTGCTGAGTAAACACAGATCCTGTATCCTCCCTAACTCACTTGAATGGGTGCCCTTCATCGGTCTTCTGCACGGCCTGAAGCACAGACTTGTAGATCCTGAAGCTGATGGTGGCAGAGAGGGCAGCCAGGGCTAAGTAGGCTCCCACACTGACCACACTGAACTGGGTCAGAGAGAAGAGCAGCAGGAGCACGCTGCCAAACACAGCTCCAGACTGCTTCACGTTCCTCCAGGAGAGCAGGTCCATGGCTGGGGGAGGACAGAGACAGACAGGAGAGCAGGGTTAGGATCCAGTGTTAGACCAGCATTACACACTACAGCAGGGATCCCCAACTGGCGGGCCGAATTTGGCCCCCCAACTATTTTGGGGGGGACATAAAGACTAAAAACACATCAGTTCCAAGTGATTTTAATCTTGGAAATCTGTTCCAAAGTATTCCCACGCATAATAGAAAGAGATGTGATCGTACACAAATGTAAACAAGGTTTTAAATGTTTGTTTTAGTCAAATATCTGTTTGGGCTTCTTGCGGTCAATTTGCAGTCTACAAATGATGTTCTGGCCCCCTGACTATTCACTCAAGAAATAAAATTGTCCAGAAGCTGAATCTAATTGATGATCCCTGCACCATGATTACAGAGACCGTTTGATGACCCATCTGTGGGGTGACTGGGGTCACCCCAACATGACACAGTATGACCCAACCGTAGGGTCACCCCAACATGACACAGTATGACCCAACCATAGGGCGACCCAAACATGACCCAGTATGACCCAACCGTAGGGTCACCCCAACATGACCCAACCGTAGGGTCACCCCAACATGACCCAACTGTAGGGTCACTACAGAATGACACAGGGATAGAATAACCACAGTGCTCAATAGTGTTCCTTACCACGTCTACGTTGTGATATCCTTTACAGCAGTAATCCCAGTGTACCCCAGGCAGTTAGGTCAGATAACCTCAGAGGCTCCTGACTTGTGGGATTTTGCTCTAACCTATGTTTTATTGCGTTTGATTGAGCTGTCGAATAAACGGAGGAGTGAATGTGTCAAAGTGAAAACCTTTATATCCTGCTTCTTTTCGCATATATATATATATATACTACCGTTCAAAAGTTTGGGTTCACTTAGAAATGTTGTTGTTTTTGAAAGAAAAGCTAATTTTTTGGTCCATTAAAATAACATAAAATCGATCAGAAATCCTGAAAGCATTTCACTGTAAGGTCTACACGTGTTGTAATCAGCGCATGTGACTAATACAATTTGATTTGATCTGATCTATGGATTCCACATTACTGGGAATACAAATATGAATCTGTTGGTCACAGATACCGTAAAAAGTAGGGGTGTGGATCAGAAAACCAGTCAGTATCTGGTGTGACCACCACTTGCCTCACGCAGCGTGACACATCTCCTTCGCATAGAGTTGATCAGGCTGTTGATTGTGGCCAGTGGAATGTTGTCCCACTCTTCAATGCCTGTGAGAAGTTGCTGAATATTGGCGGGGACTGGAACACGCTGTTATACGCGTCGATCCAGAGCATCCCAAACATGCTCAATGGGTGACATGTCTGGTGAGTATGCAGGCCATGGAAGAACTGGGACATTTTTAGCTTCCAATAATTGTGTACAGACCCTTTTGACAACATGCTGAAACATGAGGCGATGGCAGCAGATGAATGGCATGACAATATGCCTCAGGATCTCATCAACGTATCTCAATGCATTCAAATTGTGTTCGTTGTCCGTAGCTTATGCCTGCCCATACCATAACCACACCGCTACCATGGGGCACTCTGTTCACAACGTTGACATCAGCAAACCGTCGCCCACACGACGCCATCTGCCCGGGCATGGAGAACACACTTCAGTGTGCCAGTGGCCCTCGACGGTGAGCATTTGCCCACTGACGTAGGTTACGACGCCAAACTGCAGTCAAGTCAAGTCCCTAGTGAGGACGACGAGCACTCAGATGAGCTTCCCTGAGGTTTCTGACAGTTTGTGCAGAAATTCTTCGGTTGTGCAAACCCACAGTTTCATCAGCTGTCCAGGTGGCTGGTCTCAGACGATACCGCAGGTGAAAAAGACAGATGTGGAGGTCCTGGGTTGGAGTGGTTACACGTAGTCTGCTGTTGTGAGGCCGTTTGGACGTACTGCCAAATTCTCTAAAACGATGTTGGAGGTGGCTTATGTTAGAGAAATTAACATTCAATTCTCTGGTAACAGGTCTGGTGGACATTCCTGCAGTGAGTATGTCAATTGCACGCTCCCTTGTGTGACAAAACTGCACATTTTACAGTGGCCTTTTATTGTCTCAGCACAAGGTGCACCTGTGTAATGACCATGCTGTTTAATCAGCTTCTTGATATGCCTCACCTGTCAGGTGGATGGATTATCTTGACAAAGGGGAAATGCTCACTTACAGGGATGCAAACAAATTTGTGCACAAAATCTTAGAGAAATAAGCTTTTTGTGCAAATGGAACATTTATTTTCTTTCAGCTCATGAAACATGGGACCAACACTTTACATTTAACTAGGCAAGTCAGTTAACAACACATTCTTATTTACAATGACGGCCTAGGAACAGTGAGTTAACTGCAGAACGACAGATTTTTACCTTGTCACCTCAGGGATTCGATCTAGAAACCTTTTGGTTACTGGCCCAACGCTCTAACCACTCAGCTACCTGCCATGTTCAGTATACAGCCAATTCAATGGTGTCTTAAAAGACTGGCGCCATGTCTTGCTATTTATGGTTTTTGGGCCTAAGACTCAGTATGTTTTCAGCCCCCAACAAAGACGGCAGAGGTTTGTCACCCCTGGATTAGGCCTGAGTCAGTGTACCGTTCCAGCTCAGCTCAAGTGACCCCCACAGCCCTCTCCTGTGTTGGCTGGAAACCCAGTTTCCATGAGAAAAGTGTCTGGTTCACCCACAGTTGTGAGCCAGCTCCTCCACATCCAGTGACTGTGGCTCAGTGTACATTCATGTATTTCAATGTTCAACTGTTGATGTGACACCTGCAAGCCCTCTGTTTTACGAGGAGGAGGAGACGAAGCCTGTTCCAAAGAGTTTGTGCTCCTGTTCCATAGAGGAGTGAAAAACTGCTGCGTGCTCTGGGTGTCTTCTCCTTCCTCCCTAAACCCTCCTGTCTGCCCATCCGCCTTCCTGCTCTAATTTTAGCTGTGGAGCTGTGAGCGGCACAGAGATGATGGCCATCTTTATTTTCTAACAGGCATCTGCGGATGCCAAAAAGGTGTTCTAAAACTGGGTGCTGAAAGGACTCTAATTTTACCACCACTGACCCTCTCGCTTTGTGAGGGATGGGTGCACATTTTGCCATACCCCCATAATCATCTGCCCAAATCATCAATACTGAGCTTCCCTTCTCAATAACCAATACGGACTGACCTCTTTCCCTGTAATCAATAACTACTCAATAAGGCTGGATTACCACCCCTTCATCTATAATATTCAATTTCTATCTGACTGAGTGCCACTCCCTATAAACCCACTGTTACTAGTCAGAAACTCACTCTATGATCTGCCATTTATCTACTGTATTGCTTAAAATGGAGATGCAAAAAAAGAATAATTCACACACGCACCAAGCGAAGCAGCCGTAAAACAGACAGGCAGGACAGCAATGCCGGAGAGACTTGACATACAGCAGCATATGTGCATTGTGATCTGATCTACAGATTGCACAAAGAGAGAAAATCTTTAGCTAGTGCAGTAGAAGTGTGTGTACTGACCTGCGGCTCCCATGGCTGAACAGGGACAGAGGCAGCTGCTTTATCCACAGACAAAAGAAGAGCATGAAGGGGGAGTGGCCACAAGCACACCGGCTAGTCATTGGTCTGGGGGAGGGTTAAGGGGATCGGTTGCCAGAGACCTGAGCTCCGATCCAGCACACACTCGTACACACACCCTCTCAGTGAGCTCTTTATTAAAGACTGCCAAGCAAGGGCAAAATGAAAGTGACTATCTTATTCAAAATGGTGGATGGATCTCCCTCCACCAGACAGGAAGATGGAATTCTTTCCGATCATTTATTCTCTTATCTATAGCCCGCAGCATGTGACTTCATTGGCAGTATACCATCTACTGAGTGGGTTTCTCAGCAGATCTGCAACGTCTGTGAGGGTGTTATATGACCTTACAGTGAGGATGAAAGATGCAGGCTGAAATGTACTGCTCTATTAAAATGCTTCAGCTCTGTGAGGATCTGGTGAGCACCTGCCTGATGCAATTACCATAGCTACGGTGCTGCATTTTCTCCCCCTCCACTCACAGATAGAGGAAGGAGGAGGAAGGAGAGAGAGTGAGAGGAAGGAGAGTGAGAGAGAGATAGATGGCGGGAGAGAGCGAAAGCACTCCCTGGGAAACTGAGACAGATTCACTTGCTCTGAATATGTGGAATGAGGGACACATAACGTGTCTACACCGACACACACCCAGCCTTTATTGTTCAACACAAAAGGACAAAGGGATGGTTTAACATAGAGGCAGGAAGCCGTCAAAACAACAGACACATATGTCATGGACATGGTTTCTAAAAGCTGCTGATAGAATCTGACACGGTTTAAATACCATAATAAAGGCTTAATGGAATTTGATGGCTGAGTTTGGGTTGTCATCTAAAATGCCAATTGTTGAATCATATTACAAATCATGCAACTGTCTGGAACTAGCCTACATTTTCTTTTACTGACAAAATACTGCCACCCGAAAAAAAAAAAACGTGTTTTAAAAAACGTGTTTTGCTTATTCTTATCAAGGAAGACTATTGGTGAACAATACCGTTTTCAAACTAAATGGTAATTTTGCATTAAGTAAAAAATGTTTATCTGGTTAAAAGTATTTTTGTGGTAGTTGAACCAATTGATTGGTCGAAACTATTTCTGTTCTGATTTCATATCTGGGTCGCAGAGAAGTAGATTTCATAATATCTTAGAAGATATTTCTGTTCTGATTTGAATAGCAGAGAAGTAGACTAATATTTAATACACTAAGTTGTTAGGAAAGTGGTCAAAGTAGTGGATGTGTCAAAAGTTACATTAATTACTAATTGTGTCATTCTTAGAATGTGCTCCCCCTGTGCTGTAGTTAACAAATTCAAAGTTTCAAGGCAGTCAGTGGGAAGTTAGCCTACTACAGTTGGGTGATATTACATAGCATCGTCTACTGACGATGATTGACTGCCATAGTCGATGGTGATGACACAGTGATGTGACAGATGATGGTTTAGCCTTTTAACTTTACTGGCGCTGCGCAGTGAAGAACGGCGTCTCGCGGCACACAGCAGGGGAGCACGCAAGTGACATTCCCGAGTAATTTGCCTATTCCTATTTTCTAAAGCCTATTTAAATAAATACTTTTTGTTATATACAGAGCGCAAGAGAGAAATGTAGACCAGACAGAGAGAAGAATTCCACCAAAGCAGCGCAAAAGGTCCAGTCAGAAAATATTGTTTCTCTCTCTCTCTCTCTCTGTCGGACATTCATTGACTTTCTTGTGTCTAGCTGTAAAAAAAAATTGGTTGCCTATATTCCCCTCTCTTTCCATTCGATAGGCTATGAATATGACTTTGGGCTATAGGCTACACTTTCATCATTTTATGCATGGCTTTCTCCCGATCAAACAATGAATGTAACAGAGTTCAATCTCAAAGAGTTATTTGAATAGCCTAAAAATGTAAAAGGTAGCCAGGGTAATAATGAGAGAAAACAAACAACATCAATAGCCTATAGAAAACATCTAATGACCAGTTTAATAAAGTTTAAGCTTATTAAGAAAGAGATGATCCATGCGGACCGGGAAAATCCCTCCACGCGAAGTTGAAAACCAAATGGCCAATAACCTATCCTCCTACTAGGTCTATCATAAAAGCTTTAAAACAAGTTAAAGTTATTTCGCTTATTCCCCAAATGTTCGAGCCTAAGAAGGTGTTGTCCTAAAGTCGCCACTTTCAAAAATAACAAGAATGAAAGTCTATAGCTTAGGCTATTCTTAAATCACAGCTTTATAAGCGATAGTTTGTGCTCTAATACTATTATTGTCAGGTATGCGTAAATGGTTGTAAAGGAGTCAGGTGCAGGAGAGCAGATGTAGCCAACGGAGCCTTTTATTTTGGCGAAACAAAAACACACGGCAAAGTGAACACGAAATAACAATAGATGTTAACGTAACCCAGCGCAACAGACTAACGTGCGCAATACATGAAACAGAATAAACAATACCACACAAAGACATGAGGGAAACAGAGGGTTAAATACACAACAAATAATGAGGGAAATGAGAACCAGGTGTGTGGGAAAACAAGACAAGACAAATGGAAAATTAAAAATGGATCGGCGATGGCTAGAAGACCGGCGACGTCGACCGGCGAGCACCGCCCGAACAAGGAGGTAAAAATTATTTATTTCTTTATTATTTTACAATTATTTTATGAGGCAAATAAATCCATTATTATTCAGTTTTGAACGTGGTAGACTGCCTCTATCCAGCCCATGATGTTAACCTAACTCACTACGATAACATGCTGACCACACTGCTCGTGTTATTCACTGCTCGCATTACTCATGTTATTCAATCATTGCGTGTGCGTAGCCAGGCGCTAAAATTGAACTTGGTTCTATTTGTGACGCTTAACTTGCTGCAAGTCCTGCCTTTCCTATCTCCTCATTGTTTTTTAGGAGCATATCCCACGTGGGTGATTGAAAGATGAACTGAGGTCGACACTCCAATCCAGTCAGTAGTGGTAATGCACCTTCAAGTTGGTTACCAACCTCCATATAAAGTGCAAAGAAGAAGAAGAAGAAGAAGAAGCCTGAAGTAGGAGAGATCACTAGAAACGAACTTGGTTTACCATTTTATCTGTGGATTAATTGTCAGAGTAGAAGACCTTTGTCTTGTTTTGCACACTTTGTACAAAATAATAAAATGCAGTACAGGATATTTCTTAACGTAGCTCTTTATTAGCTAGCTATAACTGGCATGTTCACGTATCGCCAACCAGGATCAAACTGACCATGGCCTAACCATTTGGGTGGTCTTAACCAATCATAGCACAGTATGATATGGCGGTAAAATGCATCCAATTATAATTCAGTATGTTTACACATATGAATATTACATCCCCCTTCTTTTAAAACAAAAGAAAAATGTTTACATATTCTAAGCGTTTCTTTTGAAAACATGCTCTGCAGTTTGAACTCAAGGTAAGTAACCATATATATTGCATACTACACCAACTGAATCAACATAGACTCTGAAACAATGATCCAACATACTGTTACTTTTCGAACAAGGGATTCTCAGCAACTCAGCTTTCACAGTAGAAATACATCTTAACATTTCAAACAAATACCAAAAACCAAAGCATTTCAAGTGAACTTTCAATAACAAGTTTACAGTCGAACTCTTTTAGGGCAGCGATCCGCCTACACCCTTTGACATTTCACAGGTCTAGGACAACTCTGGGCTTGACCTCTCTTCCTGACCTTGTGCGATATGATGCTGAGCATGCTTCTGTGTCAGTCAACAGTTCTTGTGGTGTTGCAGGTAAGTATGGTGTATGTTGTGCTGTGTGTTTAGTCCATCACGTTCTCTTTCAGGGGAACATTCATCTCATCAGTGTGTTGTTCTTTTGTGTTCAGTAGGTGACGACGATTGCGGCGGTACACCGCTCCTTCTGCGGTGCGGACGTGATATGAATGTTCAGTGTCAGCTGGCTGGATGACGACTGCTGGCTTCCAGAGGCCATGCTCTTGGATTCTAACTGACTCTCCGTCGATCAGTGGTGGCAGTGGTCTAGCTGACCTGTCGTAGTATCGCTTTTGTTGTTGTTGTCTCTGTGCACGTTTTCCATGCATTTCCTTGTAGCTGACGACCTCAGGTTGCAGCTGCTGGTTGGTGCTGGGTTGGTGAAGTCTGCGGCTCATCAACAGCTGGGCTGGTGATTTGAAGTTGTCAACTGGAGTGTTGCGGTATTCAAGGAGACTGAGGTAGGGGTCTCTCTTGTTTCCTTTTGCTTTATCCATGAGTGATTTAGCAATCTGCACAGATTTTTCAGCAAGGCCATTACTTTGAGGGTAATGTGGGCTTGTGGTGACATGTGTGAACTCCCATACTTTTGTGAAGGATTCAAACTCATTTGATTTGTAACAGGGCCCATTGTCAGATATTAAAGTCTCTACAATGCCATGCCTGGCAAAGGCTGCTTTCAGCTTGTGTAACACAGCTGCAGATGTGGTGCTGTGAAGCTTGTCGTGTTCAAAGTATCTGCTGTAGTAGTCCACTGTTACGATGTAGTCCTCGTTGTTCCAGTTAAACAGATCGGTTGCCACGACCTGCCAGGGTCGGTCTGGGATACAGTGAGGTAACATTGGCTCTTTGGTGTTTGAGGGGCGTCGTTCAAGACATATGGCGCATTTACCAACAATGTCCTCTATTTGTTTGCACATTCCGGGCCAAAACAAAATGTCCCGTGCTCTCTGTTTGTACTTTTCCATGCCCATGTGTCCAGCATGGATCTTTGTCAAAATCTCTTCTCTGACACTGGTAGGAATAATGATTTTCTCTCCTTTGAAAATTATTCCGTTGATCTGTGATAGTTCATCACGATGGTTCCAGAATTCTGAGACGCTCTGAGGGCATTTTCTCCTCTCCTCAGGCCATCCATCCTGTATGACTTTCCTCAGCTGTGCGAGTTGCGAGTCCTTTTCTGTTTCTGCTTGGATCTCCTTCAGTTTTGTGTCACTAACTGGTAAGTTGCTGTACACAGTGTGCACTTGCATGTCCATGCCTTCACTGAGGCTGCTGTCATTATAGGTAAGAAACTTCCTGGAGAGTGTGTCTGCGACAAGGATGTCTTTGCCTGGACGGTGAGTGATTGTGAAGTCGTATTTTTGTAGTTGAAGGATCATTCTCTGTAGCCTTGGCGGGGCTGCGGCTAGTGGTTTCCTCATAATTGACTCAAGGGGCTTGTGGTCGGATTCCACAATGACTTGTCGTCCATATATGTACCGATGGAAACGTTTCCATCCGAACAGAATGGCGTAGAGCTCCTTTTCGATTTGAGCATAGTTGATTTCACAGTCTGTGAGATATTTGGAAGCGTAGCCGATGGGCTTTCCTTCTTGCAGTAGCACTGCACCTAGTCCATACTTCGACGCGTCCACTTGGAGTCTGAGCTCTTTGTCGGGGTCGTAGTAGGCAAGGATTGGTCCTGGTTCTCTCGTGATCAAGTCTTTCACATTCTGGAAAGCAATGTCGTGTTGCTTGTCCCAGAGAAACTCACTGGACTGCTTTAGCAGTTGACGCAGGGGTGCATTAGCATTGGAGAGGCTGGGTGCGAACTTGGCTAAGTAGTTGACCATGCCAAGCACTGTTTCCAGCTCTGCACGGTTCTTTGGTGGCTCCATTTCTTTTATGGCTAAGATCTTCTGTGGATCTGGCTTGATTCCAGTCGCTGTAAGAAGATGTCCGAAGTAGCTGACCTCTGTAGCGCCGACTGTGCTCTTCTCGGGGTTGAGCCAGACTCCTCTCTCGCGGGACCTTTGCAGCATCGCGCGGAGGTTTCGGTCGTGCTCCTCTTTGGTTCGACCATAGACAAGGATGTCGTCCATAATTGCCACAACTCCGTCGAGGCCTTCGTACACTTCGTCGATCTTTCGCTGAAACTTGTCTTGGGCTGAGATAATCCCAAAAGGCAGGCGACGGAACCTGTAGCGTCCAAACGGTGTGTTGAATGTTTTGAGCTTAGATGACTCTTCTGTGAGCTTCATAGCCCAGTAGCCTGATCTAGCGTCCATGACACTGAAGTAGTGTACTCCCGCTAGCTTGTGTGTGATACCATCTAGTGTCGGTATAGGATAATGGGGGCGTTTGATAGCCTTGTTCAAGTCTCTTGGGTCGAGACATACTCGGAGCTTGCCTGTGCGTGGTTTCTCCACCACCACTAACGCATTTACCCAGTCAGTCGGTTCTGTAACCTTGGTGACTATGTCAGATTGCTCCATGCTCTCCAACTCTTTCTTCAGACGGGCACGGAGAGCAAGGGGAATCTTTCTCGGTGGGTAGACCACAGGGGTTGCGTCTGGGTCAAGGTGAATGGTACATTCTCCTGGGAATAATCCTATTCCTGTAAAAACATCAGCAAACTCCTCCAGTACATTGTCTGTCTCTACTGGTGCTGTCACTGATAAAACTAGCTTGATGAGGTCCATGTCTAAACATGCTTTAAGATCTAGCACTGCAGGTGCTCTAGTGTCAACAACATAAAAGTCCAACATCATGTCACTTTCCTTGTATTTGCATTTGAAAGTGCATGTGCCTTTTACTGGGAGCTGTTCACCACCATAACCAGTCAGTCTGCACGTGGTGGGCTGTAGCTCGCATTCAGATGCCAAGCTGTGGTACTTATTCAGAGGAATAATGTTTACTTGTGCACCAGTGTCTAGTTTGAACTTTAGTTCTGTGCCTTGAGTTCCTATCTCAATGTCAGCAAAGGCTTGCTCTGTCTCTGATATTTGACTTGTCTGTGTCACTGAATCAATAAAAAGTTCATCAGCGTTTGACTCTTTGATTGACATTTCATCTTCACTCACTGTGTGTAGTTTTTCCACGGTAAGCTCTGCACACTTTTGCAAAGTGATTCCATTTTCCACATTTAGTACACTGTTTGCCTTTAGCTGGGCAATTTCTTTGTTCGCCATGCACTTCGTATCCACAATATCCACATGTTTTGGGGCGTGTTGAGTCTGTGTCGCTCTGTTTTGGAGTTATGTCTCTCTCTGTTCTAAAACGTGCTCTCTGTGCACCGGAGGTGTGCTTTGATGTCTGCCTGACTGCGTGTTCACGTGATGCGCTCGTGCTGCCGCGCTAAATGGTTTTCATCTGAGCCTGTGCTAGCTCGTGAGATCTGGCTATGTCGATAGCTTTGTCCAGCGTTACCTCAGACCCAACATTCAAAAGTTTCTCTCTCACTCGCGGTGAGTGTATTCCAAATACAATACGGTCCCTGACCATCTCATCCTTGTTTGCATAATCACAGTCTTTCACAAGCAGACGCAGCTCTGTCACAAACTGTTCAAATGACTCGCTAGCTCCCTGTACTTTCTCATGGAATTTGTACCTAGCGAAAATCGTATTGGTCTTCGGCACAACATATTCTTAAAAACGATCGTAGTATGTTTTCAGTACCTTTGATTCAGCCTCGGTAAGTGTCCATGTGTTGTAAATATCTCTCCCTTTTTCACCGATCCAGAGGAGCAAGTAGCTGCATTTTCCCTCTTCTCCTCTGTCCTTCAGAGGACCCGTGAACATTAGCTCCACATGCTGTTTGAACTTACACCATGCATCGGGTAAGTTTGTAGACTCCCAGTCCATTCGAGGTGAAGGAACTCCAGAAAAATCCATCTTTTAAGACCTTTTACTCTGACACCATGTCTTGTTTTGCTCACTTTGTACAAAATAATAAAATGCAGTACTACAGGATATTTCTTAACGTAGCTCTTTATTAGCCAGCTATAACTGGCATGTTCACGTATCGCCAACCAGGATCAAACTGACCATGACCTAACCATTTGGGTGGTCTTAACCAATCATAGCACAGTATGATATGGCGGTAAAATGCATCCAATTATAATTCAGTATGTTTACACATATGAATATTACAACCTTGACCTCCATTTCAGGTAAAATAACAACTCAATGTTTATATCCCAGGACAAATTAGCTAGCAACAGCAAGCTAGCTAGCTAAATTTCCATAAATGTTTGCTTATCGACCTGTTCCCAAATTAATATAATTGGTTCAGAGTTCGTTTTGATATGTCAACTATCTGGTGTCGGGACGTTCCTTATCAGACTGTCACCGCTCCGTCATGTGTGCGACACACACACCTGTTCCATGCTGAACTCCACCAGAAAGGAATATTATAAAAGATTTGCACTTAGCCTCGGCCCAGGTTTCAACAACATTATCTGTCATTATGATTCGTACAGTTGTAACATTCGATTTCGTCCTATAGCCCAACGGTTTAGTCAAGTATTATTTATTTTTTATTGGTTGGCCAATAGGGGTCAATACCATCGTATGTGATATACACGGAACAAAAATATAAACACAACATGCAACAATTTCAAAAAGTTTTACTGAGTTACAGTTAATAAATAAATAAATTCATTAGGCCCTAATTTATGGATTTCACATGCCTGGGATTACAGATATGCATCTGTTGGTCACAGAAACCTTAAAAAAGGTAGGGGCGTGGATCAGAAAACCAGTGACTATCATTTGCCTCATGCAGCACGACACATCTCATTTGCATAGAGTTGATCAGGCTGTTGATTGTGGCATGTTGTCCCACTCCTCTTCAATGGCTGTGCGAAATTGATGGATACTGGTGGGAACTGGAAAACGCTGTTGTACATGTCGATCCAGAGTATCCCAAATATGCTCAATGGGTGACATGTCTTGTGAGTATGCAGGCCATTGAAGAACTGGGACATTTTCAGCTTCCAGGAATTGTGTAGAGATCCTTGCAACATGGGGCCGTGCATTATCATGCTGAAACACGAGGTGACTGTGGCGGATGAATGGCACGACAATGGGCCTCATGATCTTGTCACGGTATCGCTGTGCATTCAAATTGCCATTGATAAAACACAGTTGTGTTCGTTGTTCGTAGTTTATGCCTGCCCATACCATAACCCCATCGCCACCATGGGGCACTCTGTTCACAACGTTGACATCAGCAAACCGCTCACCCACATCACGCCATACACGCTGTCTGCCATCTGCCCGGTACAGTTGAAACCGGGATTAATCCGTGAAGAGCAAACTTCTCCAGCATGCCAGTGGCCATCGAAGGTGAGCATTTGCCTAGTGAAGTCGGTTACAACGCCGAACTGCAGTCAGGCCAAGACCCTGGTGAGAACAACGAGCATACAGATGAGCTTCCCTGAGATGGTTTCTTACAGTTTGTGCAGAAATTCTTCAGTTGTGTAAACCCACAGTTTCATCAGCTGTCCGGGTGGCTGGTCTCAGATGATCTTACAGGTGAAGAAGCCATATGTGGATGTCCTGGGCTGGCGTGGTCTGTGATTGTACGACCAAATTCTATAAAACGACGTTGTATGTGATATACATGATGGCTTATGGTAGAGAAATTAACATTAAATTCTCTGGCAACAGCTCTGGTAGACATTCCTGCAGTCAGTATGCCAATTGCACGTTCCCTCAAAACTTGAAACATCTGTAGCATTGTGTTACGTGACAAAACTGCACACTTTAGAGTGGCCTTTTAGGTGCATCTGTGTAATGATCATGCTGTTTAATCAGCTTCTTGATATGCCACACCTGTCAGGTGGATGGATTATCTGGGCAAAGGAGAAATGCTCACTAACAAGGAGGTAAACAAATTAGTGGTACAACATTTTAGAGAAATAAGCTTTTTGTGCATATGGAACATTTCTGGGATCTTTTATTTCAGCTCATTAAACATGAGACCAACACATGATGCATTTATATTTTTGTTTAGTGTACAGTACCAGTCAAAAGTTTGGACACACCTACTAATTCCAGGGTTTTTCTTTATTTTTTACTATTTTCTACATTGTAGAATAGTAGTGAAGACATCAAAACTATGAAATAACACATATGGAATCATGTAGTAACCAAAAAAGGGTTAAACAAATCAAAATATTTTAGATTCTTCAAAGTAGCTACCATTTGCCTTGATGACAGCTTTGCACACTCTTTGCAATTCTCTCAACCAGCTTCATGAGGTAGTCACCTGGAATTCTCTACCAACAGTCTTAAAGGAGTTCCCACATATGCTGAGCACTTGTTAGCTGCTTTTCCAACTCATCCCAAACCATCTTAATTGGGTTGATGTCGGGTGATTGTGGAGGCCAGGTCATCGGATGCAGCACTCTCCTTCTTGGTCAAATAGCCCTTACACAGCCTGCACAACATTTTAGAGAAATAAGCTTTTTGTGCGTATGGAACATCTCTGGGATATTTTATTTCAGCTCATGAAACATGGGACCAACACATAATGCATTTATATTTTTGTTCAGTATATATCGTGATGATGAATTATGGGTACATAATCACTATAGGACAAAGGTTGACGTCACCGAACCCTATAGCTTACTGTTGACGCGGTTACTAAAACAGCTCCACCGTTTGATTGGTAAAATATATTTCTGTTCTGATTTCAGATTTGAATAGCAGACAAGCAGAGGAAGATTTCATATCTAACTTTTTGCCTAAGTTGTTAGGAAAGTGGTCAAAGTAGCTGATTTGTGTCAAAAATTGCATTGTTTACAGTGAATGAAATGTTGGAAGTCATGTGACTGTCTAACAATGGGGAATGCTTTAGAATGTTGAAAAAAGTTCAATTTAAGTGAAGATAGGGGGAAAAAATTACAAAAAGCTTAATAGGTTAAAAAGTATAAAATATATCAAAAGTATTTAAGCACACTATTCCAGACCGGTCTGTACATTTTAAAGTTTGAATGACGTTTCTATCTTAAACGGTGTAGGAGGGATGGAGTGCTCATAATAACTAGCCAATAAGTCAGAAGTATGGCAGAGATTTAGAATGAGACGTTTGCAAGTCCCATTAATAATTTGTTCAGCATCTAATTCCCTTTTATTAGGCTTAGCGCTAGATAGCAGGCTTTGCTTTCACATTGGTACTGCACAGTAAACAATTGGTATAGGCCTATAGCCTATTTCACAGAGTGAGTCATGGGTGAGGTTCTGTCAAGCTCTCTGGTTTGTAGAGATTACTGTCCTACCCAGCCAGCATGAACACATGATGTTGAACCAAAACGTACAGTAGGTACCGTGGCACACAGCCAAACCCTGATCTGTCACGTTCCTGACCTGTTTTTCCTTTTTCTTGTATTTATTTAGTTGGTCAGGGCGTGAGTTGGGGTGGGTTGTCTATGTGTTATTTCCTATGTTGGGATGTTTGTGTTCGGCCTGGTATGATTCTCAATCAGAGACAGCTGTCAATCGTTGTCCCTGATTGAGAATCATACTTAGGCAGCCTGTGATTCACGTGTGTTTTGTGGGTGTTTGTATCTCGTGTCTGTATTCGTGCCACACGGGACTGTTTGTCGGTTCGTTTCTCTTTTGTCATTTTGTTTCGTTAGTGTTCCGGTTATTTTTGTTAATAAATAATCATGGACACAAACCACTCCGCATATTGGTCTGATCCTTCTCGCCTCTCCTCCTCGTCCGAGGAGGAGGATTACGACGACCGTTACATGATCACTGATACAGGCCTGGATGATTTCTGCTTCTGATACTCAACACGCTGATGCAATATTCCTCACTCTTCAGATTTGTAGTCAGATTATGTTCTACATTTTTAGGTAGAGGCAGAGTGAACCAGTTTGAGCCTGACCCGGTTAGACCACTAAAGTCCTCGACACTGGCTCAAACCATGCCCCAAAGCCAGCATGATCAAACATGTATCCAAACCTGTGTCTTTGCTTCAACAGCTTATTCAAACTAAAGAACATCCAACTGGTCAATTTGATCATTTATCTGTGTGTGTTTTGTGTGTGTGTGTTAAGGTGAAACTCTATGTTGGACCAAGGTGTATCATTGTCAATGCTAATATGGCTAAGATTCGCTAGCTAACCAACAACTGTAACAATGTATTTGAGAAATGATGTATGTTATCAACAAGCTAAGCCAAACTAGTCTGTTTTGCACCATAGTTGCGCACGTGTCGCTTTTGTTGCTAAACAACCAACCCGTCTATAGTGAAAGCTCAGAGAATACAAGCTATTATGCTCACAACTCTCAGTGACTGAATGAAAGGAACTGGTTATTGTTCAATGAAAATAAAGTATCCACATAGGCCCGTGTGGCTCCTTCTCTGTATATTTTATATTAGTCTTGCATTTTAATTTGGAGATTCTATTCTATTCTCCATTTTAAATCTTAAAATCACTCAGTTTCATTCACAGGTAAGGAAAAGGCAGACCAATCAACCCCATCTCTCTCCTACAATAAGCATGGCTGCAATAGAAAATGACAGCCAGTTGGAAAGGCAAGGAGGAGGAAGGGACACCATTTTCTCTCCTCGTCAGGCAATACTAATGCACACCATGATGGAGAAAAAGGCAGACGGAGGCTGTGCCTTTCTTTCCCAGTCGCTGCAAGGTGCCCTGGCAGCCGATGGATGAGACTGATGTAATTAGGATAGGTGTGGCCTGGTTGCCATGGAGACAGTCCGTCAGTGCCATCCGGATACTCCGACAGCCTCGCACACAAAAATAGCTCAAAGTCTCCGGCATGAAAACAGCTCCCCCACAGAGCGTCACACTGGGAGGGCGATAACAATGACACACCTTGGTCCAACAGAGTTTCACCTTAACACACACACACACAAAACACACACAGACACTGAACACAGAAACACAACAGACGTCTCACAGCATGTATGTATACATTCATCATCATAATCAGCGACGTCTCACACCCACCCACCCTCTTTTTCCCCTTTGTCTCACACGGCAGACAGAGAGCGTGATCAGGGCGTGTCTGCTGTGAGACAGAGAGGGGGGGGGGGGGTAAACAGCTAAGCCTGATCACCCAGGCCCCGACTAACACACACCTTGGATACCACCACAACCATACATGCAACATCCCCCTTTCACACACACACAACTAGAGCTTTGCACTCGCAGCATAAATAGGCTACATGTGCACCACATATATACACACAAATCAGATCACCACTCACAGCCTAGATACACACACTCCTAACACACAGACACAGAGACAGATAATCCATTCCTTACTTAGATTTACGTGTATTTTGGGTATATGTTGTGAAACTGTTAGATATTACTTGTTAGATATTGCTGCACTGTCGGAGCTAGAAGCACAAGCATTTCGCTACACTTGCAATAACATCTGCTAACCGTGTGTATGTGACCAATAAAATGTGATTTGATTTACACAATAAACACAGCAAACACATCAGTACCCTGGCCTTTCCAGCTGCTCCAGGAGCACTCCTTCTTGGTACCGTCTGCAGTGGCCTGCATGCTGATGATCAATCTCCCTGATTTTCCTTTCTCTTAGTCTTCTCCGTTTTCTTCTAGCTCTTCCTCTTCTTGTGCCACTGATTCACTCACTCATCTCACAAAGGCACGAATAGTTGGAATGATGAGATGCGGAGACGAGAGGGAGGGAGGGAGTCAAGGTTTCCAAGGTACTGCTGGCTCGCGGAAAAAACAGAATGATGCTGTGGAGCAGTGTTAGCGAGAACAGGAGGAGGAGAGGGGGTGTGTGTGTGTGTGTGTGGGGGGGGGGTGATCGAATTGTAAACGCCACACCACAGTCGCTACTGCGCAGCAAATCATCCATACAATGATTTACTGCGGGGGGGGGGGGGGGGGGGGGGGAGGCATCCCTTCACAATAAAAGTCCTCATGCTTATCCTGATTCTCAGAGCAGACTAGGTGGTGGGCTGGGGGATTGGTAGTGAAAGAGTTAACCAACATGCCCTTTGATAAAGCTCAGTCGGAAGCAGGCAGGTGCACTGTCATATTTCCTAGCCCACCCCTCATGCTTCCATTTTTGTGGCTAGTTTCATAATGATCAATATTGTATAGAAGATCATTTACGGATAAGGTGCCAGATTGAAATGACAATTGAAACAAATCTGACGTCATCCTTCACAGCATTGAGACTGTGGGTAAAAGGTTTTGTGTTAAGACTGAGGACTCTATAGGCTACTGCTGGGGAAGGGACCTAGCGTAGCTAAGGAATAATCTAGCAAATAGTCAACTCCTCTGCCCTTTGTTTCTACGCTTTGTACAAAAGAATGTTTAAGCTTGCGGTCAATATGACACAAATACCGTAGTTATTTTCAATATGTCTCACTAATTATTGAGCAGCTTAAGTGCTTGTCTTTTTAATAATGAATAAATATACACACTGCAGCCTACAGTAATAGCCCTCAAAGGTTTACTGCTTTAAGGCTGTGGTTCAGTTTGTGCTTTAGGTCCCACCAGGATGCATTAGCAATGCAAATGACCTGACAAAGCTCTAGGGTGTTTCCATGACAGCGAAGGCTGAAAATATTTAGGATATCTCAGATTGTTCTGGCAATTCTCACAAATAAACTTCATTAGGAGGAAGGATGTTTGACATGCTTTTTACATTTGTGTCACAAACCATTTTTGAGTGGCAATTTTAGGTCCTTTTTAGACCTATACATGCCTCCTGTAAGGCCCTATGATCTGTGAACCGTACATGATACAGACAACATCTTGATGTCATTATACTCCTTATAGTGTGATCTAAAATATGGAGTATGTCTTGATTCTGAAATATAATTTTTCACATTCATTTATTCAACAATAAAAATATGAATATGAATATCTGAAAAGTACCCTTTCTGATTTTGTTAATTTTAAGACATTGTTTGGAACGATATACTCTACAAGTACATCACATTTCCAGAGTGGGCTCTCTGCTACATTGTACATTGTATGAGCACCACCAACACAGTGAATGGGAAATGGAATTCAAAGGGTGATTTGCTGAATGAGTAATCGTAGAGGAGGGCTGTGACTTCATGAAAACTTAGATCACAGAGGCCTATAATAACTCATAAAATCAATCATAACATCTCTTATGCATCCCACATCTCAATACCACGTAAACAACATATTTGGTCTTGCCCACATTAAGTACACTTTTTAAACCAACCAGGGATTTTTGTAAGGCAACAAAGTCAGATTGCAGCTCTAACAACACCTGGTCTACAGTTGGGGCAATGGCAATTAATTACCTATAATGTCAATTTCTATGTATAAAACGGGTCATATCATTAAAATGACCAGAGAGCCCACTCTGGAAATTTGACGTGTTTGAAGAGTATATTGCTACAAACAACATAATATTTTTTGAATGTGAAACTGAAATTTGAGACAAAACTATAAGGAGTATAAGTACACCAAGATGTTGTATCATGTATGGTTCATGTACAGGTCTAAAAAGGGCCCAAAATTGACACTTTCATCATGATTAAAAAATAAATAAATTGTGATACAAATGTACAAACCATGTCAAACATTCTTCCTCCCAATTCTACTATGTGAGAATTGCCAGAACAATCTGAGATACCAAAAATATTTTCGGGCTAAGATGGCATGGAATTGCCACAGTGATGCATGTAGGCTGTAAGGAGCTGAGTGCAACACAGACAGTACCACGTCTAAACAGTGTCTGTGTGCTTGGATAGAGAATAACTATATCATCAGGATTTTGAATGTTAACATTGACCCCTCTATTTCAGTGACATTGGTACAGTCTGTGCACAGACAGCCTTGTCGACATCCCCTTCACACTTTCTGCTAGCTGCAGCCTTGAGAAAGCTCTCTACCACGGCAACAGCCAATGGGCACAAAATATATGAGTCTGTGCTGTGCGCCCCCCTTGGACGGTGTTGCCATGGCAACTTCTGCGGAGCTGCACAGGCCGTGGTACATAATGTCTGCTCTGCTTGTCTTCACTCTCCAGTTTACACACGGACCTCTGTTATAGTCTATGGTGCCCTGCACCACCTAGTGGTGGAGGAATATCAACTTCATCAAATTGGTTGACCTGCTTTTAGAGATTCGAGAACCTTCTTCTGTGGTTGTCTGTTTGTAAACACCAGGAGAGGGGAGGGGCTTCGACTTTTCCTCAAGCACATCAGATGTTTTCATTTCTCTTTATTCTCCCCATCTGAATAAGGAATGTCAGTTACATACTATAGGTGGATATTGTGCTGTGACAGCTAAGGAACCATAAGATAATAAGTGAACTGTGATATTTTTGTCACTGCATCTATCTGCACATCAAATTAATCCTCCTCAGCGTAAATTGATGTGTGTGCGCCCCAGATTTGACATCACAGGATTACATAAACCCACTATTTACAACAAGGATGAAAAAGAAGCAAACAGAAGAAAGACAACTAAGTGCCAACACAAAATGTCCGGCTTTACTCACAGAGAACTCTCTGGCTCAATGTGGTGCAAAGTGGTCTCTGGCGTGATCTGTGATGATGTCTGTCTGAATGAGTTAGGAGACAAATGGCCTGTTTGAGATGTGGGAGTGAGAGAGTCAGGGCTGTTTCAAAACAATTCTATACATATCCAATGAGAGTGAGGGATTAGTTGATATCTTTAATGATCTAGAGGCTCAGCCTCTGTTGATTGTCATCATAAAAATGCTGGCCTCAGACATGTTTTGTAACTATAGCCTACCACCAGAGGGAAGCAGATCTTGAAATCATGCAGCAGCTCAAAATTCAAGATGCTCACACCCACCACAGCACAGAGAGAACGGAACTAGCCGTCTCATAGCAACCCTTTTTATTTCCAACCTTGTCAACACAGCCGAGATAACAACACTCTGACCTTCCATGCTATCTCTTCTGATGCATCACACACTCAGGGCAGTAAAAACAGTGCATGAACAACCTACTGTTTTAGAGGGATTCCATTGTCATAGCAACAGCCTGGTAAAAGACATGCAGTTACTAGTGTTAAAAAACGGCAAACCACACAGCCACTGGATTCTCCACTGACAAACAAATGCACCGACAGATACCGTACTACCTGTTCCATAAGATGGTAGAGACATTTCTGGAATGTTGTGATGATATATAATGCAAAGGCAACACAACTGCAACAAGGAAAGATATAAAGATAACACGGCTTCAAGGAGGGATACTAGTGTAGTTAGGTAGGTTTATCACCACAGATTGTATGTTGGAATGCAGGCTATAAGAGTTAATGGGCAGCACTATTCCAAATTAAATAGGTTACAGAATACCATATAAAATTCTGTATCTACAGATGAGGACAAGTTGATGAATTACAGGACTTACCTTTCTGTTTGTCAAAGCCCTCCATAAAGACTGGCATAGCAGGTTTGGGCAGGTCTCCCTTCCCCTCAGTGATGTGCTTGTCATCCAGGAGGGGCCTCTCAGACCTCACCTCCGGGGGCACGGCAGCCGTGGGGGGCTTGGGCTTGGTGGGGAAATCCTCTTCCATCTTCATGGGGCTCTTGCTCTTGTCATTGGATGATTTCATCATGGAGCTCGTGACAGGCTCGGCTGGAACCACCTCTGGGGCAGGGCGGGCGGGGGGAGCAGCGGTGGGGATCAGAGGTGAAGGGGTGTTGACCCCCTGTTTGGGGCCGGACCCCTCTCTCTTGGGGCTCTCCTCATTGGCAGACTCGATGAAGAGCTCACTGTCCAGTTCAGCCTCCCTCTCCTCCCTCAGGATGCTGTAGGATATGGGCCCCTTAGCGCTGGGGGGATTGTCGAAGGGGTTGCCAGTCTGGCTGAAACCTCCCTTGCTGCTGGGAGGCTGCTCAAAGGGGTTGTTGGGGTTGTTACTGGACTTGGTGCTGGGGAGGCTCTGCAGGGGAGGATCCTCAGAGACCAGCTCTATCTCAGAGTCCCCCGACTCTGCACTACTGCCATCCTGCTCCCTGGTCTTGGTGGAGCCTGGGGTTGGCTTGCTGCTGGGGACAGCCTTGAACAGTTCTTGGGACGGAGATTCTTTCTCTGCACAGAGAGAGAGAGAGAGAAAGTCAGGGAATTAGAGCATTAATAAGAAACACTGAATTAATCTTTCAAATGTTTTTGTCCTTTTATTTGTAAACCTTAAAACCTTTAAAAATTTTACCAAACTTGAAATACTGTATTTCAAATCATAGCTAAACCATAGTCCAAGACCATTGACCATGTTGATGGTGAACTCTCTAACTCACTAGAACACAGTAGGAGAGTGTGGGTGATAGCTACCTGTTGGGGATGCATTGGGGGAGGAGTTGGGGCTGTCGTCCTCTGGCTCAGAGAGTGTAACCATGGGAACGCCCTGCAGGCCCAGGCTGAGGATGTTGTCAGACACATTGGCCTGCGGGGGGGTGGGTTTGGCAGAAGCAGGGGGGTGGGACTCGGTCAGGGTGATCTTCACAGGGCTAGCGGTCTGAGGGGTGCCCAGGTTACGGTAGGAGTGGTAGTCAGACAGCTCCTCATCCTCAGAAGGCTCCTCTACGTAAGGGAAGGAGTGCGAGTCAAGCGCCGGGCCCAGGTTCTCTTCCTCTTCCTCCTCCTCAAGTTCTGCAGGGCTCTTATCCATGTAGCCTCCCAGGGAGTCCAAGCTAGACAGCCCAGTGTTTACTAGGTTATGCAGGGGCCCCTGGCTCTGGTGCTGGTTGTGGACATCATCACCATGGCTGATATCGATGTAGTTGTAGGCCTCGGTCTTCGACTCGGAGCCCTCCAGCAGGGACTTGGGCATCTCATCAACCAGGTCAGTGATCGTCTTGGTGTTGGAGGAACCAAAGATGCTGTAGGAGTCGAAGGTGTCCTGGGAGGAGGGGCCAGAGGAGAGCTTCAGATCATCAGACAGGTAAGATGCATCCTGGCCTGAGGGATGGCTCTGATTGGACAGGAGCGAGGTGTACAGGTCACCATCATCACTCATGGGCTTCCGGAAAAGGTCAGACAAGGCGTCACCTAGAAGGAGAGGATGGACAGTGGATTTAATCACAGATCTCAATTGGATAAGGCAAACTTAAACATATGGAAAAGTGGATAGATGAAATAGGCAGAAGATAGCATCACAGGCAACATAACATGTCATTGATATATTTCAGTCAAAAGTGAACTGGGGCAAATATGACAATGCTGCGTTAGAGCTGAAATTCTTCAAAACACGTTCCAATCAAGTTGCAATGTTGAATTGAAAATAATAACAGGATTAGGTTACATATGTGTACTCCAGGCCTGATAGTGGAGATGTGTGGGATCGTAGGGAGAGTATGGGAATCAGCTGGGAGATCTGATGGCGGTGCAGATCAGTGATGCAGCACTAACAGAGGGCACTTGTGCCCTGAGCCATACAAAGGGGGATTGTTCAAACCCCAAAACTCATCCCGTCAGCTATAAATCCTCACTGAGGTACGGGGGATGGGTTCTATATTCAAATCAACTAAAATTGTATTTGTCACATGCACTGAATACAACAGGTGTAGACTTTACCGTGAAATGCTTACCAACAATGCAGTTCAAGAAATAGAAAATATTTACAAAATAAAATAAAGTTAAAAATTAAATAAAAAGTAACACAATAAATTAACAATAACGAGGCTGTATACAGGGGGTACTGGTATCGAGTCAATGTGCGGGGGTACAGGTTAGTCAAGGTAATTTTACATGTAGGTAGGGGTAAAGTGACTATGCATTGATAATAAACAGCGAGTAGCAGCAGTGTAAAAACAAAGGGGGAACGGGGGTGTCAATGTAAATAGTCCGGGTGGCCACACACACATACTACTGTACCCTATCATTTTCTGTGTGACTTTCCACCTACGGTACGGCCTGTCCAGTACGGCATGAAGGCTACCACAGTATGAGAGCGTTGCAAAATGCAAAGGCATCCCAACAACAGAAGTTACGAAAGAGTCATCTTTTGTTACCCTCCATGTGTCGTCTACCGGCAAAAATCCAAAGCTTTTAATGTGAAAATAAATATTTGGTTTCAGTGACCTCAGTAGAAAATATTTACAGTGGAGCCAGCCAACATTTCTGTGGAAAGTTATTGCACAGGGCATTTCCATCGAAAATTACCCATGAGCACCAACATGTGAAGTTCATAATAACACATCAAATTGCATGTCAAATGAAAGATAAGAGTCTATATTTTTGGGAAATGAAGGAATAGATACATTATTCAACCTTTCTCAATCTTAAAAATTAGGCATCAGTAAAGGCTCTGATTTCTAGATAAGCAGATGGAAAAGGGGACTTAAAAGGCATCAGAATACATCAAAACACAAGAATGCTGACAAAAAGACCCCTGCCAAGTGCCAACTAATATAGACTCATTTTGTTTTGGAGAAATTGTTTACCTTCTGTAAGTTTATGAAATATTGCCTTGTACCTTGTAATTCCGTACCCAATTGTCATACTTGAGTAAAAGTAAAGATACCTTAATAGAAAATGACTCAAGTAAAACTGAAAATACTACTTGAGTGAAAAATACTACTTGAGTGGAAGTCTAAAAGTATTTGGTTTAACATCTACTTAAGTATCAAAAGTAAATTGAATTACCTAAATTTACTTAAGTATCAAAAGTAAAATTAAAAATCATTTAAAATTCCTTATATTAAGCAAATCAGACGGCATCATTTTCGAAATAAAAAAAATTACGGATAGGCAGGGGCACATTCCAACACTCAGACATCATTTACAAATGAAGCATCAGTATTCAAAATGTAACTAGTACTTTTGGGTGTCAGGGAAATGTATGGAGTAAAAAGTACATTATTTTTTAATTAGGAATGTGATGTTGGATTAGGAAGTTGTCCAAAATATAAATAGTAAAGTGAAGTACATTTTCATCCAAAAAACTACAGAAGTAGTAATTTAAAGAATTTTTACATAAGTACTTTACACCACTGCCAAAAACTCACATATCTTTAAGAGAGTATTTAATTTCTCTCCCTCATGAGGGAGGATGATACAAGTCCACAGAAGTAACAAGTAATGATAGACCTACCAATTAGTTATAGTGATTTTACTGATTATATACATTTTGTTTATGAATTATTAAGAGATTAAAACTTGTAATTCCATTACCAAATTGGTAACGGAATTACTGAAACTGAATTGGGTCACCTGCTACTGTCCTCCCTTCTGGCATATGGTTATGTTCAGCTCATAACTATTCCTTGTCTTTGTTGTCTGCTGGTCAAACCAAGAGGGTCTGGACAACCCTTCCCTCTCTCTCGCTCTCGCTCTCCCTCTCCAGTTAATGTCACCTCTCCCAGCTCTTACTACCCATAAGCACCGACCGACACCGGACATCCATGGACGTTGAAAAGTAGTTGAAATTTTGTCAGTTTCCCTGTTCCACAGACCGACTGGACTGGACCCAATTTGAACCAATCATAGACGTACAGTATGTTTCATAAGTATGAATAGCACAGTACAGTGGGTAGAATACAGTATATTGTACTGTACTCTACCAAACTCTACTCTGCTATGCTGTTTTGTACTGCACTGTACTCTACTGTGCTGCGCTGTCCAAACTTGTGAAACATAAGAATGACATTCCTATCCATAATTATGCATCTCTGTAGTACAGATCAGGGAGCCATGATGTAATTCCGTGACCTGGTGTGAATCCACTTTACTTACTGTAGTTCCATAATCAAAATAGATTTTTTCAAACTCTAGGTGCCATGCCACAGCTGATACCCCATTCTTTCTGCAGACATCTTTGAATCTTAATTGGTAGCAGATATTTAACAGTTTTTGGAAAACATGTTTGCATAATAACCTGAGGGAGATTTTACTGTAATTACATTACCAAAGTTTACATTCTTCCATTAAATTAGTTTTAGTACATTTTTCAGTGGCAATTGTGAAAAGTAGACCCTATGTATGATTCGTTAAACTTTTAAATCAATGGTTTTAGTTTGGCACACATTTTAAAGTGAAAAAAAACTGAGTCAAAGCGCAATGACGTTACCGTGGCATTGCCCCACACAGCTTGCACAGACAGTGGGGCCCATTGCTGGAATGTGTGCAAAGCCTAGTTTACTCCCCCGCTAACTGTGCTGTGAGCGCCTCCCCTCGCTCCCCAGAGCTGCTCTCCACTCTTTACCTCTCACTGAGCAGCAGTACCTCTATAAATAGGCTGGATCCAGCTGCTGGGGTAGGTGAGGATGAGGAGGTGGGGGAGGGATCGGGGATTTACATAGGAACCTTCAGGCTCCCCCAGAGGATGTAGGCTGAATACCCTACGGGTCAGGATGTCCCGTCCCTCCCCATTAGGGTTACACATTTTGGAGAATATTCAGAGGTGGAAACTTCTGTGGGAATAAACTGGAATATATGGAAATTAACGGGAATATATGCAAATTATTATTAATACTTAAATGTCGATGTGTTTTGCATTGGATATATTTACCATATCATATGGAGCCAGAAAGATAAACCTTTTACCATATAATAAGTAGACATAATTGCAAATGATTAAATCCTTCCAATAGAAATACAAAAAAACTATTTAGTTACGAATTGAACTTTAATTAAATGAGTCGACTCTTCACATGGTATGATTTCACTGAACAACAAAAAGGGAATATTAAATGATCCATCGCATCTCCCAAAAACGTTTTCAACATACATCTGTAAAATGATAGTTTCTAGACTAAAGCTTTGGTTGTCTTCCTCTCAGGCTTCCATGTCTTCTCCCTGGACCTCCTCAATGTCCACCTCCTGAACATCAGACTGAGGCCTCATCTTCAATGTCACTTTCCAACCTGGTTGAGGATGGCTCGTTGTCAGGCTCACCAATTTTCCAACCCCTGTATTGGTCAGCCTGTTGCGTGCTTTGGTGTGTGTTCCCAAATAAGGACCAGTTGCGCTCTGAGGCGGCTGATGTTGGTGGGATTTGGAGGATGAGGGAGGCAACAGGAGAAAGAGCCTGAGATCCACAAAGTCCCTTCCACCAGGTGGCTGATGAGATATGTTGGCAAGACTGCCATTTTGCATCTCCATCCCAAAGCCCTTGCTTGGAAGTGTACTTCGCCAGACTGCCAAGAACCTTGCCTTCATCCAGGCCAAGGTGGCGAGACACGGTAGTGATGACACCATAGGCCTTGTTGATCTCTGCACTAGACAGGATGCTCTTGCCAGCATACTTGGGGTCCAACATGTACGCTGCGGTGTGTATGGGCTTCAGGCAGAAGTCTTCACGCTTTTTGATGTATTTCAGAACTGCAGTTTCCTCTGCTTGGAGCAACAGTGAAGTGGGCAGGGCAGTACGGATTTCTTCTCTTACATCTGCAAGCAGAGTCTGAACATCAGACAGGATGGCATTGTCTCCCTCAATTCGTGCAATGGCTACTGCTATAGGTTCTAGGAGTTTCGGGCTGCTTACCACGCTCTCCCAAAATGCATCATCCAGGAGGATCCCCTTGATGGGGCTTTCCATATTGGCAGACTGTGACACGGCCATTTCTTGGAGAGACTCCTTCCCCTCCAGGAGACTGTCAAACATGATGACAACACCACCCCAGCGGGTGTTGTTGGGCAGCTTCAATGTGGTGCTCTTATTCTTCTCACTTGGTGAGGTAGATTGCTGCTATTACTTGATGACCATTCACATACCTAACCATTTCCTTGGCTCTCTTGTAGAGTGTGTTCATTGTTTTCATTGCCATGATGTCTTTGAGGAGCAGATTCAATGCATGAGCAGCACAGCCAATGGGTGTGATGTGAGGGTAGTACTCCTCCACTTTAGACCAAGCAGCCTTCATGTTCGCAGCTTTGTCTGTCACCAGTGCAAATACTTTCTGTGGTCCAAGGTCATTGATGACTGCCTTCAGCTCATCTGCAATGTAGAGACCGGTGTGTCTGTTGTCCCTTGTGTCTGTGCTCTTGTAGAATACTGGTTGAGGGGTTAAGATGATGTAGTTAATTATTCCTTGCCCACGAACATTCGACCACCCATCAGAGATGATTGCAATACAGTCTACTTTCTCTATGATTTGCTTGACCTTTACTTGAACTCTGTTGAACTCCGCATCCAGCAAATTAGTAGATAAAGCATGTCTGGTTGGAGGGGTGTACGCTGGGCGAAGAACATTCAGAAATCTCTTCCAATACACATTTTTTATTTATTTTTATTTTACCTTTATTTAACCAGGTTGGCCAGTTGAGAACAAGTTCTCATTTACAAATGCAACCTGGCCAAGATAAAGCAAAGCAGTGCGACACAAACAACACAGAGTTACACATGGGATAAGCAAACGTACAGTCAATAACACAATAGAAAAGTATATATACAGTGTGTGCAAATGTAGTAAGATTAGGGAGGTAAGGCAATAAATAGGCCATAGTGGCGAAATATCTACAATTTAGCAATTAAACACCGGAGTGATATATGTGCAGAAGATGAATGTGCAAGTAAAGATACTGGGGTGCAAAGAAGCAAAACATAAATAACAATATGGGAATGAGGTAGTTGGGTGGGCTATTTACAGATGGGCTATGTACAGGTGCAATGATCGGTAAGCTGCTCTGACAGCTGATGCTTAAAGTTAGTGAGGGAGATATAAGACTCCAGCTTCAGTGACTTTTGCAATTCGTTCCAGTCATTGGCAGCAGAGAACTGGAAGGAAAGGCGGCCAAAGGAGGAGTTGGCTTTGGGGATGACCAGTGAAATATACCTGCTGGAGCGCGTGCTACGGGTAGGTGCTGCTATGGTGACCAGTGAGCTGAGATAAGGTGGGGCTTTACCAAGCAAAGACTTATAGATGACCTGGAGCCAGTGGGTTTGGCGACGAATATGAAGCGAGGGTCAGCCAACGAAAGTGTACAGGTCGCAGTGGTAGGTAGTATATGTGGCATTGGTGACAAAACGGATGGCACTGTAATAGACTACATCGAATTTTCTGAGTAGAGTGTTGGAGGTTATTTTGTAAATGACATCGCCGAAGTCAAGGATCGGTAGGATAGTCAGTTTTACGAGGGTATGTTTGGCAGCATGAGTGAAGGATGCTTTGTTGCGAAATAGGAAGCCGATTCTAGATATCATTTGGATTGGAGATGCTTAATGTGAGTCTGGAAGGAGAGTTTACAGTCTAACCAGACACCTAGGTATTTGTAGTTGTCCACATATTCTAAGTCAGAACTGTCCAGAGTAGCGATGCTAGACAGGTGGGCGGATGCGGGCAGCGATCGGTTGAAGAGCATGCATTTCGTTTTACTAGCGTTTAAGAGCAGTTGGAGGCCACGGAAGGAGAGTTGTATGGCATTGAAGCTCGTCTGGAGGTTAGTTAACACAGTGTCCGATGAAGGGCCAGATGTATACAGAATGGTGTCGTCTGCGTAGAGGTGGATCAGAGAATCACCAGCAGCAAGAGCGACATCATTGATGCATACAGAGAAAAGAGTCGGCCTGAGTATTGAACCCTGTGGTACCCCCATAGAGACTGCCAGAGGTCCGGACAACAGGCCCTCCGATTTGACACACTGAACTCTATCAGAGAAGTAGTTGGTGAACCAGGCGAGGCAGTCATTTGAGAAACCAAGGCTGTTGAGTCTGCCGATAAGAATGAGGTGATTGAAAGACTCGAAAGCCTTGGCCAGGTTGATGAATACAGCTGCACAGTATTGTCTCTTATCGATGGCAGTTATGATATCGTTTAGGACCTTGAGCGTGGCTGAGTTGCACCCATGACCAGCTCGGAAACCAGATTGCATAGCGGAGAAGGTACGGTGGGATTCGAAATGGTCGGTGACCTGTTTGTTAACTTGGCTTTCGAAGACTTTAGAAAGACAGGGTAGGATAGATATAGGTCTGTAACAGTTTAGGTCTAGAGTTTCTCCCCCTTTGAAGAGGGGGATGACCGCGACAGCTTTCCAATCTTTAGGGATCTCCAACGATACGAAAGAGAGGTTGAACAGGCTAGTAATAGGGGTTGAAACAATTGCGGCAGATCATTTTAGAAAGAGAGGGTCCAGATTGTCTAGCCCAGCTGATTTGTAGGGGTCCAGATTTTGCAGCTCTTTCAGAACATCAGGATTTGGGTGAAGGAGAAATGGGAGAAACTTGGGCAAGTTGCTGTGGGGGGTGCAGAGCTGTTGAGCTGTTGACCGGGGTAGGGATAGCCAGGTGGAAAGCATGGCCAGCTGTAGAAAAATGCTTATTGAAATTCTCGATTATCGTAGATTTATCGTGGTGACAGTGTTTCCTAGACTCAGTGCAGTGGGCAGCTGGGAGGAGGTGCTCTTATGCTTACATTGCCTGTGAGCATCAGAGGGGAATCAGTTCAGAGCCAAAAAAAATTCTGATTCCAGGAGGACCATGAGCTGTTGCTATCGATAAGGTGTCTGATTCATAATTTCCACCTTGAATAGAAGTAGAGGGACTTTTGTCAGAGGTTGCTTGTTGTGAGCGCTGAGGGAACTTTATGCACTTGGCCAGATGATTCTGCATCTTTGTTACATTCTTCACATATGATTTGGCACAGTATTTGCAAACGTACACTGTTTTTCCTTCTACATTAGCTGCAGTGAAATGTCTCCACACATCAGATAGTGCTCGTGGCATTTTCCTGTAAAGATTAGAAAAAATGTGTCAAAAAATAAAATAAAATTCCATGTACAGATAAATAGTTAAGCAGTTTGATTAAACAACTCCTTTGTAAGATACAAAGTAACATGTATGTGTTTAAATGTGTTTAAATGTAACATGTATGGAAATAGGTGAATTAATACTCCTCAGTTAGCAGGCTCAAGCAAGCTAAAACCCACATGGTAGCAAAAATTAACTAGCAGAAATTGTTAACAAGTTAGAAATGATTTAAACACACTTTTCTGTAGGCTACTATTTACTAGTTGACAAACAATCATGTACGTCATATAAAATATATTCACCCCACCCAGTATTGTAATCAAAACTTACCAGAAAGCATGTAGTCCTTGGCTAAGACAGTGTAGTAGTGTGGGCTCAATAGCATCTCATTAGTGTGCAAGATCTTGAGAATCAGCTGTACATGTGATGGAAGAGTGCACTGCTCATGTGATGGAAGAATGCACTGTGCATGCAGAGGGTTGCAATGCCATTGAATTGGGGATAGTTAACCAAAATATGCTACAAGACCTAGAATTGCCTTATATGTATCCCACAAAAAAAGATTCACTGTTATTAGCTAACAAAATTCCCAGGCTTAACTTCCGGAAAAATTCAGGAAATTTACTGCAAAGTTTCCGACCTTTTGCAACCTTCCTCCCCATCTTTCCTTGAATGGCCGCCTTCCTTCCCCCTGTTCTGTTGTGCCTGCTGGTCCTGCTCCCTCTCCTCATGGCATTAGAAAATGTCTACAATGTCCTTAACAATACATCATACAAAACACAATGTCATGAACACTAGGCTAAACCAATGATGCAGAGACACGAGACAAAACACTAGATGAAAAAACATGGTGAGTTCCTAAGCAGAGCAGCATGGCAGCCCTTTGACACACTGCAGTAGGTAATATTCTGTTAAATAGAGTAGACAAGGCAGCACATGAAGTGTCTGAGCATTATCAGGCTGTTCCTAAAGCAGATGGGAACAGCTGTTGCTGTGGTTTCTAGAGTTCAATAGGGTTCATGAAGCCATACTGACAGCCAGTCAGGCTCCTAATGTATAATCCTCTTATGGCTCTCCTTTCCCCCCTGTAGGCCCATTCTGCTATCCCCCTGACAACACCAGCAGCATAATCTACCATTGGACAGAATTGGACAGGACTCGGGACTCATAAAGACAACATACTGTGAACAGAGGTGACCTCTGGAACTGGTTGCAGA